>NC_086453.1:253010699-253651224 GCF_028390025.1 Pseudophryne corroboree | reverse complement strand
ATTTTGTGGCATATGAGAAATTCCCTAAGCCCCGGACCTGTCGATTTTGGTCAAAAATGAAAATTTCAAAAGTGCCCCAATTTCTGCTTTAAACTTTAGGTACTATCCCAAAATGTATCACTAAGGTGACAGAAGTTGATTTCGGAGCATCATTTTTGAACAGGTGCTTCAACCGTTTTGTGGCATATGAGAAATTCCCTAAGCCCCAGAACTATCGATTTTGGTCAAAAATGTAAATTTCAGAAGTGCCCCAATTTCTGCTTGAAACTTTAGGTACTATCCCAAAATGTATCACTAAGGTGACAGAAGTTGATTTCGGAGCATCATTTTTGAACAGGAGCTTCAACCGTTTTGTGGCATATGAGAAATTCCCTAAGCCCCGGACCTGTCGATTTTGGTCAAAAATGAAAATTTCAAAAGTGCCCCAATTTCTGCTTTAAACTTTAGGTACTATCCCAAAATGTATCACTAAGGTGACAGAAGTTGATTTCGGAGCATCATTTTTGAACAGGTGCTTCAACCGTTTTGTGGCATATGAGAAATTCCCTAAGCCCCGGACCTGTCGATTTTGGTCAAAAATGAAAATTTCAAAAGTGCCCCAATTTCTGCTTTAAACTTTAGGTACTATCCCAAAATGTATCACTAAGGTGACAGAAGTTGATTTCGGAGCATCATTTTTGAACAGGTGCTTCAACCATTTTGTGGCATATGAGAAAATCCCTAAGCCCCGGACCTGTCGATTTTGGTCAAAAATGAAAATTTTAGAAGTACCCCAATTTCTGCTTTAAACTTTAGGTACTATCCCAAAATGTATCACTAAGGTGACAGAAGTTGATTTCGGAGCATCATTTTTGAACAGGTGCTTCAACCATTTTGTGGCATATGAGAAAATCCCTAAGCCCCGGACCTGTCGATTTTGGTCAAAAATGAAAATTTTAGAAGTACCCCAATTTCTGCTTTAAACTTTAGGTACTATCCCAAAATGTATAACTAAGGTGACAGAAGTTGATTTCGGAGCATCATTTTTGAACAGGTGCTTCAACCGTTTTGTGGCATATGAGAAATTCCCTATGCCCCGGACCTGTCGATTTTGGTCAAAAATGAAAATTTTAGAAGTACCCCAATTTCTGCTTTAAACTTTAGGTACTATCCCAAAATGTATCACTAAGGTGACAGAAGTTGATTTCGGAGCATCATTTTTGAACAGGTGCTTCAACCGTTTTGTGGCATATGAGAAATTCCCTATGCCCCGGACCTGTCGATTTTGGTCAAAAATGAAAATTTCAAAAGTGCCCCAATTTCTGCTTTAAACTTTAGGTACTATCCCAAAATGTATCACTAAGGTGACAGAAGTTGATTTCGGAGCATCATTTTTGAACAGGTGCTTCAACCATTTTGTGGCATATGAGAAAATCCCTAAGCCCCGGACCTGTCGATTTTGGTCAAAAATGAAAATTTCAAAAGTGCCCCAATTTCTGCTTTAAACTTTAGGTACTATCCCAAAATGTATCACTAAGGTGACAGAAGTTGATTTCGGAGCATCATTTTTGAACAGGTGCTTCAACCGTTTTGTGGCATATGAGAAATTCCCTAAGCCCCGGAACTATCGATTTTGGTCAAAAATGTAAATTTCAGAAGTGCCCCAATTTCTGCTTGAAACTTTAGGTACTATCCCAAAATGTATCACTAAGGTGACAGAAGTTGATTTCGGAGCATCATTTTTGAACAGGAGCTTCAACCGTTTTGTGGCATATGAGAAATTCCCTAAGCCCCGGACCTGTCGATTTTGGTCAAAAATGAAAATTTCAAAAGTGCCACAATTTCTGCTTTAAACTTTAGGTACTATCCCAAAATGTATCACTAAGGTGACAGAAGTTGATTTCGGAGCATCATTTTTGAACAGGTGCTTCAACCGTTTTGTGGCATATGAGAAATTCCCTAAGCCCCGGACCTGTCGATTTTGGTCAAAAATGAAAATTTCAAAAGTGCCCCAATTTCTGCTTTAAACTTTAGGTACTATCCCAAAATGTATCACTAAGGTGACAGAAGTTGATTTCGGAGCATCATTTTTGAACAGGTGCTTCAACCATTTTGTGGCATATGAGAAAATCCCTAAGCCCCGGACCTGTCGATTTTGGTCAAAAATGAAAATTTTAGAAGTACCCCAATTTCTGCTTTAAACTTTAGGTACTATCCCAAAATGTATCACTAAGGTGACAGAAGTTGATTTCGGAGCATCATTTTTGAACAGGTGCTTCAACCATTTTGTGGCATATGAGAAAATCCCTAAGCCCCGGACCTGTCGATTTTGGTCAAAAATGAAAATTTTAGAAGTACCCCAATTTCTGCTTTAAACTTTAGGTACTATCCCAAAATGTATAACTAAGGTGACAGAAGTTGATTTCGGAGCATCATTTTTGAACAGGTGCTTCAACCGTTTTGTGGCATATGAGAAATTCCCTATGCCCCGGACCTGTCGATTTTGGTCAAAAATGAAAATTTTAGAAGTACCCCAATTTCTGCTTTAAACTTTAGGTACTATCCCAAAATGTATCACTAAGGTGACAGAAGTTGATTTCGGAGCATCATTTTTGAACAGGTGCTTCAACCGTTTTGTGGCATATGAGAAATTCCCTATGCCCCGGACCTGTCGATTTTGGTCAAAAATGAAAATTTCAAAAGTGCCCCAATTTCTGCTTTAAACTTTAGGTACTATCCCAAAATGTATCACTAAGGTGACAGAAGTTGATTTCGGAGCATCATTTTTGAACAGGTGCTTCAACCATTTTGTGGCATATGAGAAAATCCCTAAGCCCCGGACCTGTCGATTTTGGTCAAAAATGAAAATTTCAAAAGTGCCCCAATATCTGCTTTAAACTTTAGATACTTTCCCAAAATGTATCACTAAGGTGACAGAAGTTGATTTTGGAGCATCATTTTTGAACAGGAGCTTCAACCATTTTGTGGCATATGAGAAATTCCCTAATCCCCGGACCTGTCTATTTTGGTCAAAAATGAAAATTTCAAAAGTGCCCCAATATCTGCTTTAAACTTTAGATACTTTCCCAAAATGTATCACTAAGGTGACATAAGTTGATTTCGGAGCATCATTTTTGAACAGGAGCTTCAACCATTTTGTGGCATATGAGAAATTCCCTAATCCCCGGACCTGTCTATTTTGGTCAAAAATGAAAATTTCAAAAGTGCCCCAATTTCTGCTTTAAACTTTAGGTACTATCCCAAAATGTATCACTAAGGTGACAGAAGTTGATTTCGGAGCATCATTTTTGAACAGGTGCTTCAACCGTTTTGTGGCATATGAGAAATTCCCTAAGCCCCGGAACTATCGATTTTGGTCAAAAATGTAAATTTCAGAAGTGCCCCAATTTCTGCTTGAAACTTTAGGTACTATCCCAAAATGTATCACTAAGGTGACAGAAGTTGATTTCGGAGCATCATTTTTGAACAGGAGCTTCAACCGTTTTGTGGCATATGAGAAATTCCCTAAGCCCCGGACCTGTCGATTTTGGTCAAAAATGTAAATTTCAAAAGTGCCCCAATTTCTGCTTGAAACTTTAGGTACTATCCCAAAATGTATCACTAAGGTGACAGAAGTTGATTTCGGAGCATCATTTTTGAACAGGAGCTTCAACCATTTTGTGGCATATGAGAAATTCCCTAAGCCCCGGACCTGTCGATTTTGGTCAAAAATGAAAATTTCAAAAGTGCCCCAATTTCTGCTTTAAACTTTAGGTACTATCCCAAAATGTATCACTAAGGTGACAGAAGTTGATTTCGGAGCATCATTTTTGAACAGGAGCTTCAACCATTTTGTGGCATATGAGAAATTCCCTAATCCCCGGACCTGTCTATTTTGGTCAAAAATGAAAATTTCAAAAGTGCCCCAATATCTGCTTTAAACTTTAGATACTTTCCCAAAATGTATCACTAAGGTGACAGAAGTTGATTTTGGAGCATCATTTTTGAACAGGAGCTTCAACCATTTTGTGGCATATGAGAAATTCCCTAATCCCCGGACCTGTCTATTTTGGTCAAAAATGAAAATTTCAAAAGTGCCCCAATTTCTGCTTTAAACTTTAGGTACTATCCCAAAATGTATAACTAAGGTGACAGAAGTTGATTTCGGAGCATCATTTTTGAACAGGTGCTTCAACCGTTTTGTGGCATATGAGAAATTCCCTATGCCCCGGACCTGTCGATTTTGGTCAAAAATGAAAATTTTAGAAGTACCCCAATTTCTGCTTTAAACTTTAGGTACTATCCCAAAATGTATCACTAAGGTGACAGAAGTTGATTTCGGAGCATCATTTTTGAACAGGTGCTTCAACCGTTTTGTGGCATATGAGAAATTCCCTATGCCCCGGACCTGTCGATTTTGGTCAAAAATGAAAATTTCAAAAGTGCCCCAATTTCTGCTTTAAACTTTAGGTACTATCCCAAAATGTATCACTAAGGTGACAGAAGTTGATTTCGGAGCATCATTTTTGAACAGGAGCTTCAACCATTTTGTGGCATATGAGAAATTCCCTAATCCCCGGACCTGTCTATTTTGGTCAAAAATGAAAATTTCAAAAGTGCCCCAATATCTGCTTTAAACTTTAGATACTTTCCCAAAATGTATCACTAAGGTGACAGAAGTTGATTTTGGAGCATCATTTTTGAACAGGAGCTTCAACCATTTTGTGGCATATGAGAAATTCCCTAATCCCCGGACCTGTCTATTTTGGTCAAAAATGAAAATTTCAAAAGTGCCCCAATTTCTGCTTTAAACTTTAGGTACTATCCCAAAATGTATCACTAAGGTGACAGAAGTTGATTTCGGAGCATCATTTTTGAACAGGAGCTTCAACCGTTTTGTGACATATGAGAAATTCCCTAAGCCCCGGACCTGTCGATATTGGTCAAAAATGAAAATTTCAAAAGTGCCCAAATTTCTGATTTAAACTTTAGGTACTATCCCAAAATGTATCACTAAGGTGACAGAAGTTGATTTCGGAGCATCATTTTTGAACAGGAGCTTCAACTAATTTGTAGCATATGAGAAATTCCCTAAGCCCCAGACCTGTCGATTTTGGTCAAAAATGAAAATTTCAAAAGTGCCCCAATTTCTGCTTTAAACTTTAGGTACTATCCCAAAATGTATCACTAAGGTGACAGAAGTTGATTTTGGAGCATCATTTTTGAACAGGTGCTTCAACCATTTTGTGGCATATGAGAAAATCCCTAAGCCCCGGACCTGTCGATTTTGGTCAAAAATGAAAATTTTAGAAGTACCCCAATTTCTGCTTTAAACTTTAGGTACTATCCCAAAATGTATCACTAAGGTGACAGAAGTTGATTTCGGAGCATCATTTTTGAACAGGAGCTTCAACCGTTTTGTGGCATATGAGAAATTCCCTAAGCCCCGGACCTGTCGATTTTGGTCAAAAATGTAAATTTCAAAAGTGCCCCAATTTCTGCTTTAAACTTTAGGTACTATCCCAAAATGTATCACTAAGGTGACAGAAGTTGATTTCGGAGCATCATTATTGAACAGGAGCTTCAACCATTTTGTGGCATATGAGAAATTCCCTAAGCCCCGGACCTGTTGATTTTGGTCAAAAATGAAAATTTCAAAAGTGCCCCAATTTCTGCTTTAAACTTTAGGTACTATCCCAAAATGTATCAATAAGGTGACAGAAGTTGATTTCGGAGCATCATTTTTGAACAGGAGCTTCAACCATTTTGTGGCATATGAGAAATTCCCTAATCCCCGGACCTGTCTATTTTGGTCAAAAATGAAAATTTCAAAAGTGCCCCAATTTCTGCTTTAAACTTTAGGTACTATCCCAAAATGTATCACTAAGGTGACAGAAGTTGATTTCGGAGCATCATTTTTGAACAGGAGCTTCAACCGTTTTGTGGCATATGAGAAATTCCCTAAGCCCCGGACCTGTCTATTTTGGTCAAAAATGAAAATGTAAAAAGTGCCCCAATTTCTGCTTTAAACTTTAGGTACTATCCCAAAATGTATCACTAAGGTGACAGAAGTTGATTTCGGAGCATCATTTTTGAACAGGAGCTTCAACCATTTTGTGGCATATGAGAAATTCCCTATGCACCGGACCTGTCAATTTTGGTCAAAAATGAAAATTTCAAAAGTGCCCCAATTTCTGCTTTAAACTTTAGGTACTATCCCAAAATGTATCACTAAGGTGACAGAAGTTGATTTCGGAGCATCATTTTTGAACAGGAGCTTCAACCGTTTTGTGGCATATGAGAAATTCCCTAAGCCCCGGACCTGTCTATTTTGGTCAAAAATGAAAATGTAAAAAGTGCCCCAATTTCTGCTTTAAACTTTAGGTACTATCCCAAAATGTATCACTAAGGTGACAGAAGTTGATTTCGGAGCATCATTTTTGAACAGGTGCTTCAACCATTTTGTGGCATATGAGAAAATCCCTAAGCCCCGGACCTGTCGATTTTGGTCAAAAATGAAAATTTTAAAAGTGCCCCAATTTCTGCTTTAAACTTTAGATACTTTCCCAAAATGTATCACTAAGGTGACAGAAGTTGATTTCGGAGCATCATTTTTGAACAGGAGCTTCAACCATTTTGTGGCATATGAGAAATTCCCTAAGCCCCAGACCTGTCTATTTTGGTCAAAAATGAAAATTTCAAAAGTGCCCCAATTTCTGCTTTAAACTTTAGGTACTATCCCAAAATGTATCACTAAGGTGACAAAAGTTGATTTCGGAGCATCATTATTGAACAGGAGCTTCAACCATTTTGTGGCATATGAGAAATTCCCTAAGCCCCGGACCTGTCGATTTTGGTCAAAAATGAAAATGTCAAAAGTGCCCCAATTTCTGCTTTAAACTTTAGGTACTATCCCAAAATGTATCAATAAGGTGACAGAAGTTGATTTCGGAGCATCATTTTTGAACAGGAGCTTCAACCATTTTGTGGCATATGAGAAATTCCGTAATCCCCGGACCTGTCTATTTTGGTCAAAAATGAAAATTTCAAAAGTGCCCCAATTTCTGCTTTAAACTTTAGGTACTATCCCAAAATGTATCACTAAGGTGACAGAAGTTGATTTCGGAGCATCATTTTTGAACAGGAGCTTCAACCGTTTTGTGGCATATGAGAAATTCCCTAAGCCCCGGACCTGTCTATTTTGGTCAAAAATGAAAATTTAAAAAGTGCCCCAATTTCTGCTTTAAACTTTAGGTACTATCCCAAAATGTATCACTAAGGTGACAAAAGTTGATTTCGGAGCATCATTTTTGAACAGGTGCTTCAACCGTTTAGTGGCATATTAGAAATTCCCTATGCATCGGACCTGTCGATTTTGGTCAAAAATGAAAATTTCAAAAGTGCCCCAATTTCTGCTTTAAACTTTAGGTACTATCCCAAAATGTATCACTAAGGTGACAGAAGTTGATTTCGGAGCATCATTTTTGAACAGGTGCTTCAACCATTTTGTGGCATATGAGAAAATCCCTAAGCCCCGGACCTGTCGATTTTGGTCAAAAATGAAAATTTCAAAAGTGCCCCAATATCTGCTTTAAACTTTAGATACTTTCCCAAAATGTATCACTAAGGTGACAGAAGTTGATTTTGGAGCATCATTTTTGAACAGGAGCTTCAACCATTTTGTGGCATATGAGAAATTCCCTAATCCCCGGACCTGTCTATTTTGGTCAAAAATGAAAATTTCAAAAGTGCCCCAATTTCTGCTTTAAACTTTAGATACTTTCCCAAAATGTATCACTAAGGTGACAGAAGTTGATTTCGGAGCATCATTTTTGAACAGGTGCTTCAACCATTTTGTGGCATATGAGAAAATCCCTAAGCCTCGGACCTGTCGATTTTGGTCAAAAATGAAAATTTTAGAAGTACCCCAATTTCTGCTTTAAACTTTAGGTACTATCCCAAAATGTATCACTAAGGTGACAGAAGTTGATTTCGGAGCATCATTTTTGAACAGGAGCTTCAACCGTTTTGTGGCATATGAGAAATTCCCTAAGCCCCGGACCTGTCGATTTTAGTCAAAAATGTAAATTTCAAAAGTGCCCCAATTTCTGCTTTAAACTTTAGGTACTATCCCAAAATGTATCACTAAGGTGACAGAAGTTGATTTCGGAGCATCATTATTGAACAGGAGCTTCAACCATTTTGTGGCATATGAGAAATTCCCTAAGCCCCGGACCTGTCGATTTTGGTCAAAAATGAAAATTTCAAAAGTGCCCCAATTTCTGCTTTAAACTTTAGGTACTATCCCAAAATGTATCAATAAGGTGACAGAAGTTGATTTCGGAGCATCATTTTTGAACAGGAGCTTCAACCATTTTGTGGCATATGAGAAATTCCCTAATCCCCAGACCTGTCTATTTTGGTCAAAAATGAAAATTTCAAAAGTGCCCCAATTTCTGCTTTAAACTTTAGGTACTATCCCAAAATGTATCACTAAGGTGACAGAAGTTGATTTCGGAGCATCATTTTTGAACAGGAGCTTCAACCGTTTTGTGGCATATGAGAAATTCCCTAAGCCCCGGACCTGTCTATTTTGGTCAAAAATGAAAATGTAAAAAGTGCCCCAATTTCTGCTTTAAACTTTAGGTACTATCCCAAAATGTATCACTAAGGTGACAGAAGTTGATTTCGGAGCATCATTTTTGAACAGGAGCTTCAACCATTTTGTGGCATATGAGAAATTCCCTATGCCCCGGACCTGTCAATTTTGGTCAAAAATGAAAATTTCAAAATTGCCCCAATTTCTGCTTTAAACTTTAGGTACTATCCCAAAATGTATCACTAAGGTGACAGAAGTTGATTTCGGAGCATCATTTTTGAACAGGTGCTTCAACCATTTTGTGGCATATGAGAAAATCCCTAAGCCCCGGACCTGTCGATTTTGGTCAAAAATGAAAATTTTAAAAGTGCCCCAATTTCTGCTTTAAACTTTAGATACTTTCCCAAACTGTATCACTAAGGTGACAGAAGTTGATTTCGGAGCATCATTTTTGAACAGGAGCTTCAACCATTTTGTGGCATATGAGAAATTCCCTAAGCCCCAGACCTGTCTATTTTGGTCAAAAATGAAAATGTAAAAAGTGCCCCAATTTCTGCTTTAAACTTTAGGTACTATCCCAAAATGTATCACTAAGGTGACAAAAGTTGATTTCGGAGCATCATTATTGAACAGGAGCTTCAACCATTTTGTGGCATATGAGAAATTCCCTAAGCCCCGGACCTGTCGATTTTGGTCAAAAATGAAAATGTCAAAAGTGCCCCAATTTCTGCTTTAAACTTTAGGTACTATCCCAAAATGTATCAATAAGGTGACAGAAGTTGATTTCGGAGCATCATTTTTGAACAGGAGCTTCAACCATTTTGTGGCATATGAGAAATTCCCTAATCCCCGGACCTGTCTATTTTGGTCAAAAATGAAAATTTCAAAAGTGCCCCAATTTCTGCTTTAAACTTTAGGTACTATCCCAAAATGTATCACTAAGGTGACAGAAGTTGATTTCGGAGCATCATTTTTGAACAGGAGCTTCAACCGTTTTGTGGCATATGAGAAATTCCCTAAGCCCTGGACCTGTCTATTTTGGTCAAAAATGAAAATTTAAAAAGTGCCCCAATTTCTGCTTTAAACTTTAGGTACTATCCCAAAATGTATCACTAAGGTGACAGAAGTTGATTTCGGAGCATAATTTTTGAACAGGAGCTTCAACCATTTTGTGGCATATGAGAAATTCCCTATGCCCCGGACCTGTCAATTTTGGTCAAAAATGAAAATTTCAAAAGTGCCCCAATTTCTGCTTTAAACTTTAGGTACTATCCCAAAATGTATCACTAATGTGACAGAAGTTGATTTCGGAGCATCATTTTTGAACAGGTGCTTCAACCATTTTGTGGCATATGAGAAAATCCCTAAGCCCCGGACCTGTCGATTTTGGTCAAAAATGAAAATTTCAAAAGTGCCCCAATTTCTGCTTTAAACTTTAGATACTTTCCCAAAATGTATCACTAAGGTGACAGAAGTTGATTTCGGAGCATCATTTTTGAACAGGAGCTTCAACCATTTTGTGGCATATGAGAAATTCCCTAAGCCCCGGACCTGTCTATTTTGGTCAAAAATGAAAATGTAAAAAGTGCCCCAATTTCTGCTTTAAACTTTAGGTACTATCCCAAAATGTATCACTAAGGTGACAAAAGTTGATTTCGGAGCATCATTTTTGAACAGGTGCTTCAACCGTTTAGTGGCATATGAGAAATTCCCTATGCCCCGGACCTGTCGATTTTGGTCAAAAATGAAAATTTCAAAAGTGCCCCAATTTCTGCTTTAAACTTTAGGTACTATCCCAAAATGTATCACTAAGGTGACAGAAGTTGATTTCGGAGCATCATTTTTGAACAGGTGCTTCAACCATTTTGTGGCATATGAGAAAATCCCTAAGCCCCGGACCTGTCGATTTTGGTCAAAAATGAAAATTTCAAAAGTGCCCCAATATCTGCTTTAAACTTTAGATACTTTCCCAAAATGTATCACTAAGGTGACAGAAGTTGATTTTGGAGCATCATTTTTGAACAGGAGCTTCAACCATTTTGTGGCATATGAGAAATTCCCTAATCCCCGGACCTGTCTATTTTGGTTAAAAATGAAAATTTCAAAAGTGCCCCAATATCTGCTTTAAACTTTAGATACTTTCCCAAAATGTATCACTAAGGTGACAGAAGTTGATTTTGGAGCATCATTTTTGAACAGGAGCTTCAACCATTTTGTGGCATATGAGAAATTCCCTAATCCCCGGACCTGTCTATTTTGGTCAAAAATGAAAATTTCAAAAGTGCCCCAATTTCTGCTTTAAACTTTAGATACTTTCCCAAAATGTATCACTAAGGTGACAGAAGTTGATTTCGGAGCATCATTTTTGAACAGGTGCTTCAACCATTTTGTGGCATATGAGAAAATCCCTAAGCCTCGGACCTGTCGATTTTGGTCAAAAATGAAAATTTTAGAAGTACCCCAATTTCTGCTTTAAACTTTAGGTACTATCCCAAAATGTATCACTAAGGTGACAGAAGTTGATTTCGGAGCATCATTTTTGAACAGGAGCTTCAACCGTTTTGTGGCATATGAGAAATTCCCTAAGCCCCGGACCTGTCGATTTTGGTCAAAAATGTAAATTTCAAAAGTGCCCCAATTTCTGCTTTAAACTTTAGGTACTATCCCAAAATGTATCACTAAGGTGACAGAAGTTGATTTCGGAGCATCATTATTGAACAGGAGCTTCAACCATTTTGTGGCATATGAGAAATTCCCTAAGCCCCGGACCTGTCGATTTTGGTCAAAAATGAAAATTTCAAAAGTGCCCCAATTTCTGCTTTAAACTTTAGGTACTATCCCAAAATGTATCATTAAGGTGACAGAAGTTGATTTCGGAGCATCATTTTTGAACAGGAGCTTCAACCATTTTGTGGCATATGAGAAATTCCCTAAGCCCCGGACCTGTCGATTTTGGTCAAAAATGAAAATTTCAAAAGTGCCCCAATTTCTGCTTTAAACTTTAGGTACTATCCCAAAATGTATCACTAAGGTGACAGAAGTTGATTTCGGAGCATCATTTTTGAACAGGTGCTTCAACCGTTTTGTGGCATATGAGAAATTCCCTAAGCCCCGGAACTGTCGATTTTGGTCAAAAATGAAAATTTCAAAAGTGCCCCAATTTCTGCTTTAAACTTTAGGTACTATCCCAAAATGTATCACTAAGGTGACAGAAGTTGATTTCGGAGCATCATTTTTTAACAGGTGCTTCATCCATTTTGTGGCATATGAGAAAATCCCTAAGCCCCGGACCTGTCGATTTTGGTCAAAAATGAAAATTTTAGAAGTACCCCAATTTCTGCTTTAAACTTTAGGTACTATCCCAAAATGTATCACTAAGGTGACAGAAGTTGATTTCGGAGCATCATTTTTTAACAGGAGCTTCAACCGTTTTGTGGCATATGAGAAATTCCCTAAGCCCCGGACCTGTCTATTTTGGTCAAAAATGAAAATTTAAAAAGTGCCCCAATTTCTGCTTTAAACTTTAGGTACTATCCCAAAATGTATCACTAAGGTGACAGAAGTTGATTTCGGAGCATAATTTTTGAACAGGAGCTTCAACCATTTTGTGGCATATGAGAAATTCCCTATGCCCCGGACCTGTCAATTTTGGTCAAAAATGAAAATTTCAAAAGTGCCCCAATTTCTGCTTTAAACTTTAGGTACTATCCCAAAATGTATCACTAAGGTGACAGAAGTTGATTTCGGAGCATCATTTTTGAACAGGTGCTTCAACCATTTTGTGGCATATGAGAAAATCCCTAAGCCCCGGACCTGTCGATTTTGGTCAAAAATGAAAATTTCAAAAGTGCCCCAATTTCTGCTTTAAACTTTAGATACTTTCCCAAAATGTATCACTAAGGTGACAGAAGTTGATTTCGGAGCATCATTTTTGAACAGGAGCTTCAACCATTTTGTGGCATATGAGAAATTCCCTAAGCCCCGGACCTGTCTATTTTGGTCAAAAATGAAAATTTCAAAAGTGCCCCAATTTCTGCTTTAAACTTTAGGTACTATCCCAAAATGTATCACTAAGGTGACAGAAGTTGATTTCGGAGCATCATTTTGAACAGGAGCTTCAACTATTTTGTGGCATATGAGAAATTCCCTAAGCCACGGACCTGTCGATTTTGGTCAAAAATGAAAATTTCAAAAGTGCCCCAATTTCTGCTTTAAACTTTAGGTACTATCCCAAAATGTATCACTAAGGTGACAGAAGTTGATTTCGGAGCATCATTTTTGAACAGGAGCTTCAACCATTTTGTGGCATATGAGAAATTCCCTAATCCCTGGACCTGTCGATTTTGGTCAAAAATGTAAATTTAAAAGTGCCCCAAATTCTGCTTTAAACTTTTGGTACTATCCCAAAATGTATCACTAAGGTGACAGAAGTTAATTTCGGAGCATCATTTTTGAACAAGAGCTTCAACCATTTTGAGACATATGAGAAATTCCCTAGCCCCGGACCTGTCAATATTGGTCAAAAATGAAAATTTCAAAATTGCCCCAATTTCTGCTTTAAACTTTAGGTACTATCCCAAAATGTATCACTAAGGTGACAGAAGTTGACTTCGGAGTATCATTTTTGAACAGGAGCTTCAACCGTTTTGTGGCATATGAGAAATTCCCTAAGCCCCAGACCTGTCGATTTTGGTCAAAAATGTAAATTTCAAAAGTGCCCCAATTTCTGCTTTAAACATTTGGTACTATCCCAAAATGTATCACTAAGGTGACAGAAGCTGATTTCGGAGCATCATTTTTGAACAGGAGCTTCAACTGTTTTGTGGCATATGAGAAATTCCCTAAGCCCCGGACCTGTCGATATTGGTCAAAAATGAAAATTTCAAAAGTGCCCAAATTTCTGCTTTAAACTTTAGGTACTATCCAAAAATGTATCACTAAGGTGACAGAAGTTGATTTCGGAGCATCATTTTTGAACAGGAGCTTCAACCGTTTTGTGGCATATGAGCAATTCCCTAAGCCCCGGACCTGTCGATTTTGGTCAAAAATGAAAATTTCAAAAGTGCCCCAATTTCTGCTTTAAACTTTAGGTACTATCCCAAAATGTATCACTAATGTGACAGAAGTTGATTTCGGAGCATCATTTTTGAACAGGAGCTTCAACCGTTTTGTGGCATATGAGAAATTCCCTAAGCCCCGGACCTGTCGATTTTGGTCAAAAATGAAAATTTCAAAAGTGCCCAAATTTCTGATTTAAACTTTAGGTACTATCCCAAAATGTATCACTAAGGTGACAGAAGTTGATTTCGGAGCATCATTTTTGAACAGGAGGTTCAACTAATTTGTAGCATATGAGAAATTCCCTAAGCCCCAGACCTGTCGATTTTGGTCAAAAATGAAAATTTCAAAAGTGCCCCAATTTCTGCTTTAAACTTTAGGTACTATCCCAAAATGTATCACTAAGGTGACAGAAGTTGATTTCGGAGCATCATTTTTGAACAGGTGCTTCAACCATTTTGTGGCATATGAGAAAATCCCTAAGCCTCGGACCTGTCGATTTTGGTCAAAAATGAAAATTTTAGAAGTACCCCAATTTCTGCTTTAAACTTTAGGTACTATCCCAAAATGTATCACTAAGGTGACAGAAGTTGATTTCGGAGCATCATTTTTGAACAGGAGCTTCAACCGTTTTGTGGCATATGAGAAATTCCCTAAGCCCCGGACCTGTCGATTTTGGTCAAAAATGTAAATTTCAAAAGTGCCCCAATTTCTGCTTTAAACTTTAGGTACTATCCCAAAATGTATCACTAAGGTGACAGAAGTTGATTTCGGAGCATCATTATTGAACAGGAGCTTCAACCATTTTGTGGCATATGAGAAATTCCCTAAGCCCCGGACCTGTCGATTTTGGTCAAAAATTAAAATTTCAAAAGTGCCCCAATTTCTGCTTTAAACTTTAGGTACTATCCCAAAATGTATCAATAAGGTGACAGAAGTTGATTTCGGAGCATCATTTTTGAACAGGAGCTTCAACCATTTTGTGGCATATGAGAAATTCCCTAATCCCCGGACCTGTCTATTTTGGTTAAAAATGAAAATTTCAAAAGTGCCCCAATTTCTGCTTTAAACTTTAGGTACTATCCCAAAATGTATCACTAAGGTGACAGAAGTTGATTTCGGAGCATCATTTTTGAACAGGAGCTTCAACCGTTTTGTGGCATATGAGAAATTCCCTAAGCCCCGGACCTGTCTATTTTGGTCAAAAATGAAAATTTAAAAAGTGCCCCAATTTCTGCTTTAAACTTTAGGTACTATCCCAAAATGTATCACTAAGGTGACAGAAGTTGATTTCGGAGCATCATTTTTGAACAGGAGCTTCAACCATTTTGTGGCATATGAGAAATTCCCTAAGCCCCGGACCTGTCTATTTTGGTCAAAAATGAAAATTTCAAAAGTGCCCCAATTTCTGCTTTAAACTTTAGATACTTTCCCAAAATGTTTCACTAAGGTGACAGAAGTTGATTTCGGAGCATCATTTTTGAACAGGAGCTTCAACCATTTTGTGGCATATGAGAAATTCCCTAAGCCCCGGACCTGTCTATTTTGGTCAAAAATGAAAATGTAAAAAGTGCCCCAATTTCTGCTTTAAACTTTAGGTACTATCCCAAAATGTATCACTAAGGTGACAAAAGTTGATTTCGGAGCATCATTTTTGAACAGGTGCTTCAACCATTTTGTGGCATATGAGAAAATCCCTAAGCCCCGGACCTGTCGATTTTGGTCAAAAATTAAAATTTCAAAAGTGCCCCAATTTCTGCTTTAAACTTTAGGTACTATCCCAAAATGTATCACTAAGGTGACAGAAGTTGATTTCGAAGCATCATTTTTGAACAGGTGCTTCAACCGTTTTGTGGCATATGAGAAATTCCCTAAGCCCCGGACCTGTCGATTTTGGTCAAAAATGTAAATTTCAAAAGTGCCCCAATTTCTGCTTTAAACTTTAGGTACTATCCCAAAATGTATCACTAAGGTGACAGAAGTTGATTTCGGAGCATAATTTTTGAACAGGAGCTTCAACCATTTTGTGGCATATGAGAAATTCCCTATGCCCCGGACCTGTCAATTTTGGTCAAAAATGAAAATTTCAAAAGTGCCCCAATTTCTGCTTTAAACTTTAGGTACTATTCCAAAATGTATCACTAAGGTGACAGAAGTTGATTTCGGAGCATCATTTTTGAACAGGTGCTTCAACCATTTTGTGGCATATGAGAAAATCCCTAAGCCCCGGACCTGTCGATTTTGGTCAAAAATGAAAATTTCAAAAGTGCCCCAATTTCTGCTTTAAACTTTAGATACTTTCCCAAAATGTATCACTAAGGTGACAGAAGTTGATTTCGGAGCATCATTTTTGAACAGGAGCTTCAACCATTTTGTGGCATATGAGAAATTCCCTAAGCCCCGGACCTGTCTATTTTGGTCAAAAATGAAAATGTAAAAAGTGCCCCAATTTCTGCTTTAAACTTTAGGTACTATCCCAAAATGTATCACTAAGGTGACAAAAGTTGATTTCGGAGCATCATTTTTGAACAGGTGCTTCAACCATTTTGTGGCATATGAGAAAATCCCTAAGCCCCGGACCTGTCGATTTTGGTCAAAAATGAAAATTTCAAAAGTGCCCCAATTTCTGCTTTAAACTTTAGGTACTATCCCAAAATGTATCACTAAGGTGACAGAAGTTGATTTCGGAGCATCATTTTTGAACAGGTGCTTCAACCATTTTGTGGCATATGAGAAAATCCCTAAGCCCCGGACCTGTCGATTTTGGTAAAAAATGAAAATTTCAGAAGTACCCCAATTTCTGCTTTAAACTTTAGGTACTATCCCAAAATGTATCACTAAGGTGACAGAAGTTGATTTCGGAGCATCATTTTTGAACAGGAGCTTCAACCGTTTTGTGGCATATGAGAAATTCCCTAAGCCCCGGACCTGTCGATTTTGGTCAAAAATGTAAATTTCAAAAGTGCCCCAATTTCTGCTTTAAACTTTAGGTACTATCCCAAAATGTATCACTAAGGTGACAGAAGTTGATTTCGGAGCATCATTTTTGAACAGGAGCTTCAACTATTTTGTGGCATATGAGAAATTCCCTAAGCCACGGACCTGTCGATTTTGGTCAAAAATGAAAATTTCAAAAGTGCCCCAATTTCTGCTTTAAACTTTAGGTACTATCCCAAAATGTATCACTAAGGTGACAGAAGTTGATTTCGGAGCATAATTTTTGAACAGGAGCTTCAACCATTTTGTGGCATATGAGAAATTCCCTAATCCCTGGACCTGTCGATTTTGGTCAAAAATGTAAATTTAAAAGTGCCCCAAATTCTGCTTTAAACTTTTGGTACTATCCCAAAATGTATCACTAAGGTGACAGAAGTTAATTTCGGAGCATCATTTTTGAACAAGAGCTTCAACCATTTTGAGACATATGAGAAATTCCCTAAGACACGGACCTGTCAATATTGGTCAAAAATGAAAATTTCAAAATTGCCCCAATTTCTGCTTTAAACTTTAGGTACTATCCCAAAATGTATCACTAAGGTGACAGAAGTTGATTTCGGAGCATCATTTTTGAACAGGAGCTTCAACCGTTTTGTGGCATATGAGAAATTCCCTAAGCCCCGGACCTGTCTATTTTGGTCAAAAATGAAAATTTAAAAAGTGCCCCAATTTCTTCTTTAAACTTTAGGTACTATCCCAAAATGTATCACTAAGGTGACAGAAGTTGATTTCGGAGCATAATTTTTGAACAGGAGCTTCAACCATTTTGTGGCATATGAGAAATTCCCTATGCCCCGGTCCTGTCAATTTTGGTCAAAAATGAAAATTTCAAAAGTGCCCCAATTTCTGCTTTAAACTTTAGGTACTATCCAAAAATGTATCACTAAGGTGACAGAAGTTGATTTCGGAGCATCATTTTTGAACAGGAGCTTCAACCGTTTTGTGGCATATGAGCAATTCCCTAAGCCCCGGACCTGTCGATTTTGGTCAAAAATGAAAATTTCAAAAGTGCCCCAATTTCTGCTTTAAACTTTAGGTACTATCCCAAAATGTATCACTAATGTGACAGAAGTTGATTTCGGAGCATCATTTTTGAACAGGAGCTTCAACCGTTTTGTGGCATATGAGAAATTCCCTAAGCCCCAGACCTGTCGATTTTGGTCAAAAATGTAAATTTCAAAAGTGCCCCAATTTCTGCTTTAAACATTTGGTACTATCCCAAAATGTATCACTAAGGTGACAGAAGCTGATTTCGGAGCATCATTTTTGAACAGGAGCTTCAACTGTTTTGTGGCATATGAGAAATTCCCTAAGCCCCGGACCTGTCGATATTGGTCAAAAATGAAAATTTCAAAAGTGCCCAAATTTCTGCTTTAAACTTTAGGTACTATCCAAAAATGTATCACTAAGGTGACAGAAGTTGATTTCGGAGCATCATTTTTGAACAGGAGCTTCAACCGTTTTGTGGCATATGAGCAATTCCCTAAGCCCCGGACCTGTCGATTTTGGTCAAAAATGAAAATTTCAAAAGTGCCCCAATTTCTGCTTTAAACTTTAGGTACTATCCCAAAATGTATCACTAATGTGACAGAAGTTGATTTCGGAGCATCATTTTTGAACAGGAGCTTCAACCGTTTTGTGGCATATGAGAAATTCCCTAAGCCCCGGACCTGTCGATTTTGGTCAAAAATGAAAATTTCAAAAGTGCCCAAATTTCTGATTTAAACTTTAGGTACTATCCCAAAATGTATCACTAAGGTGACAGAAGTTGATTTCGGAGCATCATTTTTGAACAGGAGGTTCAACTAATTTGTAGCATATGAGAAATTCCCTAAGCCCCAGACCTGTCGATTTTGGTCAAAAATGAAAATTTCAAAAGTGCCCCAATTTCTGCTTTAAACTTTAGGTACTATCCCAAAATGTATCACTAAGGTGACAGAAGTTGATTTCGGAGCATCATTTTTGAACAGGTGCTTCAACCATTTTGTGGCATATGAGAAAATCCCTAAGCCTCGGACCTGTCGATTTTGGTCAAAAATGAAAATTTTAGAAGTACCCCAATTTCTGCTTTAAACTTTAGGTACTATCCCAAAATGTATCACTAAGGTGACAGAAGTTGATTTCGGAGCATCATTTTTGAACAGGAGCTTCAACCGTTTTGTGGCATATGAGAAATTCCCTAAGCCCCGGACCTGTCGATTTTGGTCAAAAATGTAAATTTCAAAAGTGCCCCAATTTCTGCTTTAAACTTTAGGTACTATCCCAAAATGTATCACTAAGGTGACAGAAGTTGATTTCGGAGCATCATTATTGAACAGGAGCTTCAACCATTTTGTGGCATATGAGAAATTCCCTAAGCCCCGGACCTGTCGATTTTGGTCAAAAATTAAAATTTCAAAAGTGCCCCAATTTCTGCTTTAAACTTTAGGTACTATCCCAAAATGTATCAATAAGGTGACAGAAGTTGATTTCGGAGCATCATTTTTGAACAGGAGCTTCAACCATTTTGTGGCATATGAGAAATTCCCTAATCCCCGGACCTGTCTATTTTGGTTAAAAATGAAAATTTCAAAAGTGCCCCAATTTCTGCTTTAAACTTTAGGTACTATCCCAAAATGTATCACTAAGGTGACAGAAGTTGATTTCGGAGCATCATTTTTGAACAGGAGCTTCAACCGTTTTGTGGCATATGAGAAATTCCCTAAGCCCCGGACCTGTCTATTTTGGTCAAAAATGAAAATTTAAAAAGTGCCCCAATTTCTGCTTTAAACTTTAGGTACTATCCCAAAATGTATCACTAAGGTGACAGAAGTTGATTTCGGAGCATCATTTTTGAACAGGAGCTTCAACCATTTTGTGGCATATGAGAAATTCCCTAAGCCCCGGACCTGTCTATTTTGGTCAAAAATGAAAATTTCAAAAGTGCCCCAATTTCTGCTTTAAACTTTAGATACTTTCCCAAAATGTTTCACTAAGGTGACAGAAGTTGATTTCGGAGCATCATTTTTGAACAGGAGCTTCAACCATTTTGTGGCATATGAGAAATTCCCTAAGCCCCGGACCTGTCTATTTTGGTCAAAAATGAAAATGTAAAAAGTGCCCCAATTTCTGCTTTAAACTTTAGGTACTATCCCAAAATGTATCACTAAGGTGACAAAAGTTGATTTCGGAGCATCATTTTTGAACAGGTGCTTCAACCATTTTGTGGCATATGAGAAAATCCCTAAGCCCCGGACCTGTCGATTTTGGTCAAAAATTAAAATTTCAAAAGTGCCCCAATTTCTGCTTTAAACTTTAGGTACTATCCCAAAATGTATCACTAAGGTGACAGAAGTTGATTTCGAAGCATCATTTTTGAACAGGTGCTTCAACCGTTTTGTGGCATATGAGAAATTCCCTAAGCCCCGGACCTGTCGATTTTGGTCAAAAATGTAAATTTCAAAAGTGCCCCAATTTCTGCTTTAAACTTTAGGTACTATCCCAAAATGTATCACTAAGGTGACAGAAGTTGATTTCGGAGCATAATTTTTGAACAGGAGCTTCAACCATTTTGTGGCATATGAGAAATTCCCTATGCCCCGGACCTGTCAATTTTGGTCAAAAATGAAAATTTCAAAAGTGCCCCAATTTCTGCTTTAAACTTTAGGTACTATCCCAAAATGTATCACTAAGGTGACAGAAGTTGATTTCGGAGCATCATTTTTGAACAGGTGCTTCAACCATTTTGTGGCATATGAGAAAATCCCTAAGCCCCGGACCTGTCGATTTTGGTCAAAAATGAAAATTTCAAAAGTGCCCCAATTTCTGCTTTAAACTTTAGATACTTTCCCAAAATGTATCACTAAGGTGACAGAAGTTGATTTCGGAGCATCATTTTTGAACAGGAGCTTCAACCATTTTGTGGCATATGAGAAATTCCCTAAGCCCCGGACCTGTCTATTTTGGTCAAAAATGAAAATGTAAAAAGTGCCCCAATTTCTGCTTTAAACTTTAGGTACTATCCCAAAATGTATCACTAAGGTGACAAAAGTTGATTTCGGAGCATCATTTTTGAACAGGTGCTTCAACCATTTTGTGGCATATGAGAAAATCCCTAAGCCCCGGACCTGTCGATTTTGGTCAAAAATGTAAATTTCAAAAGTGCCCCAATTTCTGCTTTAAACTTTAGGTACTATCCCAAAATGTATCACTAAGGTGACAGAAGTTGATTTCGGAGCATAATTTTTGAACAGGAGCTTCAACCATTTTGTGGCATATGAGAAATTCCCTATGCCCCGGACCTGTCAATTTTGGTCAAAAATGAAAATTTCAAAAGTGCCCCAATTTCTGCTTTAAACTTTAGGTACTATCCCAAAATGTATCACTAAGGTGACAGAAGTTGATTTCGGAGCATCATTTTTGAACAGGTGCTTCAACCATTTTGTGGCATATGAGAAAATCCCTAAGCCCCGGACCTGTCGATTTTGGTCAAAAATGAAAATTTCAAAAGTGCCCCAATTTCTGCTTTAAACTTTAGATACTTTCCCAAAATGTATCACTAAGGTGACAGAAGTTGATTTCGGAGCATCATTTTTGAACAGGAGCTTCAACCATTTTGTGGCATATGAGAAATTCCCTAAGCCCCGGACCTGTCTATTTTGGTCAAAAATGAAAATGTAAAAAGTGCCCCAATTTCTGCTTTAAACTTTAGGTACTATCCCAAAATGTATCACTAAGGTGACAAAAGTTGATTTCGGAGCATCATTTTTGAACAGGTGCTTCAACCATTTTGTGGCATATGAGAAAATCCCTAAGCCCCGGACCTGTCGATTTTGGTCAAAAATGAAAATTTCAAAAGTGCCCCAATTTCTGCTTTAAACTTTAGGTACTATCCCAAAATGTATCACTAAGGTGACAGAAGTTGATTTCGGAGCATCATTTTTGAACAGGAGCTTCAACCGTTTTGTGGCATATGAGAAATTCCCTAAGCCCCGGACCTGTCGATTTTGGTCAAAAATGAAAATTTCAAAAGTGCCCCAATTTCTGCTTTAAACTTTAGGTACTATCCCAAAATGTATCACTAAGGTGACAGAAGTTGATTTCGGAGCATCATTTTTGAACAGGAGCTTCAACCATTTTGTGGCATATGAGAAATTCCCTAATCCCTGGACCTGTCGATTTTGGTCAAAAATGTAAATTTAAAAGTGCCCCAAATTCTGCTTTAAACTTTTGGTACTATCCCAAAATGTATCACTAAGGTGACAGAAGTTAATTTCGGAGCATCATTTTTGAACAAGAGCTTCAACCATTTTGAGACATATGAGAAATTCCCTAAGCCACGGACCTGTCAATATTGGTCAAAAATGAAAATTTCAAAATTGCCCCAATTTCTGCTTTAAACTTTAGGTACTATCCCAAAATGTATCACTAAGGTGACAGAAGTTGATTTCGGAGCATCATTTTTGAACAGGAGCTTCAACCGTTTTGTGGCATATGAGAAATTCCCTAAGCCCCGGACCTGTCTATTTTGGTCAAAAATGAAAATTTAAAAAGTGCCCCAATTTCTGCTTTAAACTTTAGGTACTATCCCAAAATGTATCACTAAGGTGACAGAAGTTGATTTCGGAGCATAATTTTTGAACAGGAGCTTCAACCATTTTGTGGCATATGAGAAATTCCCTATGCCCCGGTCCTGTCAATTTTGGTCAAAAATGAAAATTTCAAAAGTGCCCCAATTTCTGCTTTAAACTTTAGGTACTATCCCAAAATGTATCACTAAGGTGACAGAAGTTGATTTCGGAGCATCATTTTTGAACAGGAGCTTCAACCGTTTTGTGGCATATGAGAAATTCCCTAAGCCCCGGACCTGTCTATTTTGGTCAAAAATGAAAATTTAAAAAGTGCCCCAATTTCTGCTTTAAACTTTAGGTACTATCCCAAAATGTATCACTAAGGTGACAGAAGTTGATTTCGGAGCATCATTTTTGAACAGGAGCTTCAACCGTTTTGTGGCATATGAGAAATTCCCTATGCCCCGGACCTGTCAATTTTGGTCAAAAATGAAAATTTAAAAAGTGCCCCAATTTCTGCTTTAAACTTTAGGTACTATCCCAAAATGTATCACTAAGGTGACAAAAGTTGATTTCGGAGCATCATTTTTGAACAGGTGCTTCAACCATTTTGTGGCATATGAGAAAATCCCTAAGCCCCGGACCTGTCGATTTTGGTAAAAAATGAAAATTTCAGAAGTACCCCAATTTCTGCTTTAAACTTTAGGTACTATCCCAAAATGTATCACTAAGGTGACAGAAGTTGATTTCGGAGCATAATTTTTGAACAGGAGCTTCAACCATTTTGTGGCATATGAGAAATTCCCTATGCCCCGGACCTGTCAATTTTGGTCAAAAATGAAAATTTCAAAAGTGCCCCAATTTCTGCTTTAAACTTTAGATACTTTCCCAAAATGTATCACTAAGGTGACAGAAGTTGATTTCGGAGCATCATTTTTGAACAGGAGCTTCAACCATTTTGTGGCATATGAGAAATTCCCTAAGCCCCGGACCTGTCTATTTTGGTCAAAAATGAAAATGTAAAAAGTGCCCCAATTTCTGCTTTAAACTTTAGGTACTATCCCAAAATGTATCACTAAGGTGACAAAAGTTGATTTCGGAGCATCATTTTTGAACAGGTGCTTCAACCATTTTGTGGCATATGAGAAAATCCCTAAGCCCCGGACCTGTCGATTTTGGTAAAAAATGAAAATTTCAGAAGTACCCCAATTTCTGCTTTAAACTTTAGGTACTATCCCAAAATGTATCACTAAGGTGACAGAAGTTGATTTCGGAGCATCATTTTTGAACAGGAGCTTCAACCGTTTTGTGGCATATGAGAAATTCCCTAAGCCCCGGACCTGTCGATTTTGGTCAAAAATGTAAATTTCAAAAGTGCCCCAATTTCTGCTTTAAACTTTAGGTACTATCCCAAAATGTATCACTAAGGTGACAGAAGTTGATTTCGGAGCATCATTTTTGAACAGGAGCTTCAACTATTTTGTGGCATATGAGAAATTCCCTAAGCCACGGACCTGTCGATTTTGGTCAAAAATGAAAATTTCAAAAGTGCCCCAATTTCTGCTTTAAACTTTAGGTACTATCCCAAAATGTATCACTAAGGTGACAGAAGTTGATTTCGGAGCATCATTTTTGAACAGGAGCTTCAACCATTTTGTGGCATATGAGAAATTCCCTAATCCCTGGACCTGTCAATTTTGGTCAAAAATGTAAATTTAAAAGTGCCCCAAATTCTGCTTTAAACTTTTGGTACTATCCCAAAATGTATCACTAAGGTGACAGAAGTTAATTTCGGAGCATCATTTTTGAACAAGAGCTTCAACCATTTTGAGACATATGAGAAATTCCCTAAGCCACGGACCTGTCAATATTGGTCAAAAATGAAAATTTCAAAATTGCCCCAATTTCTGCTTTAAACTTTAGGTACTATCCCAAAATGTATCACTAAGGTGACAGAAGTTGACTTCGGAGCATCATTTTTGAACAGGAGCTTCAACCGTTTTGTGGCATATGAGAAATTCCCTAAGCCCCAGACCTGTAGATTTTGGTCAAAAATGTAAATTTCAAAAGTGCCCCAATTTCTGCTTTAAACATTTGGTACTATCCCAAAATGTATCACTAAGGTGACAGAAGCTGATTTCGGAGCATCATTTTTGAACAGGAGCTTCAACTGTTTTGTGGCATATGAGAAATTCCCTAAGCCCCGGACCTGTCGATATTGGTCAAAAATGAAAATTTCAAAAGTGCCCAAATTTCTGCTTTAAACTTTAGGTACTATCCAAAAATGTATCACTAAGGTGACAGAAGTTGATTTCGGAGCATCATTTTTGAACAGGAGCTTCAACCGTTTTGTGGCATATGAGAAATTCCCTAAGCCCCGGACCTGTCGATTTTGGTCAAAAATGTAAATTTCAAAAGTGCCCCTATTTCTGCTTTAAACTTTAGGTACTATCCCAAAATGTATCACTAAGGTGACAGAAGTTGATTTCGGAGCATCATTTTTGAACAGGAGCTTCAACTATTTTGTGGCATATGAGAAATTCCCTAAGCCCCGGACCTGTCGATTTTGGTCAAAAATGTAAATTTCAAAAGTGCCCCAATTTCTGCTTTAAACTTTAGGTACTATCCCAAAATGTATCACTAAGGTGACAGAAGTTGATTTCGGAGCATCATTTTTGAACAGGAGCTTCAACTATTTTGTGGCATATGAGAAATTCCCTAAGCCATGGACCTGTCGATTTTGGTCAAAAATGAAAATTTCAAAAGTGCCCCAATTTCTGCTTTAAACTTTAGGTACTATCCCAAAATGTATCACTAAGGTGACAGAAGTTGATTTCGGAGCATCATTTTTGAACAGGAGCTTCAACCATTTTGTGGCATATGAGAAATTCCCTAATCCCTGGACCTGTCAATTTTGGTCAAAAATGTAAATTTAAAAGTGCCCCAAATTCTGCTTTAAACTTTTGGTACTATCCCAAAATGTATCACTAAGGTGACAGAAGTTAATTTCGGAGCATCATTTTTGAACAAGAGCTTCAACCATTTTGAGACATACAGATGTAGCCACCTTTATCTTGAGTGGCCGCGGCGGTTGTCCCGTTCGACCATACGCAGCGTACTGTGGCGTAGCGAGGCGCGCCTAGCCACAGAGAGGCTATCTAATCGCACGGAGACAGACATTTGACGTTTGGCGTTACCTTTACGTGTAATACCTGCGATCAGCCACCAGATGTCGCTTTTTACAATCACCACTGCGCATGCGTGTGGTCTCCCGTAAAATACAATACTGACATACATAATAAGGACTACTTTACTAAGGCGTCTCATTACGCTGCATACAGCAAATACTGTACTCATTACGCTGCATTATTTAATACAGTACTGTACAGTATATACAGTACGACACCGACGCAAATACAGTAGTACAGCATACAGTATATGATCCATCTACAATACTTTATGAATACTGTATGTGAGCGTGCAAGTCCCGCAGACAAAACACAGTACTGTAAAACCAGTAGTGTACACTGTCGCAAATGGATGTGTGTTACAAGTTCACTATTGCCTCTCAAGATTAGGAATTTTCTACAGTGTTATCGTCCTAATCCCGTAGCCATTACAGCATAATCAAAACCAACGGATTTATACATTTGTCTGCGGCGAAGTGGTGAAGTGTTTCGCTTCCTATACTCAGAGTCCAGGGTTCGATTCCTTAAGTACTGTACGAATGCATGTTACTGTAGTTTTTTTCAGACACTTTATTATTTTTTTTATTCACATACTGCAAACCAGGGCATACAGTAGCTGCATGAGCGGTTCTATGCGATCGAGTCCGGTGTACCATAATCTGCAGGTTCTATGCAGGTTAAGGTACTATGCTCCGTACACAGTACACATACAATTCTGTAGCTGGGCAGACTGAATAGAAATGGCTACCACCTATGACTCCTTGCCCCACAGAGGCCCTAGGCTACGGAGCAAGTAATAGTCCAGATTGTACAGACTATGGGGCAATGCTGAATGAGCGTCACAATCCCCTAGCTAAAATACACAGTATGCATATTATGGTACACCGGACTCGATGACATACTGTAGCACACTGGCAAAATGGCCGCCGCCCCTGAACCCTTGTGCAGGTTATGGGGCAATGCTGAAGGAGCGTCACAATCCCCTAGCCAAAATACACAGGGGAGGGATAAGCTACTGTAGGATTGCATACAGTATTACGGTACACCGGACTCAATCGCATAGCACACTGTCAAAACGACCACTACCCATGAACCCCCACCTCCTGAACCCCCACCTCGTGGCAGGCAGCAGTTGGGTATGGAATGAGAAATGGCATAAGCTGTGCAGGCTACGGGGCGATGCTGAAGGAGCGTCACAATCCCCTAGCCAAAATACACAGAGATACTGTAAGCGAGGTCTATGCACATTACAGTACTGTACAGTACGTTACACCGGGCTCGGTCGCATAGCAAACTGACAAAACACAAGTTTTACAGTACATACAGTAAAGCAGGCCAAAGCTGCAGGAGAGTTTCTACTGTAAAGGTTCTATGCATCGTACGGTAATGTACACATACCTGTACAATTCTATAGCAGGGCAGACTCAATTGAAATGGCTACCGCCTGTGACTCCTACAGTAGCTCCTAGGAGGCACTCAGCTATGGAGCAAATAACAGCACAGATTTTGCAGGCTACGGGGCAATGCTGAAGGAGCGTCACAATCCCCTAGCTACAATACACAGGGGTGATAGAGATAATCGAGTGGCTGGAGGGGGGTCCCCTTGATTTAAGGGGCCCCCACTCCTCCAGGGTACTCCGGCCAGGTGTGACTAGTTGGGTATTTAATTCCATGGCCGCAGGGACCGGTATAAAAGTCTCCCCCGGCTGTGCATTATCTGTCCAGCTAGTGGAGCCCAGTGCTGATTCAAAAAATATGGGGAACCCCTACGCTTTTTTTGTCCCCCTTATTTTTTGCACCAGGACCAGGCGCAGAGCCCGGTGCTGGTTCTAAAAGATGGGGGATCCCGTGTCCATTTTTTCCGTATTCCTTCCGGAATTCGACTGCAATTGCATATACAGTACTGTACCCCTTAATGTCACTGCTTACAGTATACAGTATTTAGACATGAGCTTGTGTACAGTATCTGTCATGAGGTGCTTTTTTCACTGACACTATAACTTTTTTCTATTGTGATATACTGTACAGAGGCGGCAAACTAGCCAAACGGGAATAATCAGCTTCTGCAGAATAAAATGAGATGCTACAGTACATGCCTATATTCTGTGAGTGACTGCGGCTCTATGAAATTAAATCAGAAAATTTAAATATGAAATGCATTACTAATGTGTGGCATTACTGTACTGTATGTGTATAAGGTGTACTACAATATTTTCTGGTGTAACATAAGGAAAGGGCACTACTGCATGGTCTAATGCAGTGGTTCTCAAACTTGGTCCTCAGGACCCCACACAGTGCATGTTTTGCAGGTAAACCAGCAAGTGCACAGATGTATTCATTACTAACTGACACATTTTAGAAGGTCCATACAGTAGGTGGAGCTAATTTTTTCACTTGTGATTCTGTGAGACCTGCAAAACCTGCACTGTGTGGGGTCCTGAGGACTGAGTTTGAGAACCTGTGGTCTAATGTAAATAAAGATGAATGTGGTGGGGTGTAATGTGAATAAGGGGCATTACTGTTAGGAGTAATGTGGTACTATGATATGATGTCATGAGAATAAGAGACACCACTGCATGATATAATGTGAATAAAGTTGCAGTACTGTGTTGTGTCATTTCATCTTCGGGTATTATTGTGTTACCATGCCCCTTCCCAGCAAGAACATACTGTACACTGTTTTGGGCTGGCACTAAATGTGCACATTGTTCTTATTTAGATTATAGGGGGTAGGAGCGCCAAAATGGGTGATGGTGCTGGGAAAGGGGTGCAGGGTTAGAGGCGGAACTACGTAGCATCTGTGCAAGAGGGCATCAGCCAAAATCTAGCCTAGGGCATCATGTTGGTCAGGTTTGGCTCTGATAATACTGTATACTGTACTCTTACTGTACTTTGCATTCAATACAGATACTGTTTGCACACAGGTTTTACATGAATCATTGGCAATGCTGCAGGAGTGTCTCATTAGGCAATCTAAAATATACCACGACTATGGGTGGGGATACAGTAGGGAAGTTCTGTCACCATAAGCTGTCTGCTGTGTATAGCATATTTCCATCTGAGATGCATTTGTGTGTTTGTAATAAGAAAAAAACATTTTACTGTACATTTAGTGGATACAGTATTTCTCCCCCATAATGACGTATCATACTGTACAGGTACCCTCATGTACTGTACCGTACCATACTGTAAAATTGAATATTTATTGGAAAAACATCAATATTAATGTAAAAATAAAGTATTACAACATCCGATTCCATGTACTGCACTGATCAAAATGTACAGTACTCTTATTCAGGACTTATAAAACTGAAAATAACTGTTCATACAGTACACATCAATAACATTACTACTGTATAATATTCTACATTAGTTTATGCAATAATCAGACAAAGGCAATTTTATCATTTTTTTTAATAATGCACCAATTTAAAATTTTAAACAGAAAATACAGAACTACATATTTGTGGCTTGACCATTTCTTTCAACTACAACAGGTAATACTTTATACAGGTGATTTATATAATTATTACAATGTTCAGGTGTGAGTACTTCTAGCCAAAATTTCTTTATCCCATCCACCAGTTGCTGTTTTGTTGTTGGCTTTGCAACACTCCTAACGTACCTCTTCAATTGAGCCCACACTAATTCGATTGGGTTCATGTCTGGTGATCTAATTAAAAAAAAAAAAAAGCGTATAGAAAAAATTAATTACAGTACATTACAGTAAATAGAGAAAATTAAACATACAATATTGTACTGTTTATTAAACAAAATTTTTTTTTACAGTACTAGAGTGCTATCCAAAATTTTACTTGTACACTGTTGAAAGAATACTCACTCTGGTGGTGTGCGTTCCCAATTCATACCTTTCTCTTCCATAAATTTGGCTGAGGCGGAGTGTTTAGGATCATTGTCTTGGAATATCCTATGGTGAGTTGGGTAATATTTATTCACAAATGGCACCATACATTTCTCTACTATTGTTTCTTGGAAATATTTCTTATCCATGATTCCTACAGAAATCAAAAAATGTTGTTCATTAATAAGCAACTCCTTTTATTGTGCAGTTACACGTACTCTACAGTACAACATGTATTTTTACAGAACACAGGCACAGAATAAAGTATAGTACTGTACTGTACCTTCGAAAAATAATAGGGGACCAGCTCCTAATCGTGATATGCCTCCCCATACATGGATTTTCAATGGATGCTTTGGGCGTGGTTTTAAAGAGATATGGTTACGTTTCCTGAATGACATTCTGGAGAACCGCTCAAGGGCAACAGACGATTCATCTGTGAAAATGACATCATCAAATGTTTCACCACTCTCAATCCATCGCCGTGCCTGTTCCACTCTCTTTTCTTTATTCACATCTCTTATCATTGGAGATATCCTGTGAAGAGCCAAAAATAATGAAATCAGATACAGTTATGAAATTACAGATTTACAGATTACTGTATATACAGTAGACTGTATGTGCAGTATACTGTATTATATACCTACTGTATACATTAAACTGTACATACAGTACATTAAGTTACATACAGAGTAATATATATATACATACTGTACATACACACAAACACACACACACAGTATACAGTATGTAATCATCACAATAAGCCGGCAATGCTTCATTGCTGTCTCTGAGTGCCTATACAGTAGGTATCTCTTTTGGGATAGAATACTGTATATACAGTATATACACACACACATACTGTATATAGTATAAAGTACACACTCTGTATAATGATTTATGGCATTATTATATCACGTATCAAGGGATTATTAACAGTGCATTTACTGTATGGTTTATACTGCTTTCAGTATTTTACCTTGTTGCGCCAAAGGTCCATCCCATTTTCCGTCGCATCCTTCTGATGCTGGTGGCCGATATGTCCAGGTCATACTTGGAATGGAGAATTCGTTTTATTTGCAGAGCAGTACGCTCATCATCCTCACGAGTTAGTTCCTCCACAATTTGTTGCACTCTCCTACAGTACAATACAGTATGAAAAATATGAATTCATGAACAGCACAATCACAGTTACAATTGATGAAGTTTTTATTTTATTTCAAAAAAATTGTTTATGGTATAAAGCAAGTCATTTAAACATTACAGTAGTGTACAGTACGTACCATGTGCATTTTGTAGGAAATACAAATCTGGGCGTTGTTCTCTCGAATGCATGATAGCGCACCGTTTCTAAAGTGACTATAATGCCACTTTCCTTGAGCCATGCATGGATCTCTTTGATGGTTTTATTTTCTTTTTTCATGTTGGCGATTATCTTGCTCATCGTTTTGTTGATAGTTACTGGCATGTTGTCCAACTATAATTCCTGTATGGAGAGAAAACATTTGTGAATACTGTAGTCTAAAATTTACACATCTGAAAATGCATAAGAGTTTTATGATAGAAGTTAATACTGTACATGTTTACTATCCAGTACCTGATGTTCAAATTTAAGTATTGTATACTGTACAGTACTGAAAATACAACTTCAGTGTTATGGACTGCAATTAGTTTCCTGTATGAAACAGATACAGTACAGTAACTAACCCTCCTTGGAAGTGCATGGGCCCTGTGAGACTTACAGTAGTGTACAGCATAAGGGTCGACTGACATGATGTACAAGCATTACATACAGTACATGTCAGTACTGTATGTAAATTCTTCAATTATTGCCTAACAACAATGCTGCTTACTGTATATTAAATACTGTAGGCCTAGAAATGTGCATCTCAATATAGTAGTTAAAAACACAGGGGCCTATGTGGATAAGCGAGTTCTATGCACACAAAAAATGGCCACCGACCGTGAACCCCCAGCACGTGGCAGCGCTCGGATATGTAGTGAGATACAGTATGGCATACATTTCACAGTTCAGGGGGCAATGCTGAAGGAGCGTCACAATCCCCTAGCTCAATTACATTGGGATAAGCGAGGTCTACTGTATGCACATTACGGTATACCGAGCTGGATCGCTTAGCAACCTGACAAAATGGCCGCCGACCGTGAACTCCCAGCACGTGGCAGCGCTCGGATATGTAGTGAGATACAGTATGGCATACATTTCACAGTTCAGGGGGCAATGCTGAAGGAGCGTCACAATCCCCTAGCTCAATTACATTGGGATAAGCGAGGTCTACTGTATGCACATTACGGTATACCGAGCTGGATCGCTTAGCAACCTGACAAAATGGCCGCCGACCGTGAACTCCCAGCACGTGGCAACGCTCGGATATGTAGTGAGATACAATATGGCAGACATTTCACAGTTCAGGGGGCAATGCTGAAGGAGCGTCACAATCCCCTAGCTCAATTACATTGGGATAAGCGAGGTCTATGCACATTACGGTATACCGAGCTGGATCGCTTAGCAACCTGACAACATGGCCGCCGACCGTGAACTCCCAGCACGTGGCAGCGCTCGGATATGTAGTGAGAGATGGTATACATTTTAAAATACACCGGGATAAGTTGTACAGGCCATGGAGCAATGCACAGGGACATTCATCATTTACGTACAGTATATAAATAATTGTAAACCGTAAATGAAAGAATTACCGGTCAAATACTGTATGACGAAACTGTGTCAATGAGCTGGAACAGTATGGCCTGTGAAGAAGTTATCGAAGGCAGAAACGGAGAGCAAATTATCAGGAGATTTCTGAAAGGTCGGAGAAGATCCACACAGCAAGTCTGCCTACGAGGAAACAGCTTTGCAAAGTGGGTAGCGGGGCGGTGACTGAGACGCTCTTTTATTTTGCTGGCGAGAGTTCTGTCCCGCCAGCGAACGAGGAGACGCAGCTCACCCAGAGCATAGGGACGGTCACGTACTACAGGTACAGCAGCCATGCTTATGCTCAATGAGCGATCCAGACGTCGTGCGTCTCAGACGTCGTGCGTCTCAGACGTCGTGCGTTCCAGGCATTCAACGTACAGTACTGTAGTTACTGTACTTTGTGACAGTTTCCCTTAGTTTTACATATGCCCTTTCTTTGACCACAGTATTTTCCACTGTCTTGCCCTACGCCCTTCCCTCCTGGGAGCCTTCACAGGTCTTATGCTATACACAAATACCGAAGATGCACAGTCCGTCAGAATACACTCATTTCATTCACGCTGTTTGGGTGCATTTAGCGTAAAGAATCGCTCCTGCAGATGTACTTTGATTTATGTGAAACCTGTGTGCATCCTTCCATTGGATGTACTGTATTGGAGAGAAAAAAAAAATGTTAAAGTGAATGTCACGGGAACACATTAAAAATAAGGTTGGCACTTCCTTCCCATTGGTGTTGGTTTACAGTATGCCGTAGTGTACTCGGACGCTCATGTAATTGCATTTCAAAGGCACAGTATTTTCCATCGTCTCCCCCCTACCCCCATCGCCCTTCCCCCCTGGGGGCCTGCACAGGGAGGAAATTCAGGTCCTGTGCAATGCACAAACGCTGAAGATCTACAGTACTGTTTTGCTTAGTTGGTAGCGCCAGAATACACTCATTTCATTCACGCTGTTTGGGTGCATTTAGCGTAAAGAATCGCTCCTGCAGATGTACTTTGATTTATGTGAAACCTGTGTGCATCATTCCATTGACTGTCTTACAATGGAAATAAAATAATACAGTGCATTATTACAGAAAAAAAAAAAAAAAAAAAAAGAAAGAAAGCACATCATGTCTCGAACCCTGGACCCCCAGCGAGGGAGGTGGGAGCCTTCACCCCTAGCCCACGACGCCTCATGAGAGATTTCTAATTTCATGTGTGAAAGTACTGCAAACAGCGCCCGGCCCTCGCCCCATTGCTGTTGGTTTATGCCTTAGAGGACTCGGACGCTCGCATTTGTAAAGCACGGTGTTTTCCTCCGCCTCCTGCTAGCCTGTTGCCCTTCCCCCATGGGAGCCTGCACAGATCATGCAGTAGACAGGGAGGGAATGCAGGTCATGTGCAATACACAAACGCCCACTGTAGTACTATTTTGCTCACTTACAGTACCGTACTGTACTGTAGGTTGCATTTAGCGTAAAGAATCGCTCCTGCAGATGTACTTTGATTTATGTGAAACCTGTGTGCATCCTTCCATTGGATGTACTGTATTGGAGAGAAAAAAAAAATGTTAAAGTGAATGTCACGGGAACACATTAAAAATAAGGTTGGCACTTCCTTCCCATTGGTGTTGGTTTACAGTATGCCGTAGTGTACTCGGACGCTCATGTAATTGCATTTCAAAGGCACAGTATTTTCCATCGTCTCCCCCCTACCCCCATCGCCCTTCCCCCCTGGGGGCCTGCACAGGGAGGAAATTCAGGTCCTGTGCAATGCACAAACGCTGAAGATCTACAGTACTGTTTTGCTTAGTTGGTAGCGCCAGAATACACTCATTTCATTCACGCTGTTTGGGTGCATTTAGCGTAAAGAATCGCTCCTGCAGATGTACTTTGATTTATGTGAAACCTGTGTGCATCCTTCCATTGACTGTCTTACAATGGAAATAAAATAATACAGTGCATTATTACAGAAAAAAAAAAAAAAAAAAAGAAAGAAAGCACATCATGTCTCGAACCCTGGACCCCCAGCGAGGGAGGTGGGAGCCTTCACCCCTAGCCCACGACGCCTCATGAGAGATTTCTAATTTCATGTGTGAAAGTACTGCAAACAGCGCCCGGCCCTCGCCCCATTGCTGTTGGTTTATGCCTTAGAGGACTCGGACGCTCGCATTTGTAAAGCACGGTGTTTTCCTCCGCCTCCTGCTAGTCCTCCATTCCCATTATGCATTAGCGAACTCAGACGCTCATACAGTATATTTCATATTTTAAAAAGCACGGTGTTTATACATTGTACTGTACATTATTCCTTTTACACAATTACAATTACTGTAGTTGCGTCTCCATACACATACAGTACTGTACTCCATACTTTTTCCACCGCTTCCCGTTACGCCTACAGTATTGCCAGAGCTGTAGATCAATCCGCCGCTATACTGTACGATCGAAAGTACTGGATTAGTGGAGCATTAGCCACACAGTGGTGGAGATGTGTAATGCATGATGAGTATCTAGATCGTCTCAACGCGCCTGCCTGTGATTAAACTCAGCTATCGCCTTAGCGTGGCTAAACGCCCGTCTCGGCGGAGAAACAGTCAAGATAAAGTTGGCTACATCTGTATGAGAAATTCCCTAAGCCACGGACCTGTCAATATTGGTCAAAAATGAAAATTTCAAAATTGCCCCAATTTCTGCTTTAAACTTTAGGTACTATCCCAAAATGTATCACTAAGGTGACAGAAGTTGACTTCGGAGCATCATTTTTGAACAGGAGCTTCAACCGTTTTGTGGCATATGAGAAATTCCCTAAGCCCCAGACCTGTCGATTTTGGTCAAAAATGTAAATTTCAAAAGTGCCCCAATTTCTGCTTTAAACATTTGGTACTATCCCAAAATGTATCACTAAGGTGACAGAAGCTGATTTCGGAGCATCATTTTTGAACAGGAGCTTCAACTGTTTTGTGGCATATGAGAAATTCCCTAAGCCCCGGACCTGTCGATATTGGTCAAAAATGAAAATTTCAAAAGTGCCCAAATTTCTGCTTTAAACTTTAGGTACTATCCAAAAATGTATCACTAAGGTGACAGAAGTTGATTTCGGAGCATCATTTTTGAACAGGAGCTTCAACCGTTTTGTGGCATATGAGCAATTCCCTAAGCCCCGGACCTGTCGATTTTGGTCAAAAATGAAAATTTCAAAAGTGCCCCAATTTCTGCTTTAAACTTTAGGTACTATCCCAAAATGTATCACTAATGTGACAGAAGTTGATTTCGGAGCATCATTTTTGAACAGGAGCTTCAACCGTTTTGTGGCATATGAGAAATTCCCTAAGCCCCGGACCTGTCGATTTTGGTCAAAAATGTAAATTTCAAAAGTGCCCCTATTTCTGCTTTAAACTTTAGGTACTATCCCAAAATGTATCACTAAGGTGACAGAAGTTGATTTCGGAGCATCATTTTTGAACAGGAGCTTCAACTATTTTGTGGCATATGAGAAATTCCCTAAGCCCCGGACCTGTCGATTTTGGTCAAAAATGTAAATTTCAAAAGTGCCCCAATTTCTGCTTTAAACTTTAGGTACTATCCCAAAATGTATCACTAAGGTGACAGAAGTTGATTTTGGAGCATCATTTTTGAACAGGAGCTTCAACTATTTTGTGGCATATGAGAAATTCCCTAAGCCCCGGACCTGTCGATTTTAAACAAAAATGAAAATTTCAAAAGTGCCCCAATTTCTGCTTTAAACTTTAGGTACTATCCCAAAATGTATCACTAAGGTGACAGAAGTTGATTTCGGAGCATCATTTTTGAACAGGAGCTTCAACCATTTTGTGGCATATGAGAAATTCCCTAAGCCCCGGACCTGTCGATTTTGGTCAAAAATGTAAATTTCAAAAGTGCCCCAATTTCTGCTTTAAACTTTAGGTACTATCCCAAAATGTATCACTAAGGTGACAGAAGTTGATTTTGGAGCATCATTCTTGAACAGGAGCTTCAACCGTTTTGTGGCATATGAGAAATTCCCTAAGCCCCGGACCTGTCGATTTTGGTCAAAAATGAAAATTTCAAAAGTGCCCCAATTTCTGCTTTAAACTTTAGGTAATATCCCAAAATGTATCACTAAGGTGACAGAAGTAGATTTCGGAGCATCATTTTTGAACAGGAGCTTCAACCGTTTTGTGACATATGAGAAATTCGTTAAGCCCCGGACCTGTCGATTTTGGTCAAAAATGAAAATTTCAAAAGTGCCCAAATTTCTGCTTTAAACTTTAGGTACTATCCTAAAATGTATCACTAAGGTGACAGAAGTTGATTTCGGAGCATCATTTTTGAACAGGAGCTTCAACCGTTTTGTGGCATATGAGAAATTCCCTAAGCCCCGGACCTGTCGATTTTGGTCAAAAATGTAAATTTCAAAAGTGCCCCAATTTCTGCTTTAAACTTTAGGTACTATCCCAAAATGTATCACTAAGGTGACAGAAGTTGATTTCGGAGCATCATTTTTGAACAGGAGCTTCAACCGTTTTGTGGCATATGAGAAATTCCCTAAGCCCCGGACCTGTCGATTTTGGTCAAAAATGTAAATTTCAAAAGTGCCCCAATTTCTGCTTTAAACTTTAGGTACTATCCCAAAATGTATCACTAAGGTGACAGAAGTTGATTTCGGAGCATCATTTTTGAACAGGAGCTTCAACTATTTTGTGGCATATGAGAAATTCCCTAAGCCACGGACCTGTCGATTTTGGTCAAAAATGAAAATTTCAAAAGTGCCCCAATTTCTGCTTTAAACTTTAGGTACTATCCCAAAATGTATCACTAAGGTGACAGAAGTTGATTTCGGAGCATCATTTTTGAACAGGAGCTTCAACCATTTTGTGGCATATGAGAAATTCCCTAATCCCTGGACCTGTCAATTTTGGTCAAAAATGTAAATTTAAAAGTGCCCCAAATTCTGCTTTAAACTTTTGGTACTATCCCAAAATGTATCACTAAGGTGACAGAAGTTAATTTCGGAGCATCATTTTTGAACAAGAGCTTCAACCATTTTGAGACATATGAGAAATTCCCTAAGCCACGGACCTGTCAATATTGGTCAAAAATGAAAATTTCAAAATTGCCCCAATTTCTGCTTTAAACTTTAGGTACTATTCCAAAATGTATCACTAAGGTGACAGAAGTTGACTTCGGAGCATCATTTTTGAACAGGAGCTTCAACCGTTTTGTGGCATATGAGAAATTCCCTAAGCCCCAGACCTGTCGATTTTGGTCAAAAATGTAAATTTCAAAAGTGCCCCAATTTCTGCTTTAAACATTTGGTACTATCCCAAAATGTATCACTAAGGTGACAGAAGCTGATTTCGGAGCATCATTTTTGAACAGGAGCTTCAACTGTTTTGTGGCATATGAGAAATTCCCTAAGCCCCGGACCTGTCGATATTGGTCAAAAATGAAAATTTCAAAAGTGCCCAAATTTCTGCTTTAAACTTTAGGTACTATCCAAAAATGTATCACTAAGGTGACAGAAGTTGATTTCGGAGCATCATTTTTGAACAGGAGCTTCAACCGTTTTGTGGCATATGAGCAATTCCCTAAGCCCCGGACCTGTCGATTTTGGTCAAAAATGAAAATTTCAAAAGTGCCCCAATTTCTGCTTTAAACTTTAGGTACTATCCCAAAATGTATCACTAATGTGACAGAAGTTGATTTCGGAGCATCATTTTTGAACAGGAGCTTCAACCGTTTTGTGGCATATGAGAAATTCCCTAAGCCCCGGACCTGTCGATTTTGGTCAAAAATGTAAATTTCAAAAGTGCCCCTATTTCTGCTTTAAACTTTAGGTACTATCCCAAAATGTATCACTAAGGTGACAGAAGTTGATTTCGGAGCATCATTTTTGAACAGGAGCTTCAACTATTTTGTGGCATATGAGAAATTCCCTAAGCCCCGGACCTGTCGATTTTGGTCAAAAATGTAAATTTCAAAAGTGCCCCAATTTCTGCTTTAAACTTTAGGTACTATCCCAAAATGTATCACTAAGGTGACAGAAGTTGATTTCGGAGCATCATTTTTGAACAGGAGCTTAAACCGTTTTGTGGCATATGAGATATTCCTTAAGCCCCGGACCTGTCGATTTTGGACAAAACTGAAAATTTCAAAAGTGCCCCAATTTCTGCTTTAAACTTTAGGTACTATCCCAAAATGTATCACTAAGGTGACAGAAGTTGATTTCGGAGCATCATTTTTGAACAGGAGCTTCAACTATTTTGTGGCATATGAGAAATTCCCTAATCCCTGGACCTGTCGATTTTGGTCAAAAATGTAAATTTAAAAGTGCCCCAAATTCTGCTTTAAACTTTTGGTACTATCCCAAAATGTATCACAAAGGTGACAGAAGTTAATTTCGGAGCATCATTTTTGAACAAGAGCTTCAACCATTTTGAGACATATGAGAAATTCCCTAAGCCACGGACCTGTCAATATTGGTCAAAAATGAAAATTTCAAAATTGCCCCAATTTCTGCTTTAAACTTTAGGTACTATCCCAAAATGTATCACTAAGGTGACAGAAGTTGATTTCGGAGCATCATTTTTGAACAGGAGCTTCAACCGTTTTGTGGCATATGAGAAATTCCCTAAGCCCCGGACCTGTCTATTTTGGTCAAAAATGAAAATTTAAAAAGTGCCCCAATTTCTGCTTTAAACTTTAGGTACTATCCCAAAATGTATCACTAAGGTGACAGAAGTTGATTTCGGAGCATAATTTTTGAACAGGAGCTTCAACCATTTTGTGGCATATGAGAAATTCCCTATGCCCCGGTCCTGTCAATTTTGGTCAAAAATGAAAATTTCAAAAGTGCCCCAATTTCTGCTTTAAACTTTAGGTACTATCCCAAAATGTATCACTAAGGTGACAGAAGTTGATTTCGGAGCATCATTTTTGAACAGGAGCTTCAACCGTTTTGTGGCATATGAGAAATTCCCTAAGCCCCGGACCTGTCTATTTTGGTCAAAAATGAAAATTTAAAAAGTGCCCCAATTTCTGCTTTAAACTTTAGGTACTATCCCAAAATGTATCACTAAGGTGACAGAAGTTGATTTCGGAGCATCATTTTTGAACAGGAGCTTCAACCGTTTTGTGGCATATGAGAAATTCCCTAAGCCCCGGACCTGTCTATTTTGGTCAAAAATGAAAATTTAAAAAGTGCCCCAATTTCTGCTTTAAACTTTAGGTACTATCCCAAAATGTATCACTAAGGTGACAGAAGTTGATTTCGGAGCATAATTTTTGAACAGGAGGTTCAACCATTTTGTGGCATATGAGAAATTCCCTATGCCCCGGACCTGTCAATTTTGGTCAAAAATGAAAATTTCAAAAGTGCCCCAATTTCTGCTTTAAACTTTAGATACTTTCCCAAAATGTATCACTAAGGTGACAGAAGTTGATTTCGGAGCATCATTTTTGAACAGGAGCTTCAACCATTTTGTGGCATATGAGAAATTCCCTAAGCCCCGGACCTGTCTATTTTGGTCAAAAATGAAAATGTAAAAAGTGCCCCAATTTCTGCTTTAAACTTTAGGTACTATCCCAAAATGTATCACTAAGGTGACAAAAGTTGATTTCGGAGCATCATTTTTGAACAGGTGCTTCAACCATTTTGTGGCATATGAGAAAATCCCTAAGCCCCGGACCTGTCGATTTTGGTAAAAAATGAAAATTTCAGAAGTACCCCAATTTCTGCTTTAAACTTTAGGTACTATCCCAAAATGTATCACTAAGGTGACAGAAGTTGATTTCGGAGCATAATTTTTGAACAGGAGCTTCAACCATTTTGTGGCATATGAGAAATTCCCTATGCCCCGGACCTGTCAATTTTGGTCAAAAATGAAAATTTCAAAAGTGCCCCAATTTCTGCTTTAAACATTTGGTACTATCCCAAAATGTATCACTAAGGTGACAGAAGCTGATTTCGGAGCATCATTTTTGAACAGGAGCTTCAACTGTTTTGTGGCATATGAGAAATTCCCTAAGCCCCGGACCTGTCGATATTGGTCAAAAATGAAAATTTCAAAAGTGCCCAAATTTCTGCTTTAAACTTTAGGTACTATCCAAAAATGTATCACTAAGGTGACAGAAGTTGATTTCGGAGCATCATTTTTGAACAGGAGCTTCAACCGTTTTGTGGCATATGAGCAATTCCCTAAGCCCCGGACCTGTCGATTTTGGTCAAAAATGAAAATTTCAAAAGTGCCCCAATTTCTGCTTTAAACTTTAGGTACTATCCCAAAATGTATCACTAATGTGACAGAAGTTGATTTCGGAGCATCATTTTTGAACAGGAGCTTCAACCGTTTTGTGGCATATGAGAAATTCCCTAAGCCCCGGAAGTGTCGATTTTGGTCAAAAATGTAAATTTCAAAAGTGCCCCTATTTCTGCTTTAAACTTTAGGTACTATCCCAAAATGTATCACTAAGGTGACAGAAGTTGATTTTGGAGCATCATTTTTGAACAGGAGCTTCAACTATTTTGTGGCATATGAGAAATTCCCTAAGCCCCGGACCTGTCGATTTTGGTCAAAAATGAAAATTTCAAAAGTGCCCCAATTTCTGCTTTAAACTTTAGGTACTATCCCAAAATGTATCACTAAGGTGACAGAAGTTGATTTCGGAGCATCATTTTTGAACAGGAGCTTCAACCATTTTGTGGCATATGAGAAATTCCCTAAGCCCCGGACCTGTCGATTTTGGTCAAAAATGTAAATTTCAAAAGTGCCCCAATTTCTGCTTTAAACTTTAGGTACTATCCCAAAATGTATCACTAAGGTGACAGAAGTTGATTTTGGAGCATCATTCTTGAACAGGAGCTTCAACCGTTTTGTGGCATATGAGAAATTCCCTAAGCCCCGGACCTGTCGATTTTGGTCAAAAATGAAAATTTCAAAAGTGCCCCAATTTCTGCTTTAAACTTTAGGTAATATCCCAAAATGTATCACTAAGGTGACAGAAGTAGATTTCGGAGCATCATTTTTGAACAGGAGCTTCAACCGTTTTGTGACATATGAGAAATTCGCTAAGCCCCGGACCTGTCGATTTTGGTCAAAAATGAAAATTTCAAAAGTGCCCAAATTTCTGCTTTAAACTTTAGGTACTATCCTAAAATGTATCACTAAGGTGACAGAAGTTGATTTCGGAGCATCATTTTTGAACAGGAGCTTCAACCGTTTTGTGGCATATGAGAAATTCCCTAAGCCCCGGACCTGTCGATTTTGGTCAAAAATGTAAATTTCAAAAGTGCCCCAATTTCTGCTTTAAACTTTAGGTACTATCCCAAAATGTATCACTAAGGTGACAGAAGTTGATTTCGGAGCATCATTTTTGAACAGGAGCTTCAACCGTTTTGTGGCATATGAGAAATTCCCTAAGCCCCGGACCTGTCGATTTTGGTCAAAAATGTAAATTTCAAAAGTGCCCCAATTTCTGCTTTAAACTTTAGGTACTATCCCAAAATGTATCACTAAGGTGACAGAAGTTGATTTCGGAGCATCATTTTTGAACAGGAGCTTCAACTATTTTGTGGCATATGAGAAATTCCCTAAGCCACGGACCTGTCGATTTTGGTCAAAAATGAAAATTTCAAAAGTGCCCCAATTTCTGCTTTAAACTTTAGGTACTATCCCAAAATGTATCACTAAGGTGACAGAAGTTGATTTCGGAGCATCATTTTTGAACAGGAGCTTCAACCATTTTGTGGCATATGAGAAATTCCCTAATCCCTGGACCTGTCAATTTTGGTCAAAAATGTAAATTTAAAAGTGCCCCAAATTCTGCTTTAAACTTTTGGTACTATCCCAAAATGTATCACTAAGGTGACAGAAGTTAATTTCGGAGCATCATTTTTGAACAAGAGCTTCAACCATTTTGAGACATATGAGAAATTCCCTAAGCCACGGACCTGTCAATATTGGTCAAAAATGAAAATTTCAAAATTGCCCCAATTTCTGCTTTGAACTTTAGGTACTATCCCAAAATGTATCACTAAGGTGACAGAAGTTGACTTCGGAGCATCATTTTTGAACAGGAGCTTCAACCGTTTTGTGGCATATGAGAAATTCCCTAAGCCCCAGACCTGTCGATTTTGGTCAAAAATGTAAATTTCAAAAGTGCCCCAATTTCTGCTTTAAACATTTGGTACTATCCCAAAATGTATCACTAAGGTGACAGAAGCTGATTTCGGAGCATCATTTTTGAACAGGAGCTTCAACTGTTTTGTGGCATATGAGAAATTCCCTAAGCCCCGGACCTGTCGATATTGGTCAAAAATGAAAATTTCAAAAGTGCCCAAATTTCTGCTTTAAACTTTAGGTACTATCCAAAAATGTATCACTAAGGTGACAGAAGTTGATTTCGGAGCATCATTTTTGAACAGGAGCTTCAACCGTTTTGTGGCATATGAGCAATTCCCTAAGCCCCGGACCTGTCGATTTTGGTCAAAAATGAAAATTTCAAAAGTGCCCCAATTTCTGCTTTAAACTTTAGGTACTATCCCAAAATGTATCACTAAGGTGACAGAAGTTGATTTCGGAGCATCATTTTTGAACAGGAGCTTCAACTATTTTGTGGCATATGAGAAATTCCCTAAGCCACGGACCTGTCGATTTTGGTCAAAAATGTAAATTTCAAAAGTGCCCCAATTTCTGCTTTAAACTTTAGGTACTATCCCAAAATGTATCACTAAGGTGACAGAAGTTGATTTCGGAGCATCATTTTTGAACAGGTGCTTCAACCATTTTGTGGCATATGAGAAAATCCCTAAGCCCCGGACCTGTCGATTTTGGTAAAAAATGAAAATTTCAGAAGTACCCCAATTTCTGCTTTAAACTTTAGGTACTATCCCAAAATGTATCACTAAGGTGACAGAAGTTGATTTCGGAGCATCATTTTTGAACAGGAGCTTCAACTATTTTGTGGCATATGAGAAATTCCCTAAGCCACGGACCTGTCGATTTTGGTCAAAAATGAAAATTTCAAAAGTGCCCCAATTTCTGCTTTAAACTTTAGGTACTATCCCAAAATGTATCACTAAGGTGACAGAAGTTGATTTCGGAGCATCATTTTTGAACAGGAGCTTCAACCATTTTGTGGCATATGAGAAATTCCCTAAGCCCCGGACCAGTCGATTTTGGTCAAAAATGAAAATTTCAAAAGTGCCCCAATTTCTGCTTTAAACTTTAGGTACTATCCCAAAATGTATCACTAAGGAGACAGAAGTTGATTTCGGAGCATCATTTTTTAACAGGAGCTTCAACCATTTTGTGGCATATGAGAAATTCCCTAAGCCCCGGACCTGTCGATTTTGGTCAAAAATGTAAATTTCAAAAGTGCCCCAATTTCTGCTTTAAACTTTAGGTACTATCCCAAAATGTATCACTAAAGGTGACAGAAGTTGATTTCGGAGCATCGTTTTTGAACAGGAGCTTCAACCGTTTTGTGGCATATGAGAAATTCCCTAACCCCCGACCTGTCGATTTTGGTCAAAAATGAAAATTTCAAAAGTGCCCAAATTTCTGCTTTAAACTTTAGGTACTATCCCAAAATGTATCACTAAGGTGACAGAAGTTGATTTCGGAGCATCATTTTTGAACAGGAGCTTCAACCGTTTTGTGGCATATGAGAAATTCCCTAAGCCCCAGACCTGTCGATTTTGGTCAAAAATGTAAATTTCAAAAGTGCCCCAATTTCTGCTTTAAACTTTAGGTACTATCCCAAAATGTATCACTAAAGGTGACAGAAGTTGATTTCGGAGCATCGTTTTTGAACAGGAGCTTCAACCGTTTTGTGGCATATGAGAAATTCCCTAACCCCCGACCTGTCGATTTTGGTCAAAAATGAAAATTTCAAAAGTGCCCAAATTTCTGCTTTAAACTTTAGGTACTATCCCAAAATGTATCACTAAGGTGACAGAAGTTGATTTCGGAGCATCATTTTTGAACAGGAGCTTCAACCGTTTTGTGGCATATGAGAAATTCCCTAAGCCCCGGACCTGTCGATTTTGGACAAAACTGAAAATTTCAAAAGTGCCCCAATTTCTGCTTTAAACTTTAGGTACTATCCCAAAATGTATCACTAAGGTGACAGAAGTTGATTTCGGAGCATCATTTTTGAACAGGAGCTTCAACTATTTTGTGGCATATGAGAAATTCCCTAATCCCTGGACCTGTCGATTTTGGTCAAAAATGTAAATTTAAAAGTGCCCCAAATTCTGCTTTAAACTTTTGGTACTATCCCAAAATGTATCACTAAGGTGACAGAAGTTAATTTCGGAGCATCATTTTTGAACAAGAGCTTCAACCATTTTGAGACATATGAGAAATTCCCTAAGCCACGGACCTGTCAATATTGGTCAAAAATGAAAATTTCAAAATTGCCCCAATTTCTGCTTTAAACTTTAGGTACTATCCCAAAATGTATCACTAAGGTGACAGAAGTTGATTTCGGAGCATCATTTTTGAACAGGAGCTTCAACCGTTTTGTGGCATATGAGAAATTCCCTAAGCCCCGGACCTGTCTATTTTGGTCAAAAATGAAAATTTAAAAAGTGCCCCAATTTCTGCTTTAAACTTTAGGTACTATCCCAAAATGTATCACTAAGGTGACAGAAGTTGATTTCGGAGCATAATTTTTGAACAGGAGCTTCAACCATTTTGTGGCATATGAGAAATTCCCTATGCCCCGGTCCTGTCAATTTTGGTCAAAAATGAAAATTTCAAAAGTGCCCCAATTTCTGCTTTAAACTTTAGGTACTATCCCAAAATGTATCACTAAGGTGACAGAAGTTGATTTCGGAGCATCATTTTTGAACAGGAGCTTCAACCGTTTTGTGGCATATGAGAAATTCCCTAAGCCCCGGACCTGTCTATTTTGGTCAAAAATGAAAATTTAAAAAGTGCCCCAATTTCTGCTTTAAACTTTAGGTACTATCCCAAAATGTATCACTAAGGTGACAGAAGTTGATTTCGGAGCATCATTTTTGAACAGGAGCTTCAACCGTTTTGTGGCATATGAGAAATTCCCTAAGCCCCGGACCTGTCTATTTTGGTCAAAAATGAAAATTTAAAAAGTGCCCCAATTTCTGCTTTAAACTTTAGATACTTTCCCAAAATGTATCACTAAGGTGACAGAAGTTGATTTCGGAGCATCATTTTTGAACAGGAGCTTCAACCATTTTGTGGCATATGAGAAATTCCCTATGCCCCGGACCTGTCAATTTTGGTCAAAAATGAAAATTTCAAAAGTGCCCCAATTTCTGCTTTAAACTTTAGATACTTTCCCAAAATGTATCACTAAGGTGACAGAAGTTGATTTCGGAGCATCATTTTTGAACAGGAGCTTCAACCATTTTGTGGCATATGAGAAATTCCCTAAGCCCCGGACCTGTCTATTTTGGTCAAAAATGAAAATGTAAAAAGTGCCCCAATTTCTGCTTTAAACTTTAGGTACTATCCCAAAATGTATCACTAAGGTGACAAAAGTTGATTTCGGAGCATCATTTTTGAACAGGTGCTTCAACCATTTTGTGGCATATGAGAAAATCCCTAAGCCCCGGACCTGTCGATTTTGGTAAAAAATGAAAATTTCAGAAGTACCCCAATTTCTGCTTTAAACTTTAGGTACTATCCCAAAATGTATCACTAAGGTGACAGAAGTTGATTTCGGAGCATAATTTTTGAACAGGAGCTTCAACCATTTTGTGGCATATGAGAAATTCCCTATGCCCCGGACCTGTCAATTTTGGTCAAAAATGAAAATTTCAAAAGTGCCCCAATTTCTGCTTTAAACTTTAGATACTTTCCCAAAATGTATCACTAAGGTGACAGAAGTTGATTTCGGAGCATCATTTTTGAACAGGAGCTTCAACCATTTTGTGGCATATGAGAAATTCCCTAAGCCCCGGACCTGTCTATTTTGGTCAAAAATGAAAATGTAAAAAGTGCCCCAATTTCTGCTTTAAACTTTAGGTACTATCCCAAAATGTATCACTAAGGTGACAAAAGTTGATTTCGGAGCATCATTTTTGAACAGGTGCTTCAACCATTTTGTGGCATATGAGAAAATCCCTAATCCCTGGACCTGTCGATTTTGGTCAAAAATGTAAATTTAAAAGTGCCCCAAATTCTGCTTTAAACTTTTGGTACTATCCCAAAATGTATCACTAAGGTGACAGAAGTTAATTTCGGAGCATCATTTTTGAACAAGAGCTTCAACCATTTTGAGACATATGAGAAATTCCCTAAGCCACGGACCTGTCAATATTGGTCAAAAATGAAAATTTCAAAATTGCCCCAATTTCTGCTTTAAACTTTAGGTACTATCCCAAAATGTATCACTAAGGTGACAGAAGTTGATTTCGGAGCATCATTTTTGAACAGGAGCTTAAACCGTTTTGTGGCATATGAGATATTCCTTAAGCCCCGGACCTGTCGATTTTGGACAAAACTGAAAATTTCAAAAGTGCCCCAATTTCTGCTTTAAACTTTAGGTACTATCCCAAAATGTATCACTAAGGTGACAGAAGTTGATTTCGGAGCATCATTTTTGAACAGGAGCTTCAACTATTTTGTGGCATATGAGAAATTCCCTAATCCCTGGACCTGTCGATTTTGGTCAAAAATGTAAATTTAAAAGTGCCCCAAATTCTGCTTTAAACTTTTGGTACTATCCCAAAATGTATCACTAAGGTGACAGAAGTTAATTTCGGAGCATCATTTTTGAACAAGAGCTTCAACCATTTTGAGACATATGAGAAATTCCCTAAGCCACGGACCTGTCAATATTGGTCAAAAATGAAAATTTCAAAATTGCCCCAATTTCTGCTTTAAACTTTAGGTACTATCCCAAAATGTATCACTAAGGTGACAGAAGTTGATTTCGAAGCATCATTTTTGAACAGGAGCTTCAACCGTTTTGTGGCATATGAGAAATTCCCTAAGCCCCAGACCTGTCGATTTTGGTCAAAAATTAAAATTTCAAAAGTGCCCAAATTTCTGCTTTAAACTTTAGGTACTATCCCAAAATGTATCACTAAGGTGACAGAAGTTGATTTCGGAGCATCATTTTTGAACAGGAGCTTCAACCGTTTTGTGGCATATGAGAAATTCCCTAAGCCCCGGACCTGTCGATTTTGGTCAAAAATGTAAATTTCAAAAGTGCCCCAATTTCTGCTTTAAACATTTGGTACTATCCCAAAATGTATCACTAAGGTGACAGAAGCTGATTTCGGAGCATCATTTTTGAACAGGAGCTTCAACTATTTTGTGGCATATGAGAAATTCCCTAATCCCTGGACCTGTCGATTTTGGTCAAAAATGTAAATTTAAAAGTGCCCCAATTTCTGCTTTAAACTTTTGGTACTATCCCAAAATGTATCACTAAGGTGACAGAAGTTAATTTCGGAGCATCATTTTTGAACAAGAGCTTCAACCATTTTGAGACATATGAGAAATTCCCTAGCCCCGGACCTGTCAATTTTTGTCAAAAATGAAAATTTCAAAAGTGCCCCAATTTCTGCTTTAAACTTTAGGTACTATCCCAAAATGTATCACTAAGGTGACAGAAGTTGACTTCGGAGCATCATTTTTGAACAGGAGCTTCAACCGTTTTGTGGCATATGAGAAATTCCCTAAGCCCCAGACCTGTCAATTTTGGTCAAAAATGTAAATTTCAAAAGTGCCCCAATTTCTGCTTTAAACATTTGGTACTATCCCAAAATGTATCACTAAGGTGACAGAAGCTGATTTCGGAGCATCATTTTTGAACAGGAGCTTCAACTGTTTTGTGGCATATGAGAAATTCCCTAAGCCCCGGACCTGTCGATATTGGTCAAAAATGAAAATTTCAAAAGTGCCCCAATTTCTGCTTTAAACTTTAGGTACTATCCCAAAATGTATCACTAATGTGACAGAAGTTGATTTCGGAGCATCATTTTTGAACAGGAGCTTCAACTGTTTTGTGGCATATGAGAAATTCCCTAAGCCCCGGACCTGTCGATTTTAGTCAAAAATGAAAATTTCAAAAGTGCCCCAATTTCTGCTTTAAACTTTAGGTACTATCCCAAAATGTATCACTAAGGTGACAGAAGTTGATTTCGGAGCATCATTTTTGAACAGGAGCTTCAACCGTTTTGTGACAAATGAGAAATTCCCTAAGCCCCGGACCTGTCGATTTTGGTCAAAAAATGAAAATTCCAAAAGTGCCCCAATTTCTGCTTTAAACTTTAGGTACTATCCCAAAAATGTATCACTAATGTGACAGAAGTTGATTTCGGAGGATCATTTTTGAACAGGAGCTTCAACTATTTTGTGGCATATGAGAAATTCCCTAAGCCCCGGACCTGTCGATTTTGGTCAAAAATGAAAATTTCAAAAGTGCCCCAATTTCTGCTTTAAACTTTAGGTACTATCCCAAAATGTATCACTAAGGTGACAGAAGTTGATTTCGGAGCATCATTTTTGAACAGGAGCTTCAACCATTTTGTGGCATATGAGAAATTCCCTAAGCCCCGGACCTGTCGATTTTGGTCAAAAATGAAAATTTCAAAAGTGCCCCAATTTCTGCTTTAAACTTTAGGTACTATCCCAAAATGTATCACTAAGGAGACAGAAGTTGATTTCGGAGCATCATTTTTGAACAGGAGCTTCAACCATTTTGTGGCATATGAGAAATTCCCTAAGCCCCGGACCTGTCGATTTTGGTCAAAAATGTAAATTTCAAAAGTGCCCCAATTTCTGCTTTAAACTTTAGGTACTATCCCAAAATGTATCACTAAAGGTGACAGAAGTTGATTTCGGAGCATCGTTTTTGAACAGGAGCTTCAACCGTTTTGTGGCATATGAGAAATTCCCTAAGCCCCGGACCTGTCGATTTTGGTCAAAAATGAAAATTTCAAAAGTGCCCAAATTTCTGCTTTAAACTTTAGGTACTATCCCAAAATGTATCACTAAGGTGACAGAAGTTGATTTCGGAGCATCATTTTTGAACAGGAGCTTCAACCGTTTTGTGGCATATGAGAAAATCCCTAAGCCCCGGACCTGTCGATTTTGGTCAAAAATGAAAATTTCAAAAGTGCCCCAATTTCTGCTTTAAACTTTAGATACTTTCCCAAAATGTATCACTAAGGTGACAGAAGTTGATTTCGGAGCATCATTTTTGAACAGGAGCTTCAACCATTTTGTGGCATATGAGAAATTCCCTAAGCCCCGGACCTGTCTATTTTGGTCAAAAATGAAAATGTAAAAAGTGCCCCAATTTCTGCTTTAAACTTTAGGTACTATCCCAAAATGTATCACTAAGGTGACAAAAGTTGATTTCGGAGCATCATTTTTGAACAGGTGCTTCAACCATTTTGTGGCATATGAGAAAATCCCTAAGCCCCGGACCTGTCGATTTTGGTCAAAAATGAAAATTTCAAAAGTGCCCCAATTTCTGCTTTAAACTTTAGGTACTATCCCAAAATGTATCACTAAGGTGACAGAAGTTGATTTCGGAGCATCATTTTTGAACAGGTGCTTCAACCATTTTGTGGCATATGAGAAAATCCCTAAGCCCCGGACCTGTCGATTTTGGTCAAAAATGAAAATTTCAAAAGTGCCCCAATTTCTGCTTTAAACTTTAGATACTTTCCCAAAATGTATCACTAAGGTGACAGAAGTTGATTTCGGAGCATCATTTTTGAACAGGAGCTTCAACCATTTTGTGGCATATGAGAAATTCCCTAAGCCCCGGACCTGTCTATTTTGGTCAAAAATGAAAATGTAAAAAGTGCCCCAATTTCTGCTTTAAACTTTAGGTACTATCCCAAAATGTATCACTAAGGTGACAAAAGTTGATTTCGGAGCATCATTTTTGAACAGGTGCTTCAACCATTTTGTGGCATATGAGAAAATCCCTAAGCCCCGGACCTGTCGATTTTGGTCAAAAATGAAAATTTCAAAAGTGCCCCAATTTCTGCTTTAAACTTTAGGTACTATCCCAAAATGTATCACTAAGGTGACAGAAGTTGATTTCGGAGCATCATTTTTGAACAGGTGCTTCAACCATTTTGTGGCATATGAGAAAATCCCTAAGCCCCGGACCTGTCGATTTTGGTAAAAAATGAAAATTTCAGAAGTACCCCAATTTCTGCTTTAAACTTTAGGTACTATCCCAAAATGTATCACTAAGGTGACAGAAGTTGATTTCGGAGCTTCATTTTTGAACAGGAGCTTCAACCATTTTGTGGCATATGAGAAATTCCCTAAGCCCCGGACCTGTCGATTTTGGTCAAAAATGAAAATTTCAAAAGTGCCCCAATTTCTGCTTTAAACTTTAGGTAATATCCCAAAATGTATCACTAAGGAGACAGAAGTTGATTTCGGAGCATCATTTTTTAACAGGAGCTTCAACCATTTTGTGGCATATGAGAAATTCCCTAAGCCCCGGACCTGTCGATTTTGGTCAAAAATGTAAATTTCAAAAGTGCCCCAATTTCTGCTTTAAACTTTAGGTACTATCCCAAAATGTATCACTAAAGGTGACAGAAGTTGATTTCGGAGCATCGTTTTTGAACAGGAGCTTCAACCGTTTTGTGGCATATGAGAAATTCCCTAAGCCCCGGACCTGTCGATTTTGGTCAAAAATGAAAATTTCAAAAGTGCCCAAATTTCTGCTTTAAACTTTAGGTACTATCCCAAAATGTATCACTAAGGTGACAGAAGTTGACTTCGGAGCATCATTTTTGAACAGGAGCTTCAACCGTTTTGTGGCATATGAGAAATTCCCTAAGCCCCAGACCTGTCGATTTTGGTCAAAAATGTAAATTTCAAAAGTGCCCCAATTTCTGCTTTAAACATTTGGTACTATCCCAAAATGTATCACTAAGGTGACAGAAGCTGATTTCGGAGCATCATTTTTGAACAGGAGCTTCAACTGTTTTGTGGCATATGAGAAATTCCCTAAGCCCCGGACCTGTCGATTTTGGTCAAAAATGAAAATTTCAAAAGTGCCCCAATTTCTGCTTTAAACTTTAGGTACTATCCCAAAATGTATCACTAAGGTGACAGAAGTTGACTTCGGAGCATCATTTTTGAACAGGAGCTTCAACCGTTTTGTGGCATATCAGAAATTCCCTAAGCCCCAGACCTGTCGATTTTGGTCAAACATGTAAATTTCAAAAGTGCCCCAATTTCTGCTTTAAACATTTGGTACTATCCCAAAATGTATCACTAAGGTGACAGAAGCTGATTTCGGAGCATCATTTTTGAACAGGAGCTTCAACTGTTTTGTGGCATATGAGAAATTCCCTAAGCCCCGGACCTGTCGATATTGGTCAAAAATGAAAATTTCAAAAGTGCCCAAATTTCTGCTTTAAACTTTAGGTACTATCCCAAAATGTATCACTAAGGTGACAGAAGTTGATTTCGGAGCATCATTTTTGAACAGGAGCTTCAACCGTTTTGTGGCATATGAGCAATTCCCTAAGCCCCGGACCTGTCGATTTTGGTCAAAAATGAAAATTTCAAAAGTGCCCCAATTTCTGCTTTAAACTTTAGGTACTATCCCAAAATGTATCACTAAGGTGACAGAAGTTGATTTCGGAGCATCATTTTTGAACAGGAGCTTCAACCGTTTTGTGACAAATGAGAAATTCCCTAAGCCCCGGACCTGTCGATTTTGGTCAAAAAATGAAAATTCCAAAAGTGCCCCAATTTCTGCTTTAAACTTTAGGTACTATCCCAAAAATGTATCACTAATGTGACAGAAGTTGATTTCGGAGGATCATTTTTGAACAGGAGCTTCAACTATTTTGTGGCATATGAGAAATTCCCTAAGCCCCGGACCTGTCGATTTTGGTCAAAAATGAAAATTTCAAAAGTGCCCCAATTTCTGCTTTAAACTTTAGGTACTATCCCAAAATGTATCACTAAGGTGACAGAAGTTGATTTCGGAGCATCATTTTTGAACAGGAGCTTCAACCATTTTGTGGCATATGAGAAATTCCCTAAGCCCCGGACCTGTCGATTTTGGTCAAAAATGAAAATTTCAAAAGTGCCCCAATTTCTGCTTTAAACTTTAGGTACTATCCCAAAATGTATCACTAAGGAGACAGAAGTTGATTTCGGAGCATCATTTTTGAACAGGAGCTTCAACCATTTTGTGGCATATGAGAAATTCCCTAAGCCCCGGACCTGTCGATTTTGGTCAAAAATGTAAATTTCAAAAGTGCCCCAATTTCTGCTTTAAACTTTAGGTACTATCCCAAAATGTATCACTAAAGGTGACAGAAGTTGATTTCGGAGCATCGTTTTTGAACAGGAGCTTCAACCGTTTTGTGGCATATGAGAAATTCCCTAAGCCCCGGACCTGTCGATTTTGGTCAAAAATGAAAATTTCAAAAGTGCCCAAATTTCTGCTTTAAACTTTAGGTACTATCCCAAAATGTATCACTAAGGTGACAGAAGTTGATTTCGGAGCATCATTTTTGAACAGGAGCTTCAACCGTTTTGTGGCATATGAGAAATTCCCTAAGCCCCAGACCTGTCGATTTTGGTCAAAAATGAAAATTTCAAAAGTGCCCCAATTTCTGCTTTAAACTTTAGGTACTATCCCAAAATGTATCACTAAGGTGACAGAAGTTGATTTCGGAGCATCATTTTTGAACAGGTGCTTCAACCATTTTGTGGCATATGAGAAAATCCCTAAGCCCCGGACCTGTCGATTTTGGTCAAAAATGAAAATTTCAAAAGTGCCCCAATTTCTGCTTTAAACTTTAGATACTTTCCCAAAATGTATCACTAAGGTGACAGAAGTTGATTTCGGAGCATCATTTTTGAACAGGAGCTTCAACCATTTTGTGGCATATGAGAAATTCCCTAAGCCCCGGACCTGTCTATTTTGGTCAAAAATGAAAATGTAAAAAGTGCCCCAATTTCTGCTTTAAACTTTAGGTACTATCCCAAAATGTATCACTAAGGTGACAAAAGTTGATTTCGGAGCATCATTTTTGAACAGGTGCTTCAACCATTTTGTGGCATATGAGAAAATCCCTAAGCCCCGGACCTGTCGATTTTGGTCAAAAATGAAAATTTCAAAAGTGCCCCAATTTCTGCTTTAAACTTTAGGTACTATCCCAAAATGTATCACTAAGGTGACAGAAGTTGATTTCGGAGCATCATTTTTGAACAGGTGCTTCAACCATTTTGTGGCATATGAGAAAATCCCTAAGCCCCGGACCTGTCGATTTTGGTAAAAAATGAAAATTTCAGAAGTACCCCCAATTTCTGCTTTAAACTTTAGGTACTATCCCAAAATGTATCACTAAGGTGACAGAAGTTGATTTCGGAGCATCATTTTTGAACAGGAGCTTCAACCATTTTGTGGCATATGAGAAATTCCCTAAGCCCCGGACCTGTCGATTTTGGTCAAAAATGTAAATTTCAAAAGTGCCCCAATTTCTGCTTTAAACTTTAGGTACTATCCCAAAATGTATCACTAAAGGTGACAGAAGTTGATTTCGGAGCATCGTTTTTGAACAGGAGCTTCAACCGTTTTGTGGCATATGAGAAATTCCCTAAGCCCCGGACCTGTCGATTTTGGTCAAAAATGAAAATTTCAAAAGTGCCCAAATTTCTGCTTTAAACTTTAGGTACTATCCCAAAATGTATCACTAAGGTGACAGAAGTTGATTTCGGAGCATCATTTTTGAACAGGAGCTTCAACCGTTTTGTGGCATATGAGAAATTCCCTAAGCCCCAGACCTGTCGATTTTGGTCAAAAATGTAAATTTCAAAAGTGCCCCAATTTCTGCTTTAAACATTTGGTACTATCCCAAAATGTATCACTAAGGTGACAGAAGCTGATTTCGGAGCATCATTTTTGAACAGGAGCTTCAACTATTTTGTGGCATATGAGAAATTCCCTAATCCCTGGACCTGTCGATTTTGGTCAAAAATGTAAATTTAAAAGTGCCCCAATTTCTGCTTTAAACTTTTGGTACTATCCCAAAATGTATCACTAAGGTGACAGAAGTTAAGTTCGGAGCATCATTTTTGAACAAGAGCTTCAACCATTTTGAGACATATGAGAAATTCCCTAGCCCCGGACCTGTCAATTTTGGTCAAAAATGAAAATTTCAAAAGTGCCCCAATTTCTGCTTTAAACTTTAGGTACTATCCCAAAATGTATCACTAAGGTGACAGAAGTTGATTTCGGAGCATCATTTTTTAACAGGAGCTTCAACCGTTTTGTGGCATATGAGAAATTCCCTAAGCCCCAGACCTGTCGATTTTGGTCAAAAATGTAAATTTCAAAAGTGCCCCAATTTCTGCTTTAAACATTTGGTACTATCCCAAAATGTATCACTAAGGTGACAGAAGCTGATTTCGGAGCATCATTTTTGAACAGGAGCTTCAACTGTTTTGTGGCATATGAGAAATTCCCTAAGCCCCGGACCTGTCGATATTGGTCAAAAATGAAAATTTCAAAAGTGCCCAAATTTCTGCTTTAAACTTTAGGTACTATCCCAAAATGTATCACTAAGGTGACAGAAGTTGATTTCGGAGCATCATTTTTGAACAGGAGCTTCAACCGTTTTGTGGCATATGAGCAATTCCCTAAGCCCCGGACCTGTCGATTTTGGTCAAAAATGAAAATTTCAAAAGTGCCCCAATTTCTGCTTTAAACTTTAGGTACTATCCCAAAATGTATCACTAATGTGACAGAAGTTGATTTCGGAGCATCATTTTTGAACAGGAGCTTTAACCGTTTTGTGGCATATGAGAAATTCCCTAAGCCCCGGACCTGTCGATTTTAGTCAAAAATGAAAATTTCAAAAGTGCCCCAATTTCTGCTTTAAACTTTAGGTACTATCCCAAAATGTATCACTAAGGTGACAGAAGTTGATTTCGGAGCATCATTTTTGAACAGGAGCTTCAACCGTTTTGTGGCATATGAGAAATTCCCTAAGCCCCAGACCTGTTGATTTTGGTCAAAAATGTAAATTTCAAAAGTGCCCCAATTTCTGCTTTAAACATTTGGTACTATCCCAAAATGTATCACTAAGGTGACAGAAGCTGATTTCGGAGCATCATTTTTGAACAAGAGCTTCAACCATTTTGAGACATATGAGAAATTCCCTAATCCCTGGACCTGTCGATTTTGGTCAAAAATGTAAATTTAAAAGTGCCCCAATTTCTGCTTTAAACTTTTGGTACTATCCCAAAATGTATCACTAAGGTGACAGAAGTTAATTTCGGAGCATCATTTTTGAACAAGAGCTTCAACCATTTTGAGACATATGAGAAATTCCCTAGCCCCGGACCTGTCAATATTGGTCAAAAATGAAAATTTCAAAAGTGCCCCAATTTCTGCTTTAAACTTTAGGTACTATCCCAAAATGTATCACTAAGGTGACAGAAGTTGACTTCGGAGCATCATTTTTGAACAGGAGCTTCAACTGTTTTGTGGCATATGAGAAATTCCCTAAGCCCCGGACCTGTCGATATTGGTCAAAAATGAAAATTTCAAAAATGCCCAAATTTCTGCTTTAAACTTTAGGTACTATCCCAAAATGTATCACTAAGGTGACAGAAGTTGATTTCGGAGCATCATTTTTGAACAGGAGCTTCAACCGTTTTGTGGCATATGAGCAATTCCCTAAGCCCCGGACCTGTCGATTTTGGTCAAAAATGAAAATTTCAAAAGTGCCCCAATTTCTGCTTTAAACTTTAGGTACTATCCCAAAATGTATCACTAAGGTGACAGAAGTTGATTTCGGAGCATCATTTTTGAACAGGAGCTTCAACCGTTTTGTGGCATATGAGAAATTCCCTAAGCCCCGGACCTGTCGATTTTGGTCAAAAATGTAAATTTCAAAAGTGCCCCTATTTCTGCTTTAAACTTTAGGTACTATCCCAAAATGTATCACTAAGGTGACAGAAGTTGATTTCGGAGCATCATTTTTGAACAGGAGCTTCAACTATTTTGTGGCATATGAGAAATTCCCTAAGCCACGGACCTGTCGATTTTGGTCAAAAATGTAAATTTCAAAAGTGCCCCAATTTCTGCTTTAAACTTTAGGTACTATCCCAAAATGTATCACTAAGGTGACAGAAGTTAATTTCGGAGCATCATTTTTGAACAAGAGCTTCAACCATTTTGAGACATATGAGAAATTCCCTAGCCCCGGACCTGTCAATTTTGGTCAAAAATGAAAATTTCAAAAGTGCCCCAATTTCTGCTTTAAACTTTAGGTACTATCCCAAAATGTATCACTAAGGTGACAGAAGTTGATTTCGGAGCATCATTTTTGAACAGGAGCTTCAACCGTTTTGTGGCATATGAGAAATTCCCTAAGCCCCAGACCTGTCGATTTTGGTCAAAAATGTAAATTTCAAAAGTGCCCCAATTTCTGCTTTAAACATTTGGTACTATCCCAAAATGTATCACTAAGGTGACAGAAGCTGATTTCGGAGCATCATTTTTGAACAGGAGCTTCAACTGTTTTGTGGCATATGAGAAATTCCCTAAGCCCCGGACCTGTCGATATTGGTCAAAAATGCAAAAATGAAAATTTCAAAAGTGCCCAAATTTCTGCTTTAAACTTTAGGTACTATCCCAAAATGTATCACTAAGGTGACAGAAGTTGATTTCGGAGCATCATTTTTGAACAGGAGCTTCAACCGTTTTGTGGCATATGAGCAATTCCCTAAGCCCCGGACCTGTCGATTTTGGTCAAAAATGAAAATTTCAAAAGTGCCCCAATTTCTGCTTTAAACTTTAGGTACTATCCCAAAATGTATCACTAATGTGACAGAAGTTGATTTCGGAGCATCATTTTTGAACAGGAGCTTCAACCGTTTTGTGGCATATGAGAAATTCCCTAAGCCCCGGACCTGTCGATTTTAGTCAAAAATGAAAATTTCAAAAGTGCCCCAATTTCTGCTTTAAACTTTAGGTACTATCCCAAAATGTATCACTAAGGTGACAGAAGTTGATTTCGGAGCATCGTTTTTGAACAGGAGCTTCAACCGTTTTGTGGCATATGAGAAATTCCCTAAGCCCCGGACCTGTCGATTTTGGTAAAAAATGAAAATTTCAAAAGTGCCCAAATTTCTGCTTTAAACTTTAGGTACTATCCCAAAATGTATCACTAAGGTGACAGAAGTTGATTTCGGAGCATCATTTTTGAACAGGAGCTTCAACCGTTTTGTGGCATATGAGAAATTCCCTAAGCCCGGACCTGTCGATTTTGGTCAAAAATGAAAATTTCAAAAGTGCCCCAATTTCTGCTTTAAACTTCAGGTACTATCCCAAAATGTATCACTAAGGTGACAGAAGTTGATTTCGGAGCATCATTTTTGAACAGGAGCTTCAACCGTTTTGTGACATATGAGAAATTCCCTAAGCCCCGGACCTGTCGATTTTGGTCAAAAATGAAAATTTCAAAAGTGCCCAAATTTCTGCTTTAAACTTTAGGTACTATCCCAAAATGTATCACTAAGGTGACAGAAGTTGATTTCGGAGCATCATTTTTGAACAGGAGCTTCAACCGTTTTGTGGCATATGAGAAATTCCCTAAGCCCCGGACCTGTCGATTTTGGTCAAAAATGTAAATTTCAAAAGTGCCCCAATTTCTGCTTTAAACTTTAGGTACTATCCCAAAATGTATCACTAAGGTGACAGAAGTTGATTTCTGAGCATCATTTTTGAACAGGAGCTTCAACTATTTTGTGGCATATGAGAAATTCCCTAAGCCCTGGACCTGTCGATTTTGGTCAAAAATGTAAATTTAAAAGTGCCCCAATTTCTGCTTTAAACTTTTGGTACTATCCCAAAATGTATCACTAAGGTGACAGAAGTTAATTTCGGAGCATCATTTTTGAACAAGAGCTTCAACCATTTTGAGACATATGAGAAATTCCCTAGCCCCGGACCTGTCAATATTGGTCAAAAATGAAAATTTCAAAAGTGCCCCAATTTCTGCTTTAAACTTTAGGTACTATCCCAAAATGTATCACTAAGGTGACAGAAGTTGACTTCGGAGCATCATTTTTGAACAGGAGCTTCAACTGTTTTGTGGCATATGAGAAATTCCCTAAGCCCCGGACCTGTCGATATTGGTCAAAAATGAAAATTTCAAAAGTGCCCAAATTTCTGCTTTAAACTTTAGGTACTATCCCAAAATGTATCACTAAGGTGACAGAAGTTGATTTCGGAGCATCATTTTTGAACAGGAGCTTCAACCGTTTTGTGGCATATGAGCAATTCCCTAAGCCCCGGACCTGTCGATTTTGGTCAAAAATGAAAATTTCAAAAGTGCCCCAATTTCTGCTTTAAACTTTAGGTACTATCCCAAAATGTATCACTAAGGTGACAGAAGTTGATTTCGGAGCATCATTTTTGAACAGGAGCTTCAACTATTTTGTGGCATATGAGAAATTCCCTAAGCCACGGACCTGTCGATTTTGGTCAAAAATGTAAATTTCAAAAGTGCCCCAATTTCTGCTTTAAACTTTAGGTACTATCCCAAAATGTATCACTAAGGTGACAGAAGTTGATTTCGGAGCATCATTTTTGAACAGGAGCTTCAACCATTTTGTGGCATATGAGAAATTCCCTAAGCCCCGGACCTGTCGATTTTGGTCAAAAATGTAAATTTTAAAAGTGCCCCAATTTCTGCTTTAAACTTTAGGTACTATCCCAAAATGTATCACTAAAGGTGACAGAAGTATATTTCGGAGCATCGTTTTTGAACAGGAGCTTCAACCGTTTTGTGGCATATGAGAAATTCCCTAAGCCCTGGACCTGTCGATTTTGGTAAAAAATGAAAATTTCAAAAGTGCCCAAATTTCTGCTTTAAACTTTAGGTACTATCCCAAAATGTATCACTAAGGTGACAGAAGTTGATTTCGGAGCATCATTTTTGAACAGGAGCTTCAACCGTTTTGTGGCATATGAGAAATTCCCTAAGCCCGGACCTGTCGATTTTGGTCAAAAATGAAAATTTCAAAAGTGCCCCAATTTCTGCTTTAAACTTCAGGTACTATCCCAAAATGTATCACTAAGGTGACAGAAGTTGATTTCGGAGCATCATTTTTGAACAGGAGCTTCAACCGTTTTGTGACATATGAGAAATTCCCTAAGCCCCGGACCTGTCGATTTTGGTCAAAAATGAAAATTTCAAAAGTGCCCAAATTTCTGCTTTAAACTTTAGGTACTATCCCAAAATGTATCACTAAGGTGACAGAAGTTGATTTCGGAGCATCATTTTTGAACAGGAGCTTCAACCGTTTTGTGGCATATGAGAAATTCCCTAAGCCCCGGACCTGTCGATTTTGGTCAAAAATGAAAATTTCAAAAGTGCCCCAATTTCTGCTTTAAACTTTAGGTACTATCCCAAAATGTGTCACTAAGGTGACAGAAGTTGATTTCGGAGCATCATTTTTGAACAGGAGCTTCAACCATTTTGTGACAAATGAGAAATTCCCTAAGCCCCGGACCTGTCGATTTTGGTCAAAAATGAAAATTTCAAAAGTGCCCAAATTTCTGCTTTAAACTTTAGGTACTATCCCAAAATGTATCACTAAGGTGACAGAAGTTGATTTCGGAGCATCATTTTTGAACAGGAGCTTCAACCGTTTTGTGACATATGATAAATTCCCTAAGCCCCGGACCTGTCGATTTTGGTCAAAAATGTAAATTTCAAAAGTGCCCCAATTTCTGCTTTAAACTTTAGGTACTATCCCAAAATGTATCACTAAGGTGACAGAAGTTGATTTCTGAGCATCATTTTTGAACAGGAGCTTCAACTATTTTGTGGCATATGAGAAATTCCCTAAGCCCTGGACCTGTCGATTTTGGTCAAAAATGTAAATTTAAAAGTGCCCCAATTTCTGCTTTAAACTTTTGGTACTATCCCAAAATGTATCACTAAGGTGACAGAAGTTAATTTCGGAGCATCATTTTTGAACAAGAGCTTCAACCATTTTGAGACATATGAGAAATTCCCTAGCCCCGGACCTGTCAATATTGGTCAAAAATGAAAATTTCAAAAGTGCCCCAATTTCTGCTTTAAACTTTAGGTACTATCCCAAAATGTATCACTAAGGTGACAGAAGTTGACTTCGGAGCATCATTTTTGAACAGGAGCTTCAACTGTTTTGTGGCATATGAGAAATTCCCTAAGCCCCGGACCTGTCGATATTGGTCAAAAATGAAAATTTCAAAAGTGCCCAAATTTCTGCTTTAAACTTTAGGTACTATCCCAAAATGTATCACTAAGGTGACAGAAGTTGATTTCGGAGCATCATTTTTGAACAGGAGCTTCAACCGTTTTGTGGCATATGAGAAATTCCCTAAGCCCCGGACCTGTCGATTTTGGTCAAAAATGTAAATTTCAAAAGTGCCCCTATTTCTGCTTTAAACTTTAGGTACTATCCCAAAATGTATCACTAAGGTGACAGAAGTTGATTTCGGAGCATCATTTTTGAACAGGAGCTTCAACTATTTTGTGGCATATGAGAAATTCCCTAATCCCTGGACCTGTCGATTTTGGTCAAAAATGTAAATTAAAAAGTGCCCCAATTTCTGCTTTAAACTTTTGGTACTATCCCAAAATGTATCACTAAGGTGACAGAAGTTAATTTCGGAGCATCATTTTTTAACAAGAGCTTCAACCATTTTGAGACATATGAGAAATTCCCTAGCCCCGGACCTGTCAATATTGGTCAAAAATTAAAATTTCAAAAGTGCCCCAATTTCTGCTTTAAACTTTAGGTACTATCCCAAAATGTATCACTAAGGTGACAGAAGTTGACTTCGGAGCATCATTTTTGAACAGGAGCTTCAACCGTTTTGTGGTATATGAGAAATTCCCTAAGCCCCAGACCTGTCGATTTTGGTCAAAAATGTAAATTTCAAAAGTGCCCCAATGTCTGCTTTAAACATTTGGTACTATCCCAAAATGTATCACTAAGGTGACAGAAGCTGATTTCGGAGCATCATTTTTGAACAGGAGCTTCAACTGTTTTGTGGCATATGAGAAATTCCCTAAGCCCCGGACCTGTCGATATTGGTCAAAAATGAAACTTTCTAAAGTGCCCAAATTTCTGCTTTAAACTTTAGGTACTATCCCAAAATGTATCACTAAGGTGACAGAAGTTGATTTCGGAGCATCATTTTTGAACAGGAGCTTCAACCGTTTTGTGGCATATGAGCAATTCCCTAAGCCCCGGACCTGTCGATTTTGGTCAAAAATGAAAATTTCAAAAGTGCCCCAATTTCTGCTTTAAACTTTAGGTACTATCCCAAAATGTATCACTAATGTGACAGAAGTTGATTTCGGAGCATCATTTTTGAACAGGAGCTTCAACCGTTTTGTGGCATATGAGAAATTCCCTAAGCCCCGGACCTGTCGATTTTGGTCAAAAATGAAAATTTCAAAAGTGCCCCAATTTCTGCTTTAAACTTTAGGTACTATCCCAAAATGTATCACTAAGGTGACAGAAGTTGATTTCGGAGCATCATTTTTGAACAGGAGCTTCAACTGTTTTGTGGCATATGAGAAATTCCCTAAGCCCCGGACCTGTCGATTTTGGTCAAAAATGTAAATTTCAAAAGTGCCCCTATTTCTGCTTTAAACTTTAGGTACTATCCCAAAATGTATCACTAAGGTGACAGAAGTTGATTTCGGAGCATCATTTTTGAACAGGAGCTTCAACCATTTTGTGGCATATGAGAAATTCCCTAATCCCTGGACCTGTCGATTTTGGTCAAAAATGTAAATTAAAAAGTGCCCCAATTTCTGCTTTAAACTTTTGGTACTATCCCAAAATGTATCACTAAGGTGACAGAAGTTGATTTCGGAGCATCATTTTTGAACAAGAGCTTCAACCATTTTGAGACATATGAGAAATTCCCTAGCCCCGGACCTGTCAATATTGGTCAAAAATGAAAATTTCAAAAGTGCCCCAATTTCTGCTTTAAACTTTAGGTACTATCCCAAAATGTATCACTAAGGTGACAGAAGTTGACTTCGGAGCATCATTTTTGAACAGGAGCTTCAACCGTTTTGTGGCATATGAGAAATTCCCTAAGCCCCAGACCTGTCGATTTTGGTCAAAAATGTAAATTTCAAAAGTGCCCCAATGTCTGCTTTAAACATTTGGTACTATCCCAAAATGTATCACTAAGGTGACAGAAGCTGATTTCGGAGCATCATTTTTGAACAGGAGCTTCAACTGTTTTGTGGCATATGAGAAATTCCCTAAGCCCCGGACCTGTCGATATTGGTCAAAAATGAAAATGTCAAAAGTGCCCAAATTTCTGCTTTAAACTTTAGGTACTATCCCAAAATGTATCACTAAGGTGACAGAAGTTGATTTCGGAGCATCATTTTTGAACAGGAGCTTCAACCGTTTTGTGCCATATGAGCAATTCCCTAAGCCCCGGACCTGTCGATTTTGGTCAAAAATGAAAATTTCAAAAGTGCCCCAATTTCTGCTTTAAACTTTAGGTACTATCCCAAAATGTATCACTAATGTGACAGAAGTTGATTTCGGAGCATCATTTTTGAACAGGAGCTTCAACCGTTTTGTGACAAATGAGAAATTCCCTAAGCCCCGGACCTGTCGATTTTGGTCAAAAAATGAAAATTCCAAAAGTGCCCCAATTTCTGCTTTAAACTTTAGGTACTATCCCAAAATGTATCACTAATGTGACAGAAGTTGATTTCGGAGCATCATTTTTGAACAGGAGCTTCAACCGTTTTGTGACAAATGAGAAATTCCCTAAGCCCCGGACCTGTCGATTTTGGTCAAAAAATGAAAATTCCAAAAGTGCCCCAATTTCTGCTTTAAACTTTAGGTACTATCCCAAAATGTATCACTAATGTGACAGAAGTTGATTTCGGAGCATCATTTTTGAACAGGAGCTTCAACCGTTTTGTGGCATATGAGAAATTCCCTAAGCCCCGGACCTGTCGATTTTGGTCAAAAATGAAAATTTCAAAAGTGCCCCAATTTCTGCTTTAAACTTTAGGTACTATCCCAAAATGTGTCACTAAGGTGACAGAAGTTGATTTCGGAGCATCATTTTTGAACAGGAGCTTCAACCATTTTGTGACAAATGAGAAATTCCCTAAGCCCCGGACCTGTCGATTTTGGTCAAAAATGAAAATTTCAAAAGTGCCCAAATTTCTGCTTTAAACTTTAGGTACAATCCCAAAATGTATCACTAAGGTGACAGAAGTTGATTTCGGAGCATCATTTTGGAACAGGAGCTTCAACCGTTTTGTGACATATGATAAATTCCCTAAGCCCCGGACCTGTCGATTTTGGTCAAAAATGTAAATTTCAAAAGTGCCCCAATTTCTGCTTTAAACTTTAGGTACTATCCCAAAATGTATCACTAAGGTGACAGAAGTTGATTTCTGAGCATCATTTTTGAACAGGAGCTTCAACTATTTTGTGGCATATGAGAAATTCCCTAAGCCCTGGACCTGTCGATTTTGGTCAAAAATGTAAATTTAAAAGTGCCCCAATTTCTGCTTTAAACTTTTGGTACTATCCCAAAATGTATCACTAAGGTGACAGAAGTTAATTTCGGAGCATCATTTTTGAACAAGAGCTTCAACCATTTTGAGACATATGAGAAATTCCCTAGCCCCGGACCTGTCAATATTGGTCAAAAATGAAAATTTCAAAAGTGCCCCAATTTCTGCTTTAAACTTTAGGTACTATCCCAAAATGTATCACTAAGGTGACAGAAGTTGACTTCGGAGCATCATTTTTGAACAGGAGCTTCAACCGTTTTGTGGTATATGAGAAATTCCCTAAGCCCCAGACCTGTCGATTTTGGTCAAAAATGAAAATTTCAAAAGTGCCCCAATTTCTGCTTTAAACTTTAGGTACTATCCCAAAATGTATCACTAATGTGACAGAAGTTGATTTCGGAGCATCATTTTTGAACAGGAGCTTCAACCGTTTTGTGGCATATGAGAAATTCCCTAAGCCCCGGACCTGTCGATTTTGGTCAAAAATGAAAATTTCAAAAGTGCCCCAATTTCTGCTTTAAACTTTAGGTACTATCCCAAAATGTATCACTAAGGTGACAGAAGTTGATTTCGGAGCATCATTTTTGAACAGGAGCTTCAACTGTTTTGTGGCATATGAGAAATTCCCTAAGCCCCGGACCTGTCGATTTTGGTCAAAAATGTAAATTTCAAAAGTGCCCCTATTTCTGCTTTAAACTTTAGGTACTATCCCAAAATGTATCACTAAGGTGACAGAAGTTGATTTCGGAGCATCATTTTTGAACAGGAGCTTCAACCATTTTGTGGCATATGAGAAATTCCCTAATCCCTGGACCTGTCGATTTTGGTCAAAAATGTAAATTAAAAAGTTCCCCAATTTCTGCTTTAAACTTTTGGTACTATCCCAAAATGTATCACTAAGGTGACAGAAGTTAATTTCGGAGCATCATTTTTGAACAAGAGCTTCAACCATTTTGAGACATATGAGAAATTCCCTAGCCCCGGACCTGTCAATATTGGTCAAAAATGAAAATTTCAAAAGTGCCCCAATTTCTGCTTTAAACTTTAGGTACTATCCCAAAATGTATCACTAAGGTGACAGAAGTTGACTTCGGAGCATCATTTTTGAACAGGAGCTTCAACCGTTTTGTGGCATATGAGAAATTCCCTAAGCCCCAGACCTGTCGATTTTGGTCAAAAATGTAAATTTCAAAAGTGCCCCAATGTCTGCTTTAAACATTTGGTACTATCCCAAAATGTATCACTAAGGTGACAGAAGCTGATTTCGGAGCATCATTTTTGAACAGGAGCTTCAACTGTTTTGTGGCATATGAGAAATTCCCTAAGCCCCGGACCTGTCGATATTGGTCAAAAATGAAAATGTCAAAAGTGCCCAAATTTCTGCTTTAAACTTTAGGTACTATCCCAAAATGTATCACTAAGGTGACAGAAGTTGATTTCGGAGCATCATTTTTGAACAGGAGCTTCAACCGTTTTGTGGCATATGAGCAATTCCCTAAGCCCCGGACCTGTCGATTTTGGTCAAAAATGAAAATTTCAAAAGTGCCCCAATTTCTGCTTTAAACTTTAGGTACTATCCCAAAATGTATCACTAATGTGACAGAAGTTGATTTCGGAGCATCATTTTTGAACAGGAGCTTCAACCGTTTTGTGACAAATGAGAAATTCCCTAAGCCCCAGACCTGTCGATTTTGGTCAAAAAATGAAAATTCCAAAAGTGCCCCAATTTCTGCTTTAAACTTTAGGTACTATCCCAAAATGTATCACTAATGTGACAGAAGTTGATTTCGGAGCATCATTTTTGAACAGGAGCTTCAACCGTTTTGTGGCATATGAGAAATTCCCTAAGCCCCGGACCTGTCGATTTTGGTCAAAAATGAAAATTTCAAAAGTGCCCCAATTTCTGCTTTAAACTTTAGGTACTATCCCAAAATGTATCACTAAGGTGACAGAAGTTGATTTCGGAGCATCATTTTTGAACAGGAGCTTCAACCATTTTGTGGCATATGAGAAATTCCCTAAGCCCCGGACCTGTCGATTTTGGTCAAAAATGTAAATTTCAAAAGTGCCCCAATTTCTGCTTTAAACTTTAGGTACTATCCCAAAATGTATCACTAAAGGTGACAGAAGTTGATTTCGGAGCATCGTTTTTGAACAGGAGCTTCAACCGTTTTGTGGCATATGAGAAATTCCCTAAGCCCCGGACCTGTCGATTTTGGTAAAAAATGAAAATTTCAAAAGTGCCCAAATTTCTGCTTTAAACTTTAGGTACTATCCCAAAATGTATCACTAAGGTGACAGAAGTTGATTTCGGAGCATCATTTTTGAACAGGAGCTTCAACCGTTTTGTGGCATATGAGAAATTCCCTAAGCCCGAGCCTGTCGATTTTGGTCAAAAATGAAAATTTCAAAAGTGCCCCAATTTCTGCTTTAAACTTCAGGTACTATCCCAAAATGTATCACTAAGGTGACAGAAGTTGATTTCGGAGCATCATTTTTGAACAGGAGCTTCAACCGTTTTGTGACATATGAGAAATTCCCTAAGCCCCGGACCTGTCGATTTTGGTCAAAAATGAAAATTTCAAAAGTGCCCAAATTTCTGCTTTAAACTTTAGGTACTATCCCAAAATGTATCACTAAGGTGACAGAAGTTGATTTCGGAGCATCATTTTTGAACAGGAGCTTCAACCGTTTTGTGGCATATGAGAAATTCCCTAAGCCCCGGACCTGTCGATTTTGGTCAAAAATGAAAATTTCAAAAGTGCCCCAATTTCTGCTTTAAACTTTAGGTACTATCCCAAAATGTGTCACTAAGGTGACAGAAGTTGATTTCGGAGCATCATTTTTGAACAGGAGCTTCAACCATTTTGTGACAAATGAGAAATTCCCTAAGCCCCGGACCTGTCGATTTTGGTCAAAAATGAAAATTTCAAAAGTGCCCAAATTTCTGCTTTAAACTTTAGGTACTATCCCAAAATGTATCACTAAGGTGACAGAAGTTGATTTCGGAGCATCATTTTTGAACAGGAGCTTCAACCGTTTTGTGACATATGATAAATTCCCTAAGCCCCGGACCTGTCGATTTTGGTCAAAAATGTAAATTTCAAAAGTGCCCCAATTTCTGCTTTAAACTTTAGGTACTATCCCAAAATGTATCACTAAGGTGACAGAAGTTGATTTCTGAGCATCATTTTTGAACAGGAGCTTCAACTATTTTGTGGCATATGAGAAATTCCCTAAGCCCTGGACCTGTCGATTTTGGTCAAAAATGTAAATTTAAAAGTGCCCCAATTTCTGCTTTAAACTTTAGGTACTATCCCAAAATGTATCACTAAGGTGACAGAAGTTAATTTCGGAGCATCATTTTTGAACAAGAGCTTCAACCATTTTGAGACATATGAGAAATTCCCTAGCCCCGGACCTGTCAATATTGGTCAAAAATGAAAATTTCAAAAGTGCCCCAATTTCTGCTTTAAACTTTAGGTACTATCCCAAAATGTATCACTAAGGTGACAGAAGTTGACTTCGGAGCATCATTTTTGAACAGGAGCTTCAACTGTTTTGTGGCATATGAGAAATTCCCTAAGCCCCGGACCTGTCGATATTGGTCAAAAATGAAAATTTCAAAAGTGCCCAAATTTCTGCTTTAAACTTTAGGTACTATCCCAAAATGTATCACTAAGGTGACAGAAGTTGATTTCGGAGCATCATTTTTGAACAGGAGCTTCAACCGTTTTGTGGCATATGAGCAATTCCCTAAGCCCCGGACCTGTCGATTTTGGTCAAAAATGAAAATTTCAAAAGTGCCCCAATTTCTGCTTTAAACTTTAGGTACTATCCCAAAATGTATCACTAAGGTGACAGAAGTTGATTTCGGAGCATCATTTTTGAACAGGAGCTTCAACCGTTTTGTGGCATATGAGAAATTCCCTAAGCCCCGGACCTGTCGATTTTGGTCAAAAATGTAAATTTCAAAAGTGCCCCTATTTCTGCTTTAAACTTTAGGTACTATCCCAAAATGTATCACTAAGGTGACAGAAGTTGATTTCGGAGCATCATTTTTGAACAGGAGCTTCAACTATTTTGTGGCATATGAGAAATTCCCTAAGCCACGGACCTGTCGATTTTGGTCAAAAATGAAAATTTCAAAAGTGCCCCAATTTCTGCTTTAAACTTTAGGTACTATCCCAAAATGTATCACTAAGGTGACAGAAGTTGATTTCGGAGCATCATTTTTGAACAGGAGCTTCAACCATTTTGTGGCATATGAGAAATTCCCTAATCCCTGGACCTGTCGATTTTGGTCAAAAATGTAAATTAAAAAGTGCCCCAATTTCTGCTTTAAACTTTTGGTACTATCCCAAAATGTATCACTAAGGTGACAGAAGTTAATTTCGGAGCATCATTTTTGAACAAGAGCTTCAACCATTTTGAGACATATGAGAAATTCCCTAGCCCCGGACCTGTCAATATTGGTCAAAAATGAAAATTTCAAAAGTGCCCCAATTTCTGCTTTAAACTTTAGGTACTATCCCAATATGTATCACTAAGGTGACAGAAGTTGACTACGGAGCATCATTTTTGAACAGGAGCTTCAACCGTTTTGTGGTATATGAGAAATTCCCTAAGCCCCAGACCTGTCGATTTTGGTCAAAAATGTAAATTTCAAAAGTGCCCCAATGTCTGCTTTAAACATTTGGTACTATCCCAAAATGTATCACTAAGGTGACAGAAGCTGATTTCGGAGCATCATTTTTGAACAGGAGCTTCAACTGTTTTGTGGCATATGAGAAATTCCCTAAGCCCCGGACCTGTGGATATTGGTCAAAAATGAAACTTTCAAAAGTGCCCAAATTTCTGCTTTAAACTTTAGGTACTATCCCAAAATGTATCACTAAGGTGACAGAAGTTGATTTCGGAGCATCATTTTTGAACAGGAGCTTCAACCGTTTTGTGGCATATGAGCAATTCCCTAAGCCCCGGACCTGTCGATTTTGGTCAAAAATGAAAATTTCAAAAGTGCCCCAATTTCTGCTTTAAACTTTAGGTACTATCCCAAAATGTATCACTAATGTGACAGAAGTTGATTTCGGAGCATCATTTTTGAACAGGAGCTTCAACCGTTTTGTGGCATATGAGAAATTCCCTAAGCCCCGGACCTGTCGATTTTGGTCAAAAATGAAAATTTCAAAAGTGCCCCAATTTCTGCTTTAAACTTTAGGTACTATCCCAAAATGTATCACTAAGGTGACAGAAGTTGATTTCGGAGCATCATTTTTGAACAGGAGCTTCAACTGTTTTGTGGCATATGAGAAATTCCCTAAGCCCCGGACCTGTCGATTTTGGTCAAAAATGTAAATTTCAAAAGTGCCCCTATTTCTGCTTTAAACTTTAGGTACTATCCCAAAATGTATCACTAAGGTGACAGAAGTTGATTTCGGAGCATCATTTTTGAACAGGAGCTTCAACCATTTTGTGGCATATGAGAAATTCCCTAATCCCTGGACCTGTCGATTTTGGTCAAAAATGTAAATTAAAAAGTGCCCCAATTTCTGCTTTAAACTTTTGGTACTATCCCAAAATGTATCACTAAGGTGACAGAAGTTAATTTCGGAGCATCATTTTTGAACAAGAGCTTCAACCATTTTGAGACATATGAGAAATTCCCTAGCCCCGGACCTGTCAATATTGGTCAAAAATGAAAATTTCAAAAGTGCCCCAATTTCTGCTTTAAACTTTAGGTACTATCCCAAAATGTATCACTAAGGTGACAGAAGTTGACTTCGGAGCATCATTTTTGAACAGGAGCTTCAACCGTTTTGTGGCATATGAGAAATTCCCTAAGCCCCAGACCTGTCGATTTTGGTCAAAAATGTAAATTTCAAAAGTGCCCCAATGTCTGCTTTAAACATTTGGTACTATCCCAAAATGTATCACTAAGGTGACAGAAGCTGATTTCGGAGCATCATTTTTGAACAGGAGCTTCAACTGTTTTGTGGTATATGAGAAATTCCCTAAGCCCCGGACCTGTCGATATTGGTCAAAAATGAAAATGTCAAAAGTGCCCAAATTTCTGCTTTAAACTTTAGGTACTATCCCAAAATGTATCACTAAGGTGACAGAAGTTGATTTCGGAGCATCATTTTTGAACAGGAGCTTCAACCGTTTTGTGGCATATGAGCAATTCCCTAAGCCCCGGACCTGTCGATTTTGGTCAAAAATGAAAATTTCAAAAGTGCACAAATTTCTGCTTTAAACTTTAGGTACTATCCCAAAATGTATCACTAATGTGACAGAAGTTGATTTCGGAGCATCATTTTTGAACAGGAGCTTCAACCGTTTTGTGACAAATGAGAAATTCCCTAAGCCCCAGACCTGTCGATTTTGGTCAAAAAATGAAAATTCCAAAAGTGCCCCAATTTCTGCTTTAAACTTTAGGTACTATCCCAAAATGTATCACTAATGTGACAGAAGTTGATTTCGGAGCATCATTTTTGAACAGGAGCTTCAACCGTTTTGTGGCATATGAGAAATTCCCTAAGCCCCGGACCTGTCGATTTTGGTCAAAAATGAAAATTTCAAAAGTGCCCCAATTTCTGCTTTAAACTTTAGGTACTATCCCAAAATGTATCACTAAGGTGACAGAAGTTGATTTCGGAGCATCATTTTTGAACAGGAGCTTCAACCATTTTGTGGCATATGAGAAATTCCCTAAGCCCCGGACCTGTCGATTTTGGTCAAAAATGTAAATTTCAAAAGTGCCCCAATTTCTGCTTTAAACTTTAGGTACTATCCCAAAATGTATCACTAAAGGTGACAGAAGTTGATTTCGGAGCATCGTTTTTGAACAGGAGCTTCAACCGTTTTGTGGCATATGAGAAATTCCCTAAGCCCCGGACCTGTCGATTTTGGTCAAAAATGAAAATTTCAAAAGTGCCCCAATTTCTGCTTTAAACTTTAGGTACTATCCCAAAATGTATCACTAATGTGACAGAAGTTGATTTCGGAGCATCATTTTTGAACAGGAGCTTCAACCGTTTTGTGACAAATGAGAAATTCCCTAAGCCCCAGACCTGTCGATTTTGGTCAAAAAATGAAAATTCCAAAAGTGCCCCAATTTCTGCTTTAAACTTTAGGTACTATCCCAAAATGTATCACTAATGTGACAGAAGTTGATTTCGGAGCATCATTTTTGAACAGGAGCTTCAACCGTTTTGTGGCATATGAGAAATTCCCTAAGCCCCGGACCTGTCGATTTTGGTCAAAAATGAAAATTTCAAAAGTGCCCCAATTTCTGCTTTAAACTTTAGGTACTATCCCAAAATGTATCACTAAGGTGACAGAAGTTGATTTCGGAGCATCATTTTTGAACAGGAGCTTCAACCATTTTGTGGCATATGAGAAATTCCCTAAGCCCCGGACCTGTCGATTTTGGTCAAAAATGTAAATTTCAAAAGTGCCCCAATTTCTGCTTTAAACTTTAGGTACTATCCCAAAATGTATCACTAAAGGTGACAGAAGTTGATTTCGGAGCATCGTTTTTGAACAGGAGCTTCAACCGTTTTGTGGCATATGAGAAATTCCCTAAGCCCCGGACCTGTCGATTTTGGTAAAAAATGAAAATTTCAAAAGTGCCCAAATTTCTGCTTTAAACTTTAGGTACTATCCCAAAATGTATCACTAAGGTGACAGAAGTTGATTTCGGAGCATCATTTTTGAACAGGAGCTTCAACCGTTTTGTGGCATATGAGAAATTCCCTAAGCCCGGACCTGTCGATTTTGGTCAAAAATGAAAATTTCAAAAGTGCCCCAATTTCTGCTTTAAACTTCAGGTACTATCCCAAAATGTATCACTAAGGTGACAGAAGTTGATTTCGGAGCATCATTTTTGAACAGGAGCTTCAACCGTTTTGTGACATATGAGAAATTCCCTAAGCCCCGGACCTGTCGATTTTGGTCAAAAATGAAAATTTCAAAAGTGCCCCAATTTCTGCTTTAAACTTTAGGTACTATCCCAAAATGTGTCACTAAGGTGACAGAAGTTGATTTCGGAGCATCATTTTTGAACAGGAGCTTCAACCATTTTGTGACAAATGAGAAATTCCCTAAGCCCCGGACCTGTCGATTTTGGTCAAAAATGAAAATTTCAAAAGTGCCCAAATTTCTGCTTTAAACTTTAGGTACTATCCCAAAATGTATCACTAAGGTGACAGAAGTTGATTTCGGAGCATCATTTTTGAACAGGAGCTTCAACCGTTTTGTGACATATGATAAATTCCCTAAGCCCCGGACCTGTCGATTTTGGTCAAAAATGTAAATTTCAAAAGTGCCCCAATTTCTGCTTTAAACTTTAGGTACTATCCCAAAATGTATCACTAAGGTGACAGAAGTTGATTTCTGAGCATCATTTTTGAACAGGAGCTTCAACTATTTTGTGGCATATGAGAAATTCCCTAAGCCCTGGACCTGTCGATTTTGGTCAAAAATGTTAATTTAAAAGTGCCCCAATTTCTGCTTTAAACTTTTGGTACTATCCCAAAATGTATCACTAAGGTGACAGAAGTTGACTTCGGAGCATCATTTTTGAACAGGAGCTTCAACTGTTTTGTGGCATATGAGAAATTCCCTAAGCCCCGGACCTGTCGATATTGGTCAAAAATGAAAATTTCAAAAGTGCCCAAATTTCTGCTTTAAACTTTAGGTACTATCCCAAAATGTATCACTAAGGTGACAGAAGTTGATTTCGGAGCATCATTTTTGAACAGGAGCTTCAACCGTTTTGTGGCATATGAGCAATTCCCTAAGCCCCGGACCTGTCGATTTTGGTCAAAAATGAAAATTTCAAAAGTGCCCCAATTTCTGCTTTAAACTTTAGGTACTATCCCAAAATGTATCACTAAGGTGACAGAAGTTGATTTCGGAGCATCATTTTTGAACAGGAGCTTCAACCGTTTTGTGGCATATGAGAAATTCCCTAAGCCCCGGACCTGTCGATTTTGGTCAAAAATGTAAATTTCAAAAGTGCCCCTATTTCTGCTTTAAACTTTAGGTACTATCCCAAAATGTATCACTAAGGTGACAGAAGTTGATTTCGGAGCATCATTTTTGAACAGGAGCTTCAACTATTTTGTGGCATATGAGAAATTCCCTAAGCCACGGACCTGTCGATTTTGGTCAAAAATGAAAATTTCAAAAGTGCCCCAATTTCTGCTTTAAACTTTAGGTACTATCCCAAAATGTATCACTAAGGTGACAGAAGTTGATTTCGGAGCATCATTTTTGAACAGGAGCTTCAACCATTTTGTGGCATATGAGAAATTCCCTAATCCCTGGACCTGTCGATTTTGGTCAAAAATGTAAATTAAAAAGTGCCCCAATTTCTGCTTTAAACTTTTGGTACTATCCCAAAATGTATCACTAAGGTGACAGAAGTTAATTTCGGAGCATCATTTTTGAACAAGAGCTTCAACCATTTTGAGACATATGAGAAATTCCCTAGCCCCGGACCTGTCAATATTGGTCAAAAATGAAAATTTCAAAAGTGCCCCAATTTCTGCTTTAAACTTTAGGTACTATCCCAAAATGTATCACTAAGGTGACAGAAGTTGACTTCGGAGCATCATTTTTGAACAGGAGCTTCAACCGTTTTGTGGTATATGAGAAATTCCCTAAGCCCCAGACCTGTCGATTTTGGTCAAAAATGTAAATTTCAAAAGTGCCCCAATGTCTGCTTTAAACATTTGGTACTATCCCAAAATGTATCACTAAGGTGACAGAAGCTGATTTCGGAGCATCATTTTTGAACAGGAGCTTCAACTGTTTTGTGGCATATGAGAAATTCCCTAAGCCCCGGACCTGTCGATATTGGTCAAAAATGAAACTTTCAAAAGTGCCCAAATTTCTGCTTTAAACTTTAGGTACTATCCCAAAATGTATCACTAAGGTGACAGAAGTTGATTTCGGAGCATCATTTTTGAACAGGAGCTTCAACCGTTTTGTGGCATATGAGCAATTCCCTAAGCCCCGGACCTGTCGATTTTGGTCAAAAATGAAAATTTCAAAAGTGCCCCAATTTCTGCTTTAAACTTTAGGTACTATCCCAAAATGTATCACTAATGTGACAGAAGTTGATTTCGGAGCATCATTTTTGAACAGGAGCTTCAACCGTTTTGTGGCATATGAGAAATTCCCTAAGCCCCGGACCTGTCGATTTTGGTCAAAAATGAAAATTTCAAAAGTGCCCCAATTTCTGCTTTAAACTTTAGGTACTATCCCAAAATGTATCACTAAGGTGACAGAAGTTGATTTCGGAGCATCATTTTTGAACAGGAGCTTCAACTGTTTTGTGGCATATGAGAAATTCCCTAACCCCCGGACCTGTCGATTTTGGTCAAAAATGTAAATTTCAAAAGTGCCCCTATTTCTGCTTTAAACTTTAGGTACTATCCCAAAATGTATCACTAAGGTGACAGAAGTTGATTTCGGAGCATCATTTTTGAACAGGAGCTTCAACCATTTTGTGGCATATGAGAAATTCCCTAATCCCTGGACCTGTCAATTTTGGTCAAAAATGTAAATTAAAAAGTGCCCCAATTTCTGCTTTAAACTTTTGGTACTATCCCAAAATGTATCACTAAGGTGACAGAAGTTGATTTCGGAGCATCATTTTTGAACAGGAGCTTCAACCGTTTTGTGGCATATGAGAAATTCCCTAAGCCCGGACCTGTCGATTTTGGTCAAAAATGAAAATTTCAGAAGTGCCCCAATTTCTGCTTTAAACTTCAGGTACTATCCCAAAATGTATCACTAATGTGACAGAAGTTGATTTCGGAGCATCATTTTTGAACAGGAGCTTCAACCGTTTTGTGGCATATGAGAAATTCCCTAAGCCCCGGACCTGTCGATTTTGGTCAAAAATGAAAATTTCAAAAGTGCCCCAATTTCTGCTTTAAACTTTAGGTACTATCCCAAAATGTATCACTAAGGTGACAGAAGTTGATTTCGGAGCATCATTTTTGAACAGGAGCTTCAACCGTTTTGTGACAAATGAGAAATTCCCTAAGCCCCGGACCTGTCGATTTTGGTCAAAAATGAAAATTTCAAAAGTGCCCAAATTTCTGCTTTAAACTTTAGGTACTATCCCAAAATGTATCACTAAGGTGACAGAAGTTGATTTCGGAGCATCATTTTTGAACAGGAGCTTCAACCGTTTTGTGACAAATGAGAAATTCCCTAAGCCCCGGACCTGTCGATTTTGGTCAAAAAATGAAAATTCCAAAAGTGCCCCAATTTCTGCTTTAAACTTTAGGTACTATCCCAAAATGTATCACTAATGTGACAGAAGTTGATTTCGGAGCATCATTTTTGAACAGGAGCTTCAACCGTTTTGTGGCATATGAGAAATTCCCTAAGCCCCGGACCTGTCGATTTTGGTCAAAAATGAAAATTTCAAAAGTGCCCCAATTTCTGCTTTAAACTTTAGGTACTATCCCAAAATGTATCACTAAGGTGACAGAAGTTGATTTCGGAGCATCATTTTTGAACAGGAGCTTCAACCATTTTGTGGCATATGAGAAATTCCCTAAGCCCCGGACCTGTCGATTTTGGTCAAAAATGTAAATTTCAAAAGTGCCCCAATTTCTGCTTTAAACTTTAGGTACTATCCCAAAATGTATCACTAAAGGTGACAGAAGTTGATTTCGGAGCATCGTTTTTGAACAGGAGCTTCAACCGTTTTGTGGCATATGAGAAATTCCCTAAGCCCGGACCTGTCGATTTTGGTCAAAAATGAAAATTTCAGAAGTGCCCCAATTTCTGCTTTAAACTTCAGGTACTATCCCAAAATGTATCACTAATGTGACAGAAGTTGATTTCGGAGCATCATTTTTGAACAGGAGCTTCAACCGTTTTGTGACATATGAGAAATTCCCTAAGCCCCGGACCTGTCGATTTTGGTCAAAAATGAAAATTTCAAAAGTGCCCAAATTTCTGCTTTAAACTTTAGGTACTATCCCAAAATGTGTCACTAAGGTGACAGAAGTTGATTTCGGAGCATCATTTTTGAACAGGAGCTTCAACCATTTTGTGACAAATGAGAAATTCCCTAAGCCCCGGACCTGTCGATTTTGGTCAAAATGAAAATTTCAAAAGTGCCCAAATTTCTGCTTTAAACTTTAGGTACTATCCCAAAATGTATCACTAAGGTGACAGAAGTTGATTTCGGAGCATCATTTTTGAACAGGAGCTTCAACCGTTTTGTGACATATGATAAATTCCCTAAGCCCCGGACCTGTCGATTTTGGTCAAAAATGTAAATTTCAAAAGTGCCCCAATTTCTGCTTTAAACTTTAGGTACTATCCCAAAATGTATCACTAAGGTGACAGAAGTTGATTTCTGAGCATCATTTTTGAACAGGAGCTTCAACTATTTTGTGGCATATGAGAAATTCCCTAAGCCACGGACCTGTCGATTTTGGTCAAAAATGAAAATTTCAAAAGTGCCCCAATTTCTGCTTTAAACTTTAGGTACTATCCCAAAATGTATCACTAAGGTGACAGAAGTTGATTTCGGAGCATCATTTTTGAACAGGAGCTTCAACCATTTTGTGGCATATGAGAAATTCCCTAATCCCTGGACCTGTCGATTTTGGTCAAAAATGTAAATTTAAAAGTGCCCCAATTTCTGCTTTAAACTTTTGGTACTATCCCAAAATGTATCACTAAGGTGACAGAAGTTAATTTCGGAGCATCATTTTTGAACAAGAGCTTCAACCATTTTGAGACATATGAGAAATTCCCTAGCCCCGGACCTGTCAATATTGGTCAAAAATGAAAATTTCAAAAGTGCCCCAATTTCTGCTTTAAACTTTAGGTACTATCCCAAAATGTATCACTAAGGTGACAGAAGTTGACTTCGGAGCATCATTTTTGAACAGGAGCTTCAACCGTTTTGTGGCATATGAGAAATTCCCTAAGCCCCAGACCTGTCGATTTTGGTCAAAAATGTAAATTTCAAAAGTGCCCCAATTTCTGCTTTAAACATTTGGTACTATCCCAAAATGTATCACTAAGGTGACAGAAGCTGATTTCGGAGCATCATTTTTGAACAGGAGCTTCAACTGTTTTGTGGCATATGAGAAATTCCCTAAGCCCCGGACCTGTCGATATTGGTCAAAAATGAAAATTTCAAAAGTGCCCAAATTTCTGCTTTAAACTTTAGGTACTATCCCAAAATGTATCACTAAGGTGACAGAAGTTGATTTCGGAGCATCATTTTTGAACAGGAGCTTCAACCGTTTTGTGGCATATGAGCAATTCTCTAAGCCCCGGACCTGTCGATTTTGGTCAAAAATGAAAATTTCAAAAGTGCCCCAATTTCTGCTTTAAACTTTAGGTACTATCCCAAAATGTATCACTAAGGTGACAGAAGTTGATTTCGGAGCATCATTTTTGAACAGGAGCTTCAACCGTTTTGTGGCATATGAGAAATTCCCTAAGCCCCGGACCTGTCGATTTTGGTCAAAAATGTAAATTTCAAAAGTGCCCCTATTTCTGCTTTAAACTTTAGGTACTATCCCAAAATGTATCACTAAGGTGACAGAAGTTGATTTCGGAGCATCATTTTTGAACAGGAGCTTCAACTATTTTGTGGCATATGAGAAATTCCCTAAGCCACGGACCTGTCGATTTTGGTCAAAAATGAAAATTTCAAAAGTGCCCCAATTTCTGCTTTAAACTTTAGGTACTATCCCAAAATGTATCACTAAGGTGACAGAAGTTGATTTCGGAGCATCATTTTTGAACAGGAGCTTCAACCATTTTGTGGCATATGAGAAATTCCCTAATCCCTGGACCTGTCGATTTTGGTCAAAAATGTAAATTAAAAAGTGCCCCAATTTCTGCTTTAAACTTTTGGTACTATCCCAAAATGTATCACTAAGGTGACAGAAGTTAATTTCGGAGCATCATTTTTGAACAAGAGCTTCAACCATTTTGAGACATATGAGAAATTCCCTAGCCCCGGACCTGTCAATATTGGTCAAAAATGAAAATTTCAAAAGTGCCCCAATTTCTGCTTTAAACTTTAGGTACTATCCCAAAATGTATCACTAAGGTGACAGAAGTTGACTTCGGAGCATCATTTTTGAACAGGAGCTTCAACCGTTTTGTGGTATATGAGAAATTCCCTAAGCCCCAGACCTGTCGATTTTGGTCAAAAATGTAAATTTCAAAAGTGCCCCAATGTCTGCTTTAAACATTTGGTACTATCCCAAAATGTATCACTAAGGTGACAGAAGTTGATTTCGGAGCATCATTTTTGAACAGGAGCTTCAACTGTTTTGTGGCATATGAGAAATTCCCTAAGCCCCGGACCTGTCGATATTGGTCAAAAATGAAACTTTCAAAAGTGCCCAAATTTCTGCTTTAAACTTTAGGTACTATCCCAAAATGTATCACTAAGGTGACAGAAGTTGATTTCGGAGCATCATTTTTGAACAGGAGCTTCAACCGTTTTGTGGCATATGAGCAATTCCCTAAGCCCCGGACCTGTCGATTTTGGTCAAAAATGAAAATTTCAAAAGTGCCCCAATTTCTGCTTTAAACTTTAGGTACTATCCCAAAATGTATCACTAATGTGACAGAAGTTGATTTCGGAGCATCATTTTTGAACAGGAGCTTCAACCGTTTTGTGGCATATGAGAAATTCCCTAAGCCCCGGACCTGTCGATTTTGGTCAAAAATGAAAATTTCAAAAGTGCCCCAATTTCTGCTTTAAACTTTAGGTACTATCCCAAAATGTATCACTAAGGTGACAGAAGTTGATTTCGGAGCATCATTTTTGAACAGGAGCTTCAACCGTTTTGTGGCATATGAGAAATTCCCTAAGCCCCGGACCTGTCGATTTTGGTCAAAAATGTAAATTTCAAAAGTGCCCCTATTTCTGCTTTAAACTTTAGGTACTATCCCAAAATGTATCACTAAGGTGACAGAAGTTGATTTCGGAGCATCATTTTTGAACAGGAGCTTCAACCATTTTGTGGCATATGAGAAATTCCCTAATCCCTGGACCTGTCGATTTTGGTCAAAAATGTAAATTAAAAAGTGCCCCAATTTCTGCTTTAAACTTTTGGTACTATCCCAAAATGTATCACTAAGGTGACAGAAGTTAATTTCGGAGCACCATTTTTGAACAAGAGCTTCAACCATTTTGAGACATATGAGAAATTCCCTAGCCCCGGACCTGTCAATATTGGTCAAAAATGAAAATTTCAAAAGTGCCCCAATTTCTGCTTTAAACTTTAGGTACTATCCCAAAATGTATCACTAAGGTGACAGAAGTTGACTTCGGAGCATCATTTTTGAACAGGAGCTTCAACCGTTTTGTGGCATATGAGAAATTCCCTAAGCCCCAGACCTGTCGATTTTGGTCAAAAATGTAAATTTCAAAAGTGCCCCAATGTCTGCTTTAAACATTTGGTACTATCCCAAAATATATCACTAAGGTGACAGAAGCTGATTTCGGAGCATCATTTTTGAACAGGAGCTTCAACTGTTTTGTGGCATATGAGAAATTCCCTAAGCCCCGGACCTGTCGATATTGGTCAAAAATGAAAATGTCAAAAGTGCCCAAATTTCTGCTTTAAACTTTAGGTACTATCCCAAAATGTATCACTAAGGTGACAGAAGTTGATTTCGGAGCATCATTTTTGAACAGGAGCTTCAACCGTTTTGTGGCATATGAGCAATTCCCTAAGCCCCGGACCTGTCGATTTTGGTCAAAAATGAAAATTTCAAAAGTGCCCCAATTTCTGCTTTAAACTTTAGGTACTATCCCAAAATGTATCACTAATGTGACAGAAGTTGATTTCGGAGCATCATTTTTGAACAGGAGCTTCAACCGTTTTGTGGCATATGAGAAATTCCCTAAGCCCCGGACCTGTCGATTTTGGTCAAAAATGAAAATTTCAAAAGTGCCCCAATTTCTGCTTTAAACTTTAGGTACTATCCCAAAATGTATCACTAAGGTGACAGAAGTTGATTTCGGAGCATCATTTTTGAACAGGAGCTTCAACCGTTTTGTGACAAATGAGAAATTCCCTAAGCCCCGGACCTGTCGATTTTGGTCAAAAATGAAAATTTCAAAAGTGCCCAAATTTCTGCTTTAAACTTTAGGTACTATCCCAAAATGTATCACTAAGGTGACAGAAGTTGATTTCGGAGCATCATTTTTGAACAGGAGCTTCAACCGTTTTGTGACAAATGAGAAATTCCCTAAGCCCCGGACCTGTCGATTTTGGTCAAAAATGAAAATTTCAAAAGTGCCCAAATTTCTGCTTTAAACTTTAGGTACTATCCCAAAATGTATCACTAAGGTGACAGAAGTTGATTTCGGAGCATCATTTTTGAACAGGAGCTTCAACCGTTTTGTGGCATATGAGAAATTCCCTAAGCCCCAGACCTGTCGATTTTGGTCAAAAATGTAAATTTCAAAAGTGCCCCAATTTCTGCTTTAAACTTTAGGTACTATCCCAAAATGTATCACTAAGGTGACAGAAGTTGATTTCGGAGCATCATTTTTGAACAGGAGCTTTAACCGTTTTGTGGCATATGAGCTATTCCCTAAGCCCCGGACCTGTCGATTTTGGTCAAAAATGAAAATTTCAAAAGTTCCCCAATTTCTGCTTTAAACTTTAGGTACTATCCCAAAATGTATCACTAATGTGACAGAAGTTGATTTCGGAGCATCATTTTTGAACAGGAGCTTCAACCGTTTTGTGGCATATGAGAAATTCCCTAAGCCCCGGACCTGTCGATTTTGGTCAAAAATGTAAATTTCAAAAGTGCCCCAATTTCTGCTTTAAACTTTAGGTACTATCCCAAAATGTATCACTAAGGTGACAGAAGTTGATTTCGGAGCATCATTTTTGAACAGGAGCTTCAACCGTTTTGTGACAAATGAGAAATTCCCTAAGCCCCGGACCTGTCGATTTTGGTCAAAAATGAAAATTTCAAAAGTGCCCCAATTTCTGCTTTAAACTTTAGGTACTATCCCAAAATGTATCACTAAGGTGACAGAAGTTGATTTCGGAGCATCATTTTTGAACAGGAGCTTCAACCATTTTGTGGCATATGAGAAATTCCCTAATCCCCGGACCTGTCGATTTTGGTCAAAAATGTAAATTTAAAAGTGCCCCAAATTCTGCTTTAAACTTTAGGTACTATCCCAAAATGTATATCTAAGGTGACAGAAGTTGATTTCGGAGCATCATTTTTGAACAGGAGCTTCAACCGTTTTGTGACATATGAGAAATTCCCTAAGCCCCGGACCTGTCGATTTTGGTCAAAAATGAAAATTTCAAAAGTGCCCCAATTTCTGCTTTAAACTTTAGGTACTATCCCAAAATGTATCACTAAGGTGACAGAAGTTGATTTCGGGGCATCATTTTTGAACAGGAGCTTCAACCGTTTTGTGACAAATGAGAAATTCCCTAAGCCCCGGACCTGTCGATTTTGGTCAAAAATGAAAATTTCAAAAGTGCCCAAATTTCTGCTTTAAACTTTAGGTACTATCCCAAAATGTATCACTAAGGTGACAGAAGTTGATTTCGGAGCATCATTTTTGAACAGGAGCTTCAACCGTTTTGTGGCATATGAGAAATTCCCTAAGCCCCAGACCTGTCGATTTTGGTCAAAAATGTAAATTTCAAAAGTGCCCCAATTTCTGCTTTAAACTTTAGGTACTATCCCAAAATGTATCACTAAGGTGACAGAAGTTGATTTCGGAGCATCATTTTTGAACAGGAGCTTCAACCGTTTTGTGGCATATGAGCTATTCCCTAAGCCCCGGACCTGTCGATTTTGGTCAAAAATGAAAATTTCAAAAGTTCCCCAATTTCTGCTTTAAACTTTAGGTACTATCCCAAAATGTATCACTAATGTGACAGAAGTTGATTTCGGAGCATCATTTTTGAACAGGAGCTTCAACCGTTTTGTGGCATATGAGAAATTCCCTAAGCCCCGGACCTGTCGATTTTGGTCAAAAATGTAAATTTCAAAAGTGCCCCAATTTCTGCTTTAAACTTTAGGTACTATCCCAAAATGTATCACTAAGGTGACAGAAGTTGATTTCGGAGCATCATTTTTGAACAGGAGCTTCAACCGTTTTGTGACAAATGAGAAATTCCCTAAGCCCCGGACCTGTCGATTTTGGTCAAAAATGAAAATTTCAAAAGTGCCCCAATTTCTGCTTTAAACTTTAGGTACTATCCCAAAATGTATCACTAAGGTGACAGAAGTTGATTTCGGAGCATCATTTTTGAACAGGAGCTTCAACCATTTTGTGGCATATGAGAAATTCCCTAATCCCCGGACCTGTCGATTTTGGTCAAAAATGTAAATTTAAAAGTGCCCCAAATTCTGCTTTAAACTTTAGGTACTATCCCAAAATGTATATCTAAGGTGACAGAAGTTGATTTCGGAGCATCATTTTTGAACAGGAGCTTCAACCGTTTTGTGACATATGAGAAATTCCCTAAGCCCCGAACCTGTCGATTTTTGTCAAAAATGAAAATTTCAAAAGTGCCCAAATTTCTGCTTTAAACTTTAGGTACTATCCCAAAATGTATCACTAAGGTGACAGAAGTTGACTTCGGAGCATCATTTTTGAACAGGAGCTTCAACCGTTTTGTGGCATATGAGAAATTCCCTAAGCCCCAGACCAGTCGATTTTGGTCAAAAATGTAAATTTCAAAAGTGCCCCAATTTCTGCTTTAAACATTTGGTACTATCCCAAAATGTATCACTAAGGTGACAGAAGCTGATTTCGGAGCATCATTTTTGAACAGGAGCTTCAACCGTTTTGTGGCATATGAGAAATTCCCTAAGCCCCGGACCTGTCGATTTTGGTCAAAAATGAAAATTTCAAAAGTGCCCCAATTTCTGCTTTAAACATTTGGTAATATCCCAAAATGTATCACTAAGGTGACAGAAGCTGATTTTGGAGCATCATTTTTTAACAGGAGCTTCAACCGTTTTGTGGCATATGAGCAATTCCCTAAGCCCCGGACCTGTCGATTTTGGTCAAAAATGAAAATTTCAAAAGTGCCCCAATTTCTGCTTTAAACTTTAGGTACTATCCCAAAATGTATCACTAATGTGACAGAAGTTGATTTCGGAGCATCATTTTTGAACAGGAGCTTCAACCGTTTTGTGGCATATGAGAAATTCCCTTAGCCCCGGACCTGTCGATTTTAGTCAAAAATGAAAATTTCAAAAGTGCCCCAATTTCTGCTTTAAACTTTAGGTACTATCCCAAAATGTATCACTAAGGTGACAGAAGTTGATTTCGGAGCATCATTTTTGAACAGGAGCTTCAACCGTTTTGTGGCATATGAGAAATTCCCTAAGCCCCGGACCTGTCGATTTTGGTCAAAAATGAAAATTTCAAAAGTGCCCCAATTTCTGCTTTAAACTTTAGGTACTATCCCAAAATGTATCACTAAGGTGACAGAAGTTGATTTCGGAGCATCATTTTTGAACAGGAGCTTCAACTATTTTGTGGCATATGAGAAATTCCCTAAGCCCCGGACCTGTCGATTTTGGTCAAAAATGAAAATTTCAAAAGTGCCCCAATTTCTGCTTTAAACTTTAGGTACTATCCCAAAATGTATCACTAAGGTGACAGAAGTTGATTTCGGAGCATCATTTTTGAACAGGAGCTTCAACCATTTTGTGGCATATGAGAAATTCCCTAAGCCCCGGACATGTCCATTTTGGTCAAAAATGTAAATTTCAAAAGTGCCCCAATTTCTGCTTTAAACTTTAGGTACTATCCCAAAATGTATCACTAAAGGTGACAGAAGTTGATTTCGGAGCATCGTTTTTGAACAGGAGCTTCAACCGTTTTGTGGCATATGAGAAATTCCCTAAGCCCCGGACCTGTCGATTTTGGTCAAAAATGAAAATTTCAAAAGTGCCCCAATTTCTGCTTTAAACTTTAGGTACTATCCCAAAATGTATCACTAAGGTGACAGAAGTTGATTTCGGAGCATCATTTTTGAACAGGAGCTTCAACCGTTTTGTGGCATATGAGAAATTCCCTAAGCCCCAGACCTGTCGATTTTGGCCAAAAATGTAAATTTCAAAAGTGCCCCAATTTCTGCTTTAAACTTTAGGTACTATCCCAAAATGTATCACTAAGGTGACAGAAGTTGATTTCGGAGCATCATTTTTGAACAGGAGCTTCAACCGTTTTGTGACAAATGAGAAATTCCCTAAGCCCCGGACCTGTCGATTTTGGTCAAAAATGAAAATTTCAAAAGTGCCCCAATTTCTGCTTTAAACTTTAGGTACTATCCCAAAATGTATCACTAAGGTGACAGAAGTTGATTTCGGAGCATCATTTTTGAACAGGAGCTTCAACCATTTTGTGGCATATGAGAAATTCCCTAATCCCCGGACCTGTCGATTTTGGTCAAAAATGTAAATTTAAAAGTGCCCCAAATTCTGCTTTAAACTTTAGGTACTATCCCAAAATGTATATCTAAGGTGACAGAAGTTGATTTCGGAGCATCATTTTTGAACAGGAGCTTCAACCGTTTTGTGACATATGAGAAATTCCCTAAGCCCCGGACCTGTCGATTTTTGTCAAAAATGAAAATTTCAAAAGTGCCCAAATTTCTGCTTTAAACTTTAGGTACTATCCCAAAATGTATCACTAAGGTGACAGAAGTTGACTTCGGAGCATCATTTTTGAACAGGAGCTTCAACCGTTTTGTGGCATATGAGAAATTCCCTAAGCCCCAGACCAGTCGATTTTGGTCAAAAATGTAAATTTCAAAAGTGCCCCAATTTCTGCTTTAAACATTTGGTACTATCCCAAAATGTATCACTAAGGTGACAGAAGCTGATTTCGGAGCATCATTTTTGAACAGGAGCTTCAACCGTTTTGTGGCATATGAGAAATTCCCTAAGCCCCGGACCTGTCGATTTTGGTCAAAAATGAAAATTTCAAAAGTGCCCCAATTTCTGCTTTAAACATTTGGTAATATCCCAAAATGTATCACTAAGGTGACAGAAGCTGATTTTGGAGCATCATTTTTTAACAGGAGCTTCAACCGTTTTGTGGCATATGAGCAATTCCCTAAGCCCCGGACCTGTCGATTTTGGTCAAAAATGAAAATTTCAAAAGTGCCCCAATTTCTGCTTTAAACTTTAGGTACTATCCCAAAATGTATCACTAATGTGACAGAAGTTGATTTCGGAGCATCATTTTTGAACAGGAGCTTCAACCGTTTTGTGGCATATGAGAAATTCCCTAAGCCCCGGACCTGTCGATTTTGGTCAAAAATGAAAATTTCAAAAGTGCCCCAATTTCTGCTTTAAACTTTAGGTACTATCCCAAAATGTATCACTAAGGTGACAGAAGTTGATTTCGGAGCATCATTTTTGAACAGGAGCTTCAACTATTTTGTGGCATATGAGAAATTCCCTAAGCCCCGGACCTGTCGATTTTGGTCAAAAATGAAAATTTCAAAAGTGCCCCAATTTCTGCTTTAAACTTTAGGTACTATCCCAAAATGTATCACTAAGGTGACAGAAGTTGATTTCGGAGCATCATTTTTGAACAGGAGCTTCAACCATTTTGTGGCATATGAGAAATTCCCTAAGCCCCGGACATGTCCATTTTGGTCAAAAATGTAAATTTCAAAAGTGCCCCAATTTCTGCTTTAAACTTTAGGTACTATCCCAAAATGTATCACTAAAGGTGACAGAAGTTGATTTCGGAGCATCGTTTTTGAACAGGAGCTTCAACCGTTTTGTGGCATATGAGAAATTCCCTAAGCCCCGGACCTGTCGATTTTGGTCAAAAATGAAAATTTCAAAAGTGCCCCAATTTCTGCTTTAAACTTTAGGTACTATCCCAAAATGTATCACTAAGGTGACAGAAGTTGATTTCGGAGCATCATTTTTGAACAGGAGCTTCAACCGTTTTGTGGCATATGAGAAATTCCCTAAGCCCCAGACCTGTCGATTTTGGCCAAAAATGTAAATTTCAAAAGTGCCCCAATTTTTGCTTTAAACTTTAGGTACTATCCCAAAATGTATCACTAAGGTGACAGAAGTTGATTTCGGAGCATCATTTTTGAACAGGAGCTTCAACTGTTTTGTGGCATATGAGAAATTCCCTAAGCCCCGGACCTGTCGATATTGGTCAAAAATGAAAATTTCAAAAGTGCCCAAATTTCTGCTTTAAACTTTAGGTACTATCCCAAAATGTATCACTAAGGTGACAGAAGTTGATTTCGGAGCATCATTTTTGAACAGGAGCTTCAACCGTTTTGTGGCATATGAGCAATTCCCTAAGCCCCGGACCTGTCGATTTTGGTCAAAAATGAAAATTTCAAAAGTGCCCCAATTTCTGCTTTAAACTTTAGGTACTATCCCAAAATGTATCACTAATGTGACAGAAGTTGATTTCGGAGCATCATTTTTGAACAGGAGCTTCAACCGTTTTGTGGCATATGAGAAATTCCCTAAGCCCCGGACCTGTCGATTTTAGTCAAAAATGAAAATTTCAAAAGTGCCCCAATTTCTGCTTTAAACTTTAGGTACTATCCCAAAATGTATCACTAAGGTGACAGAAGTTGATTTCGGAGCATCATTTTTGAACAGGAGCTTCAACCGTTTTGTGACAAATGAGAAATTCCCTAAGCCCCGGACCTGTCGATTTTGGTCAAAAATGAAAATTTCAAAAGTGCCCCAATTTCTGCTTTAAACTTTAGGTACTATCCCAAAATGTATCACTAAGGTGACAGAAGTTGATTTCGGAGCATCATTTTTGAACAGGAGCTTCAACCATTTTGTGGCATATGAGAAATTCCCTAAGCCCCGGACCTGTCGATTTTGGTCAAAAATGTAAATTTCAAAAGTGCCCCAATTTCTGCTTTAAACTTTAGGTACTATCCCAAAATGTATCACTAAAGGTGACAGAAGTTGATTTCGGAGCATCGTTTTTGAACAGGAGCTTCAACCGTTTTGTGGCATATGAGAAATTCCCTAAGCCCCGGACCTGTCGATTTTGGTCAAAAATGAAAATTTCAAAAGTGCCCCAATTTCTGCTTTAAACTTTAGGTACTATCCCAAAATGTATCACTAAGGTGACAGAAGTTGATTTCGGAGCATCATTTTTGAACAGGAGCTTCAACCATTTTGTGGCATATGAGAAATTCCCTAATCCCTGGACCTGTCGATTTTGGTCAAAAATGTAAATTTAAAAGTGCCCCAATTTCTGCTTTAAACTTTTGGTTCTATCCCAAAATGTATCACTAAGGTGACAGAAGTTAATTTCGGAGCATCATTTTTGAACAAGAGCTTCAACCATTTTGAGACATATGAGAAATTCCCTAGCCCCGGACCTGTCAATATTGGTCAAAAATGAAAATTTCAAAAGTGCCCCAATTTCTGCTTTAAACTTTAGGTACTATCCCAAAATGTATCACTAAGGTGACAGAAGTTGACTTCGGAGCATCATTTATGAACAGGAGCTTCAACCGTTTTGTGGCATATGAGAAATTCCCTAAGCCCCAGACCTGTCGATTTTGGTCAAAAATGTAAATTTCAAAAGTGCCCCAATTTCTGCTTTAAACATTTGGTACTATCCCAAAATGTATCACTAAGGTGACAGAAGCTGATTTCGGAGCATCATTTTTGAACAGGAGCTTCAACTGTTTTGTGGCATATGAGAAATTCCCTAAGCCCCGGACCTGTCGATATTGGTCAAAAATGAAAATTTCAAAAGTGCCCCAATTTCTGCTTTAAACTTTAGGTACTATCCCAAAATGTATCACTAAGGTGACAGAAGTTGATTTCGGAGCATCATTTTTGAACAGGAGCTTCAACCGTTTTGTGGCATATGAGCAATTCCCTAAGCCCCGGACCTGTCGATTTTGGTCAAAAATGAAAATTTCAAAAGTGCCCCAATTTCTGCTTTAAACTTTAGGTACTATCCCAAAATGTATCACTAAGGTGACAGAAGTTGATTTCGGAGCATCATTTTTGAACAGGAGCTTCAACCGTTTTGTGGCATATGAGAAATTCCCTAAGCCCCGGACCTGTCGATTTTGGTCAAAAATGAAAATTTCAAAAGTGCCCCAATTTCTGCTTTAAACTTTAGGTACTATCCCAAAATGTATCACTAAGGTGACAGAAGTTGATTTCGGAGCATCATTTTTGAACAGGAGCTTCAACCATTTTGTGGCATATGAGAAATTCCCTAATCCCTGGACCTGTCGATTTTGGTCAAAAATGTAAATTTAAAAGTGCCCCAATTTCTGCTTTAAACTTTTGGTTCTATCCCAAAATGTATCACTAAGGTGACAGAAGTTAATTTCGGAGCATCATTTTTGAACAAGAGCTTCAACCATTTTGAGACATATGAGAAATTCCCTAGCCCCGGACCTGTCAATATTGGTCAAAAATGAAAATTTCAAAAGTGCCCCAATTTCTGCTTTAAACTTTAGGTACTATCCCAAAATGTATCACTAAGGTGACAGAAGTTGACTTCGGAGCATCATTTTTGAACAGGAGCTTCAACCGTTTTGTGGCATATGAGAAATTCCCTAAGCCCCAGACCTGTCGATTTTGGTCAAAAATGTAAATTTCAAAAGTGCCCCAATTTCTGCTTTAAACATTTGGTACTATCCCAAAATGTATCACTAAGGTGACAGAAGCTGATTTCGGAGCATCATTTTTGAACAGGAGCTTCAACTGTTTTGTGGCATATGAGAAATTCCCTAAGCCCCGGACCTGTCGATATTGGTCAAAAATGAAAATTTCAAAAGTGCCCCAATTTCTGCTTTAAACTTTAGGTACTATCCCAAAATGTATCACTAAGGTGACAGAAGTTGATTTCGGAGCATCATTTTTGAACAGGAGCTTCAACCGTTTTGTGGCATATGAGCAATTCCCTAAGCCCCGGACCTGTCGATTTTGGTCAAAAATGAAAATTTCAAAAGTGCCCCAATTTCTGCTTTAAACTTTAGGTACTATCCCAAAATGTATCACTAAGGTGACAGAAGTTGATTTCGGAGCATCATTTTTGAACAGGAGCCTCAACCGTTTTGTGGCATATGAGAAATTCCCTAAGCCCCGGACCTGTCGATTTTGGTCAAAAATGTAAATTTCAAAAGTGCCCCTATTTCTGCTTTAAACTTTAGGTACTATCCAAAAATGTATCACTAAGGTGACAGAAGTTGATTTCGGAGCATCATTTTTGAACAGGAGCTTCAACTATTTTGTGGCATATGAGAAATTCCCTAAGCCACGGACCTGTCGATTTTGGTCAAAAATGAAAATTTCAAAAGTGCCCCAATTTCTGCTTTAAACTTTAGGTACTATCCCAAAATGTATCACTAAGGTGACAGAAGTTGATTTCGGAGCATCATTTTTGAACAGGAGCTTCAACCATTTTGTGGCATATGATAAATTCCCTAATCCCTGGACCTGTCGATTTTGGTCAAAAATGTAAATTAAAAAGTGCCCCAATTTCTGCTTTAAACTTTTGGTACTATCCCAAAATGTATCACTAAGGTGACAGAAGTTAATTTCGGAGCATCATTTTTGAACAAGAGCTTCAACCATTTTGAGACATATGAGAAATTCCCTAGCCCCAGACCTGTCGATTTTGGCCAAAAATGTAAATTTCAAAAGTGCCCCAATTTTTGCTTTAAACTTTAGGTACTATCCCAAAATGTATCACTAAGGTGACAGAAGTTGATTTCGGAGCATCATTTTTGAACAGGAGCTTCAACTATTTTGTGGCATATGAGAAATTCCCTAAGCCCCGGACCTGTCGATTTTGGTCAAAAATGTAAATTTCAAAAGTGCCCCAATTTCTGCTTTAAACTTTAGGTACTATCCCAAAATGTATCACTAAAGGTGACAGAAGTTGATTTCGGAGCATCGTTTTTGAACAGGAGCTTCAACCGTTTTGTGGCATTTGAGAAATTCCCTAAGCCCCGGACCTGTCGATTTTGGTCAAAAATGAAAATTTCAAAAGTGCCCAAATTTCTGCTTTAAACTTTAGGTACTATCCCAAAATGTATCACTAAGGTGACAGAAGTTGATTTCGGAGCATCATTTTTGAACAGGAGCTTCAACCGTTTTGTGGCATATGAGAAATTCCCTAAGCCCCAGACCTGTCGATTTTGGTCAAAAATGTAAATTTCAAAAGTGCCCCAATTTCTGCTTTAAACATTTGGTACTATCCCAAAATGTATCACTAAGGTGACAGAAGCTGATTTTGGAGCATCATTTTTGAACAGGAGCTTCAACTATTTTGTGGCATATGAGAAATTCCCTAATCCCTGGACCTGTCGATTTTGGTCAAAAATGTAAATTTAAAAGTGCCCCAATTTCTGCTTTAAACTTTTGGTACTATCCCAAAATGTATCACTAAGGTGACAGAAGTTAATTTCGAAGCATCATTTTTGAACAAGAGCTTCAACCATTTTGAGACATATGAGAAATTCCCTAGCCCCGGACCTGTCAATTTTGGTCAAAAATGAAAATTTCAAAAGTGCCCCAATTTCTGCTTTAAACTTTAGGTACTATCCCAAAATGTATCACTAAGGTGACAGAAGTTGACTTCGGAGCATCATTTTTTAACAGGAGCTTCAACCGTTTTGTGGCATATGAGAAATTCCCTAAGCCCCAGACCTGTCGATTTTGGTCAAAAATGTAAATTTCAAAAGTGCCCCAATTTCTGCTTTAAACATTTGGTACTATCCCAAAATGTATCACTAAGGTGACAGAAGCTGATTTCGGAGCATCATTTTTGAACAGGAGCTTCAACTGTTTTGTGGCATATGAGAAATTCCCTAAGCCCCGGACCTGTCGATATTGGTCAAAAATGAAAATTTCAAAAGTGCCCAAATTTCTGCTTTAAACTTTAGGTACTATCCCAAAATGTATCACTAAGGTGACAGAAGTTGATTTCGGAGCATCATTTTTGAACAGGAGCTTCAACCGTTTTGTGGCATATGAGCAATTCCCTAAGCCCCGGACCTGTCGATTTTGGTCAAAAATGAAAATTTCAAAAGTGCCCCAATTTCTGCTTTAAACTTTAGGTACTATCCCAAAATGTATCACTAATGTGACAGAAGTTGATTTCGGAGCATCATTTTTGAACAGGAGCTTCAACCGTTTTGTGGCATATGAGAAATTCCCTAAGCCCCGGACCTGTCGATTTTAGTCAAAAATGAAAATTTCAAAAGTGCCCCAATTTCTGCTTTAAACTTTAGGTACTATCCCAAAATGTATCACTAAGGTGACAGAAGTTGATTTCGGAGCATCACTTTTGAACAGGAGCTTCAACCGTTTTGTGACAAATGAGAAATTCCCTAAGCCCCGGACCTGTCGATTTTGGTCAAAAATGAAAATTTCAAAAGTGCCCCAATTTCTGCTTTAAACTTTAGGTACTATCCCAAAATGTATCACTAAGGTGACAGAAGTTGATTTCGGAGCATCATTTTTGAACAGGAGCTTCAACCATTTTGTGGCATATGAGAAATTCCCTAAGCCCCGGACCTGTCGATTTTGGTCAAAAATGTAAATTTCAAAAGTGCCCCAATTTCTGCTTTAAACTTTAGGTACTATCCCAAAATGTATCACTAAAGGTGACAGAAGTTGATTTCGGAGCATCGTTTTTGAACAGGAGCTTCAACCGTTTTGTGGCATATGAGAAATTCCCTAAGCCCCGGACCTGTCGATTTTGGTCAAAAATGAAAATTTCAAAAGTGCCCAAATTTCTGCTTTAAACTTTAGGTACTATCCCAAAATGTATCACTAAGGTGACAGAAGTTGATTTCGGAGCATCATTTTTGAACAGGAGCTTCAACCGTTTTGTGACATATGATAAATTCCCTAAGCCCCGGACCTGTCGATTTTGGTCAAAAATGTAAATTTCAAAAGTGCCCCAATTTCTGCTTTAAACTTTAGGTACTATCCCAAAATGTATCACTAAGGTGACAGAAGTTGATTTCTGAGCATCATTTTTGAACAGGAGCTTTAACTATTTTGTGGCATATGAGAAATTCCCTAAGCCACGGACCTGTCGATTTTGGTCAAAAATGAAAATTTCAAAAGTGCCCCAATTTCTGCTTTAAACTTTAGGTACTATCCCAAAATGTATCACTAAGGTGACAGAAGTTGATTTCGGAGCATCATTTTTGAACAGGAGCTTCAACCATTTTGTGGCATATGAGAAATTCCCTAATCCCTGGACCTGTCGATTTTGGTCAAAAATGTAAATTTAAAAGTGCCCCAATTTCTGCTTTAAACTTTTGGTTCTATCCCAAAATGTATCACTAAGGTGACAGAAGTTAATTTCGGAGCATCATTTTTGAACAAGAGCTTCAACCATTTTGAGACATATGAGAAATTCCCTAGCCCCGGACCTGTCAATATTGGTCAAAAATGAAAATTTCAAAAGTGCCCCAATTTCTGCTTTAAACTTTAGGTACTATCCCAAAATGTATCACTAAGGTGACAGAAGTTGACTTCGGAGCATCATTTTTGAACAGGAGCTTCAACCGTTTTGTGGCATATGAGAAATTCCCTAAGCCCCAGACCTGTCGATTTTGGTCAAAAATGTAAATTTCAAAAGTGCCCCAATTTCTGCATTAAACATTTGGTACTATCCCAAAATGTATCACTAAGGTGACAGAAGCTGATTTCGGAGCATCATTTTTGAACAGGAGCTTCAACTGTTTTGTGGCATATGAGAAATTCCCTAAGCCCCGGACCTGTCGATATTGGTCAAAAATGAAAATTTCAAAAGTGCCCCAATTTCTGCTTTAAACTTTAGGTACTATCCCAAAATGTATCACTAAGGTGACAGAAGTTGATTTCGGAGCATCATTTTTGAACAGGAGCTTCAACCGTTTTGTGGCATATGAGCAATTCCCTAAGCCCCGGACCTGTCGATTTTGGTCAAAAATGAAAATTTCAAAAGTGCCCCAATTTCTGCTTTAAACTTTAGGTACTATCCCAAAATGTATCACTAAGGTGACAGAAGTTGATTTCGGAGCATCATTTTTGAACAGGAGCCTCAACCGTTTTGTGGCATATGAGAAATTCCCTAATCCCTGGACCTGTCGATTTTGGTCAAAAATGTAAATTAAAAAGTGCCCCAATTTCTGCTTTAAACTTTTGGTACTATCCCAAAATGTATCACTAAGGTGACAGAAGTTAATTTCGGAGCATCATTTTTGAACAAGAGCTTCAACCATTTTGAGACATATGAGAAATTCCCTAGCCCCAGACCTGTCGATTTTGGCCAAAAATGTAAATTTAAAAGTGCCCCAATTTCTGCTTTAAACTTTTGGTACTATCCCAAAATGTATCACTAAGGTGACAGAAGTTAATTTCGGAGCATCATTTTTGAACAAGAGCTTCAACCATTTTGAGACATATGAGAAATTCCCTAGCCCCGGACCTGTCAATTTTGGTCAAAAATGAAAATTTCAAAAGTGCCCCAATTTCTGCTTTAAACTTTAGGTACTATCCCAAAATGTATCACTAAGGTGACAGAAGTTGACTTCGGAGCATCATTTTTTAACAGGAGCTTCAACCGTTTTGTGGCATATGAGAAATTCCCTAAGCCCCAGACCTGTCGATTTTGGTCAAAAATGTAAATTTCAAAAGTGCCCCAATTTCTGCTTTAAACATTTGGTACTATCCCAAAATGTATCACTAAGGTGACAGAAGCTGATTTCGGAGCATCATTTTTGAACAGGAGCTTCAACTGTTTTGTGGCATATGAGAAATTCCCTAAGCCCCGGACCTGTCGATATTGGTCAAAAATGAAAATTTCAAAAGTGCCCAAATTTCTGCTTTAAACTTTAGGTACTATCCCAAAATGTATCACTAAGGTGACAGAAGTTGATTTCGGAGCATCATTTTTGAACAGGAGCTTCAACCGTTTTGTGGCATATGAGCAATTCCCTAAGCCCCGGACCTGTCGATTTTGGTCAAAAATGAAAATTTCAAAAGTGCCCCAATTTCTGCTTTAAACTTTAGGTACTATCCCAAAATGTATCACTAATGTGACAGAAGTTGATTTCGGAGCATCATTTTTGAACAGGAGCTTCAACCGTTTTGTGGCATATGAGAAATTCCCTAAGCCCCGGACCTGTCGATTTTAGTCAAAAATGAAAATTTCAAAAGTGCCCCAATTTCTGCTTTAAACTTTAGGTACTATCCCAAAATGTATCACTAAGGTGACAGAAGTTGATTTCGGAGCATCACTTTTGAACAGGAGCTTCAACCGTTTTGTGACAAATGAGAAATTCCCTAAGCCCCGGACCTGTCGATTTTGGTCAAAAATGAAAATTTCAAAAGTGCCCCAATTTCTGCTTTAAACTTTAGGTACTATCCCAAAATGTATCACTAAGGTGACAGAAGTTGATTTCGGAGCATCATTTTTGAACAGGAGCTTCAACCATTTTGTGGCATATGAGAAATTCCCTAAGCCCCGGACCTGTCGATTTTGGTCAAAAATGTAAATTTCAAAAGTGCCCCAATTTCTGCTTTAAACTTTAGGTACTATCCCAAAATGTATCACTAAAGGTGACAGAAGTTGATTTCGGAGCATCGTTTTTGAACAGGAGCTTCAACCGTTTTGTGGCATATGAGAAATTCCCTAAGCCCCGGACCTGTCGATTTTGGTCAAAAATGAAAATTTCAAAAGTGCCCAAATTTCTGCTTTAAACTTTAGGTACTATCCCAAAATGTATCACTAAGGTGACAGAAGTTGATTTCGGAGCATCATTTTTGAACAGGAGCTTCAACCGTTTTGTGACATATGATAAATTCCCTAAGCCCCGGACCTGTCGATTTTGGTCAAAAATGTAAATTTCAAAAGTGCCCCAATTTCTGCTTTAAACTTTAGGTACTATCCCAAAATGTATCACTAAGGTGACAGAAGTTGATTTCTGAGCATCATTTTTGAACAGGAGCTTCAACTATTTTGTGGCATATGAGAAATTCCCTAAGCCACGGACCTGTCGATTTTGGTCAAAAATGAAAATTTCAAAAGTGCCCCAATTTCTGCTTTAAACTTTAGGTACTATCCCAAAATGTATCACTAAGGTGACAGAAGTTGATTTCGGAGCATCATTTTTGAACAGGAGCTTCAACCATTTTGTGGCATATGAGAAATTCCCTAATCCCTGGACCTGTCGATTTTGGTCAAAAATGTAAATTTAAAAGTGCCCCAATTTCTGCTTTAAACTTTTGGTTCTATCCCAAAATGTATCACTAAGGTGACAGAAGTTAATTTCGGAGCATCATTTTTGAACAAGAGCTTCAACCATTTTGAGACATATGAGAAATTCCCTAGCCCCGGACCTGTCAATATTGGTCAAAAATGAAAATTTCAAAAGTGCCCCAATTTCTGCTTTAAACTTTAGGTACTATCCCAAAATGTATCACTAAGGTGACAGAAGTTGACTTCGGAGCATCATTTTTGAACAGGAGCTTCAACCGTTTTGTGGCATATGAGAAATTCCCTAAGCCCCAGACCTGTCGATTTTGGTCAAAAATGTAAATTTCAAAAGTGCCCCAATTTCTGCATTAAACATTTGGTACTATCCCAAAATGTATCACTAAGGTGACAGAAGCTGATTTCGGAGCATCATTTTTGAACAGGAGCTTCAACTGTTTTGTGGCATATGAGAAATTCCCTAAGCCCCGGACCTGTCGATATTGGTCAAAAATGAAAATTTCAAAAGTGCCCCAATTTCTGCTTTAAACTTTAGGTACTATCCCAAAATGTATCACTAAGGTGACAGAAGTTGATTTCGGAGCATCATTTTTGAACAGGAGCTTCAACCGTTTTGTGGCATATGAGCAATTCCCTAAGCCCCGGACCTGTCGATTTTGGTCAAAAATGAAAATTTCAAAAGTGCCCCAATTTCTGCTTTAAACTTTAGGTACTATCCCAAAATGTATCACTAAGGTGACAGAAGTTGATTTCGGAGCATCATTTTTGAACAGGAGCCTCAACCGTTTTGTGGCATATGAGAAATTCCCTAAGCCCCGGACCTGTCGATTTTGGTCAAAAATGTAAATTTCAAAAGTGCCCCTATTTCTGCTTTAAACTTTAGGTACTATCCCAAAATGTATCACTAAGGTGACAGAAGTTGATTTCGGAGCATCATTTTTGAACAGGAGCTTCAACTATTTTGTGGCATATGAGAAATTCCCTAAGCCACGGACCTGTCGATTTTGGTCAAAAATGAAAATTTCAAAAGTGCCCCAATTTCTGCTTTAAACTTTAGGTACTATCCCAAAATGTATCACTAAGGTGACAGAAGTTGATTTCGGAGCATCATTTTTGAACAGGAGCTTAAACCATTTTGTGGCATATGAGAAATTCCCTAATCCCTGGACCTGTCGATTTTGGTCAAAAATGTAAATTAAAAAGTGCCCCAATTTCTGCTTTAAACTTTTGGTACTATCCCAAAATGTATCACTAAGGTGACAGAAGTTAATTTCGGAGCATCATTTTTGAACAAGAGCTTCAACCATTTTGAGACATATGAGAAATTCCCTAGCCCCAGACCTGTCGATTTTGGCCAAAAATGTAAATTTCAAAAGTGCCCCAATTTTTGCTTTAAACTTTAGGTACTATCCCAAAATGTATCACTAAGGTGACAGAAGTTGATTTCGGAGCATCATTTTTGAACAGGAGCTTCAACTATTTTGTGGCATATGAGAAATTCCCTAAGCCCCGGACCTGTCGATTTTGGTCAAAAATGTAAATTTCAAAAGTGCCCCAATTTCTGCTTTAAACTTTAGGTACTATCCCAAAATGTATCACTAAAGGTGACAGAAGTTGATTTCGGAGCATCGTTTTTGAACAGGAGCTTCAACCGTTTTGTGGCATTTGAGAAATTCCCTAAGCCCCGAACCTGTCGATTTTGGTCAAAAATGAAAATTTCAAAAGTGCCCAAATTTCTGCTTTAAACTTTAGGTACTATCCCAAAATGTATCACTAAGGTGACAGAAGTTGATTTCGGAGCATCATTTTTGAACAGGAGCTTCAACCGTTTTGTGGCATATGAGAAATTCCCTAAGCCCCAGACCTGTCGATTTTGGTCAAAAATGTAAATTTCAAAAGTGCCCCAATTTCTGCTTTAAACATTTGGTACTATCCCAAAATGTATCACTAAGGTGACAGAAGCTGATTTTGGAGCATCATTTTTGAACAGGAGCTTCAACTATTTTGTGGCATATGAGAAATTCCCTAAGCCCCGGACCTGTCGATTTTGGTCAAAAATGTAAATTTCAAAAGTGCCCCTATTTCTGCTTTAAACTTTAGGTACTATCCCAAAATGTATCACTAAGGTGACAGAAGTTGATTTCGGAGCATCATTTTTGAACAGGAGCTTCAACTATTTTGTGGCATATGAGAAATTCCCTAAGCCACGGACCTGTCGATTTTGGTCAAAAATGAAAATTTCAAAAGTGCCCCAATTTCTGCTTTAAACTTTAGGTACTATCCCAAAATGTATCACTAAGGTGACAGAAGTTGATTTCGGAGCATCATTTTTGAACAGGAGCTTAAACCATTTTGTGGCATATGAGAAATTCCCTAATCCCTGGACCTGTCGATTTTGGTCAAAAATGTAAATTAAAAAGTGCCCCAATTTCTGCTTTAAACTTTTGGTACTATCCCAAAATGTATCACTAAGGTGACAGAAGTTAATTTCGGAGCATCATTTTTGAACAAGAGCTTCAACCATTTTGAGACATATGAGAAATTCCCTAGCCCCAGACCTGTCGATTTTGGCCAAAAATGTAAATTTAAAAGTGCCCCAATTTCTGCTTTAAACTTTTGGTACTATCCCAAAATGTATCACTAAGGTGACAGAAGTTAATTTCGGAGCATCATTTTTGAACAAGAGCTTCAACCATTTTGAGACATATGAGAAATTCCCTAGCCCCGGACCTGTCAATTTTGGTCAAAAATGAAAATTTCAAAAGTGCCCCAATTTCTGCTTTAAACTTTAGGTACTATCCCAAAATGTATCACTAAGGTGACAGAAGTTGACTTCGGAGCATCATTTTTTAACAGGAGCTTCAACCGTTTTGTGGCATATGAGAAATTCCCTAAGCCCCAGACCTGTCGATTTTGGTCAAAAATGTAAATTTCAAAAGTGCCCCAATTTCTGCTTTAAACATTTGGTACTATCCCAAAATGTATCACTAAGGTGACAGAAGCTGATTTCGGAGCATCATTTTTGAACAGGAGCTTCAACTGTTTTGTGGCATATGAGAAATTCCCTAAGCCCCGGACCTGTCGATATTGGTCAAAAATGAAAATTTCAAAAGTGCCCAAATTTCTGCTTTAAACTTTAGGTACTATCCCAAAATGTATCACTAAGGTGACAGAAGTTGATTTCGGAGCATCATTTTTGAACAGGAGCTTCAACCGTTTTGTGGCATATGAGCAATTCCCTAAGCCCCGGACCTGTCGATTTTGGTCAAAAATGAAAATTTCAAAAGTGCCCCAATTTCTGCTTTAAACTTTAGGTACTATCCCAAAATGTATCACTAATGTGACAGAAGTTGATTTCGGAGCATCATTTTTGAACAGGAGCTTCAACCGTTTTGTGGCATATGAGAAATTCCCTAAGCCCCGGACCTGTCGATTTTAGTCAAAAATGAAAATTTCAAAAGTGCCCCAATTTCTGCTTTAAACTTTAGGTACTATCCCAAAATGTATCACTAAGGTGACAGAAGTTGATTTCGGAGCATCACTTTTGAACAGGAGCTTCAACCGTTTTGTGACAAATGAGAAATTCCCTAAGCCCCGGACCTGTCGATTTTGGTCAAAAATGAAAATTTCAAAAGTGCCCCAATTTCTGCTTTAAACTTTAGGTACTATCCCAAAATGTATCACTAAGGTGACAGAAGTTGATTTCGGAGCATCATTTTTGAACAGGAGCTTCAACCATTTTGTGGCATATGAGAAATTCCCTAAGCCCCGGACCTGTCGATTTTGGTCAAAAATGTAAATTTCAAAAGTGCCCCAATTTCTGCTTTAAACTTTAGGTACTATCCCAAAATGTATCACTAAAGGTGACAGAAGTTGATTTCGGAGCATCGTTTTTGAACAGGAGCTTCAACCGTTTTGTGGCATATGAGAAATTCCCTAAGCCCCGGACCTGTCGATTTTGGTCAAAAATGAAAATTTCAAAAGTGCCCAAATTTCTGCTTTAAACTTTAGGTACTATCCCAAAATGTATCACTAAGGTGACAGAAGTTGATTTCGGAGCATCATTTTTGAACAGGAGCTTCAACCGTTTTGTGACATATGATAAATTCCCTAAGCCCCGGACCTGTCGATTTTGGTCAAAAATGTAAATTTCAAAAGTGCCCCAATTTCTGCTTTAAACTTTAGGTACTATCCCAAAATGTATCACTAAGGTGACAGAAGTTGATTTCTGAGCATCATTTTTGAACAGGAGCTTCAACTATTTTGTGGCATATGAGAAATTCCCTAAGCCACGGACCTGTCGATTTTGGTCAAAAATGAAAATTTCAAAAGTGCCCCAATTTCTGCTTTAAACTTTAGGTACTATCCCAAAATGTATCACTAAGGTGACAGAAGTTGATTTCGGAGCATCATTTTTGAACAGGAGCTTCAACCATTTTGTGGCATATGAGAAATTCCCTAATCCCTGGACCTGTCGATTTTGGTCAAAAATGTAAATTTAAAAGTGCCCCAATTTCTGCTTTAAACTTTTGGTTCTATCCCAAAATGTATCACTAAGGTGACAGAAGTTAATTTCGGAGCATCATTTTTGAACAAGAGCTTCAACCATTTTGAGACATATGAGAAATTCCCTAGCCCCGGACCTGTCAATATTGGTCAAAAATGAAAATTTCAAAAGTGCCCCAATTTCTGCTTTAAACTTTAGGTACTATCCCAAAATGTATCACTAAGGTGACAGAAGTTGACTTCGGAGCATCATTTTTGAACAGGAGCTTCAACCGTTTTGTGGCATATGAGAAATTCCCTAAGCCCCAGACCTGTCGATTTTGGTCAAAAATGTAAATTTCAAAAGTGCCCCAATTTCTGCATTAAACATTTGGTACTATCCCAAAATGTATCACTAAGGTGACAGAAGCTGATTTCGGAGCATCATTTTTGAACAGGAGCTTCAACTGTTTTGTGGCATATGAGAAATTCCCTAAGCCCCGGACCTGTCGATATTGGTCAAAAATGAAAATTTCAAAAGTGCCCCAATTTCTGCTTTAAACTTTAGGTACTATCCCAAAATGTATCACTAAGGTGACAGAAGTTGATTTCGGAGCATCATTTTTGAACAGGAGCTTCAACCGTTTTGTGGCATATGAGCAATTCCCTAAGCCCCGGACCTGTCGATTTTGGTCAAAAATGAAAATTTCAAAAGTGCCCCAATTTCTGCTTTAAACTTTAGGTACTATCCCAAAATGTATCACTAAGGTGACAGAAGTTGATTTCGGAGCATCATTTTTGAACAGGAGCCTCAACCGTTTTGTGGCATATGAGAAATTCCCTAAGCCCCGGACCTGTCGATTTTGGTCAAAAATGTAAATTTCAAAAGTGCCCCTATTTCTGCTTTAAACTTTAGGTACTATCCCAAAATGTATCACTAAGGTGACAGAAGTTGATTTCGGAGCATCATTTTTGAACAGGAGCTTCAACTATTTTGTGGCATATGAGAAATTCCCTAAGCCACGGACCTGTCGATTTTGGTCAAAAATGAAAATTTCAAAAGTGCCCCAATTTCTGCTTTAAACTTTAGGTACTATCCCAAAATGTATCACTAAGGTGACAGAAGTTGATTTCGGAGCATCATTTTTGAACAGGAGCTTAAACCATTTTGTGGCATATGAGAAATTCCCTAATCCCTGGACCTGTCGATTTTGGTCAAAAATGTAAATTAAAAAGTGCCCCAATTTCTGCTTTAAACTTTTGGTACTATCCCAAAATGTATCACTAAGGTGACAGAAGTTAATTTCGGAGCATCATTTTTGAACAAGAGCTTCAACCATTTTGAGACATATGAGAAATTCCCTAGCCCCAGACCTGTCGATTTTGGCCAAAAATGTAAATTTCAAAAGTGCCCCAATTTTTGCTTTAAACTTTAGGTACTATCCCAAAATGTATCACTAAGGTGACAGAAGTTGATTTCGGAGCATCATTTTTGAACAGGAGCTTCAACTATTTTGTGGCATATGAGAAATTCCCTAAGCCCCGGACCTGTCGATTTTGGTCAAAAATGTAAATTTCAAAAGTGCCCCAATTTCTGCTTTAAACTTTAGGTACTATCCCAAAATGTATCACTAAAGGTGACAGAAGTTGATTTCGGAGCATCGTTTTTGAACAGGAGCTTCAACCGTTTTGTGGCATTTGAGAAATTCCCTAAGCCCCGAACCTGTCGATTTTGGTCAAAAATGAAAATTTCAAAAGTGCCCAAATTTCTGCTTTAAACTTTAGGTACTATCCCAAAATGTATCACTAAGGTGACAGAAGTTGATTTCGGAGCATCATTTTTGAACAGGAGCTTCAACCGTTTTGTGGCATATGAGAAATTCCCTAAGCCCCAGACCTGTCGATTTTGGTCAAAAATGTAAATTTCAAAAGTGCCCCAATTTCTGCTTTAAACATTTGGTACTATCCCAAAATGTATCACTAAGGTGACAGAAGCTGATTTTGGAGCATCATTTTTGAACAGGAGCTTCAACTATTTTGTGGCATATGAGAAATTCCCTAATCCCTGGACCTGTCGATTTTGGTCAAAAATGTAAATTTAAAAGTGCCCCAATTTCTGCTTTAAACTTTTGGTACTATCCCAAAATGTATCACTAAGGTGACAGAAGTTAATTTCGGAGCATCATTTTTGAACAAGAGCTTCAACCATTTTGAGACATATGAGAAATTCCCTAGCCCATGACCTGTCAATTTTGGTCAAAAATGAAAATTTCAAAAGTGCCCCAATTTCTGCTTTAAACTTTAGGTACTATCCCAAAATGTATCACTAAGGTGACAGAAGTTGACTTCGGAGCATCATTTTTTAACAGGAGCTTCAACCGTTTTGTGGCATATGAGAAATTCCCTAAGCCCCAGACCTGTCGATTTTGGTCAAAAATGTAAATTTCAAAAGTGCCCCAATTTCTGCTTTAAACATTTGGTACTATCCCAAAATGTATCACTAAGGTGACAGAAGCTGATTTCGGAGCATCATTTTTGAACAGGAGCTTCAACTGTTTTGTGGCATATGAGAAATTCCCTAAGCCCCGGAACTGTCGATATTGGTCAAAAATGAAAATTTCAAAAGTGCCCAAATTTCTGCTTTAAACTTTAGGTACTATCCCAAAATGTATCACTAAGGTGACAGAAGTTGATTTCGGAGCATCATTTTTGAACAGGAGCTTCAACCGTTTTGTGGCATATGAGCAATTCCCTAAGCCCCGGACCTGTCGATTTTGGTCAAAAATGAAAATTTCAAAAGTGCCCCAATTTCTGCTTTAAACTTTAGGTACTATCCCAAAATGTATCACTAAGGTGACAGAAGTTGATTTCGGAGCATCATTTTTGAACAGGAGCTTCAACCGTTTTGTGACAAATGAGAAATTCCCTAAGCCCCGGACCTGTCGATTTTGGTCAAAAATGAAAATTTCAAAAGTGCCCCAATTTCTGCTTTAAACTTTAGGTACTATCCCAAAATGTATCACTAAGGTGACAGAAGTTAATTTCGGAGCATCATTTTTGAACAAGAGCTTCAACCATTTTGAGACATATGAGAAATTCCCTAGCCCCGGACCTGTCAATTTTGGTCAAAAATGAAAATTTCAAAAGTGCCCCAATTTCTGCTTTAAACTTTAGGTACTATCCCAAAATGTATCACTAAGGTGACAGAAGTTGACTTCGGAGCATCATTTTTTAACAGGAGCTTCAACCGTTTTGTGGCATATGAGAAATTCCCTAAGCCCCAGACCTGTCGATTTTGGTCAAAAATGTAAATTTCAAAAGTGCCCCAATTTCTGCTTTAAACATTTGGTACTATCCCAAAATGTATCACTAAGGTGACAGAAGCTGATTTCGGAGCATCATTTTTGAACAGGAGCTTCAACTGTTTTGCGGCATATGAGAAATTCCCTAAGCCCCGGACCTGTCGATATTGGTCAAAAATGAAAATTTCAAAAGTGCCCAAATTTCTGCTTTAAACTTTAGGTACTATCCCAAAATGTATCACTAAGGTGACAGAAGTTGATTTCGGAGCATCATTTTTGAACAGGAGCTTCAACCGTTTTGTGGCATATGAGCAATTCCCTAAGCCCCGGACCTGTCGATTTTGGTCAAAAATGAAAATTTCAAAAGTGCCCCAATTTCTGCTTTAAACTTTAGGTACTATCCCAAAATGTATCACTAAGGTGACAGAAGTTGATTTCGGAGCATCATTTTTGAACAGGAGCTTCAACCGTTTTGTGACAAATGAGAAATTCCCTAAGCCCCGGACCTGTCGATTTTGGTCAAAAATGAAAATTTCAAAAGTGCCCCAATTTCTGCTTTAAACTTTAGGTACTATCCCAAAATGTATCACTAAGGTGACAGAAGTTGATTTCGGAGCATCATTTTTGAACAGGAGCTTCAACCATTTTGTGGCATATGAGAAATTCCCTAAGCCCCGGACCTGTCGATTTTGGTCAAAAATGTAAATTTCAAAAGTGCCCCAATTTCTGCTTTAAACTTTAGGTACTATCCCAAAATGTATCACTAAAGGTGACAGAAGTTGATTTCGGAGCATCATTTTTGAACAGGAGCTTCAACCGTTTTGTGGCATATGAGAAATTCCCTAAGCCCCGGACCTGTCGATTTTGGTCAAAAATGAAAATTTCAAAAGTGCCCAAATTTCTGCTTTAAACTTTAGGTACTATCCCAAAATGTATCACTAAGGTGACAGAAGTTGATTTCGGAGCATCATTTTTGAACAGGAGCTTCAACCGTTTTGTGACATATGATAAATTCCCTAAGCCCCGGACCTGTCGATTTTGGTCAAAAATGTAAATTTCAAAAGTGCCCCAATTTCTGCTTTAAACTTTAGGTACTATCCCAAAATGTATCACTAAGGTGACAGAAGTTGATTTCTGAGCATCATTTTTGAACAGGAGCTTCAACTATTTTGTGGCATATGAGAAATTCCCTAAGCCACGGACCTGTCGATTTTGGTCAAAAATGAAAATTTCAAAAGTGCCCCAATTTCTGCTTTAAACTTTAGGTACTATCCCAAAATGTATCACTAAGGTGACAGAAGTTGATTTCGGAGCATCATTTTTGAACAGGAGCTTCAACCATTTTGTGGCATATGAGAAATTCCCTAATCCCTGGACCTGTCGATTTTGGTCAAAAATGTAAATTTAAAAGTGCCCCAATTTCTGCTTTAAACTTTTGGTTCTATCCCAAAATGTATCACTAAGGTGACAGAAGTTAATTTCGGAGCATCATTTTTGAACAAGAGCTTCAACCATTTTGAGACATATGAGAAATTCCCTAGCCCCGGACCTGTCAATATTGGTCAAAAATGAAAATTTCAAAAGTGCCCCAATTTCTGCTTTAAACTTTAGGTACTGTACTATCCCAAAATGTATCACTAAGGTGACAGAAGTTGACTTCGGAGCATCATTTTTGAACAGGAGCTTCAACCGTTTTGTGGCATATGAGAAATTCCCTAAGCCCCAGACCTGTCGATTTTGGTCAAAAATGTAAATTTCAAAAGTGCCCCAATTTCTGCTTTAAACATTTGGTACTATCCCAAAATGTATCACTAAGGTGACAGAAGCTGATTTCGGAGCATCATTTTTGAACAGGAGCTTCAACTGTTTTGTGGCATATGAGAAATTCCCTAAGCCCCGGACCTGTCGATATTGGTCAAAAATGAAAATTTCAAAAGTGCCCCAATTTCTGCTTTAAACTTTAGGTACTATCCCAAAATGTATCACTAAGGTGACAGAAGTTGATTTCGGAGCATCATTTTTGAACAGGAGCTTCAACCGTTTTGTGGCATATGAGAAATTCCCTAAGCCCCGGACCTGTCGATATTGGTCAAAAATGAAAATTTCAAAAGTGCCCCAATTTCTGCTTTAAACTTTAGGTACTATCCCAAAATGTATCACTAAGGTGACAGAAGTTGATTTCGGAGCATCATTTTTGAACAGGAGCTTCAACCGTTTTGTGGCATATGAGAAATTCCCTAAGCCCCGGACCTGTCGATTTTGGTCAAAAATGTAAATTTCAAAAGTGCCCCTATTTCTGCTTTAAACTTTAGGTACTATCCCAAAATGTATCACTAAGGTGACAGAAGTTGATTTCGGAGCATCATTTTTGAACAGGAGCTTCAACTATTTTGTGGCATATGAGAAATTCCCTAAGCCACGGACCTGTCGATTTTGGTCAAAAATGAAAATTTCAAAAGTGCCCCAATTTCTGCTTTAAACTTTAGGTACTATCCCAAAATGTATCACTAAGGTGACAGAAGTTGATTTCGGAGCATCATTTTTGAACAGGAGCTTCAACCATTTTGTGGCATATGAGAAATTCCCTAATCCCTGGACCTGTCGATTTTGGTCAAAAATGTAAATTTAAAAGTGCCCCAATTTCTGCTTTAAACTTTTGGTTCTATCCCAAAATGTATCACTAAGGTGACAGAAGTTATTTTCGGAGCATCATTTTTGAACAAGAGCTTCAACCATTTTGAGACATATGAGAAATTCCCTAGCCCCGGACCTGTCAATATTGGTCAAAAATGAAAATTTCAAAAGTGCCCCAATTTCTGCTTTAAACTTTAGGTACTATCCCAAAATGTATCACTAAGGTGACAGAAGTTGACTTCGGAGCATCATTTTTGAACAGGAGCTTCAACCGTTTTGTGGCATATGAGAAATTCCCTAAGCCCCAGACCTGTCGATTTTGGTCAAAAATGTAAATTTCAAAAGTGCCCCAATTTCTGCTTTAAACATTTGGTACTATCCCAAAATGTATCACTAAGGTGACAGAAGCTGATTTCGGAGCATCATTTTTGAACAGGAGCTTCAACTGTTTTGTGGCATATGAGAAATTCCCTAAGCCCCGGACCTGTCGATATTGGTCAAAAATGAAAATTTCAAAAGTGCCCAATTTCTGCTTTAAACTTTAGGTACTATCCCAAAATGTATCACTAAGGTGACAGAAGTTGATTTCGGAGCATCATTTTTGAACAGGAGCTTCAACCGTTTTGTGGCATATGAGAAATTCCCTAAGCCCCGGACCTGTCGATATTGGTCAAAAATGAAAATTTCAAAAGTGCCCCAATTTCTGCTTTAAACTTTAGGTACTATCCCAAAATGTATCACTAAGGTGACAGAAGTTGATTTCGGAGCATCATTTTTGAACAGGAGCTTCAACCGTTTTGTGGCATATGAGAAATTCCCTAAGCCCCGGACCTGTCGATTTTGGTCAAAAATGTAAATTTCAAAAGTGCCCCTATTTCTGCTTTAAACTTTAGGTACTATCCCAAAATGTATCACTAAGGTGACAGAAGTTGATTTCGGAGCATCATTTTTGAACAGGAGCTTCAACTATTTTGTGGCATATGAGAAATTCCCTAAGCCACGGACCTGTCGATTTTGGTCAAAAATGAAAATTTCAAAAGTGCCCCAATTTCTGCTTTAAACTTTAGGTACTATCCCAAAATGTATCACTAAGGTGACAGAAGTTGATTTCGGAGCATCATTTTTGAACAGGAGCTTCAACCATTTTGTGGCATATGAGAAATTCCCTAATCCCTGGACCTGTCGATTTTGGTCAAAAATGTAAATTAAAAAGTGCCCCAATTTCTGCTTTAAACTTTTGGTACTATCCCAAAATGTATCACTAAGGTGACAGAAGTTAATTTCGGAGCATCATTTTTGAACAAGAGCTTCAACCATTTTGAGACATATGAGAAATTCCCTAGCCCCGGACCTGTCAATATTGGTCAAAAATGAAAATTTCAAAAGTGCCCCAATTTCTGCTTTAAACTTTAGGTACTATCCCAAAATGTATCACTAAGGTGACAGAAGTTGACTTCGGAGCATCATTTTTGAACAGGAGCTTCAACCGTTTTGTGGTATATGAGAAATTCCCTAAGCCCCAGACCTGTCGATTTTGGTCAAAAATGTAAATTTCAAAAGTGCCCCAATGTCTGCTTTAAACATTTGGTACTATCCCAAAATGTATCACTAAGGTGACAGAAGCTGATTTCGGAGCATCATTTTTGAACAGGAGCTTCAACTGTTTTGTGGCATATGAGAAATTCCCTAAGCCCCGGACCTGTCGATATTGGTCAAAAATGAAAATTTCAAAAGTGCCCAAATTTCTGCTTTAAACTTTAGGTACTATCCCAAAATGTATCACTAAGGTGACAGAAGTTGATTTCGGAGCATCATTTTTGAACAGGAGCTTCAACCGTTTTGTGGCATATGAGCAATTCCCTAAGCCCCGGACCTGTCGATTTTGGTCAAAAATGAAAATTTCAAAAGTGCCCCAATTTCTGCTTTAAACTTTAGGTACTATCCCAAAATGTATCACTAAGGTGACAGAAGTTGATTTCGGAGCATCATTTTTGAACAGGAGCTTCAACCGTTTTGTGGCATATGAGAAATTCCCTAAGCCCCGGACCTGTCGATTTTGGTCAAAAATGTAAATTTCAAAAGTGCCCCTATTTCTGCTTTAAACTTTAGGTACTATCCCAAAATGTATCACTAAGGTGACAAAAGTTGATTTCGGAGCATCATTTTTGAACAGGAGCTTCAACCATTTTGTGGCATATGAGAAATTCCCTAATCCCTGGACCTGTCGATTTTGGTCAAAAATGTAAATTAAAAAGTGCCCCAATTTCTGCTTTAAACTTTTGGTACTATCCCAAAATGTATCACTAAGGTGACAGAAGTTAATTTCGGAGCATCATTTTTGAACAAGAGCTTCAACCATTTTGAGACATATGAGAAATTCCCTAGCCCCGGACCTGTCAATATTGGTCAAAAATGAAAATTTCAAAAGTGCCCCAATTTCTGCTTTAAACTTTAGGTACTATCCCAAAATGTATCACTAAGGTGACAGAAGTTGACTTCGGAGCATCATTTTTGAACAGGAGCTTCAACCGTTTTGTGGTATATGAGAAATTCCCTAAGCCCCAGACCTGTCGATTTTGGTCAAAAATTTAAATTTCAAAAGTGCCCCAATGTCTGCTTTAAACATTTGGTACTATCCCAAAATGTATCACTAAGGTGACAGAAGCTGATTTCGGAGCATCATTTTTGAACAGGAGCTTCAACTGTTTTGTGGCATATGAGAAATTCCCTAAGCCCCGGACCTGTCGATATTGGTCAAAAATGAAAATTTCAAAAGTGCCCAAATTTCTGCTTTAAACTTTAGGTACTATCCCAAAATGTATCACTAAGGTGACAGAAGTTGATTTCGGAGCATCATTTTTGAACAGGAGCTTCAACCGTTTTGTGGCATATGAGCAATTCCCTAAGCCCCGGACCTGTCGATTTTGGTCAAAAATGAAAATTTCAAAAGTGCCCCAATTTCTGCTTTAAACTTTAGGTACTATCCCAAAATGTATCACTAATGTGACAGAAGTTGATTTCGGAGCATCATTTTTGAACAGGAGCTTCAACCGTTTTGTGGCATATGAGAAATTCCCTAAGCCCCGGACCTGTCGATTTTGGTCAAAAATGAAAATTTCAAAAGTGCCCCAATTTCTGCTTTAAACTTTAGGTACTATCCCAAAATGTATCACTAAGGTGACAGAAGTTGATTTCGGAGCATCATTTTTGAACAGGAGCTTCAACCGTTTTGTGGCATATGAGAAATTCCCTAAGCCCCGGACCTGTCGATTTTGGTCAAAAATGTAAATTTCAAAAGTGCCCCTATTTCTGCTTTAAACTTTAGGTACTATCCCAAAATGTATCCCTAAGGTGACAGAAGTTGATTTCGGAGCATCATTTTTGAACAGGAGCTTCAACCATTTTGTGGCATATGAGAAATTCCCTAATCCCTGGACCTGTCGATTTTGGTCAAAAATGTAAATTAAAAAGTGCCCCAATTTCTGCTTTAAACTTTTGGTACTATCCCAAAATGTATCACTAAGGTGACAGAAGTTAATTTCGGAGCATCATTTTTGAACAAGAGCTTCAACCATTTTGAGACATATGAGAAATTCCCTAGCCCCGGACCTGTCAATATTGGTCAAAAATGAAAATTTCAAAAGTGCCCCAATTTCTGCTTTAAACTTTAGGTGCTATCCCAAAATGTATCACTAAGGTGACAGAAGTTGATTTCGGAGCATCATTTTTGAACAGGAGCTTCAACCGTTTTGTGGCATATGAGAAATTCCCTAAGCCCCAGACCTGTCGATTTTGGTCAAAAATGTAAATTTCAAAAGTGCCCCAATGTCTGCTTTAAACATTTGGTACTATCCCAAAATGTATCACTAATGTGACAGAAGTTGATTTCGGAGCATCATTTTTGAACAGGAGCTTCAACCGTTTTGTGGCATATGAGCAATTCCCTAAGCCCCGGACCTGTCGATTTTGGTCAAAAATGAAAATTTCAAAAGTGCCCCAATTTCTGCTTTAAACTTTAGGTACTATCCCAAAATGTATCACTAATGTGACAGAAGTTGATTTCGGAGCATCATTTTTGAACAGGAGCTTCAACCGTTTTGTGGCATATGAGAAATTCCCTAAGCCCCGGACCTGTCGATTTTGGTCAAAAATGTAAATTTCAAAAGTGCCCCAATGTCTGCTTTAAACATTTGGTACTATCCCAAAATGTATCACTAAGGTGACAGAAGCTGATTTCGTAGCATCATTTTTGAACAGGAGCTTCAACTGTTTTGTGGCATATGAGAAATTCCCTAAGCCCCGGACCTGTCGATATTGGTCAAAAATGAAAATGTCAAAAGTGCCCAAATTTCTGCTTTAAACTTTAGGTACTATCCCAAAATGTATCACTAAGGTGACAGAAGTTGATTTCGGAGCATCATTTTTGAACAGGAGCTTCAACCGTTTTGTGGCATATGAGCAATTCCCTAAGCCCCGGACCTGTCGATTTTGGTCAAAAATGAAAATTTCAAAAGTGCCCCAATTTCTGCTTTAAACTTTAGGTACTATCCCAAAATGTATCACTAATGTGACAGAAGTTGATTTCGGAGCATCATTTTTGAACAGGAGCTTCAACCGTTTTGTGGCATAAGAGAAATTCCCTAAGCCCCGGACCTGTCGATTTTGGTCAAAAATGTAAATTTCAAAAGTGCCCCAATGTCTGCTTTAAACATTTGGTACTATCCCAAAATGTATCACTAAGGTGACAGAAGCTGATTTCGGAGCATCATTTTTGAACAGGAGCTTCAACTGTTTTGTGGCATATGAGAAATTCCCTAAGCCCCGGACCTGTCGATATTGGTCAAAAATGAAAATTTCAAAAGTGCCCAAATTTCTGCTTTAAACTTTAGGTACTATCCCAAAATGTATCACTAAGGTGACAGAAGTTGATTTCGGAGCATCATTTTTGAACAGGAGCTTCAACCGTTTTGTGGCATATGAGCAATTCCCTAAGCCCCGGACCTGTCGATTTTGGTCAAAAATGAAAATTTCAAAAGTGCCCCAATTTCTGCTTTAAACTTTAGGTACTATCCTAAAATGTATCACTAAGGTGACAGAAGTTGATTTCGGAGCATCATTTTTGAACAGGAGCTTCAACCGTTTTGTGGCATATGAGAAATTCCCTAAGCCCCGGACCTGTCGATTTTGGTCAAAAATGTAAATTTCAAAAGTGCCCCTATTTCTGCTTTAAACTTTAGGTACTATCCCAAAATGTATCACTAAGGTGACAGAAGTTGATTTCGGAGCATCATTTTTGAACAGGAGCTTCAACTATTTTGTGGCATATGAGAAATTCCCTAAGCCACGGACCTGTCGATTTTGGTCAAAAATGAAAATTTCAAAAGTGCCCCAATTTCTGCTTTAAACTTTAGGTACTATCCCAAAATGTATCACTAAGGTGACAAAAGTTGATTTCGGAGCATCATTTTTGAACAGGAGCTTCAACCATTTTGTGGCATATGAGAAATTCCCTAATCCCTGGACCTGTCGATTTTGGTCAAAAATGTAAATTAAAAAGTGCCCCAATTTCTGCTTTAAACTTTTGGTACTATCCCAAAATGTATCACTAAGGTGACAGAAGTTAATTTCGGAGCATCATTTTTGAACAAGAGCTTCAACCATTTTGAGACATATGAGAAATTCCCTAGCCCCGGACCTGTCAATATTGGTCAAAAATGAAAATTTCAAAAGTGCCCCAATTTCTGCTTTAAACTTTAGGTACTATCCCAAAATGTATCACTAAGGTGACAGAAGTTGACTTCGGAGCATCATTTTTGAACAGGAGCTTCAACCGTTTTGTGGTATATGAGAAATTCCCTAAGCCCCAGACCTGTCGATTTTGGTCAAAAATGTAAATTTCAAAAGTGCCCCAATGTCTGCTTTAAACATTTGGTACTATCCCAAAATGTATCACTAAGGTGACAGAAGCTGATTTCGGAGCATCATTTTTGAACAGGAGCTTCAACTGTTTTGTGGCATATGAGAAATTCCCTAAGCCCCGGACCTGTCGATATTGGTCAAAAATGAAAATTTCAAAAGTGCCCAAATTTCTGCTTTAAACTTTAGGTACTATCCCAAAATGTATCACTAAGGTGACAGAAGTTGATTTCGGAGCATCATTTTTGAACAGGAGCTTCAACCGTTTTGTGGCATATGAGCAATTCCCTAAGCCCCGGACCTGTCGATTTTGGTCAAAAATGAAAATTTCAAAAGTGCCCCAATTTCTGCTTTAAACTTTAGGTACTATCCCAAAATGTATCACTAATGTGACAGAAGTTGATTTCGGAGCATCATTTTTGAACAGGAGCTTCAACCGTTTTGTGGCATATGAGAAATTCCCTAAGCCCCGGACCTGTCGATTTTGGTCAAAAATGAAAATTTCAAAAGTGCCCCAATTTCTGCTTTAAACTTTAGGTACTATCCCAAAATGTATCACTAAGGTGACAGAAGTTGATTTCGGAGCATCATTTTTGAACAGGAGCTTCAACCGTTTTGTGGCATATGAGAAATTCCCTAAGCCCCGGACCTGTCGATTTTGGTCAAAAATGTAAATTTCAAAAGTGCCCCTATTTCTGCTTTAAACTTTAGGTACTATCCCAAAATGTATCACTAAGGTGACAGAAGTTGATTTCGGAGCATCATTTTTGAACAGGAGCTTCAACCATTTTGTGGCATATGAGAAATTCCCTAATCCCTGGACCTGTCGATTTTGGTCAAAAATGTAAATTAAAAAGTGCCCCAATTTCTGCTTTAAACTTTTGGTACTATCCCAAAATGTATCACTAAGGTGACAGAAGTTAATTTCGGAGCATCATTTTTGAACAAGAGCTTCAACCATTTTGAGACATATGAGAAATTCCCTAGCCCCGGACCTGTCAATATTGGTCAAAAATGAAAATTTCAAAAGTGCCCCAATTTCTGCTTTAAACTTTAGGTGCTATCCCAAAATGTATCACTAAGGTGACAGAAGTTGATTTCGGAGCATCATTTTTGAACAGGAGCTTCAACCGTTTTGTGGCATATGAGAAATTCCCTAAGCCCCAGACCTGTCGATTTTGGTCAAAAATGTAAATTTCAAAAGTGCCCCAATGTCTGCTTTAAACATTTGGTACTATCCCAAAATGTATCACTAATGTGACAGAAGTTGATTTCGGAGCATCATTTTTGAACAGGAGCTTCAACCGTTTTGTGGCATATGAGCAATTCCCTAAGCCCCGGACCTGTCGATTTTGGTCAAAAATGAAAATTTCAAAAGTGCCCCAATTTCTGCTTTAAACTTTAGGTACTATCCCAAAATGTATCACTAATGTGACAGAAGTTGATTTCGGAGCATCATTTTTGAACAGGAGCTTCAACCGTTTTGTGGCATATGAGAAATTCCCTAAGCCCCGGACCTGTCGATTTTGGTCAAAAATGTAAATTTCAAAAGTGCCCCAATGTCTGCTTTAAACATTTGGTACTATCCCAAAATGTATCACTAAGGTGACAGAAGCTGATTTCGGAGCATCATTTTTGAACAGGAGCTTCAACTGTTTTGTGGCATATGAGAAATTCCCTAAGCCCCGGACCTGTCGATATTGGTCAAAAATGAAAATGTCAAAAGTGCCCAAATTTCTGCTTTAAACTTTAGGTGCTATCCCAAAATGTATCACTAAGGTGACAGAAGTTGATTTCGGAGCATCATTTTTGAACAGGAGCTTCAACCGTTTTGTGGCATATGAGCAATTCCCTAAGCCCCGGACCTGTCGATTTTGGTCAAAAATGAAAATTTCAAAAGTGCCCCAATTTCTGCTTTAAACTTTAGGTACTATCCCAAAATGTATCACTAATGTGACAGAAGTTGATTTCGGAGCATCATTTTTGAACAGGAGCTTCAACCGTTTTGTGGCATAAGAGAAATTCCCTAAGCCCCGGACCTGTCGATTTTGGTCAAAAATGTAAATTTCAAAAGTGCCCCAATGTCTGCTTTAAACATTTGGTACTATCCCAAAATGTATCACTAAGGTGACAGAAGCTGATTTCGGAGCATCATTTTTGAACAGGAGCTTCAACTGTTTTGTGGCATATGAGAAATTCCCTAAGCCCCGGACCTGTCGATATTGGTCAAAAATGAAAATGTCAAAAGTGCCCAAATTTCTGCTTTAAACTTTAGGTACTATCCCAAAATGTATCACTAAGGTGACAGAAGTTGATTTCGGAGCATCATTTTTGAACAGGAGCTTCAACCGTTTTGTGGCATATGAGCAATTCCCTAAGCCCCGGACCTGTCGATTTTGGTCAAAAATGAAAATTTCAAAAGTGCCCCAATTTCTTCTTTAAACTTTAGGTACTATCCCAAAATGTATCACTAATGTGACAGAAGTTGATTTCGGAGCATCATTTTTGAACAGGAGCTTCAACCGTTTTGTGGCATATGAGAAATTCCCTAAGCCCCGGACCTGTCGATTTTGGTCAAAAATGAAAATTTCAAAAGTGCCCCAATTTCTGCTTTAAACTTTAGGTACTATCCCAAAATGTATCACTAAGGTGACAGAAGTTGATTTCGGAGCATCATTTTTGAACAGGAGCTTCAACCGTTTTGTGACAAATGAGAAATTCCCTAAGCCCCGGACCTGTCGATTTTGGTCAAAAATGAAAATTTCAAAAGTGCCCAAATTTCTGCTTTAAACTTTAGGTACTATCCCAAAATGTATCACTAAGGTGACAGAAGTTGATTTCGGAGCATCATTTTTGAACAGGAGCTTCAACCGTTTTGTGGCATATGAGAAATTCCCTAAGCCCCAGACCTGTCGATTTTGGTCAAAAATGTAAATTTCAAAAGTGCCCCAATTTCTGCTTTAAACATTTGGTACTATCCCAAAATGTATCACTAAGGTGACAGAAGCTGATTTCGGATCATCATTTTTGAACAGGAGCTTCAACCGTTTTGTGGCATATGAGAAATTCCCTAAGCCCCGGACCTGTCGATTTTGGTCAAAAATGAAAATTTCAAAAGTGCCCCAATTTCTGCTTTAAACTTTAGGTACTATCCCAAAATGTATCACTAAGGTGACAGAAGTTGATTTCGGAGCATCATTTTTGAACAGGAGCTTCAACCGTTTTGTGGCATATGAGCAATTCCCTAAGCCCCGGACCTGTCGATTTTGGTCAAAAATGAAAATTTCAAAAGTTCCCCAATTTCTGCTTTAAACTTTAGGTACTATCCCAAAATGTATCACTAATGTGACAGAAGTTGATTTCGGAGCATCATTTTTGAACAGGAGCTTCAACCGTTTTGTGGCATATGTGAAATTCCCTAAGCCCCGGACCTGTCGATTTTGGTCAAAAATGTAAATTTCAAAAGTGCCCCAATTTCTGCTTTAAACTTTAGGTACTATCCCAAAATGTATCACTAAGGTGACAGAAGTTGATTTCGGAGCATCATTTTTGAACAGGAGCTTCAACCATTTTGTGACAAATGAGAAATTCCCTAAGCCCCGGACCTGTCGATTTTGGTCAAAAATGAAAATTTCAAAAGTGCCCCAATTTCTGCTTTAAACTTTAGGTACTATCCCAAAATGTATCACTAATGTGACAGAAGTTGATTTCGGAGCATCATTTTTGAACAGGAGCTTCAACCGTTTTGTGGCATATGAGAAATTCCCTAATCCCCGGACCTGTCGATTTTGGTCAAAAATGTAAATTTAAAAGTGCCCCAAATTCTGCTTTAAACTTTAGGTACTATCCCAAAATGTATCACTAAGGTGACAGAAGTTAATTTCGGAGCATCATTTTTGAACAAGAGCTTCAACCATTTTGAGACATATGAGAAATTCCCTAAGCCCCGGACCTGTCGATTTTGGTCAAAAATGAAAATTTCAAAAGTGCCCCAATTTCTGCTTTAAACTTTAGGTACTATCCCAAAATGTATATCTAAGGTGACAGAAGTTGATTTCGGAGCATCATTTTTGAACAGGAGCTTCAACCGTTTTGTGACATATGAGAAATTCCCTAAGCCCCGGACCTGTCGATTTTTGTCAAAAATGAAAATTTCAAAAGTGCCCAAATTTCTGCTTTAAACTTTAGGTACTATCCCAAAATGTATCACTAAGGTGACAGAAGTTGACTTCGGAGCATCATTTTTGAACAGGAGCTTCAACCGTTTTGTGGCATATGAGAAATTCCCTAAGCCCCAGACCTGTCGATTTTGGTCAAAAATGTAAATTTCAAAAGTGCCCCAATTTCTGCTTTAAACATTTGGTACTATCCCAAAATGTATCACTAAGGTGACAGAAGCTGATTTCGGAGCATCATTTTTGAACAGGAGCTTCAACCGTTTTGTGGCATATGAGAAATTCCCTAAGCCCCGGACCTGTCGATTTTGGTCAAAAATGAAAATTTCAAAAGTGCCCCAATTTCTGCTTTAAACTTTAGGTACTATCCCAAAATGTATCACTAAGGTGACAGAAGTTGATTTCGGAGCATCATTTTTGAACAGGAGCTTCAACCATTTTGTGGCATATGAGAAAATCCCTAAGCCCCGGACCTGTTGATTTTGGTCAAAAATGAAAATTTCAAAAGTGCCCCAATTTCTGCTTTAAACATTTGGTAATATCCCAAAATGTATCACTAAGGTGACAGAAGCTGATTTTGGAGCATCATTTTTTAACAGGAGCTTCAACCGTTTTGTGGCATATGAGAAATTCCCTAAGCCCCGGACCTGTCGATTTTGGTCAAAAATGAAAATTTCAAAAGTGCCCCAATTTCTGCTTTAAACTTTAGGTACTATCCCAAAATGTATCACTAAGGTGACAGAAGTTGATTTCGGAGCATCATTTTTGAACAGTAGCTTCAACCGTTTTGTGACATATGAGAAATTCCCTAAGCCCCGGACCTGTCGATTTTGGTCAAAAATGAAAATTTCAAAAGTGCCCCAATTTCTGCTTTAAACTTTTGGTTCTATCCCAAAATGTATCACTAAGGTGACAGAAGTTAATTTCGGAGCATCATTTTTGAACAAGAGCTTCAACCATTTTGAGACATATGAGAAATTCCCTAGCCCCGGACCTGTCAATATTGGTCAAAAATGAAAATTTCAAAAGTGCCCCAATTTCTGCTTTAAACTTTAGGTACTATCCCAAAATGTATCACTAAGGTGACAGAAGTTGACTTCGGAGCATCATTTTTGAACAGGAGCTTCAACCGTTTTGTGGCATATGAGAAATTCCCTAAGCCCCAGACCTGTCGATTTTGGTCAAAAATGTAAATTTCAAAAGTACCCCAATTTCTGCTTTAAACATTTGGTACTATCCCAAAATGTATCACTAAGGTGACAGAAGTTGATTTCGGAGCATCATTTTTGAACAGGAGCTTCAACCGTTTTGTGGCATATGAGCAATTCCCTAAGCCCCGGACCTGTCGATTTTGGTCAAAAATGAAAATTTCAAAAGTGCCCCAATTTCTGCTTTAAACTTTAGGTACTATCCCAAAATGTATCACTAAGGTGACAGAAGTTGATTTCGGAGCATCATTTTTGAACAGGAGCTTCAACTATTTTGTGGCATATGAGAAATTCCCTAAGCCACGGACCTGTCGATTTTGGTCAAAAATGAAAATTTCAAAAGTGCCCCAATTTCTGCTTTAAACTTTAGGTACTATCCCAAAATGTATCACTAAGGTGACAGAAGTTGATTTCGGAGCATCATTTTTGAACAGGAGCTTCAACCATTTTGTGGCATATGAGAAATTCCCTAATCCCTGGACCTGTCGATTTTGGTCAAAAATGTAAATTAAAAAGTGCCCCAATTTCTGCTTTAAACTTTTGGTACTATCCCAAAATGTATCACTAAGGTGACAGAAGTTAATTTCGGAGCATCATTTTTGAACAAGAGCTTCAACCATTTTGAGACATATGAGAAATTCCCTAGCCCCGGACCTGTCAATATTGGTCAAAAATGAAAATTTCAAAAGTGCCCCAATTTCTGCTTTAAACTTTAGGTACTATCCCAAAATGTATCACTAAGGTGACAGAAGTTGACTTCGGAGCATCATTTTTGAACAGGAGCTTCAACCGTTTTGTGGTATATGAGAAATTCCCTAAGCCCCAGACCTGTCGATTTTGGTCAAAAATGTAAATTTCAAAAGTGCCCCAATGTCTGCTTTAAACATTTGGTACTATCCCAAAATGTATCACTAAGGTGACAGAAGCTGATTTCGGAGCATCATTTTTGAACAGGAGCTTCAACTGTTTTGTGGCATATGAGAAATTCCCTAAGCCCCGGACCTGTCGATATTGGTCAAAAATGAAAATTTCAAAAGTGCCCAAATTTCTGCTTTAAACTTTAGGTACTATCCCAAAATGTATCACTAAGGTGACAGAAGTTGATTTCGGAGCATCATTTTTGAACAGGAGCTTCAACCGTTTTGTGGCATATGAGCAATTCCCTAAGCCCCGGACCTGTCGATTTTGGTCAAAAATGAAAATTTCAAAAGTGCCCCAATTTCTGCTTTAAACTTTAGGTACTATCCCAAAATGTATCACTAATGTGACAGAAGTTGATTTCGGAGCATCATTTTTGAACAGGAGCTTCAACCGTTTTGTGGCATATGAGAAATTCCCTAAGCCCCGGACCTGTCGATTTTGGTCAAAAATGAAAATTTCAAAAGTGCCCCAATTTCTGCTTTAAACTTTAGGTACTATCCCAAAATGTATCACTAAGGTGACAGAAGTTGATTTCGGAGCATCATTTTTGAACAGGAGCTTCAACCGTTTTGTGGCATATGAGAAATTCCCTAAGCCCCGGACCTGTCGATTTTGGTCAAAAATGTAAATTTCAAAAGTGCCCCTATTTCTGCTTTAAACTTTAGGTACTATCCCAAAATGTATCACTAAGGTGACAGAAGTTGATTTCGGAGCATCATTTTTGAACAGGAGCTTCAACTATTTTGTGGCATATGAGAAATTCCCTAAGCCACGGACCTGTCGATTTTGGTCAAAAATGAAAATTTCAAAAGTGCCCCAATTTCTGCTTTAAACTTTAGGTACTATCCCAAAATGTATCACTAAGGTGACAGAAGTTGATTTCGGAGCATCATTTTTGAACAGGAGCTTCAACCATTTTGTGGCATATGAGAAATTCCCTAATCCCTGGACCTGTCGATTTTGGTCAAAAATGTAAATTAAAAAGTGCCCCAATTTCTGCTTTAAACTTTTGGTACTATCCCAAAATGTATCACTAAGGTGACAGAAGTTAATTTCGGAGCATCATTTTTGAACAAGAGCTTCAACCATTTTGAGACATATGAGAAATTCCCTAGCCCCGGACCTGTCAATATTGGTCAAAAATGAAAATTTCAAAAGTGCCCCAATTTCTGCTTTAAACTTTAGGTACTATCCCAAAATGTATCACTAAGGTGACAGAAGTTGACTTCGGAGCATCATTTTTGAACAGGAGCTTCAACCGTTTTGTGGTATATGAGAAATTCCCTAAGCCCCAGACCTGTCGATTTTGGTCAAAAATGTAAATTTCAAAAGTGCCCCAATGTCTGCTTTAAACATTTGGTACTATCCCAAAATGTATCACTAAGGTGACAGAAGCTGATTTCGGAGCATCATTTTTGAACAGGAGCTTCAACTGTTTTGTGGCATATGAGAAATTCCCTAAGCCCCGGACCTGTCGATATTGGTCAAAAATGAAAATTTCAAAAGTGCCCAAATTTCTGCTTTAAACTTTAGGTACTATCCCAAAATGTATCACTAAGGTGACAGAAGTTGATTTCGGAGCATCATTTTTGAACAGGAGCTTCAACCGTTTTGTGGCATATGAGCAATTCCCTAAGCCCCGGACCTGTCGATTTTGGTCAAAAATGAAAATTTCAAAAGTGCCCCAATTTCTGCTTTAAACTTTAGGTACTATCCCAAAATGTATCACTAAGGTGACAGAAGTTGATTTCGGAGCATCATTTTTGAACAGGAGCTTCAACCGTTTTGTGGCATATGAGAAATTCCCTAAGCCCCGGACCTGTCGATTTTGGTCAAAAATGTAAATTTCAAAAGTGCCCCAATGTCTGCTTTAAACATTTGGTACTATCCCAAAATGTATCACTAATGTGACAGAAGTTGATTTCGGAGCATCATTTTTGAACAGGAGCTTCAACCGTTTTGTGGCATATGAGCAATTCCCTAAGCCCCGGACCTGTCGATTTTGGTCAAAAATGAAAATTTCAAAAGTGCCCCAATTTCTGCTTTAAACTTTAGGTACTATCCCAAAATGTATCACTAATGTGACAGAAGTTGATTTCGGAGCATCATTTTTGAACAGGAGCTTCAACCGTTTTGTGGCATATGAGAAATTCCCTAAGCCCCGGACCTGTCGATTTTGGTCAAAAATGAAAATTTCAAAAGTGCCCCAATTTCTGCTTTAAACTTTAGGTACTATCCCAAAATGTATCACTAATGTGACAGAAGTTGATTTCGGAGCATCATTTTTGAACAGGAGCTTCAACCGTTTTGTGGCATATGAGAAATTCCCTAAGCCCCGGACCTGTCGATTTTGGTCAAAAATGAAAATTTTAAAAGTGCCCCAATTTCTGCTTTAAACTTTAGGTACTATCCCAAAATGTATCACTAAGGTGACAGAAGTTGATTTCGGAGCATCATTTTTGAACAGGAGCTTCAACCGTTTTGTGGCATATGAGAAATTCCCTAAGCCCCGGACCTGTCGATTTTGGTCAAAAATGTAAATTTCAAAAGTGCCCCTATTTCTGCTTTAAACTTTAGGTACTATCCCAAAATGTATCACTAAGGTGACAGAAGTTAATTTCGGAGCATCATTTTTGAACAAGAGCTTCAACCATTTTGTGGCATATGAGAAATTCCCTAAGCCCCAGACCTGTCGATTTTGGTCAAAAATGTAAATTTCAAAAGTGCCCCAATGTCTGCTTTAAACATTTGGTACTATCCCAAAATGTATCACTAATGTGACAGAAGTTGATTTCGGAGCATCATTTTTGAACAGGAGCTTCAACCGTTTTGTGGCATATGAGCAATTCCCTAAGCCCCGGACCTGTCGATTTTGGTCAAAAATGAAAATTTCAAAAGTGCCCCAATTTCTGCTTTAAACTTTAGGTACTATCCCAAAATGTATCACTAATGTGACAGAAGTTGATTTCGGAGCATCATTTTTGAACAGGAGCTTCAACCGTTTTGTGGCATATGAGAAATTCCCTAAGCCCCGGACCTGTCGATTTTGGTCAAAAATGTAAATTTCAAAAGTGCCCCAATGTCTGCTTTAAACATTTGGTACTATCCCAAAATGTATCACTAAGGTGACAGAAGTTGATTTCGGAGCATCGTTTTTGAACAGGAGCTTCAACTATTTTGAAGCATATGAGAAATTCCCTAAGCCACGGACCTGTCGATTTTGGTCAAAAATGAAAATTTCAAAAGTGCCCTAATTTCTGCTTTAAACTTTAGGTACTATCCCAAAATGTATCACTAAGGTGACAGAAGTTGATTTCGGAGCATCATTTTTGAACAGGAGCTTCAACCATTTTGTGGCATATGAGAAATTCCCTAATCCCTGGACCTGTCGATTTTGGTCAAAAATGTAAATTAAAAAGTGCCCCAATTTCTGCTTTAAACTTTTGGTACTATCCCAAAATGTATCACTAAGGTGACAGAAGTTAATTTCGGAGCATCATTTTTGAACAAGAGCTTCAACCATTTTGAGACATATGAGAAATTCCCTAGCCCCGAACCTGTCAATATTGGTCAAAAATGAAAATTTCAAAAGTGCCCCAATTTCTGCTTTAAACTTTAGGTACTATCCCAAAATGTATCACTAAGGTGACAGAAGTTGACTTCGGAGCATCATTTTTGAACAGGAGCTTCAACCGTTTTGTGGTATATGAGAAATTCCCTAAGCCCCAGACCTGTCGATTTTGGTCAAAAATGTAAATTTCAAAAGTGCCCCAATGTCTGCTTTAAACATTTGGTACTATCCCAAAATGTATCACTAAGGTGACAGAAGCTGATTTCGGAGCATCATTTTTGAACAGGAGCTTCAACTGTTTTGTGGCATATGAGAAATTCCCTAAGCCCCGGACCTGTCGATATTGGTCAAAAATGAAAATTTCAAAAGTGCCCAAATTTCTGCTTTAAACTTTAGGTACTATCCCAAAATGTATCACTAAGGTGACAGAAGTTGATTTCGGAGCATCATTTTTGAACAGGAGCTTCAACCGTTTTGTGGCATATGAGCAATTCCCTAAGCCCCGGACCTGTCGATTTTGGTCAAAAATGAAAATTTCAAAAGTGCCCCAATTTCTGCTTTAAACTTTAGGTACTATCCCAAAATGTATCACTAATGTGACAGAAGTTGATTTCGGAGCATCATTTTTGAACAGGAGCTTCAACCGTTTTGTGGCATATGAGAAATTCCCTAAGCCCCGGACCTGTCGATTTTGGTCAAAAATGAAAATTTCAAAAGTGCCCCAATTTCTGCTTTAAACTTTAGGTACTATCCCAAAATGTATCACTAAGGTGACAGAAGTTGATTTCGGAGCATCATTTTTGAACAGGAGCTTCAACCGTTTTGTGGCATATGAGAAATTCCCTAAGCCCCGGACCTGTCGATTTTGGTCAAAAATGTAAATTTCAAAAGTGCCCCTATTTCTGCTTTAAACTTTAGGTACTATCCCAAAATGTATCACTAAGGTGACAGAAGTTGATTTCGGAGCATCATTTTTGAACAGGAGCTTCAACTATTTTGTGGCATATGAGAAATTCCCTAAGCCACGGACCTGTCGATTTTGGTCAAAAATGAAAATTTCAAAAGTGCCCCAATTTCTGCTTTAAACTTTAGGTACTATCCCAAAATGTATCACTAAGGTGACAGAAGTTGATTTCGGAGCATCATTTTTGAACAGGAGCTTCAACCATTTTGTGGCATATGAGAAATTCCCTAATCCCTGGACCTGTCGATTTTGGTCAAAAATGTAAATTAAAAAGTGCCCCAATTTCTGCTTTAAACTTTTGGTACTATCCCAAAATGTATCACTAAGGTGACAGAAGTTAATTTCGGAGCATCATTTTTGAACAAGAGCTTCAACCATTTTGAGACATATGAGAAATTCCCTAGCCCCGGACCTGTCAATATTGGTCAAAAATGAAAATTTCAAAAGTGCCCCAATTTCTGCTTTAAACTTTAGGTACTATCCCAAAATGTATCACTAAGGTGACAGAAGTTGACTTCGGAGCATCATTTTTGAACAGGAGCTTCAACCGTTTTGTGGTATATGAGAAATTCCCTAAGCCCCAGACCTGTCGATTTTGGTCAAAAATGTAAATTTCAAAAGTGCCCCAATGTCTGCTTTAAACATTTGGTACTATCCCAAAATGTATCACTAAGGTGACAGAAGCTGATTTCGGAGCATCATTTTTGAACAGGAGCTTCAACTGTTTTGTGGCATATGAGAAATTCCCTAAGCCCTGGACCTGTCGATATTGGTCAAAAATGAAAATTTCAAAAGTGCCCAAATTTCTGCTTTAAACTTTAGGTACTATCCCAAAATGTATCACTAAGGTGACAGAAGTTGATTTCGGAGCATCATTTTTGAACAGGAGCTTCAACCGTTTTGTGGCATATGAGCAATTCCCTAAGCCCCGGACCTGTCGATTTTGGTCAAAAATGAAAATTTCAAAAGTGCCCCAATTTCTGCTTTAAACTTTAGGTACTATCCCAAAATGTATCACTAATGTGACAGAAGTTGATTTCGGAGCATCATTTTTGAACAGGAGCTTCAACCGTTTTGTGGCATATGAGAAATTCCCTAAGCCCCGGACCTGTCGATTTTGGTCAAAAATGAAAATTTCAAAAGTGCCCCAATTTCTGCTTTAAACTTTAGGTACTATCCCAAAATGTATCACTAAGGTGACAGAAGTTGATTTCGGAGCATCATTTTTGAACAGGAGCTTCAACCGTTTTGTGGCATATGAGAAATTCCCTAAGCCCCGGACCTGTCGATTTTGGTCAAAAATGTAAATTTCAAAAGTGCCCCTATTTCTGCTTTAAACTTTAGGTACTATCCCAAAATGTATCACTAAGGTGACAGAAGTTGATTTCGGAGCATCATTTTTGAACAGGAGCTTCAACCATTTTGTGGCATATGAGAAATTCCCTAATCCCTGGACCTGTCGATTTTGGTCAAAAATGTAAATTAAAAAGTGCCCCAATTTCTGCTTTAAACTTTTGGTACTATCCCAAAATGTATCACTAAGGTGACAGAAGTTAATTTCGGAGCATCATTTTTGAACAAGAGCTTCAACCATTTTGAGACATATGAGAAATTCCCTAGCCCCGGACCTGTCAATATTGGTCAAAAATGAAAATTTCAAAAGTGCCCCAATTTCTGCTTTAAACTTTAGGTGCTATCCCAAAATGTATCACTAAGGTGACAGAAGTTGATTTCGGAGCATCATTTTTGAACAGGAGCTTCAACCGTTTTGTGGCATATGAGAAATTCCCTAAGCCCCAGACCTGTCGATTTTGGTCAAAAATGTAAATTTCAAAAGTGCCCCAATGTCTGCTTTAAACATTTGGTACTATCCCAAAATGTATCACTAATGTGACAGAAGTTGATTTCGGAGCATCATTTTTGAACAGGAGCTTCAACCGTTTTGTGGCATATGAGCAATTCCCTAAGCCCCGGACCTGTCGATTTTGGTCAAAAATGAAAATTTCAAAAGTGCCCCAATTTCTGCTTTAAACTTTAGGTACTATCCCAAAATGTATCACTAATGTGACAGAAGTTGATTTCGGAGCATCATTTTTGAACAGGAGCTTCAACCGTTTTGTGGCATATGAGAAATTCCCTAAGCCCCGGACCTGTCGATTTTGGTCAAAAATGAAAATTTCAAAAGTGCCCAAATTTCTGCTTTAAACTTTAGGTACTATCCCAAAATGTATCACTAAGGTGACAGAAGCTGATTTCGGAGCATCATTTTTGAACAGGAGCTTCAACTGTTTTGTGGCATATGAGAAATTCCCTAAGCCCCGGACCTGTCGATATTGGTCAAAAATGAAAATTTCAAAAGTGCCCAAATTTCTGCTTTAAACTTTAGGTACTATCCCAAAATGTATCACTAAGGTGACAGAAGTTGATTTCGGAGCATCATTTTTGAACAGGAGCTTCAACCGTTTTGTGGCATATGAGCAATTCCCTAAGCCCCGGACCTGTCGATTTTGGTCAAAAATGAAAATTTCAAAAGTGCCCCAATTTCTGCTTTAAACTTTAGGTACTATCCCAAAATATATCACTAATGTGACAGAAGTTGATTTCGGAGCATCATTTTTGAACAGGAGCTTCAACCGTTTTGTGGCATATGAGAAATTCCCTAAGCCCCGGACCTGTCGATTTTGGTCAAAAATGAAAATTTCAAAAGTGCCCCAATTTCTGCTTTAAACTTTAGGTACTATCCCAAAATGTATCACTAAGGTGACAGAAGTTGATTTCGGAGCATCATTTTTGAACAGGAGCTTCAACCGTTTTGTGGCATATGAGAAATTCCCTAAGCCCCGGACCTGTCGATTTTGGTCAAAAATGTAAATTTCAAAAGTGCCCCTATTTCTGCTTTAAACTTTAGGTACTATCCCAAAATGTATCACTAAGGTGACAGAAGTTGATTTCGGAGCATCATTTTTGAACAGGAGCTTCAACCATTTTGTGGCATATGAGAAATTCCCTAATCCCTGGACCTGTCGATTTTGGTCAAAAATGTAAATTAAAAAGTGCCCCAATTTCTGCTTTAAACTTTTGGTACTATCCCAAAATGTATCACTAAGGTGACAGAAGTTAATTTCGGAGCATCATTTTTGAACAAGAGCTTCAACCATTTTGAGACATATGAGAAATTCCCTAGCCCCGGACCTGTCAATATTGGTCAAAAATGAAAATTTCAAAAGTGCCCCAATTTCTGCTTTAAACTTTAGGTGCTATCCCAAAATGTATCACTAAGGTGACAGAAGTTGATTTCGGAGCATCATTTTTGAACAGGAGCTTCAACCGTTTTGTGGCATATGAGAAATTCCCTAAGCCCCAGACCTGTCGATTTTGGTCAAAAATGTAAATTTCAAAAGTGCCCCAATGTCTGCTTTAAACATTTGGTACTATCCCAAAATGTATCACTAAGGTGACAGAAGCTGATTTCGGAGCATCATTTTTGAACAGGAGCTTCAACTGTTTTGTGGCATATGAGAAATTCCCTAAGCCCCGGACCTGTCGATATTGGTCAAAAATGAAAATGTCAAAAGTGCCCAAATTTCTGCTTTAAACTTTAGGTACTATCCCAAAATGTATCACTAAGGTGACAGAAGTTGATTTCGGAGCATCATTTTTGAACAGGAGCTTCAACCGTTTTGTGGCATATGAGCAATTCCCTAAGCCCTGGACCTGTCGATTTTGGTCAAAAATGAAAATTTCAAAAGTGCCCCAATTTCTGCTTTAAACTTTAGGTACTATCCCAAAATGTATCACTAATGTGACAGAAGTTGATTTCGGAGCATCATTTTTGAACAGGAGCTTCAACCGTTTTGTGGCATATGAGAAATTCCCTAAGCCCCGGACCTGTCGATTTTGGTCAAAAATGTAAATTTCAAAAGTGCCCCAATGTCTGCTTTAAACATTTGGTACTATCCCAAAATGTATCACTAAGGTGACAGAAGCTGATTTCGGAGCATCATTTTTGAACAGGAGCTTCAACTGTTTTGTGGCATATGAGAAATTCCCTAAGCCCCGGACCTGTCGATATTGGTCAAAAATGAAAATGTCAAAAGTGCCCAAATTTCTGCTTTAAACTTTAGGTACTATCCCAAAATGTATCACTAAGGTGACAGAAGTTGATTTCGGAGCATCATTTTTGAACAGGAGCTTCAACCGTTTTGTGGCATATGAGCAATTCCCTAAGCCCCGGACCTGTCGATTTTGGTCAAAAATGAAAATTTCAAAAGTGCCCCAATTTCTGCTTTAAACTTTAGGTACTATCCCAAAATGTATCACTAAGGTGACAGAAGTTGATTTCGGAGCATCATTTTTGAACAGGAGCTTCAACCGTTTTGTGACAAATGAGAAATTCCCTAAGCCCCGGACCTGTCGATTTTGGTCAAAAATGTAAATTTCAAAAGTGCCCCAATTTCTGCTTTAAACTTTAGGTACTATCCCAAAATGTATCACTAAGGTGACAGAAGTTGATTTCGGAGCATCATTTTTGAACAGGAGCTTCAACCATTTTGTGGCATATGAGAAATTCCCTAATCCCCGGACCTGTCGATTTTGGTCAAAAATGTAAATTTAAAAGTGCCCCAAATTCTGCTTTAAACTTTAGGTACTATCCCAAAATGTATCACTAAGGTGACAGAAGTTAATTTCGGAGCATCATTTTTGAACAAGAGCTTCAACCATTTTGAGACATATGAGAAATTCCCTAAGCCCCGGACCTGTCAATTTTGGTCAAAAATGAAAATTTCAAAAGTGCCCCAATTTCTGCTTTAAACTTTAGGTACTATCCCAAAATGTATATCTAAGGTGACAGAAGTTGATTTCGGAGCATCATTTTTGAACAGGAGCTTCAACCGTTTTGTGACATATGAGAAATTCCCTAAGCCCCGGACCTGTCGATTTTTGTCAAAAATGAAAATTTCAAAAGTGCCCAAATTTCTGCTTTAAACTTTAGGTACTATCCCAAAATGTATCACTAAGGTGACAGAAGTTGACTTCGGAGCATCATTTTTGAACAGGAGCTTCAACCGTTTTGTGGCATATGAGAAATTCCCTAAGCCCCAGACCTGTCGATTTTGGTCAAAAATGTAAATTTCAAAAGTGCCCCAATTTCTGCTTTAAACATTTGGTACTATCCCAAAATGTATCACTAAGGTGACAGAAGCTGATTTCGGAGCATCATTTTTGAACAGGAGCTTCAACCGTTTTGTGGCATATGAGAAATTCCCTAAGCCCCGGACCTGTCGATTTTGGTCAAAAATGAAAATTTCAAAAGTGCCCCAATTTCTGCTTTAAACTTTAGGTACTATCCCAAAATGTATCACTAAGGTGACAGAAGTTGATTTCGGAGCATCATTTTTGAACAGGAGCTTCAACCGTTTTGTGACAAATAAGAAATTCCCTAAGCCCCGGACCTGTCGATTTTGGTCAAAAATGAAAATTTCAAAAGTGCCCCAATTTCTGCTTTAAACTTTAGGTACTATCCCAAAATGTATCACTAAGGTGACAGAAGTTGATTTCGGAGCATCATTTTTGAACAGGAGCTTCAACCATTTTGTGGCATATGAGAAAATCCCTAAGCCCCGGACCTGTTGATTTTGGTCAAAAATGAAAATTTCAAAAGTGCCCCAATTTCTGCTTTAAACATTTGGTAATATCCCAAAATGTATCACTAAGGTGACAGAAGCTGATTTTGGAGCATCATTTTTTAACAGGAGCTTCAACCGTTTTGTGGCATATGAGAAATTCCCTAAACCCCGGACCTGTCGATTTTGGTCAAAAATGAAAATTTCAAAAGTGCCCCAATTTCTGCTTTAAACTTTAGGTACTATCCCAAAATGTATCACTAAGGTGACAGAAGTTGATTTCGGAGCATCATTTTTGAACAGGAGCTTCAACCGTTTTGTGACATATGAGAAATTCCCTAAGCCCCGGACCTGTCGATTTTGGTCAAAAATGAAAATTTCAAAAGTGCCCAAATTTCTGCTTTAAACTTTAGGTACTATCCCAAAATGTATCACTAAGGTGACAGAAGTTGATTTCGGAGCATCATTTTTGAACAGGAGCTTCAACCGTTTTGTGACATATGATAAATTCCCTAAGCCCCGGACCTGTCGATTTTGGTCAAAAATGAAAATTTCAAAAGTGCCCCAATTTCTACTTTAAACTTTAGGTACTATCCCAAAATGTATCACTAAGGTGACAGAAGTTGATTTCGGAGCATCATTTTTGAACAGGAGCTTCAACCGTATTGTGGCATATGAGAAATTCCCTAAGCCCCGGACCTGTCGATTTTGGTCAAAAATGAAAATTTCAAAAGTGCCCCAATTTCTGCTTTAAACTTTAGGTACTATCCCAAAATGTATCACTAAGGTGACAGAAGTTGATTTCGGAGCATCATTTTTTAACAGGAGCTTCAACCGTTTTGTGACATATGAGAAATTCCCTAAGCCCCGGACCTGTCGATTTTGGTCAAAAATGAAAATTTCAAAAGTGCCCAAATTTCTGCTTTAAACTTTAGGTACTATCCCAAAATGTATCACTAATGTGACAGAAGTTGATTTCGGAGCATCATTTTTGAACAGGAGCTTCAACCGTTTTGTGGCATATGAGCAATTCCCTAAGCCCCGGACCTGTCGATTTTGGTCAAAAATGAAAATTTCAAAAGTGCCCCAATTTCTGCTTTAAACTTTAGGTACTATCCCAAAATGTATCACTAATGTGACAGAAGTTGATTTCGGAGCATCATTTTTGAACAGGAGCTTCAACCGTTTTGTGGCATATGAGAAATTCCCTAAGCCCCGGACCTGTCGATTTTGGTCAAAAATGAAAATTTCAAAAGTGCCCAAATTTCTGCTTTAAACTTTAGGTACTATCCCAAAATGTATCACTAAGGTGACAGAAGCTGATTTCGGAGCATCATTTTTGAACAGGAGCTTCAACTGTTTTGTGGCATATGAGAAATTCCCTAAGCCCCGGACCTGTCGATATTGGTCAAAAATGAAAATTTCAAAAGTGCCCAAATTTCTGCTTTAAACTTTAGGTACTATCCCAAAATGTATCACTAAGGTGACAGAAGTTGATTTCGGAGCATCATTTTTGAACAGGAGCTTCAACCGTTTTGTGGCATATGAGCAATTCCCTAAGCCCCGGACCTGTCGATTTTGGTCAAAAATGAAAATTTCAAAAGTGCCCCAATTTCTGCTTTAAACTTTAGGTACTATCCCAAAATATATCACTAATGTGACAGAAGTTGATTTCGGAGCATCATTTTTGAACAGGAGCTTCAACCGTTTTGTGGCATATGAGAAATTCCCTAAGCCCCGGACCTGTCGATTTTGGTCAAAAATGAAAATTTCAAAAGTGCCCCAATTTCTGCTTTAAACTTTAGGTACTATCCCAAAATGTATCACTAAGGTGACAGAAGTTGATTTCGGAGCATCATTTTTGAACAGGAGCTTCAACCGTTTTGTGGCATATGAGAAATTCCCTAAGCCCCGGACCTGTCGATTTTGGTCAAAAATGTAAATTTCAAAAGTGCCCCTATTTCTGCTTTAAACTTTAGGTACTATCCCAAAATGTATCACTAAGGTGACAGAAGTTGATTTCGGAGCATCATTTTTGAACAGGAGCTTCAACCATTTTGTGGCATATGAGAAATTCCCTAATCCCTGGACCTGTCGATTTTGGTCAAAAATGTAAATTAAAAAGTGCCCCAATTTCTGCTTTAAACTTTTGGTACTATCCCAAAATGTATCACTAAGGTGACAGAAGTTAATTTCGGAGCATCATTTTTGAACAAGAGCTTCAACCATTTTGAGACATATGAGAAATTCCCTAGCCCCGGACCTGTCAATATTGGTCAAAAATGAAAATTTCAAAAGTGCCCCAATTTCTGCTTTAAACTTTAGGTGCTATCCCAAAATGTATCACTAAGGTGACAGAAGTTGATTTCGGAGCATCATTTTTGAACAGGAGCTTCAACCGTTTTGTGGCATATGAGAAATTCCCTAAGCCCCAGACCTGTCGATTTTGGTCAAAAATGTAAATTTCAAAAGTGCCCCAATGTCTGCTTTAAACATTTGGTACTATCCCAAAATGTATCACTAAGGTGACAGAAGCTGATTTCGGAGCATCATTTTTGAACAGGAGCTTCAACTGTTTTGTGGCATATGAGAAATTCCCTAAGCCCCGGACCTGTCGATATTGGTCAAAAATGAAAATGTCAAAAGTGCCCAAATTTCTGCTTTAAACTTTAGGTACTATCCCAAAATGTATCACTAAGGTGACAGAAGTTGATTTCGGAGCATCATTTTTGAACAGGAGCTTCAACCGTTTTGTGGCATATGAGCAATTCCCTAAGCCCTGGACCTGTCGATTTTGGTCAAAAATGAAAATTTCAAAAGTGCCCCAATTTCTGCTTTAAACTTTAGGTACTATCCCAAAATGTATCACTAATGTGACAGAAGTTGATTTCGGAGCATCATTTTTGAACAGGAGCTTCAACCGTTTTGTGGCATATGAGAAATTCCCTAAGCCCCGGACCTGTCGATTTTGGTCAAAAATGTAAATTTCAAAAGTGCCCCAATGTCTGCTTTAAACATTTGGTACTATCCCAAAATGTATCACTAAGGTGACAGAAGCTGATTTCGGAGCATCATTTTTGAACAGGAGCTTCAACTGTTTTGTGGCATATGAGAAATTCCCTAAGCCCCGGACCTGTCGATATTGGTCAAAAATGAAAATGTCAAAAGTGCCCAAATTTCTGCTTTAAACTTTAGGTACTATCCCAAAATGTATCACTAAGGTGACAGAAGTTGATTTCGGAGCATCATTTTTGAACAGGAGCTTCAACCGTTTTGTGGCATATGAGCAATTCCCTAAGCCCCGGACCTGTCGATTTTGGTCAAAAATGAAAATTTCAAAAGTGCCCCAATTTCTGCTTTAAACTTTAGGTACTATCCCAAAATGTATCACTAAGGTGACAGAAGTTGATTTCGGAGCATCATTTTTGAACAGGAGCTTCAACCGTTTTGTGACAAATGAGAAATTCCCTAAGCCCCGGACCTGTCGATTTTGGTCAAAAATGTAAATTTCAAAAGTGCCCCAATTTCTGCTTTAAACTTTAGGTACTGTCCCAAAATGTATCACTAAGGTGACAGAAGTTGATTTCGGAGCATCATTTTTGAACAGGAGCTTCAACCATTTTGTGGCATATGAGAAATTCCCTAATCCCCGGACCTGTCGATTTTGGTCAAAAATGTAAATTTAAAAGTGCCCCAAATTCTGCTTTAAACTTTAGGTACTATCCCAAAATGTATCACTAAGGTGACAGAAGTTAATTTCGGAGCATCATTTTTGAACAAGAGCTTCAACCATTTTGAGACATATGAGAAATTCCCTAAGCCCCGGACCTGTCAATTTTGGTCAAAAATGAAAATTTCAAAAGTGCCCCAATTTCTGCTTTAAACTTTAGGTACTATCCCAAAATGTATATCTAAGGTGACAGAAGTTGATTTCGGAGCATCATTTTTGAACAGGAGCTTCAACCGTTTTGTGACATATGAGAAATTCCCTAAGCCCCGGACCTGTCGATTTTTGTCAAAAATGAAAATTTCAAAAGTGCCCAAATTTCTGCTTTAAACTTTAGGTACTATCCCAAAATGTATCACTAAGGTGACAGAAGTTGACTTCGGAGCATCATTTTTGAACAGGAGCTTCAACCGTTTTGTGGCATATGAGAAATTCCCTAAGCCCCAGACCTGTCGATTTTGGTCAAAAATGTAAATTTCAAAAGTGCCCCAATTTCTGCTTTAAACATTTGGTACTATCCCAAAATGTATCACTAAGGTGACAGAAGCTGATTTCGGAGCATCATTTTTGAACAGGAGCTTCAACCGTTTTGTGGCATATGAGAAATTCCCTAAGCCCCGGACCTGTCGATTTTGGTCAAAAATGAAAATTTCAAAAGTGCCCCAATTTCTGCTTTAAACTTTAGGTACTATCCCAAAATGTATCACTAAGGTGACAGAAGTTGATTTCGGAGCATCATTTTTGAACAGGAGCTTCAACCGTTTTGTGACAAATAAGAAATTCCCTAAGCCCCGGACCTGTCGATTTTGGTCAAAAATGAAAATTTCAAAAGTGCCCCAATTTCTGCTTTAAACTTTAGGTACTATCCCAAAATGTATCACTAAGGTGACAGAAGTTGATTTCGGAGCATCATTTTTGAACAGGAGCTTCAACCATTTTGTGGCATATGAGAAAATCCCTAAGCCCCGGACCTGTTGATTTTGGTCAAAAATGAAAATTTCAAAAGTGCCCCAATTTCTGCTTTAAACATTTGGTAATATCCCAAAATGTATCACTAAGGTGACAGAAGCTGATTTTGGAGCATCATTTTTTAACAGGAGCTTCAACCGTTTTGTGGCATATGAGAAATTCCCTAAACCCCGGACCTGTCGATTTTGGTCAAAAATGAAAATTTCAAAAGTGCCCCAATTTCTGCTTTAAACTTTAGGTACTATCCCAAAATGTATCACTAAGGTGACAGAAGTTGATTTCGGAGCATCATTTTTGAACAGGAGCTTCAACCGTTTTGTGACATATGAGAAATTCCCTAAGCCCCGGACCTGTCGATTTTGGTCAAAAATGAAAATTTCAAAAGTGCCCAAATTTCTGCTTTAAACTTTAGGTACTATCCCAAAATGTATCACTAAGGTGACAGAAGTTGATTTCGGAGCATCATTTTTGAACAGGAGCTTCAACCGTTTTGTGACATATGATAAATTCCCTAAGCCCCGGACCTGTCGATTTTGGTCAAAAATGAAAATTTCAAAAGTGCCCCAATTTCTGCTTTAAACTTTAGGTACTATCCCAAAATGTATCACTAAGGTGACAGAAGTTGATTTCGGAGCATCATTTTTGAACAGGAGCTTCAACCGTATTGTGGCATATGAGAAATTCCCTAAGCCCCGGACCTGTCGATTTTGGTCAAAAATGAAAATTTCAAAAGTGCCCCAATTTCTGCTTTAAACTTTAGGTACTATCCCAAAATGTATCACTAAGGTGACAGAAGTTGATTTCGGAGCATCATTTTTTAACAGGAGCTTCAACCGTTTTGTGACATATGAGAAATTCCCTAAGCCCCGGACCTGTCGATTTTGGTCAAAAATGAAAATTTCAAAAGTGCCCAAATTTCTGCTTTAAACTTTAGGTACTATCCCAAAATGTATCACTAAGGTGACAGAAGTTGATTTCGGAGCATCATTTTTGAACAGGAGCTTCAACCGTTTTGTGACATATGATAAATTCCCTAAGCCCCGGACCTGTCGATTTTGGTCAAAAATGAAAATTTCAAAAGTGCCCCAATTTCTGCTTTAAACTTTAGGTACTATCCCAAAATGTATCACTAAGGTGACAGAAGTTGATTTCGGAGCATCATTTTTGAACAGGAGCTTCAACCGTATTGTGGCATATGAGAAATTCCCTAAGCCCCGGACCTGTCGATTTTGGTCAAAAATGAAAATTTCAAAAGTGCCCCAATTTCTGCTTTAAACTTTAGGTACTATCCCAAAATGTATCACTAAGGTGACAGAAGTTGATTTCGGAGCATCATTTTTGAACAGGAGCTTCAACCATTTTGTGGCATATGAGAAATTCCCTAAGCCCCGGACCTGTCGATTTTGGTCAAAAATGAAAATTTCAAAAGTGCCCCAATTTCTGCTTTAAACTTTAGGTACTATCCCAAAATGTATCACTAAGGTGACAGAAGTTGATTTCGGAGCATCATTTTTGAACAGGAGCTTCAACCGTTTTGTGACATATGAGAAATTCCCTAAGCCCCGGACCTGTCGATTTTGGTCAAAAATGAAAATTTCAAAAGTGCCCAAATTTCTGCTTTAAACTTTAGGTACTATCCCAAAATGTATCACTAAGGTGACAGAAGTTGATTTCGGAGCATCATTTTTGAACAGGAGCTTCAACCATTTTGTGGCATATGAGAAATTCCCTAAGCCCCAGACCTGTCGATTTTGGTCAAAAATGAAAATTTCAAAAGTGCCCCAATTTCTGCTTTAAACATTTGGTAATATCCCAAAATGTATCACTAAGGTGACAGAAGTTGATTTCGGAGCATCATTTTTGAACAGGAGCTTCAACCGTTTTGTGACATATGAGAAATTCCCTAAGCCCCTGCCCTGTCGATTTTGGTCAAAAATGAAAATTTCAAAAGTGCCCAAATTTCTGCTTTAAACTTTAGGTACTATCCCAAAATGTATCACTAAGGTGACAGAAGTTGATTTCGTAGCATCATTTTTGAACAGGAGCTTCAACCGTTTTGTGACATATGATAAATTCCCTAAGCCCCGGACCTGTCGATTTTGGTCAAAAATGAAAATTTCAAAAGTGCCCCAATTTCTGCTTTAAACTTTAGGTACTATCCCAAAATGTGTCACTAAGGTGACAGAAGTTGATTTCGGAGCATCATTTTTGAACAGGAGCTTCAACCGTTTTGTGGCATATGAGAAATTCCCTAAGCCCCGGACCTGTCGATTTTGGTCAAAAATGAAAATTTCAAAAGTGCCCAATTTCTGCTTTAAACTTTAGGTACTATCCCAAAATGTATCACTAAGGTGACAGAAGTAGATTTCGGAGCATCATTTTTGAACAGGAGCTTCAACCGTTTTGTGACATATGAGAAATTCGCTAAGCCCCGAACCTGTCGATTTTGGTTAAAAATGAAAATTTCAAAAGTGCCCAAATTTCTGCTTTAAACTTTAGGTACTATCCCAAAATGTATCACTAAGGTGACAGAAGTTGATTTCGGAGCATCTGTTTTGAACAGGAGCTTCAACCGTTTTGTGGCATATGAGAAATTCCCTAAGCCCCGGACCTGTCGATTTTGGTCAAAAATGAAAATTTCAAAAGTGCCCCAATTTCTGCTTTAGACTTTAGGTACTATCCCAAAATGTATCACTAAGGTGACAGAAGCTGATTTCAGAGCATCATTTTTGAACAGGAGCTTCAACCGTTTTGTGGCATATGAGAAATTCCCTAAGCCCAGGACCTGTCGATTTTGGTCAAATATAAAAATTTCAAAAGTGCCCCAATTTCTGCTTTAAACTTTAGGTACTATCCCAAAATGTATCACTAAGGTGACAGAAGTTGATTTCGGAGCATCATTTTTGAACAGGAGCTTCAACCGTTTTGTGACATATGATAAATTCCCTAAGCCCCACACTGGTCGATTTTGGTCAAAAAATGTAAATTTCAAAAGTGCCCCAATTTCTGCTTTAAACTTTAGGTACTATCCCAAAATGTACCACTAAGGTGACAGAAGTTGATATCGGAGCATCATTTTTGAACAGGAGCTTCAACTATTTTGTGGCATATGAGAAATTCCCTAAGTCACGGACCTGTCGATTTTGGTCAAAAATGAAAATTTCAAAAGTGCCCCAATTTCTGCTTTAAACTTTAGGTACTATCCCAAAATGTATCACTAAGGTGACAGAAGTTGATTTCGGAGCATCATTTTTGAACAGGAGCTTCAACCATTTTGTGGCATATGAGAAAATCCCTAAGCCCCGGACCTGTCGATTTTGGTCAAAAATGAAAATTTCAAAAGTGCCCCAATTTCTGCTTTAAACATTTGGTAATATCCCAAAATGTATCACTAAGGTGACAGAAGCTGATTTTGGAGCATCATTTTTTAACAGGAGCTTCAACCGTTTTGTGGCATATGAGAAATTCCCTAAGCCCCGGACCTGTCGATTTTGGTCAAAAATGAAAATTTCAAAAGTGCCCCAATTTCTGCTTTAAACATTTGGTAATATCCCAAAATGTATCACTAAGGTGACAGAAGCTGATTTCGGAGCATCATTTTTGAACTGGAGCTTCAACCGTTTTGTGACATATGAGAAATTCCCTAAGCCCCTGCCGTGTCGATTTTGGTCAAAAATGAAAATTTCAAAAGTGCCCAAATTTCTGCTTTAAACTTTAGGTACTATCCCAAAATGTATCACTAAGGTGACAGAAGTTGATTTCGGAGCATCATTTTTGAACAGGAGCTTCAACCGTTTTGTGACATATGATAAATTCCCTAAGCCCCGGACCTGTCGATTTTGGTCAAAAATGAAAATTTCAAAAGTGCCCCAATTTCTGCTTTAAACTTTAGGTACTATCCCAAAATGTATCACTAAGGTGACAGAAGTTGATTTCGGAGCATCATTTTTGAACAGGAGCTTCAACCGTTTTGTGGCATATGAGAAATTCCCTAAGCCCCGGACCTGTCGATTTTGGTCAAAAATGAAAATTTCAAAAGTGCCCCAATTTCTGCTTTAAACTTTAAGTACTATCCCAAAATGTATCACTAAGGTGACAGAAGTTGATTTCGGAGCATCATTTTTGAACAGGAGCTTCAACGATTTTGTGGCATATGAGAAATTCCCTAAGCCCCGGACCTGTCGATTTTGGTCAAAAATGTAAATTTCAAAAGTGCCCCAATTTCTGCTTTAAACTTTAGGTACTATCCCAAAATGTATCACTAAGGTGACAGAAGTTGATTTCGGAGCATCATTTTTGAACAGGAGCTTCAACCGTTTTGTGGCATATGAGAAATTCCCTAAGCCCCGGACCTGTCGATTTTGGTCAAAAATGAAAATTTCAAAAGTGCCCAATTTCTGCTTTAAACTTTAGGTACTATCCCAAAATGTATCACTAAGGTGACAGAAGTAGATTTCGGAGCATCATTTTTGAACAGGAGCTTCAACCGTTTTGTGACATATGAGAAATTCGCTAAGCCCCGGACCTGTCAATTTTGGTCAAAAATTAAAATTTCAAAAGTGCCCAAATTTCTGCTTTAAACTTTAGGTACTATCCCAAAATGTATCACTAAGGTGACAGAAGTTGATTTCGGAGCATCAGTTTTGAACAGGAGCTTCAACCGTTTTGTGGCATATGAGAAATTCCCTAAGCCCCGGACCTGTCGATTTTGGTCAAAAATGAAAATTTCAAAAGTGCCCCAATTTCTGCTTTAAACTTTAGGTACTATCCCAAAATGTATCACTAAGGTGACAGAAGTTGATTTCAGAGCATCAGTTTTGAACAGGAGCTTCAACCGTTTTGTGGCATATGAGAAATTCCCTAAGCCCCGGACCTGTCGATTTTGGTCAAAAATGTAAATTTCAAAAGTGCCCCAATTTCTGCTTTAAACTTTAGGTACTATCCCAAAATGTACCACTAAGGTGACAGAAGTTGATATCGGAGCATCATTTTTGAACAGGAGCTTCAACTATTTTGTGGCATATGAGAAATTCCCTAAGCCACGGACCTGTCGATTTTGGTCAAAAATTAAAATTTCAAAAGTGCCCCAATTTCTGCTTTAAACTTTAGGTACTATCCCAAAATGTATCACTAAGGTGACAGAAGTTGATTTCGGAGCATCATTTTTGAACAGGAGCTTCAACCATTTTGTGGCATATGAGAAATTCCCTAATCCCTGGACCTGTCAATTTTGGTCAAAAATGAAAATTTCAAAAGTGCCCCAATTTCTGCTTTAAACTTTACGTACTATCCCAAAATGTATCACTAAGGTGACAGAAGTTGACTTCGGAGCATCATTTTTGAACAGGAGCTTCAACCGTTTTGTGACATATGATAAATTCCCTAAACCCCGGACCTGTCGATTTTGGTCAAAAATGAAAATTTCAAAAGTGCCCCAATTTCTGCTTTAAACTTTAGGTACTAACCCAAAATGTATCACTAAGGTGACAGAAGTTGATTTCGGAGCATCATTTTTGAACAGGAGCTTCAACCGTTTTGTGGCATATGAGAAATTCCCTAAGCCCCTGACCTGTCGATTTTGGTTAAAAATGTAAATTTCAAAAGTGCCCCAATTTCTGCTTTAAACATTTGGTACTATCCCAAAATGTATCACTAAGGTGACAGAAGCTGATTTCAGAGCATCATTTTTGAACAGGAGCTTCAACCGTTTTGTGGCATATGAGAAATTCCCTAAGCCCCGGACATGTCGATTTTGGTCAAAAATAAAAATTTCAAAAGTGCCCCAATTTCTGCTTTAAACTTTAGGTACTATCCCAAAATGTATCACTAAGGTGACAGAAGTTGATTTCGGAGCATCATTTTTGAACAGGAGCTTCAACCGTTTTGTGACATATGATAAATTCCCTAAGCCCTGGACCTGTTGATTTTGGTCAAAAATGTAAATTTCAAAAGTGCCCCAATTTCTGCTTTAAACATTTGGTACTATCCCAAAATGTATCACTAAGGTGACAGAAGTTGATTTTGGAGCATCATTTTTGTACAGGAGCTTCAACCGTTTTGTGACATATGATAAATTCCCTAAGCCCCGGACCTGTCGATATTGGTCAAAAATGAAAATTTCAAAAGTGCCCCAATTTCTGCTTTAAACTTTAGGTACTATCCCAAAATGTATCACTAAGGTGACAGAAGTTGATTTCGGAGCATCATTTTTGAACAGGAGCATCAACCATTTTGTGACAAATGAGAAATTCCCTAAGCCCCGGACCTGTCGATTTTGGTCAAAAATGAAAATTTCAAAAGTGCCCAAATTTCTGCTTTAAACTTTAGGTACTATCCCAAAATGTATCACTAAGGTGACAGAAGTTGATTTCGGATCATCATTTTTGAACAGGAGCTTCAACCGTTTTGTGACAAATGAGAAATTCCCTAAGCCCCGGACCTGTCGATTTTGGTCAAAAATAAAAATTTCAAAAGTGCCCCAATTTCTGCTTTAAACTTTAGGTACTATCCCAAAATGTATCACTAAGGTGACAGAAGTTGATTTCGGAGCATCATTTTTGAACAGGAGCTTCAACCGTTTTGTGACATATGATAAATTCCCTAAGCCCTGGACCTGTCGATTTTGGTCAAAAATGTAAATTTCAAAAGTGCCCCAATTTCTGCTTTAAACATTTGGTACTATCCCAAAATGTATCACTAAGGTGACAGAAGTTGATTTTGGAGCATCATTTTTGAACAGGAGCTTCAACCGTTTTGTGACATATGATAAATTCCCTAAGCCCCGGACCTGTCGATATTGGTCAAAAATGAAAATTTCAAAAGTGCCCCAATTTCTGCTTTAAACTTTAGGTACTATCCCAAAATGTATATCTAAGGTGACAGAAGTTGATTTCGGAGCATCATTTTTGAACAGGAGCTTCAACCGTTTTGTGACATATGAGAAATTCCCTAAGCCCCAGACCTGTCGATTTTTGTCATAAATGAAAATTTCAAAAGTGCCCAAATTTCTGCTTTAAACTTTAGGTACTATCCCAAAATGTATCACTAAGGTGACAGAAGTTGACTTCGGAGCATCATATTTGAACAGGAGCTTCAACCGTTTTGTGGCATATGAGAAATTCCCTAAGCCCCAGACCTGTCGATTTTGGTCAAAAATGTAAATTTCAAAAGTGCCCCAATTTCTGCTTTAAACATTTGGTACTATCCCAAAATGTATCACTAAGGTGACAGAAGCTGATTTCGGAGCATCATTTTTGAACAGGAGCTTAAACTGTTTTGTGGCATATGAGAAATTCCCTAAGCCCCGGACCTGTCGATTTTGGTCAATAATGAAAATTTCAAAAGTGCCCCAATTTCTGCTTTAAACTTTAGGTACTATCCCAAAATGTATCACTAATGTGACAGAAGTTGATTTCGGAGCATCATTTTTGAACAGGAGCTTCAACCGTTTTGTGGCATATGAGAAATTCCCTAAGCCCCGGACCTGTCGATTTTGGTCAAAAATAAAAATTTCAAAAGTGCCCCAATTTCTGCTTTAAACTTTAGGTACTATCCCAAAATGTTTCACTAAGGTGACAGAAGTTGATTTCGGAGCATCATTTTTGAACAGGAGCTTCAACCGTTTTGTGACATATGATAAATTCCCTAAGCCCCGGACCTGTCGATTTTGGTCAAAAATGAAAATTTCAAAAGTGCCCCAATTTCTGCTTTAAACATTTGGTAATATCCCAAAATGTATCACTAAGGTGACAGAAGCTGATTTTGGAGCATCATTTTTTAACAGGAGCTTCAACCGTTTTCTGGCATATGAGAAATTCCCTAAGCCCCGGACCTGTCGATTTTGGTCAAAAATGAAAATTTCAAAAGTGCCCCAATTTCTGCTTTAAACTTTAGGTACTATCCCAAAATGTATCACTAAGGTGACAGAAGTTGATTTCGGAGCATCATTTTTGAACAGGAGCTTCAACCGTTTTGTGACATATGAGAAATTCCCTAAGCCCCTGCCCTGTCGATTTTGGTCAAAAATGAAAATTTCAAAAGTGCCCAAATTTCTGCTTTAAACTTTAGGTACTATCCCAAAATGTATCACTAAGGTGACAGAAGTAGATTTCGGAGCATCATTTTTGAACAGGAGCTTCAACCGTTTTGTGACATATGAGAAATTCGCTAAGCCCCGAACCTGTCGATTTTGGTCAAAAATGAAAATTTCAAAAGTGCCCAAATTTCTGCTTTAAACTTTAGGTACTATCCCAAAATGTATCACTAAGGTGACAGAAGTTGATTTCGGAGCATCATTTTTGAACAGGAGCTTCAACCGTTTTGTGACATATGAGAAATTCCCTAAGCCCCGGACCTGTCGATTTTGGTCAAAAATGAAAATTTCAAAAGTGCCCAAATTTCTGCTTTAAACTTTAGGTACTATCCCAAAATGTATCACTAAGGTGACAGAAGTTGATTTCGGAGCATCATTTTTGAACAGGAGCTTCAACCGTTTTGTGGCATATGAGAAATTCCCTAAGCCCCGGACCTGTCGATTTTGGTCAAAAATGTAAATTTCAAAAGTGCCCCAATTTCTGCTTTAAACATTTGGTACTATCCCAAAATGTATCACTAAGGTGACAGAAGCTGATTTCAGAGCATCATTTTTGAACAGGAGCTTCAACCGTTTTGTGGCATATGAGAAATTCCCTAAGCCCAGGACCTGTCGATTTTGGTCAAAAATAAAAATTTCAAAAGTGCCCCAATTTCTGCTTTAAACTTTAGGTACTATCCCAAAATGTATCACTAAGGTGACAGAAGTTGATTTCGGAGCATCATTTTTGAACAGGAGCTTCAACCGTTTTGTGACATATGATAAATTCCCTAAGCCCCGGACCTGTCGATTTTGGTCAAAAATGTAAATTTCAAAAGTGCCCCAATTTCTGCTTTAAACTTTAGGTACTATCCCAAAATGTACCACTAAGGTGACAGAAGTTGATATCGGAGCATCATTTTTGAACAGGAGCTTCAACTATTTTGTGGCATATGAGAAATTCCCTAAGCCACGGACCTGTCGATTTTGGTCAAAAATGAAAATTTCAAAAGTGCCCCAATTTCTGCTTTAAACTTTAGGTACTATCCCAAAATGTATCACTAAGGTGACAGAAGTTGATTTCGGAGCATCATTTTTGAACAGGAGCTTCAACTATTTTGTGGCTTATGAGAAATTCCCTAAGTCACGGACCTGTCGATTTTGGTCAAAAATGAAAATTTCAAAAGTGCCCCAATTTCTGCTTTAAACTTTAGGTACTATCCCAAAATGTATCACTAAGGTGACAGAAGTTGATTTCGGAGCATCATTTTTGAACAGGAGCTTCAACCGTTTTGTGACATATGAGAAATTCCCTAAGCCCCGGACCTGTCGATTTTTGTCATAAATGAAAATTTCAAAAGTGCCCAAATTTCTGCTTTAAACTTTAGGTACTATCCCAAAATGTATCACTAAGGTGACAGAAGTTGACTTCGGAGCATCATATTTGAACAGGAGCTTCAACCGTTTTGTGGCATATGAGAAATTCCCTAAGCCCCAGACCTGTCGATTTTGGTCAAAAATGTAAATTTCAAAAGTGCCCCAATTTCTGCTTTAAACATTTGGTACTATCCCAAAATGTATCACTAAGGTGACAGAAGCTGATTTCGGAGCATCATTTTTGAACAGGAGCTTAAACTGTTTTGTGGCATATGAGAAATTCCCTAAGCCCCGGACCTGTCGATTTTGGTCAATAATGAAAATTTCAAAAGTGCCCCAATTTCTGCTTTAAACTTTAGGTACTATCCCAAAATGTATCACTAATGTGACAGAAGTTGATTTCGGAGCATCATTTTTGAACAGGAGCTTCAACCGTTTTGTGGCATATGAGAAATTCCCTAAGCCCCGGACCTGTCGATTTTGGTCAAAAATAAAAATTTCAAAAGTGCCCCAATTTCTGCTTTAAACTTTAGGTACTATCCCAAAATGTTTCACTAAGGTGACAGAAGTTGATTTCGGAGCATCATTTTTGAACAGGAGCTTCAACCGTTTTGTGACATATGATAAATTCCCTAAGCCCCGGACCTGTCGATTTTGGTCAAAAATGAAAATTTCAAAAGTGCCCCAATTTCTGCTTTAAACATTTGGTAATATCCCAAAATGTATCACTAAGGTGACAGAAGCTGATTTTGGAGCATCATTTTTTAACAGGAGCTTCAACCGTTTTCTGGCATATGAGAAATTCCCTAAGCCCCGGACCTGTCGATTTTGGTCAAAAATGAAAATTTCAAAAGTGCCCCAATTTCTGCTTTAAACTTTAGGTACTATCCCAAAATGTATCACTAAGGTGACAGAAGTTGATTTCGGAGCATCATTTTTGAACAGGAGCTTCAACCGTTTTGTGACATATGAGAAATTCCCTAAGCCCCTGCCCTGTCGATTTTGGTCAAAAATGAAAATTTCAAAAGTGCCCAAATTTCTGCTTTAAACTTTAGGTACTATCCCAAAATGTATCACTAAGGTGACAGAAGTTGATTTCGGAGCATCATTTTTGAGCAGGAGCTTCAACCGTTTTGTGACATATGATAAATTCCCTAAGCCCCGGACCTGTCGATTTTGGTCAAAAATGAAAATTTCAAAAGTGCCCCAATTTCTGCTTTAAACTTTAGGTACTATCCCAAAATGTATCACTAAGGTGACAGAAGTTGATTTCGGAGCATCATTTTTGAACAGGAGCTTCAACCGTTTTGTGGCATATGAGAAATTCCCTAAGCCCCGGACCTGTCGATTTTGGTCAAAAATGAAAATTTCAAAAGTGCCCAATTTCTGCTTTAAACTTTAGGTACTATCCCAAAATGTATCACTAAGGTGACAGAAGTAGATTTCGGAGCATCATTTTTGAACAGGAGCTTCAACCGTTTTGTGACATATGAGAAATTCGCTAAGCCCCGAACCTGTCGATTTTGGTCAAAAATGAAAATTTCAAAAGTGCCCAAATTTCTGCTTTAAACTTTAGGTACTATCCCAAAATGTATCACTAAGGTGACAGAAGTTGATTTCGGAGCATCAGTTTTGAACAGGAGCTTCAACCGTTTTGTGGCATATGAGAAATTCCCTAAGCCCCGGACCTGTCGATTTTGGTCAAAAATGAAAATTTCAAAAGTGCCCCAATTTCTGCTTTAAACTTTAGGTACTATCCCAAAATGTATCACTAAGGTGACAGAAGTTGATTTCGGAGCATCATTTTTGAACAGGAGCTTCAACCGTTTTGTGACATATGAGAAATTCCCTAAGCCCCGGACCTGTCGATTTTGGTCAAAAATGAAAATTTCAAAAGTGCCCCAATTTCTGCTTTAAACATTTGGTACTATCCCAAAATGTATCACTAAGGTGACAGAAGCTGATTTCAGAGCATCATTTTTGAACAGGAGCTTCAACCGTTTTGTGGCATATGAGAAATTCCCTAAGCCCAGGACCTGTCGATTTTGGTCAAAAATAAAAATTTCAAAAGTGCCCCAATTTCTGCTTTAAACTTTAGGTACTATCCCAAAATGTATCACTAAGGTGACAGAAGTTGATTTCGGAGCATCATTTTTGAACAGGAGCTTCAACCGTTTTGTGACATATGATAAATTCCCTAAGCCCCGGACCTGTCGATTTTGGTCAAAAATGTAAATTTCAAAAGTGCCCCAATTTCTGCTTTAAACTTTAGGTACTATCCCAAAATGTACCACTAAGGTGACAGAAGTTGATATCGGAGCATCATTTTTGAACTGGAGCTTCAACTATTTTGTGGCATATGAGAAATTCCCTAAGCCACGGACCTGTCGATTTTGGTCAAAAATGAAAATTTCAAAAGTGCCCCAATTTCTGCTTTAAACTTTAGGTACTATCCCAAAATGTATCACTAAGGTGACAGAAGTTGATTTCGGAGCATCATTTTTGAACAGGAGCTTCAACTATTTTGTGGCTTATGAGAAATTCCCTAAGTCACGGACCTGTCGATTTTGGTCAAAAATGAAAATTTCAAAAGTGCCCCAATTTCTGCTTTAAACTTTAGGTACTATCCCAAAATGTATATCTAAGGTGACAGAAGTTGATTTCGGAGCATCATTTTTGAACAGGAGCTTCAACCGTTTTGTGACATATGAGAAATTCCCTAAGCCCCGGACCTGTCGATTTTTGTCATAAATGAAAATTTCAAAAGTGCCCAAATTTCTGCTTTAAACTTTAGGTACTATCCCAAAATGTATCACTAAGGTGACAGAAGTTGACTTCGGAGCATCATATTTGAACAGGAGCTTCAACCGTTTTGTGGCATATGAGAAATTCCCTAAGCCCCAGACCTGTCGATTTTGGTCAAAAATGTAAATTTCAAAAGTGCCCCAATTTCTGCTTTAAACATTTGGTACTATCCCAAAATGTATCACTAAGGTGACAGAAGCTGATTTCGGAGCATCATTTTTGAACAGGAGCTTAAACTGTTTTGTGGCATATGAGAAATTCCCTAAGCCCCGGACCTGTCGATTTTGGTCAATAATGAAAATTTCAAAAGTGCCCCAATTTCTGCTTTAAACTTTAGGTACTATCCCAAAATGTATCACTAATGTGACAGAAGTTGATTTCGGAGCATCATTTTTGAACAGGAGCTTCAACCGTTTTGTGGCATATGAGAAATTCCCTAAGCCCCGGACCTGTCGATTTTGGTCAAAAATAAAAATTTCAAAAGTGCCCCAATTTCTGCTTTAAACTTTAGGTACTATCCCAAAATGTTTCACTAAGGTGACAGAAGTTGATTTCGGAGCATCATTTTTGAACAGGAGCTTCAACCGTTTTGTGACATATGATAAATTCCCTAAGCCCCGGACCTGTCGATTTTGGTCAAAAATGAAAATTTCAAAAGTGCCCCAATTTCTGCTTTAAACATTTGGTAATATCCCAAAATGTATCACTAAGGTGACAGAAGCTGATTTTGGAGCATCATTTTTTAACAGGAGCTTCAACCGTTTTCTGGCATATGAGAAATTCCCTAAGCCCCGGACCTGTCGATTTTGGTCAAAAATGAAAATTTCAAAAGTGCCCCAATTTCTGCTTTAAACTTTAGGTACTATCCCAAAATGTATCACTAAGGTGACAGAAGTTGATTTCGGAGCATCATTTTTGAACAGGAGCTTCAACCGTTTTGTGACATATGAGAAATTCCCTAAGCCCCTGCCCTGTCGATTTTGGTCAAAAATGAAAATTTCAAAAGTGCCCAAATTTCTGCTTTAAACTTTAGGTACTATCCCAAAATGTATCACTAAGGTGACAGAAGTTGATTTCGGAGCATCATTTTTGAACAGGAGCTTCAACCGTTTTGTGACATATGATAAATTCCCTAAGCCCCGGACCTGTCGATTTTGGTCAAAAATGAAAATTTCAAAAGTGCCCCAATTTCTGCTTTAAACTTTAGGTACTATCCCAAAATGTATCACTAAGGTGACAGAAGTTGATTTCGGAGCATCATTTTTGAACAGGAGCTTCAACCGTTTTGTGGCATATGAGAAATTCCCTAAGCCCCGGACCTGTCGATTTTGGTCAAAAATGAAAATTTCAAAAGTGCCCAATTTCTGCTTTAAACTTTAGGTACTATCCCAAAATGTATCACTAAGGTGACAGAAGTAGATTTCGGAGCATCATTTTTGAACAGGAGCTTCAACCGTTTTGTGACATATGAGAAATTCGCTAAGCCCCGAACCTGTCGATTTTGGTCAAAAATGAAAATTTCAAAAGTGCCCAAATTTCTGCTTTAAACTTTAGGTACTATCCCAAAATGTATCACTAAGGTGACAGAAGTTGATTTCGGAGCATCAGTTTTGAACAGGAGCTTCAACCGTTTTGTGGCATATGAGAAATTCCCTAAGCCCCGGACCTGTCGATTTTGGTCAAAAATGAAAATTTCAAAAGTGCCCCAATTTCTGCTTTAAACTTTAGGTACTATCCCAAAATGTATCACTAAGGTGACAGAAGTTGATTTCGGAGCATCATTTTTGAACAGGAGCTTCAACCGTTTTGTGACATATGATAAATTCCCTAAGCCCCGGACCTGTCGATTTTGGTCAAAAATGAAAATTTCAAAAGTGCCCAAATTTCTGCTTTAAACTTTAGGTACTATCCCAAAATGTATCACTAAGGTGACAGAAGTTGATTTCGGAGCATCATTTTTGAACAGGAGCTTCAACCGTTTTGTGGCATATGAGAAATTCCCTAAGCCCCGGACCTGTCGATTTTGGTCAAAAATGTAAATTTCAAAAGTGCCCCAATTTCTGCTTTAAACATTTGGTACTATCCCAAAATGTATCACTAAGGTGACAGAAGCTGATTTCAGAGCATCATTTTTGAACAGGAGCTTCAACCGTTTTGTGGCATATGAGAAATTCCCTAAGCCCAGGACCTGTCGATTTTGGTCAAAAATAAAAATTTCAAAAGTGCCCCAATTTCTGCTTTAAACTTTAGGTACTATCCCAAAATGTATCACTAAGGTGACAGAAGTTGATTTCGGAGCATCATTTTTGAACAGGAGCTTCAACCGTTTTGTGACATATGATAAATTCCCTAAGCCCCGGACCTGTCGATTTTGGTCAAAAATGTAAATTTCAAAAGTGCCCCAATTTCTGCTTTAAACTTTAGGTACTATCCCAAAATGTACCACTAAGGTGACAGAAGTTGATATCGGAGCATCATTTTTGAACAGGAGCTTCAACTATTTTGTGGCATATGAGAAATTCCCTAAGCCACGGACCTGTCGATTTTGGTCAAAAATGAAAATTTCAAAAGTGCCCCAATTTCTGCTTTAAACTTTAGGTACTATCCCAAAATGTATCACTAAGGTGACAGAAGTTGATTTCGGAGCATCATTTTTGAACAGGAGCTTCAACCGTTTTGTGACATATGATAAATTCCCTAAGCCCCGGACCTGTCGATTTTGGTCAAAAATGAAAATTTCAAAAGTGCCCCAATTTCTGCTTTAAACTTTAGGTACTATCCCAAAATGTATCACTAAGGTGACAGAAGTTGATTTCGGAGCATCATTTTTGAACAGGAGCTTCAACCGTTTTGTGGCATATGAGAAATTCCCTAAGCCCCGGACCTGTCGATTTTGGTCAAAAATGAAAATTTCAAAAGTGCCCCAATTTCTGCTTTAAACTTTAGGTACTATCCCAAAATGTATCACTAAGGTGACAGAAGTTGATTTCGGAGCATCATTTTTGAACAGGAGCTTCAACCATTTTGTGGCATATGAGAAATTCCCTAAGCCCCGGACCTGTCGATTTTGGTCACAAATGTAAATTTCAAAAGTGCCCCAATTTCTGCTTTAAACTTTAGGTACTATCCCTAAATGTATCACTAAGGTGACAGAAGTTGATTTCGGAGCATCATTTTTGAACAGGAGCTTCAACCGTTTTGTGGCATATGAGAAATTCCCTAAGCCCCGGAATTGTCAATTTTGGTCAAAAATTAAAATTTCAAAAGTGCCCAAATTTCTGCTTTAAAATTTAGGTACTATCCCAAAATGTACCACTAAGGTGACAGAAGTTGATATCGGAGCATCATTTTTGAACAGGAGCTTCAACTATTTTGTGGCATATGAGAAATTCCCTAAGCCACGGACCTGTCGATTTTGGTCAAAAATTAAAATTTCAAAAGTGCCCCAATTTCTGCTTTAAACTTTAGGTACTATCCCAAAATGTATCACTAAGGTGACAGAAGTTGATTTCGGAGCATCATTTTTGAACAGGAGCTTCAACCATTTTGTGGCATATGAGAAATTCCCTAATCCCTGGACCTGTCAATTTTGGTCAAAAATGAAAATTTCAAAAGTGCCCCAATTTCTGCTTTAAACTTTACGTACTATCCCAAAATGTATCACTAAGGTGACAGAAGTTGACTTCGGAGCATCATTTTTGAACAGGAGCTTCAACCGTTTTGTGACATATGATAAATTCCCTAAACCCCGGACCTGTCGATTTTGGTCAAAAATGAAAATTTCAAAAGTGCCCCAATTTCTGCTTTAAACTTTAGGTACTATCCCAAAATGTATCACTAAGGTGACAGAAGTTGATTTCGGAGCATCATTTTTGAACAGGAGCTTCAACCGTTTTGTGACAAATGAGAAATTCCCTAAGCCCCGGACCTGTCGATTTTGGTCAAAAATGAAAATTTCAAAAGTGCCCAAATTTCTGCTTTAAACTTTAGGTACTATCCCAAAATGTATCACTAAGGTGACAGAAGTTGATTTCGGAGCATCATTTTTGAACAGGAGCTTCAACCGTTTTGTGACATATGATAAATTCCCTAAACCCCGGACCTGTCGATTTTGGTCAAAAATGAAAATTTCAAAAGTGCCCCAATTTCTGCTTTAAACTTTAGGTACTATCCCAAAATGTATCACTAAGGTGACAGAAGTTGATTTCGGAGCATCATTTTTGAACAGGAGCTTCAACCGTTTTGTGGCATATGAGAAATTCCCTAAGCCCCTGACCTGTCGATTTTGGTCAAAAATGTAAATTTCAAAAGTGCCCCAATTTCTGCTTTAAACATTTGGTACTATCCCAAAATGTATCACTAAGGTGACAGAAGCTGATTTCAGAGCATCATTTTTGAACAGGAGCTTCAACCGTTTTGTGGCATATGAGAAATTCCCTAAGCCCCGGACCTGTCGATTTTGGTCAAAAATAAAAATTTCAAAAGTGCCCCAATTTCTGCTTTAAACTTTAGGTACTAACCCAAAATGTATCACTAAGGTGACAGAAGTTGATTTCGGAGCATCATTTTTGAACAGGAGCTTCAACCGTTTTGTGACAAATGAGAAATTCCCTAAGCCCCGGACCTGTCGATTTTGGTCAAAAATGAAAATTTCAAAAGTGCCCAAATTTCTGCTTTAAACTTTAGGTACTATCCCAAAATGTATCACTAAGGTGACAGAAGTTGATTTCGGAGCATCATTTTTGAACAGGAGCTTCAACCGTTTTGTGACATATGATAAATTCCCTAAGCCCTGGACCTGTCGATTTTGGTCAAAAATGTAAATTTCAAAAGTGCCCCAATTTCTGCTTTAAACATTTGGTACTATCCCAAAATGTATCACTAAGGTGACAGAAGCTGATTTCGGAGCATCATTTTTGAACAGGAGCTTCAACCGTTTTGTGACATATGATAAATTCCCTAAGCCCCGGACCTGTCGATATTGGTCAAAAATGTAAATTTCAAAAGTGCCCCAATTTCTGCTTTAAACATTTGGTACTATCCCAAAATGTATCACTAAGGTGACAGAAGCTGATTTCAGAGCATCATTTTTGAACAGGAGCTTCAACCGTTTTGTGGCATATGAGAAATTCCCTAAGCCCCTGACCTGTCGATTTTGGTCAAAAATGTAAATTTCAAAAGTGCCCCAATTTCTGCTTTAAACATTTGGTACTATCCCAAAATGTATCACTAAGGTGACAGAAGCTGATTTCAGAGCATCATTTTTGAACAGGAGCTTCAACCGTTTTGTGGCATATGAGAAATTCCCTAAGCCCCGGACCTGTCGATTTTGGTCAAAAATAAAAATTTCAAAAGTGCCCCAATTTCTGCTTTAAACTTTAGGTACTATCCCAAAATGTATCACTAAGGTGACAGAAGTTGATTTCGGAGCATCATTTTTGAACAGGAGCTTCAACCGTTTTGTGACAAATGAGAAATTCCCTAAGCCCCGGACCTGTCGATTTTGGTCAAAAATGTAAATTTCAAAAGTGCCCCAATTTCTGCTTCAAACATTTGGTACTATCCCAAAATGTATCACTAAGGTGACAGAAGTTGATTTCGGAGCATCATTTTTGAACAGGAGCATCAACCATTTTGTGGCATATGAGAAATTCCCTAATCCCCGGACCTGTCGATTTTGGTCAAAAATGTAAATTTAAAAGTGCCCCAATTTCTGCTTTAAACTTTAGGTACTATCCCAAAATGTATATCTAAGGTGACAGAAGTTGATTTCGGAGCATCATTTTTGAACAGGAGCTTCAACCGTTTTGTGACATATGAGAAATTCCCTAAGCCCCGGACCTGTCGATTTTTGTCATAAATGAAAATTTCAAAAGTGCCCAAATTTCTGCTTTAAACTTTAGGTACTATCCCAAAATGTATCACTAAGGTGACAGAAGTTGACTTCGGAGCATCATTTTTGAACAGGAGCTTCAACCGTTTTGTGGCATATGAGAAATTCCCTAAGCCCCAGACCTGTCGATTTTGGTCAAAAATGTAAATTTCAAAAGTGCCCCAATTTCTGCTTTAAACATTTGGTACTATCCCAAAATGTATCACTAAGGTGACAGAAGCTGATTTCGGAGCATCATTTTTGAACAGGAGCTTAAACTGTTTTGTGGCATATGAGAAATTCCCTAAGCCCCGGACCTGTCGATTTTGGTCAATAATGAAAATTTCAAAAGTGCCCCAATTTCTGCTTTAAACTTTAGGTACTATCCCAAAATGTATCACTAATGTGACAGAAGTTGATTTCGGAGCATCATTTTTGAACAGGAGCTTTAACCGTTTTGTGGCATATGAGAAATTCCCTAAGCCCCGGACCTGTCGATTTTGGTCAAAAATGAAAATTTCAAAAGTGCCCCAATTTCTGCTTTAAACTTTAGGTACTATCCCAAAATGTATCACTAAGGTGACAGAAGTTGATTTCGGAGCATCATTTTTGAACAGGAGCTTCAACCGTTTTGTGACAAATGAGAAATTCCCTAAGCCCCGGACCTGTTGATTTTGGTCAAAAATGAAAATTTCAAAAGTGCCCCAATTTCTGCTTTAAACTTTAGTTACTATCCCAAAATGTATCACTAAGGTGACAGAAGTTGATTTCGGAGCATCATTTTTGAACAGGAGCTTCAACCATTTTGTGGCATATGAGAAAATCCCTAAGCCCCGGACCTGTCGATTTTGGTCAAAAATGAAAATTTCAAAAGTGCCCCAATTTCTGCTTTAAACTTTAGGTACTATCCCAAAATGTATCACTAAGGTGACAGAAGTTGATTTCGGAGCATCATTTTTGAACAGGAGCTTCAACCGTTTTGTGGCATATGAGAAATTCCCTAAGCCCCGGACCTGTCGATTTTGGTCAAAAATGAAAATTTCAAAAGTGCCCCAATTTCTGCTTTAAACTTTAGGTACTATCCCAAAATATATCACTAAGGTGACAGAAGTTGATTTCGGAGCATCATTTTTGAACAGGAGCTTCAACTATTTTGTGGCATATGAGAAATTCCCTAAGCCCCGGACCTTTCGATTTTGGTCAAAAATGTAAATTTCAAAAGTGCCCCAATTTCTGCTTTAAACTTTAGGTACTATCCCAAAATGTATCACTAAGGTGACAGAAGTTGATTTCGGAGCATCATTTTTGAACAGGAGCTTCAACCATTTTGTGGCATATGAGAAAACCCCTAAGCCCCGGACCTGTCGATTTTGGTCAAAAATGTAAATTTCAAAAGTGCCCCAATTTCTGCTTTAAACATTTGGTACTATCCCAAAATGTATCACTAAAGTGACAGAAGCTGATTTCGGAGCATCATTTTTGAACAGGAGCTTCAACTGTTTTGTGGCATATGAGAAATTCCCTAATCCCCGGACCTGTCGATTTTGGTCAAAAATGTAAATTTAAAAGTGCCCCAATTTCTGCTTTAAACTTTAGGTACTATCCCAAAATGTATATCTAAGGTGACAGAAGTTGATTTCGGAGCATCATTTTTGAACAGGAGCTTCAACCGTTTTGTGACATATGAGAAATTCCCTAAGCCCCGGACCTGTCGATTTTTGTCATAAATGAAAATTTCAAAAGTGCCCAAATTTCTGCTTTAAACTTTAGGTACTATCCCAAAATGTATCACTAAGGTGACAGAAGTTGACTTCGGAGCATCATTTTTGAACAGGAGCTTCAACCGTTTTGTGGCATATGAGAAATTCCCTAAGCCCCAGACCTGTCGATTTTGGTCAAAAATGTAAATTTCAAAAGTGCCCCAATTTCTGCTTTAAACATTTGGTACTATCCCAAAATGTATCACTAAGGTGACAGAAGCTGATTTCGGAGCATCATTTTTGAACAGGAGCTTAAACTGTTTTGTGGCATATGAGAAATTCCCTAAGCCCCGGACCTGTCGATTTTGGTCAATAATGAAAATTTCAAAAGTGCCCCAATTTCTGCTTTAAACTTTAGGTACTATCCCAAAATGTATCACTAATGTGACAGAAGTTGATTTCGGAGCATCATTTTTGAACAGGAGCTTTAACCGTTTTGTGGCATATGAGAAATTCCCTAAGCCCCGGACCTGTCGATTTTGGTCAAAAATGAAAATTTCAAAAGTGCCCCAATTTCTGCTTTAAACTTTAGGTACTATCCCAAAATGTATCACTAAGGTGACAGAAGTTGATTTCGGAGCATCATTTTTGAACAGGAGCTTCAACCGTTTTGTGACAAATGAGAAATTCCCTAAGCCCCGGACCTGTCGATTTTGGTCAAAAATGAAAATTTCAAAAGTGCCCCAATTTCTGCTTTAAACTTTAGTTACTATCCCAAAATGTATCACTAAGGTGACAGAAGTTGATTTCGGAGCATCATTTTTGAACAGGAGCTTCAACCATTTTGTGGCATATGAGAAAATCCCTAAGCCCCGGACCTGTCGATTTTGGTCAAAAATGAAAATTTCAAAAGTGCCCCAATTTCTGCTTTAAACTTTAGGTACTATCCCAAAATGTATCACTAAGGTGACAGAAGTTGATTTCGGAGCATCATTTTTGAACAGGAGCTTCAACCGTTTTGTGGCATATGAGAAATTCCCTAAGCCCCGGACCTGTCGATTTTGGTCAAAAATGAAAATTTCAAAAGTGCCCCAATTTCTGCTTTAAACTTTAGGTACTATCCCAAAATATATCACTAAGGTGACAGAAGTTGATTTCGGAGCATCATTTTTGAACAGGAGCTTCAACTATTTTGTGGCATATGAGAAATTCCCTAAGCCCCGGACCTTTCGATTTTGGTCAAAAATGTAAATTTCAAAAGTGCCCCAATTTCTGCTTTAAACTTTAGGTACTATCCCAAAATGTATCACTAAGGTGACAGAAGTTGATTTCGGAGCATCATTTTTGAACAGGAGCTTCAACCATTTTGTGGCATATGAGAAAACCCCTAAGCCCCGGACCTGTCGATTTTGGTCAAAAATGTAAATTTCAAAAGTGCCCCAATTTCTGCTTTAAACATTTGGTACTATCCCAAAATGTATCACTAAAGTGACAGAAGCTGATTTCGGAGCATCATTTTTGAACAGGAGCTTCAACTGTTTTGTGGCATATGAGAAATTCCCTAAGCCCCGGACCTGTCGATATTGGTCAAAAATGAAAATTTCAAAAGTGCCCCAATTTCTGCTTTAAACTTTAGGTACTATCCCAAAATGTATCACTAAGGTGACAGAAGTTGATTTCGGAGCATCATTTTTGAACAGGAGCTTCAACCATTTTGTGGCATATGAGAAATTCCCTAATCCCTGGACCTGTCGATTTTGGTCAAAAATTTAAATTTAAAAGTGCCCCAATTTCTGCTTAAAACTTTTGGTACTATCCCAAAATGTATCACTAAGGTGACAGAAGTTAATTTCGGAGCATCATTTTTGAACAAGAGCTTCAACCATTTTGAGACATATGAGAAATTCCCTAGCCCCGGACTGTCAATTTTGGTCAAAAATGAAAATTTCAAAAGTGCCCCAATTTCTGCTTTAAACTTTACGTACTATCCCAAAATGTATCACTAAGGTGACAGAAGTTGACTTCGGAGCATCATTTTTGAACAGGAGCATCAACCGTTTTGTGGCATATGAGAAATTCCCTAAGCCCCAGACCTGTCGATTTTGGTCAAAAATGTAAATTTCAAAAGTGCCCCAATTTCTGCTTTAAACATTTGGTACTATCCCAAAATGTATCACTAAAGTGACAGAAGCTGATTTCGGAGCATCATTTTTGAACAGGAGCTTCAACTGTTTTGTGGCATATGAGAAATTCCCTAAGCCCCGGACCTGTCGATATTGGTCAAAAATGAAAATTTCAAAAGTGCCCAAATTTTTGCTTTAAACTTTAGGTACTATCCCAAAATGTATCACTAAGGTGACAGAAGTTGATTTCGGAGCATCATTTTTGAACAGGAGCTTCAACCGTTTTGTGGCATATGAGCAATTCCCTAAGCCCCGGACCTGTCGATTTTGGTCAAAAATGAAAATTTCAAAAGTGCCCCAATTTCTGCTTTAAACTTTAGGTACTATCCCAAAATGTATCACTAATGTGACAGAAGTTGATTTCGGAGCATCATTTTTGAACAGGAGCTTCAACTGTTTTGTGGCATATGAGAAATTCCCTAAGCCCCGGACCTGTCGATTTTGGTCAAAAATGAAAATTTCAAAAGTGCCCCAATTTCTGCTTTAAACTTTAGGTACTATCCCAAAATGTATCACTAAGGTGACAGAAGTTGATTTCGGAGCATCATTTTTGAACAGGAGCTTCAACCGTTTTGTGGCATATGAGCAATTCCCTAAGCCCCGGACCTGTCGATTTTGGTCAAAAATGAAAATTTCAAAAGTGCCCCAATTTCTGCTTTAAACTTTAGGTACTATCCCAAAATGTATCACTAATGTGACAGAAGTTGATTTCGGAGCATCATTTTTGAACAGGAGCTTCAACCGTTTTGTGGCATATGAGAAATTCCCTAAGCCCCGGACCTGTCGATTTTGGTCAAAAATGAAAATTTCAAAAGTGCCCCAATTTCTGCTTTAAACTTTAGGTACTATCCCAAAATGTATCACTAATGTGACAGAAGTTGATTTCGGAGCATCATTTTTGAACAGGAGCTTCAACCGTTTTGTGGCATATGAGAAATTCCCTAAGCCCCGGACCTGTCGATTTTGGTCAAAAATGAAAATTTCAAAAGTGCCCCAATTTCTGCTTTAAACTTTAGTTACTATCCCAAAATGTATCACTAAGGTGACAGAAGTTGATTTCAGAGCATCATTTTTGAACAGGAGCTTCAACCGTTTTGTGGCATATGAGCAATTCCCTAAGCCCCGGACCTGTCGATTTTGGTCAAAAATGAAAATTTCAAAAGTGCCCCAATTTCTGCTTTAAACTTTAGGTACTATCCCAAAATGTATCACTAATGTGACAGAAGTTGATTTCGGAGCATCATTTTTGAACAGGAGCTTCAACTGTTTTGTGGCATATGAGAAATTCCCTAAGCCCCGGACCTGTCGATTTTGGTCAAAAATGAAAATTTCAAAAGTGCCCCAATTTCTGCTTTAAACTTTAGGTACTATCCCAAAATGTATCACTAAGGTGACAGAAGTTGATTTCGGAGCATCATTTTTGAACAGGAGCTTCAACCGTTTTGTGGCATATGAGCAATTCCCTAAGCCCCGGACCTGTCGATTTTGGTCAAAAATGAAAATTTCAAAAGTGCCCCAATTTCTGCTTTAAACTTTAGGTACTATCCCAAAATGTATCACTAATGTGACAGAAGTTGATTTCGGAGCATCATTTTTGAACAGGAGCTTCAACCGTTTTGTGGCATATGAGAAATTCCCTAAGCCCCGGACCTGTCGATTTTGGTCAAAAATGAAAATTTCAAAAGTGCCCCAATTTCTGCTTTAAACTTTAGGTACTATCCCAAAATGTATCACTAATGTGACAGAAGTTGATTTCGGAGCATCATTTTTGAACAGGAGCTTCAACCGTTTTGTGGCATATGAGAAATTCCCTAAGCCCCGGACCTGTCGATTTTGGTCAAAAATGAAAATTTCAAAAGTGCCCCAATTTCTGCTTTAAACTTTAGGTACTATCCCAAAATGTATCACTAAGGTGACAGAAGTTGATTTCGGAGCATCATTTTTGAACAGGAGCTTCAACCGTTTTGTGGCATATGAGCAATTCCCTAAGCCCCGGACCTGTCGATTTTGGTCAAAAATGAAAATTTCAAAAGTGCCCCAATTTCTGCTTTAAACTTTAGGTACTATCCCAAAATGTATCACTAATGTGACAGAAGTTGATTTCGGAGCATCATTTTTGAACAGGAGCTTCAACCGTTTTGTGGCATATGAGAAATTCCCTAAGCCCCGGACCTGTCGATTTTGGTCAAAAATGAAAATTTCAAAAGTGCCCCAATTTCTGCTTTAAACTTTAGGTACTATCCCAAAATGTATCACTAATGTGACAGAAGTTGATTTCGGAGCATCATTTTTGAACAGGAGCTTCAACCGTTTTGTGGCATATGAGAAATTCCCTAAGCCCCGGACCTGTCGATTTTGGTCAAAAATGAAAATTTCAAAAGTGCCCCAATTTCTGCTTTAAACTTTAGTTACTATCCCAAAATGTATCACTAAGGTGACAGAAGTTGATTTCAGAGCATCATTTTTGAACAGGAGCTTCAACCATTTTGTGGCATATGAGAAAATCCCTAAGCCCCGGACCTGTCGATTTTGGTCAAAAATGAAAATTTCAAAAGTGCCCCAATTTCTGCTTTAAACATTTGGTAATATCCCAAAATGTATCACTAAGGTGACAGAAGCTGATTTTGGAGCATCATTTTTTAACAGGAGCTTCAACCGTTTTGTGGCATATGAGAAATTCCCTAAGCCCCGGACCTGTCGATTTTGGTTAAAAATGAAAATTTCAAAAGTGCCCCAATTTCTGCTTTAAACTTTAGGTACTATCCCAAAATGTATCACTAAGGTGACAGAAGTTGATTTCGGAGCATCATTTTTGAACAGGAGCTTCAACTATTTTGTGGCATATGAGAAATTCCCTAAGCCACGGACCTGTCGATTTTGGTCAAAAATTAAAATTTCAAAAGTGCCCCAATTTCTGCTTTAAACTTTAGGTACTATCCCAAAATGTATCACTAAGGTGACAGAAGTTGATTTCGGAGCATCATTTTTGAACAGGAGCTTCAACCATTTTGTGGCATATGAGAAATTCCCTAATCCCTGGACCTGTCAATTTTGGTCAAAAATGAAAATTTCAAAAGTGCCCCAATTTCTGCTTTAAACTTTACGTACTATCCCAAAATGTATCACTAAGGTGACAGAAGTTGATTTCGGAGCATCATTTTTGAACAGGAGCTTCAACCATTTTGTGGCATATGAGAAAACCCCTAAGCCCCGGACCTGTCGATTTTGGTCAAAAATGTAAATTTCAAAAGTGCCCCAATTTCTGCTTTAAACATTTGGTACTATCCCAAAATGTATCACTAAAGTGACAGAAGCTGATTTCGGAGCATCATTTTTGAACAGGAGCTTCAACTGTTTTGTGGCATATGAGAAATTCCCTAAGCCCCGGACCTGTCGATATTGGTCAAAAATGAAAATTTCAAAAGTGCCCCAATTTCTGCTTTAAACTTTAGGTACTATCCCAAAATGTATCACTAAGGTGACAGAAGTTGATTTCGGAGCATCATTTTTGAACAGGAGCTTCAACCATTTTGTGGCATATGAGAAATTCCCTAATCCCTGGACCTGTCGATTTTGGTCAAAAATTTAAATTTAAAAGTGCCCCAATTTCTGCTTAAAACTTTTGGTACTATCCCAAAATGTATCACTAAGGTGACAGAAGTTAATTTCGGAGCATCATTTTTGAACAAGAGCTTCAACCATTTTGAGACATATGAGAAATTCCCTAGCCCCGGACTGTCAATTTTGGTCAAAAATGAAAATTTCAAAAGTGCCCCAATTTCTGCTTTAAACTTTACGTACTATCCCAAAATGTATCACTAATGTGACAGAAGTTGATTTCGGAGCATCATTTTTGAACAGGAGCTTCAACTGTTTTGTGGCATATGAGAAATTCCCTAAGCCCCGGACCTGTCGATTTTGGTCAAAAATGAAAATTTCAAAAGTGCCCCAATTTCTGCTTTAAACTTTAGGTACTATCCCAAAATGTATCACTAAGGTGACAGAAGTTGATTTCGGAGCATCATTTTTGAACAGGAGCTTCAACCGTTTTGTGGCATATGAGCAATTCCCTAAGCCCCGGACCTGTCGATTTTGGTCAAAAATGAAAATTTCAAAAGTGCCCCAATTTCTGCTTTAAACTTTAGGTACTATCCCAAAATGTATCACTAATGTGACAGAAGTTGATTTCGGAGCATCATTTTTGAACAGGAGCTTCAACCGTTTTGTGGCATATGAGAAATTCCCTAAGCCCCGGACCTGTCGATTTTGGTCAAAAATGAAAATTTCAAAAGTGCCCCAATTTCTGCTTTAAACTTTAGGTACTATCCCAAAATGTATCACTAATGTGACAGAAGTTGATTTCGGAGCATCATTTTTGAACAGGAGCTTCAACCGTTTTGTGGCATATGAGAAATTCCCTAAGCCCCGGACCTGTCGATTTTGGTCAAAAATGAAAATTTCAAAAGTGCCCCAATTTCTGCTTTAAACTTTAGTTACTATCCCAAAATGTATCACTAAGGTGACAGAAGTTGATTTCAGAGCATCATTTTTGAACAGGAGCTTCAACCGTTTTGTGGCATATGAGCAATTCCCTAAGCCCCGGACCTGTCGATTTTGGTCAAAAATGAAAATTTCAAAAGTGCCCCAATTTCTGCTTTAAACTTTAGGTACTATCCCAAAATGTATCACTAATGTGACAGAAGTTGATTTCGGAGCATCATTTTTGAACAGGAGCTTCAACTGTTTTGTGGCATATGAGAAATTCCCTAAGCCCCGGACCTGTCGATTTTGGTCAAAAATGAAAATTTCAAAAGTGCCCCAATTTCTGCTTTAAACTTTAGGTACTATCCCAAAATGTATCACTAAGGTGACAGAAGTTGATTTCGGAGCATCATTTTTGAACAGGAGCTTCAACCGTTTTGTGGCATATGAGCAATTCCCTAAGCCCCGGACCTGTCGATTTTGGTCAAAAATGAAAATTTCAAAAGTGCCCCAATTTCTGCTTTAAACTTTAGGTACTATCCCAAAATGTATCACTAATGTGACAGAAGTTGATTTCGGAGCATCATTTTTGAACAGGAGCTTCAACCGTTTTGTGGCATATGAGAAATTCCCTAAGCCCCGGACCTGTCGATTTTGGTCAAAAATGAAAATTTCAAAAGTGCCCCAATTTCTGCTTTAAACTTTAGGTACTATCCCAAAATGTATCACTAATGTGACAGAAGTTGATTTCGGAGCATCATTTTTGAACAGGAGCTTCAACCGTTTTGTGGCATATGAGAAATTCCCTAAGCCCCGGACCTGTCGATTTTGGTCAAAAATGAAAATTTCAAAAGTGCCCCAATTTCTGCTTTAAACTTTAGTTACTATCCCAAAATGTATCACTAAGGTGACAGAAGTTGATTTCAGAGCATCATTTTTGAACAGGAGCTTCAACCATTTTGTGGCATATGAGAAAATCCCTAAGCCCCGGACCTGTCGATTTTGGTCAAAAATGAAAATTTCAAAAGTGCCCCAATTTCTGCTTTAAACATTTGGTAATATCCCAAAATGTATCACTAAGGTGACAGAAGCTGATTTTGGAGCATCATTTTTTAACAGGAGCTTCAACCGTTTTGTGGCATATGAGAAATTCCCTAAGCCCCGGACCTGTCGATTTTGGTTAAAAATGAAAATTTCAAAAGTGCCCCAATTTCTGCTTTAAACTTTAGGTACTATCCCAAAATGTATCACTAAGGTGACAGAAGTTGATTTCGGAGCATCATTTTTGAACAGGAGCTTCAACTATTTTGTGGCATATGAGAAATTCCCTAAGCCACGGACCTGTCGATTTTGGTCAAAAATTAAAATTTCAAAAGTGCCCCAATTTCTGCTTTAAACTTTAGGTACTATCCCAAAATGTATCACTAAGGTGACAGAAGTTGATTTCGGAGCATCATTTTTGAACAGGAGCTTCAACCATTTTGTGGCATATGAGAAATTCCCTAATCCCTGGACCTGTCAATTTTGGTCAAAAATGAAAATGTCAAAAGTGCCCCAATTTCTGCTTTAAACTTTACGTACTATCCCAAAATGTATCACTAAGGTGACAGAAGTTGACTTCGGAGCATCATTTTTGAACAGGAGCTTCAACCGTTTTGTGACATATGATAAATTCCCTAAACCCCGGACCTGTCGATTTTGGTCAAAAATGAAAATTTCAAAAGTGCCCCAATTTCTGCTTTAAACTTTAGGTACTATCCCAAAATGTATCACTAAGGTGACAGAAGTTGATTTCGGAGCATCATTTTTGAACAGGAGCTTCAACCGTTTTGTGGCATATGAGAAATTCCCTAAGCCCCGGACCTGTCGATTTTGGTCAAAAATGAAAATTTCAAAAGTGCCCCAATTTCTGCTTTAAACTTTAGTTACTATCCCAAAATGTATCACTAAGGTGACAGAAGTTGATTTCAGAGCATCATTTTTGAACAGGAGCTTCAACCATTTTGTGGCATATGAGAAAATCCCTAAGCCCCGGACCTGTCGATTTTGGTCAAAAATGAAAATTTCAAAAGTGCCCCAATTTCTGCTTTAAACATTTGGTAATATCCCAAAATGTATCACTAAGGTGACAGAAGCTGATTTTGGAGCATCATTTTTTAACAGGAGCTTCAACCGTTTTGTGGCATATGAGAAATTCCCTAAGCCCCGGACCTGTCGATTTTGGTTAAAAATGAAAATTTCAAAAGTGCCCCAATTTCTGCTTTAAACTTTAGGTACTATCCCAAAATGTATCACTAAGGTGACAGAAGTTGATTTCGGAGCATCATTTTTGAACAGGAGCTTCAACCATTTTGTGGCATATGAGAAATTCCCTAATCCCTGGACCTGTCAATTTTGGTCAAAAATGAAAATTTCAAAAGTGCCCCAATTTCTGCTTTAAACTTTACGTACTATCCCAAAATGTATCACTAAGGTGACAGAAGTTGACTTCGGAGCATCATTTTTGAACAGGAGCTTCAACCGTTTTGTGACATATGATAAATTCCCTAAACCCCGGACCTGTCGATTTTGGTCAAAAATGAAAATTTCAAAAGTGCCCCAATTTCTGCTTTAAACTTTAGGTACTATCCCAAAATGTATCACTAAGGTGACAGAAGTTGATTTCGGAGCATCATTTTTGAACAGGAGCTTCAACCGTTTTGTGACATATGATAAATTCCCTAAGCCCCGGACCTGTCGATATTGGTCAAAAATGTAAATTTCAAAAGTGCCCCAATTTCTGCTTTAAACATTTGGTACTATCCCAAAATGTATCACTAAGGTGACAGAAGCTGATTTCAGAGCATCATTTTTGAACAGGAGCTTCAACCGTTTTGTGGCATATGAGAAATTCCCTAAGCCCCTGACCTGTCGATTTTGGTCAAAAATGTAAATTTCAAAAGTGCCCCAATTTCTGCTTTAAACATTTGGTACTATCCCAAAATGTATCACTAAGGTGACAGAAGCTGATTTCAGAGCATCATTTTTGAACAGGAGCTTCAACCGTTTTGTGGCATATGAGAAATTCCCTAAGCCCCGGACCTGTCGATTTTGGTCAAAAATAAAAATTTCAAAAGTGCCCCAATTTCTGCTTTAAACTTTAGGTACTATCCCAAAATGTATCACTAAGGTGACAGAAGTTGATTTCGGAGCACCATTTTTGAACAGGAGCTTCAACCGTTTTGTGACAAATGAGAAATTCCCTAAGCCCCGGACCTGTCGATTTTGGTCAAAAATGTAAATTTCAAAAGTGCCCCAATTTCTGCTTCAAACATTTGGTACTATCCCAAAATGTATCACTAAGGTGACAGAAGTTGATTTCGGAGCATCATTTTTGAACAGGAGCATCAACCATTTTGTGGCATATGAGAAATTCCCTAATCCCCGGACCTGTCGATTTTGGTCAAAAATGTAAATTTAAAAGTGCCCCAATTTCTGCTTTAAACTTTAGGTACTATCCCAAAATGTATATCTAAGGTGACAGAAGTTGATTTCGGAGCATCATTTTTGAACAGGAGCTTCAACCGTTTTGTGACATATGAGAAATTCCCTAAGCCCCGGACCTGTCGATTTTTGTCATAAATGAAAATTTCAAAAGTGCCCAAATTTCTGCTTTAAACTTTAGGTACTATCCCAAAATGTATCACTAAGGTGACAGAAGTTGACTTCGGAGCATCATTTTTGAACAGGAGCTTCAACCGTTTTGTGGCATATGAGAAATTCCCTAAGCCCCAGACCTGTCGATTTTGGTCAAAAATGTAAATTTCAAAAGTGCCCCAATTTCTGCTTTAAACATTTGGTACTATCCCAAAATGTATCACTAAAGTGACAGAAGCTGATTTCGGAGCATCATTTTTGAACAGGAGCTTCAACTGTTTTGTGGCATATGAGAAATTCCCTAAGCCCCGGACCTGTCGATATTGGTCAAAAATGAAAATTTCAAAAGTGCCCCAATTTCTGCTTTAAACTTTAGGTACTATCCCAAAATGTATCACTAAGGTGACAGAAGTTGATTTCGGAGCATCATTTTTGAACAGGAGCTTCAACCATTTTGTGGCATATGAGAAATTCCCTAATCCCTGGACCTGTCGATTTTGGTCAAAAATGTAAATTTAAAAGTGCCCCAATTTCTGCTTAAAACTTTTGGTACTATCCCAAAATGTATCACTAAGGTGACAGAAGTTAATTTCGGAGCATCATTTTTGAACAAGAGCTTCAACCATTTTGAGACATATGAGAAATTCCCTAGCCCCGGACTGTCAATTTTGGTCAAAAATGAAAATTTCAAAAGTGCCCCAATTTCTGCTTTAAACTTTACGTACTATCCCAAAATGTATCACTAAGGTGACAGAAGTTGACTTCGGAGCATCATTTTTGAACAGGAGCATCAACCGTTTTGTGGCATATGAGAAATTCCCTAAGCCCCAGACCTGTCGATTTTGGTCAAAAATGTAAATTTCAAAAGTGCCCCAATTTCTGCTTTAAACATTTGGTACTATCCCAAAATGTATCACTAAAGTGACAGAAGCTGATTTCGGAGCATCATTTTTGAACAGGAGCTTCAACTGTTTTGTGGCATATGAGAAATTCCCTAAGCCCCGGACCTGTCGATATTGGTCAAAAATGAAAATTTCAAAAGTGCCCAAATTTTTGCTTTAAACTTTAGGTACTATCCCAAAATGTATCACTAAGGTGACAGAAGTTGATTTCGGAGCATCATTTTTGAACAGGAGCTTCAACCGTTTTGTGGCATATGAGCAATTCCCTAAGCCCCGGACCTGTCGATTTTGGTCAAAAATGAAAATTTCAAAAGTGCCCCAATTTCTGCTTTAAACTTTAGGTACTATCCCAAAATGTATCACTAATGTGACAGAAGTTGATTTCGGAGCATCATTTTTGAACAGGAGCTTCAACTGTTTTGTGGCATATGAGAAATTCCCTAAGCCCCGGACCTGTCGATTTTGGTCAAAAATGAAAATTTCAAAAGTGCCCCAATTTCTGCTTTAAACTTTAGGTACTATCCCAAAATGTATCACTAAGGTGACAGAAGTTGATTTCGGAGCATCATTTTTGAACAGGAGCTTCAACCGTTTTGTGGCATATGAGCAATTCCCTAAGCCCCGGACCTGTCGATTTTGGTCAAAAATGAAAATTTCAAAAGTGCCCCAATTTCTGCTTTAAACTTTAGGTACTATCCCAAAATGTATCACTAATGTGACAGAAGTTGATTTCGGAGCATCATTTTTGAACAGGAGCTTCAACCGTTTTGTGGCATATGAGAAATTCCCTAAGCCCCGGACCTGTCGATTTTGGTCAAAAATGAAAATTTCAAAAGTGCCCCAATTTCTGCTTTAAACTTTAGGTACTATCCCAAAATGTATCACTAATGTGACAGAAGTTGATTTCGGAGCATCATTTTTGAACAGGAGCTTCAACCGTTTTGTGGCATATGAGAAATTCCCTAAGCCCCGGACCTGTCGATTTTGGTCAAAAATGAAAATTTCAAAAGTGCCCCAATTTCTGCTTTAAACTTTAGTTACTATCCCAAAATGTATCACTAAGGTGACAGAAGTTGATTTCAGAGCATCATTTTTGAACAGGAGCTTCAACCATTTTGTGGCATATGAGAAAATCCCTAAGCCCCGGACCTGTCGATTTTGGTCAAAAATGAAAATTTCAAAAGTGCCCCAATTTCTGCTTTAAACATTTGGTAATATCCCAAAATGTATCACTAAGGTGACAGAAGCTGATTTTGGAGCATCATTTTTTAACAGGAGCTTCAACCGTTTTGTGGCATATGAGAAATTCCCTAAGCCCCGGACCTGTCGATTTTGGTTAAAAATGAAAATTTCAAAAGTGCCCCAATTTCTGCTTTAAACTTTAGGTACTATCCCAAAATGTATCACTAAGGTGACAGAAGTTGATTTCGGAGCATCATTTTTGAACAGGAGCTTCAACGGTTTTGTGACATATGAGAAATTCCCTAAGCCCCGGACCTGTCGATTTTGGTCAAAAATGAAAATTTCAAAAGTGCCCAAATTTCTGCTTTAAACTTTAGGTACTATCCCAAAATGTATCACTAAGGTGACAGAAGTTGATTTCGGAGCATCATTTTTGAACAGGAGCTTCAACCGTTTTGTGACATATGATAAATTCCCTAAGCCCCGGACCTGTCGATTTTGGTCAAAAATGAAAATTTCAAAAGTGCCCCAATTTCTGCTTTAAACTTTAGGTACTATCCCAAAATGTATCACTAAGGTGACAGAAGTTGATTTCGGAGCATCATTTTTGAACAGGAGCTTCAACTATTTTGTGGCATATAAGAAATTCCCTAAGCCCCGGACCTTTCGATTTTGGTCAAAAATGTAAATTTCAAAAGTGCCCCAATTTCTGCTTTAAACTTTAGGTACTATCCCAAAATGTATCACTAAGGTGACAGAAGTTGATTTCGGAGCATCATTTTTGAACAGGAGCTTCAACCGTTTTGTGGCATATGAGCAATTCCCTAAGCCCCGGACCTGTCGATTTTGGTCAAAAATGAAAATTTCAAAAGTGCCCCAATTTCTGCTTTAAACTTTAGGTACTATCCCAAAATGTATCACTAATGTGACAGAAGTTGATTTCGGAGCATCATTTTTGAACAGGAGCTTCAACCGTTTTGTGGCATATGAGAAATTCCCTAAGCCCCGGACCTGTCGATTTTGGTCAAAAATGAAAATTTCAAAAGTGCCCCAATTTCTGCTTTAAACTTTAGGTACTATCCCAAAATGTATCACTAATGTGACAGAAGTTGATTTCGGAGCATCATTTTTGAACAGGAGCTTCAACCGTTTTGTGGCATATGAGAAATTCCCTAAGCCCCGGACCTGTCGATTTTGGTCAAAAATGAAAATTTCAAAAGTGCCCCAATTTCTGTTTTAAACTTTAGTTACTATCCCAAAATGTATCACTAAGGTGACAGAAGTTGATTTCAGAGCATCATTTTTGAACAGGAGCTTCAACCATTTTGTGGCATATGAGAAAATCCCTAAGCCCCGGACCTGTCGATTTTGGTCAAAAATTAAAATTTCAAAAGTGCCCCAATTTCTGCTTTAAACATTTGGTAATATCCCAAAATGTATCACTAAGGTGACAGAAGCTGATTTTGGAGCATCATTTTTTAACAGGAGCTTCAACCGTTTTGTGGCATATGAGAAATTCCCTAAGCCCCGGACCTGTCGATTTTGGTTAAAAATGAAAATTTCAAAAGTGCCCCAATTTCTGCTTTAAACTTTAGGTACTATCCCAAAATGTATCACTAAGGTGACAGAAGTTGATTTCGGAGCATCATTTTTGAACAGGAGCTTCAACGGTTTTGTGACATATGAGAAATTCCCTAAGCCCCGGCCGGACCTGTCGATTTTGGTCAAAAATGAAAATTTCAAAAGTGCCCAAATTTCTGCTTTAAACTTTAGGTACTATCCCAAAATGTATCACTAAGGTGACAGAAGTTGATTTCGGAGCATCATTTTTGAACAGGAGCTTCAACCGTTTTGTGACATATGATAAATTCCCTAAGCCCCGGACCTGTCGATTTTGGTCAAAAATGAAAATTTCAAAAGTGCCCCAATTTCTGCTTTAAACTTTAGGTACTATCCCAAAATGTATCACTAAGGTGACAGAAGTTGATTTCGGAGCATCATTTTTGAACAGGAGCTTCAACTATTTTGTGGCATATAAGAAATTCCCTAAGCCCCGGACCTTTCGATTTTGGTCAAAAATGTAAATTTCAAAAGTGCCCCAATTTCTGCTTTAAACTTTAGGTACTATCCCAAAATGTATCACTAAGGTGACAGAAGTTGATTTCGGAGCATCATTTTTGAACAGAGGCTTCAACCATTTTGTGGCATATGAGAAAATCCCTAAGCCCCGGACCTGTCGATTTTGGTCAAAAATGAAAATTTCAAAAGTGCCCCAATTTCTGCTTTAAACTTTAGGTACTATCCCAAAATGTATCACTATGGTGACAGAAGTTGATTTCGGAGCATCATTTTTGAACAGGAGCTTCAACCATTTTGTGGCATATGAGAAAATCCCTAAGCCCCGGACCTGTCGATTTTGGTCAAAAATGAAAATTTCAAAAGTGCCCCAATTTCTGCTTTAAACTTTAGGTACTATCCCAAAATGTATCACTAAGGTGACAGAAGTTGATTTCGGAGCATCATTTTTGAACAGGAGCTTCAACCGTTTTGTAACATATGAGAAATTCCCTAAGCCCCGGACCTGTCAATTTTGGTCAAAAATTTAAATTTCAAAAGTGCCCCAATTTCTGCTTTAAACTTTAGGTACTATCCCAAAATGTATCACTAAGGTGACAGAACTTGATTTCGGAGCATCATTTTTGAACAGGAGCTTCAACCAATTTGTGGCATATGAGAAATTCCCTAAGCCCCGGACCTGTCGATTTTGGTCAAAAATGAAAATTTCAAAAGTGCCCCAATTTCTGCTTTAAACTTTAGGTACTATCCCAAAATGTATCACTAAGGTGACAGAAGTTGATTTCGGAGCATCATTTTTGAACAGGAGCGTCAACCGTTTTGTGACAAATGAGAAATTCCCTAAGCCCCGGACCTGTCGATTTTGGTCAAAAATGAAAATTTCAAAAGTGCCCAAATTTCTGCTTTAAACTTTAGGTACTATCCCAAAATGTATCACTAAGGTGACAGAAGTTGATTTCGGAGCATCATTTTTGAACAGGAGCTTCAACCGTTTTGTGACATATGATAAATTCCCTAAACCCCGGACCTGTCGATTTTGGTCAAAAATGAAAATTTCAAAAGTGCCCAAATTTCTGCTTTAAACTTTAGGTACTATCCCAAAATGTATCACTAAGGTGACAGAAGTTGATTTCGGAGCATCATTTTTGAACAGGAGCTTCAACCGTTTTGTGACATATGATAAATTCCCTAAACCCCGGACCTGTCGATTTTGGTCAAAAATGTAAATTTCAAAAGTGCCCCAATTTCTGCTTTAAACTTTAGGTACTATCCCAAAATGTATCACTAAGGTGACAGAAGTTGATTTCGGAGCATCATTTTTGAACAGGAGCTTCAACTATTTTGTGGCATATGAGAAATTCCCTAAGCCCCGGACCTGTCGATTTTGGTCAAAAATGAAAATTTCAAAAGTGCCCCAATTTCTGCTTTAAACTTTTGGTACTATCCCAAAATGTATCACTAAGGTGACAGAAGTTGATTTCAGAGCATCATTTTTGAACAAGAGCTTCAACCATTTTGATACATATGAGAAATTCCCTAAGCCCCGGACCTGTCAATTTTGGTCAAAAATGAAAATTTCAAAAGTGCCCCAATTTCTGCTTTAAACTTTAGGTACTATCCCAAAATGTATATCTAAGGTGACAGAAGTTGATTTCGGAGCATCATTTTTGAACAGGTGCTTCAACTGTTTTGTGACATATGAGAAATTCCCTAAGCCCCAGACCTGTCGATTTTGGTCAAAAATGTAAATTTCAAAAGTGCCCCAATTTCTTCTTTAAACATTTGGTACTATCCCAAAATGTATCACTAAGGTGACAGAAGCTGATTTCGGAGCATCATTTTTGAACAGGAGCTTCAACTGTTTTGTGGCATATGAGAAATTCCCTAAGCCCCGGACCTGTCGATTTTGGTCAAAAATGAAAATTTCAAAAGTGCCCCAATTTCTGCTTTAAACTTTAGGTACTATCCCAAAATGTATCACTAATGTGACAGAAGTTGATTTCGGAGCATCATTTTTGAACAGGAGCTTCAACCGTTTTGTGGCATATGAGAAATTCCCTAAGCCCCGGACCTGTCGATTTTGGTCAAAAATGAAAATTTCAAAAGTGCCCCAATTTCTGCTTTAAACTTTAGGTACTATCCCAAAATGTATCACTAAGGTGACAGAAGTTGATTTCGGAGCATCATTTTTGAACAGGAGCTTCAACCGTTTTGTGACAAATGAGAAATTCCCTAAGCCCCGGACCTGTCGATTTTGGTCAAAAATGAAAATTTCAAAAGTGCCCCAATTTCTGCTTTAAACTTTAGTTACTATCCCAAAATGTATCACTAAGGTGACAGAAGTTGATTTCGGAGCATCATTTTTGAACAGGAGCTTCAACCATTTTGTGGCATATGAGAAAATCCCTAAGCCCCGGACCTGTCGATTTTGGTCAAAAATGAAAATTTCAAAAGTGCCCCAATTTCTGCTTTAAACTTTAGGTACTATCCCAAAATGTATCACTAAGGTGACAGAAGTTGATTTCGGAGCATCATTTTTGAACAGGAGCTTCAACCGTTTTGTGGCATATGAGAAATTCCCTAAGCCCCGGACCTGTCGATTTTGGTCAAAAATGAAAATTTCAAAAGTGCCCCAATTTCTGCTTTAAACTTTAGGTACTATCCCAAAATATATCACTAAGGTGACAGAAGTTGATTTCGGAGCATCATTTTTGAACAGGAGCTTCAACTATTTTGTGGCATATGAGAAATTCCCTAAGCCCCGGACCTTTCGATTTTGGTCAAAAATGTAAATTTCAAAAGTGCCCCAATTTCTGCTTTAAACTTTAGGTACTATCCCAAAATGTATCACTAAGGTGACAGAAGTTGATTTCGGAGCATCATTTTTGAACAGGAGCTTCAACCATTTTGTGGCATATGAGAAAACCCCTAAGCCCCGGACCTGTCGATTTTGGTCAAAAATGTAAATTTCAAAAGTGCCCCAATTTCTGCTTTAAACATTTGGTACTATCCCAAAATGTATCACTAAAGTGACAGAAGCTGATTTCGGAGCATCATTTTTGAACAGGAGCTTCAACTGTTTTGTGGCATATGAGAAATTCCCTAAGCCCCGGACCTGTCGATATTGGTCAAAAATGAAAATTTCAAAAGTGCCCCAATTTCTGCTTTAAACTTTAGGTACTATCCCAAAATGTATCACTAAGGTGACAGAAGTTGATTTCGGAGCATCATTTTTGAACAGGAGCTTCAACCATTTTGTGGCATATGAGAAATTCCCTAATCCCTGGACCTGTCGATTTTGGTCAAAAATGTAAATTTAAAAGTGCCCCAATTTCTGCTTAAAACTTTTGGTACTATCCCAAAATGTATCACTAAGGTGACAGAAGTTAATTTCGGAGCATCATTTTTGAACAAGAGCTTCAACCATTTTGAGACATATGAGAAATTCCCTAGCCCCGGACTGTCAATTTTGGTCAAAAATGAAAATTTCAAAAGTGCCCCAATTTCTGCTTTAAACTTTACGTACTATCCCAAAATGTATCACTAAGGTGACAGAAGTTGACTTCGGAGCATCATTTTTGAACAGGAGCATCAACCGTTTTGTGGCATATGAGAAATTCCCTAAGCCCCAGACCTGTCGATTTTGGTCAAAAATGTAAATTTCAAAAGTGCCCCAATTTCTGCTTTAAACATTTGGTACTATCCCAAAATGTATCACTAAAGTGACAGAAGCTGATTTCGGAGCATCATTTTTGAACAGGAGCTTCAACTGTTTTGTGGCATATGAGAAATTCCCTAAGCCCCGGACCTGTCGATATTGGTCAAAAATGAAAATTTCAAAAGTGCCCAAATTTTTGCTTTAAACTTTAGGTACTATCCCAAAATGTATCACTAAGGTGACAGAAGTTGATTTCGGAGCATCATTTTTGAACAGGAGCTTCAACCGTTTTGTGGCATATGAGCAATTCCCTAAGCCCCGGACCTGTCGATTTTGGTCAAAAATGAAAATTTCAAAAGTGCCCCAATTTCTGCTTTAAACTTTAGGTACTATCCCAAAATGTATCACTAATGTGACAGAAGTTGATTTCGGAGCATCATTTTTGAACAGGAGCTTCAACTGTTTTGTGGCATATGAGAAATTCCCTAAGCCCCGGACCTGTCGATTTTGGTCAAAAATGAAAATTTCAAAAGTGCCCCAATTTCTGCTTTAAACTTTAGGTACTATCCCAAAATGTATCACTAAGGTGACAGAAGTTGATTTCGGAGCATCATTTTTGAACAGGAGCTTCAACCGTTTTGTGGCATATGAGCAATTCCCTAAGCCCCGGACCTGTCGATTTTGGTCAAAAATGAAAATTTCAAAAGTGCCCCAATTTCTGCTTTAAACTTTAGGTACTATCCCAAAATGTATCACTAATGTGACAGAAGTTGATTTCGGAGCATCATTTTTGAACAGGAGCTTCAACCGTTTTGTGGCATATGAGAAATTCCCTAAGCCCCGGACCTGTCGATTTTGGTCAAAAATGAAAATTTCAAAAGTGCCCCAATTTCTGCTTTAAACTTTAGGTACTATCCCAAAATGTATCACTAATGTGACAGAAGTTGATTTCGGAGCATCATTTTTGAACAGGAGCTTCAACCGTTTTGTGGCATATGAGAAATTCCCTAAGCCCCGGACCTGTCGATTTTGGTCAAAAATGAAAATTTCAAAAGTGCCCCAATTTCTGCTTTAAACTTTAGTTACTATCCCAAAATGTATCACTAAGGTGACAGAAGTTGATTTCAGAGCATCATTTTTGAACAGGAGCTTCAACCATTTTGTGGCATATGAGAAAATCCCTAAGCCCCGGACCTGTCGATTTTGGTCAAAAATGAAAATTTCAAAAGTGCCCCAATTTCTGCTTTAAACATTTGGTAATATCCCAAAATGTATCACTAAGGTGACAGAAGCTGATTTTGGAGCATCATTTTTTAACAGGAGCTTCAACCGTTTTGTGGCATATGAGAAATTCCCTAAGCCCCGGACCTGTCGATTTTGGTTAAAAATGAAAATTTCAAAAGTGCCCCAATTTCTGCTTTAAACTTTAGGTACTATCCCAAAATGTATCACTAAGGTGACAGAAGTTGATTTCGGAGCATCATTTTTGAACAGGAGCTTCAACGGTTTTGTGACATATGAGAAATTCCCTAAGACCCGGACCTGTCGATTTTGGTCAAAAATGAAAATTTCAAAAGTGCCCAAATTTCTGCTTTAAACTTTAGGTACTATCCCAAAATGTATCACTAAGGTGACAGAAGTTGATTTCGGAGCATCATTTTTGAACAGGAGCTTCAACCGTTTTGTGACATATGATAAATTCCCTAAGCCCCGGACCTGTCGATTTTGGTCAAAAATGAAAATTTCAAAAGTGCCCCAATTTCTGCTTTAAACTTTAGGTACTATCCCAAAATGTATCACTAAGGTGACAGAAGTTGATTTCGGAGCATCATTTTTGAACAGGAGCTTCAACTATTTTGTGGCATATAAGAAATTCCTTAAGCCCCGGACCTTTCGATTTTGGTCAAAAATGTAAATTTCAAAAGTGCCCCAATTTCTGCTTTAAACTTTAGGTACTATCCCAAAATGTATCACTAAGGTGACAGAAGTTGATTTCGGAGCATCATTTTTGAACAGGAGCTTCAACCGTTTTGTGGCATATGAGCAATTCCCTAAGCCCCGGACCTGTCGATTTTGGTCAAAAATGAAAATTTCAAAAGTGCCCCAATTTCTGCTTTAAACTTTAGGTACTATCCCAAAATGTATCACTAATGTGACAGAAGTTGATTTCGGAGCATCATTTTTGAACAGGAGCTTCAACCGTTTTGTGGCATATGAGAAATTCCCTAAGCCCCGGACCTGTCGATTTTGGTCAAAAATGAAAATTTCAAAAGTGCCCCAATTTCTGCTTTAAACTTTAGGTACTATCCCAAAATGTATCACTAATGTGACAGAAGTTGATTTCGGAGCATCATTTTTGAACAGGAGCTTCAACCGTTTTGTGGCATATGAGAAATTCCCTAAGCCCCGGACCTGTCGATTTTGGTCAAAAATGAAAATTTCAAAAGTGCCCCAATTTCTGCTTTAAACTTTAGTTACTATCCCAAAATGTATCACTAAGGTGACAGAAGTTGATTTCAGAGCATCATTTTTGAACAGGAGCTTCAACCATTTTGTGGCATATGAGAAAATCCCTAAGCCCCGGACCTGTCGATTTTGGTCAAAAATGAAAATTTCAAAAGTGCCCCAATTTCTGCTTTAAACATTTGGTAATATCCCAAAATGTATCACTAAGGTGACAGAAGCTGATTTTGGAGCATCATTTTTTAACAGGAGCTTCAACCGTTTTGTGGCATATGAGAAATTCCCTAAGCCCCGGACCTGTCGATTTTGGTTAAAAATGAAAATTTCAAAAGTGCCCCAATTTCTGCTTTAAACTTTAGGTACTATCCCAAAATGTATCACTAAGGTGACAGAAGTTGATTTCGGAGCATCATTTTTGAACAGGAGCTTCAACGGTTTTGTGACATATGAGAAATTCCCTAAGCCCCGGACCTGTCGATTTTGGTCAAAAATGAAAATTTCAAAAGTGCCCAAATTTCTGCTTTAAACTTTAGGTACTATCCCAAAATGTATCACTAAGGTGACAGAAGTTGATTTCGGAGCATCATTTTTGAACAGGAGCTTCAACCGTTTTGTGACATATGATAAATTCCCTAAGCCCCGGACCTGTCGATTTTGGTCAAAAATGAAAATTTCAAAAGTGCCCCAATTTCTGCTTTAAACTTTAATTACTATCCCAAAATGTATCACTAAGGTGACAGAAGTTGATTTCGGAGCATCATTTTTGAACAGGAGCTTCAACTATTTTGTGGCATATAAGAAATTCCCTAAGCCCCGGACCTTTCGATTTTGGTCAAAAATGTAAATTTCAAAAGTGCCCCAATTTCTGCTTTAAACTTTAGGTACTATCCCAAAATGTATCACTAAGGTGACAGAAGTTGATTTCGGAGCATCATTTTTGAACAGGAGCTTCAACCATTTTGTGGCATATGAGAAAATCCCTAAGCCCCGGACCTGTCGATTTTGGTCAAAAATGAAAATTTCAAAAGTGCCCCAATTTCTGCTTTAAACTTTAGGTACTATCCCAAAATGTATCACTATGGTGACAGAAGTTGATTTCGGAGCATCATTTTTGAACAGGAGCTTCAACCATTTTGTGGCATATGAGAAAATCCCTAAGCCCCGGACCTGTCGATTTTGGTCAAAAATGAAAATTTCAAAAGTGCCCCAATTTCTGCTTTAAACTTTAGGTACTATCCCAAAATGTATCACTAAGGTGACAGAAGTTGATTTCGGAGCATCATTTTTGAACAGGAGCTTCAACCGTTTTGTAACATATGAGAAATTCCCTAAGCCCCGGACCTGTCAATTTTGGTCAAAAATTTAAATTTCAAAAGTGCCCCAATTTCTGCTTTAAACTTTAGGTACTATCCCAAAATGTATCACTAAGGTGACAGAACTTGATTTCGGAGCATCATTTTTGAACAGGAGCTTCAACCAATTTGTGGCATATGAGAAATTCCCTAAGCCCCGGACCTGTCGATTTTGGTCAAAAATGAAAATTTCAAAAGTGCCCCAATTTCTGCTTTAAACTTTAGGTACTATCCCAAAATGTATCACTAAGGTGACAGAAGTTGATTTCGGAGCATCATTTTTGAACAGGAGCTTCAACCGTTTTCTGACAAATGAGAAATTCCCTAAGCCCCGGACCTGTCGATTTTGGTCAAAAATGAAAATTTCAAAAGTGCCCAAATTTCTGCTTTAAACTTTAGGTACTATCCCAAAATGTATCACTAAGGTGACAGAAGTCGATTTCGGAGCATCATTTTTGAACAGGAGCTTCAACCGTTTTGTGACATATGATAAATTCCCTAAACCCCGGACCTGTCGATTTTGGTCAAAAATGAAAATTTCAAAAGTGCCCAAATTTCTGCTTTAAACTTTAGGTACTATCCCAAAATGTATCACTAAGGTGACAGAAGTTGATTTCGGAGCATCATTTTTGAACAGGAGCTTCAACCGTTTTGTGACATATGATAAATTCCCTAAACCCCGGACCTGTCGATTTTGGTCAAAAATGTAAATTTCAAAAGTGCCCCAATTTCTGCTTTAAACTTTAGGTACTATCCCAAAATGTATCACTAAGGTGACAGAAGTTGATTTCGGAGCATCATTTTTGAACAGGAGCTTCAACTATTTTGTGGCATATGAGAAATTCCCTAAGCCCCGGACCTGTCAATTTTGGTCAAAAATGAAAATTTCAAAAGTGCCCCAATTTCTGCTTTAAACTTTAGGTACTATCCCAAAATGTATATCTAAGGTGACAGAAGTTGATTTCGGAGCATCATTTTTGAACAGGTGCTTCAACTGTTTTGTGACATATGAGAAATTCCCTAAGCCCCAGACCTGTCGATTTTGGTCAAAAATGTAAATTTCAAAAGTGCCCCAATTTCTTCTTTAAAAATTTGGTACTATCCCAAAATGTATCACTAAGGTGACAGAAGCTGATTTCGGAGCATCATTTTTGAACAGGAGCTTCAACTGTTTTGTGGCATATGAGAAATTCCCTAAGCCCCGGACCTGTCGATTTTGGTCAAAAATGAAAATTTCAAAAGTGCCCCAATTTCTGCTTTAAACTTTAGGTACTATCCCAAAATGTATCACTAATGTGACAGAAGTTGATTTCGGAGCATCATTTTTGAACAGGAGCTTCAACCGTTTTGTGGCATATGAGAAATTCCCTAAGCCCCGGACCTGTCGATTTTGGTCAAAAATGAAAATTTCAAAAGTGCCCCAATTTCTGCTTTAAACTTTAGGTACTATCCCAAAATGTATCACTAAGGTGACAGAAGTTGATTTCGGAGCATCATTTTTGAACAGGAGCTTCAACCGTTTTGGTTCCCAGGACCAGAAGTCTACTTCTGGCACCTAACTTAGTTGTGACCTGCTCCTCCGTGCACATTTTCTAAACTGGGTCAGGTAGAGGGAGGAGCCAGCCCACACTGTAAAACTCTTAAAGTGCCAATGGCTCCTGGTGGACCCATCTTTACCCCATGGTACTAATATGGAGCCCAGCATCCTCTAGGATGTAAGAGAAATGTATATTGTACAACATATGTAATTTTGACAGGGAAGGTGGGCCCCTCTCAGCTCTGGGCCCCATATCAGTTGCATTGCCTGCACCTATGGTAGCTACGCCCTTGGATCTGATGGAATCCAGACCAGGTTTTATAGTCTGTTGTAAGCCACAGCTGAGCTAATCGCTACAATTTCTCTGCTACCTTTATTCATAGATCTCTGGAAAGTTGCAGGGGCACCATGCAAACCAAATGGCAGCACTACTGGAACAACGCTCTGCAGGGGCAAACGCAGGATTTGTAAAGGGGGGTTTCCAGATATAATATATATATATATATATATATATATACACATGTATATATATATATATATATATATATATATATTTATATATATAAATACTGTGTGTCAGATATAAAGTATATAGAAAATATAGAACAGGAGGAGCAGGTAACCTGATGTCAGCGCTGCCTCTCTGCAAGGAATTCTCAATCTGTGCCAGAGAGCCTGCCCTTTGAAGTCCCGTCTAACAGCTAATTAAATCAGGGAGAATGTGAGAATGTGGAGGCAGAGCATGGACTGGGGACACAGAGTGTAAAAGTCATCCCCTGTTTTGAGCCAGCCCAGCCGTGTACAGATCGGAATGCATTGCAGCTAAGTAGCTGACACTCAAGCTGCAGCCTGTGGCTCCCTTGAGCTTATCTGCGGTGCATTTCAAAGCACAGAGATCTCTGCTACGCGGTGCTCTCTGTGCGGGCAGCTCCAAATTGCGGCTGAGTGTATCATTGAAGAGACTGTGACAGAGCGGTCTCCATCTCTCTGAAAAAAATATCGGACTGTGGGGGGTTCTGGGTACTCGGAAACCCCCCCTGCGTGCGCCACTGCTCTGGGGTAAAGTAGGCTGTCTTTGCTTTGGCAGCTTCAGTCAGAGGAATTTGCCAGTACCCTTTTGTTAAATTTAGCATAGTGAGATACTGGCGTGTTTCTAAATTTTCTACCAGCTCATCAACCCAATTTGTTTGCAGCATAAAAAATGGTGCCAGAGAATCCAATGTTGCTAATAAGGGATATAGGGGGTCATTCTGAGTTGATCGCTCGCTAGCTCCTTTTAGCAGCCGAGCGGGACGAAAATGTTTTTTTGCAGTTTCTGAGTAGCTCTGAACCTACTCAGCCCTTGCGATCACTTCAGTCTTTTTGGTCCCGGAATTGACGTCAGACACTCGCCCTGCAAACACTAGGACATGCCTGCGTTTTTCCAAACACTCCCTGAAAATGGTCAGTTGCCACCCACAAACGCCCTCTTCCTGTCAATCTCTTTGCGATTGGCTGTGTGAATGGATTCTTCGTTAAATCCGTCGCCCAGCAACGATCCGCTTTGTACTCGTTTGACGCGCCTGCGCATTGCGGTGCATATGCATGCACAGTAGTAACCTGTTTGCTGCGCTACGAAAAACGGCAGCGAGCAATCAACTTGGAATGACCCCATTAGTACCGATTCCCGCCAGCACCCTTACGGGTGTGAACTTGAGGCAGGATCTACTCAGTTAGAACATGGACAATGGCACTCAATATCCAATGCGTTTTGTCCATATAGATGGACTTCTTCAGGGGAATAACTTTAAAAAGGGTGATACATGGTAAAGCATGTTACATGGCTGATCAAATGATTTCAAATACACATCATTTATACATAAACAAACATAGCAATCAGGAAATCTAGTTATCACCAGTTATATATACCAAGAAGGAAAAAATAATACAGCAGAAAACAATTCACTAGCTGTCCTTAAGAATGTGTTTGTTACACTTCCGCTTCCGGGTTCATGGGAGCTGCAGCGTGATCGCTCAGCTCCGCTCCGTGGCCCTCAGCTAATTACCGCTTTCACGGCACCTTTGCCTCCAATACCCCCCGCACGTTTACCTCCCTGCTCCCGGGACTCCAGATGGACAAATTTCTATCCTCTCCGCCCTCCGCTAAGCCGCAGCAGCAGAGTCGCTTGGAGAAGCACCGAGCAGAGCCTCACATGGCGGCGGGTCAGGACGCTGCGTCACCTCTCCCTGCTTCTAAGAAGGCAGCAGCGCCCTCCTCAGATGAAGACCTTCCGCAGGTACGCAAGTCCCCAGACACCCCAGCCACTTATGGGGACATAGTGGAGGCGATTAAACATGCAATGACCCCTCTCCTAGCACAGGCAGTGACGGAGATTACCCAGCAAATACAGCAGCTGCAGATCAGGGTGGGTGACACCGAATGCCGGGTTGGTGCTGTTTGCCACGATTTAGCTGATGCACAGAGTGCTATTGACAGACTCCAGAGAGATAACTATCACCTCTGGAACAAGATAGACGATATTGAAAACAGGACAAGAAGATGTAATATAAGATTAGTTGGAGTTCCTGAAACTGTAAAAGGCCCTGACCTTCTGCTTTTTGTGAACACCACTCTGCCTAAACTCCTGAAAATTGAATCTGCATGTGCTGATCTAGTAGTGGAAAGGGTTTACAGACTTGGACCCTCCCCGAAACCGCATGACAAAAGGCCAAGGGTAGTCATCTTCAAATGTTTAAGTTATCTCCACAAGCTTGCTATATGGAAGGCGTCCCGCAGAGAGCACACCTTGCTCTGGGAAGGTTCAAGGATTCGTATATTCCAGGACTTTTCGGTTGAACTTACTAAGGCACGTAAAGCGTTTTCGCCAATCTGCTCTTCATTAGTGGCAGCCAAACAAAAGTTTGCCCTTATGTATCCGGCCAGGCTCCGCATCTTTATTGATGATAAACATTATGACTTTATCTCTCCTGCCGATGCTCAGGCCTTTTTGGATGAAGGATCTCAGGCAGCATATGACGACATTTCGGACTCTCCAGCGACAGCCAAAGCTTGAATGGACATTTCCAATTTCATTCTACCTATCTCTCCTCACATTATCTCTCGTACACTGTTCCCGTCTATGTTCTGATTATTAGTATGCTATATATGCTCTAAGTCGGGGATACAAGATCTTATCTGTTCTCAGTCTCTACTTGCCACCTACCATATGCTGTTTTATATATAATACCATTATTCTCATACAGTTTAAGATACCTGTGACATGATATTTTAGCTACTAAAATATGAATGTGGATTTCTTATATCACTTGTGTCCCCCCTCCATTTCCCCCTTCCTCCCCCCTTCCTCCCTCTCCCTCCTCTACCCTTTTCATTTTACTACATGTCTTAATATTTACAAATGCTATTAGGGGTATATATACTCATGTTTTGGGCCATGGAGCCTCTGCCATGCCCCGATCGAGGATTGTCTCATAGCCGTTGTGACCGCACGGCTCTACTGGTCTCTATTTCTCACACGGTTCGGAAGTTACCTTAGTTGGAGTTTGATAACTTCTCCGCATGTTACTCATGCATCGATGCATATTGCTGTACATGTTTCGTTTGTTTTTGTCTCGTGTCTCCCCCTATCCCCTTGTTCTTTCCCATTTCTGTTTTATCCCCTTATCTAGGATAATCAGTGGCTTCTTGGTGACATACTCCTTCCATCAGACTTTCCATTTCCTAATCCCAGGGTAACGAATGTTAAGATCGGTTCCATCAATATCGGGGGATTTCATACTCCGGCGAAGAGACGTAAGACACTCACATACCTGAATAGGCTCAAATTACATATTGCTTGTATTCAGGAAACTCACCTGTCAGCTGCTGAAACGGTTAAATTGCAAATGCTTAATTGGCATGTTCTTGCGTCTGCCCCCTACAATACCAAATCTAGAGGAGTAGTAGTCCTAGTCTCCAAATCCTTACCTATAGATGAAGTTGCTGTCCAAGCAGACCCAAATGGCAGATATGTAGTGGTGTCCTTCCGACTTTATACTAAAACCTACACACTTTGCACTCTATATGCTCCTAATGTTTACACTAAAACCTTTTTCAAGACCATACTTCGTATCTTGCTTCCTCTTTCTTCTTCCAATATTATCTTATGTGGAGATTTCAACCTCATCTCTCACCTACACTTGGATAAATCCCATCCAAAAACACGTGCACCCTCTCTCCCTAAATAAGGGGTCCCAACCCTTTTTCATTTACTGCAAATGATTGATGTATGGAGGGCTACTCACCCAACTGATAAAGGCTATACTTGCTTGTCCTCGGCACACCACACATTTTCCAGAATAGACTACATTGCCCTCTCCAACTCGTTGTTTACTCAAGTAGTTAAATCTGATATTGAACCAATTGTTATTTCAGACCATGCTCTTGTATGGGTAACTTTTAAAACACAGCATGAAATTTCTGACCACAAAATCTGGAGGTTCCCTGCCCACCTACACAATTCCCCAAATTTTATTTCCCATGTCAATCATTCCTGGGATGACTTTCATCTCAATAATGAAAGTAATTTGGCCTCAGATCCAGCCCTATATTGGATGGCGGCTAAAGCAGTACTAAGAGGGTCTATTATGTCTTATGAATCCCAATTGAGAAAGACAACCTCAGAATCCTATCTTGTGAAACAACAACTACTTACTGACGCATATTCTACTTACACTAGAGACCCGACACCCACGAATAGGACAAATTATCTTACGGCGCAGGCTCACTTTGATGAAGTTCTCCAATCACTAATAGATAAGTATCAGTTTGCATAAAATTTTAAATATCATCAATTTGGTAATAAGACGAGTAAATTACTTACTAATATTCTGAATGGCACCAGACCTGCTATGGCGGTCCATCCGTTACTATTACCTGACGGTTCCCATACTACATCCAATAAACAAATTACTGATGTTATGAGAACGTTCTATGCTGAACCATACTCTGCACCCCACTCTTTAGATCCCTCAGGACGAACTATGGAAACGAATTCCTCTTCACATGTTCCTTCTTCTTTGACAAACCTATCCTTCACCCCTGTCCCTGAAGAATATCTTTCACGACTGACTGATCCCATATCATTAACAGAAGTCCAAGACGCAGTTAAAACACTTAAGCAAGCTAAATCTCCTGGTTCTGATGGGTTTAGTGGCGACTTTTATAGGATGTTCAGTGTTAGAATTTGTCCTATATTGGTCTCTGTTTTTAATTCTATCCTTTTCAATCACAGTACCCCCCTTTATTTTAATTCAGCCATCATTAAGGTCCTACCTAAACCAGGTAGGCCACATGATTTACCTGGGTCTTATAGACCAATTTCTTTGTTAAATTCAGATTATAAATTACTAACAAAAATCCTCGCTAACAGATTAAATCCTGTATTGCCACACATTATTCATCAGGACTAGACAGGTTTTATTAAAGGCAGGCACTCTGTTATAAATATTAGGAAAGTTTTAGCAGCGATCCAGGCATTTTATGGCAAGGCTTCAGACACTGGTGAAAAAATGATACTAAGTGTAGATGCAGAAAAGGCCTTCGATTTAATACTATGGCCTCATCTGTTTTCCACTATGGAACGCTTTGGTTTCCCTGCTCTCTTTATTTCCTTTATCCAGACTCTGTATAAATCTTCTTCCTCCCAGATAGCCTGTAATGGCTTTTTGTCCCCCCCTTTTCCTATTCAGAGAGGCACGAGGCAAGGGTGTCCCATGTCCCCACTCCTGTTTGCTTTAGCGATGGAACCTTTAGCAATGTCACTCCGATCAGCTGCTTTGTTCAGAGGTTTATCGATCGCCTCCTCGGAACCAAAAGTCTCACTTTTCGCTGATGACATGCTTCTCTTTATTTCGAACCCTGAAACCTCCCTCCCCGCAATCATGGATATAATATTAGCATATCATACTCAGTCTGGGTACAAAATTAATGTTTCTAAATCAGATATTTTACAGTATTTGCTGGCGTATAAGACTACTTTTTTGCCCTGAAAAACATGCCTCCAAGTGGGGGGGTCGTCTTATACGCCGGGTGCACTTCAGTTGGGATAGACATAGCTGCCATAGTGGCCTTCCGATACTCGCCCGGTGCCCATAGTGGCCTCCCGATGCCCGCCCACCTCATTCTACATACCATCCAGTATCGCGCGGTATCCAGTGCGGCCGCGGCGGGTCACTAGTGCCAATTACAGGGAGATGCAGGGACTGGCCGGAGGCGCTGCGTTCGCGTTGTGGCCGTACAATGGTGACAATGACAGGTACTGTAATGGCACTAATACTAATACTAATGGCACTCATGTGAAACCGGTAACAATAAATGCACACAGGGGTATACTTTTATACATTTTACAACTTTCTCCTCGCCCCCTCCCCCCTTCTTATGCATACCTTGATAAATACTCCCTATCCAAATCTCTTATCAGGTCATAATATACAGTATGTCACAAATCTGATGTTCTTTTACGTTTTATTTGGTGTGTGGAAGGGGGTAGTCTTATACGGCGAGTATATAACAAACTCTATATTTTGAGTGGAAATGTTGGGGGTCGTCTTATACGCCCAGTCGTCTTATACGCCGGCAAATACGGTACCTATAACACCACTGTCTGCTCTGACCCAATCCTTGCCGATAATAAGTCAATTTACTATTCAAGATCACTCTATAAAATACTTAGGGATTCAAATTACCAGGAACCCACTTCAAATATACAGGGCCAACTTTACACCTTTACTTAATAAAGTTCTTTCTCAATTGGATGGATGGAATAAACTACCATTATCTCTACTGGGTAGGGCAGCCGTTGTCAAAAGTATAATTTTCCCTAAAATTTACTACGCAATACAAATGCTTCCTTGTACCATTTCATCTCAAGATGTCCTCAAACTTAATAAAGCCGTTTCATCCTTTCTATGGCAGAATAAAGGGCCTAGGCTATCCCTCCTGAAATTGACTCAAAACAAAAGGGAAGGGGGTCTGGGGATTCCAGATTTTCAGCTGTATTCTAGGGTTGCACAATTTCGATACATATCAGATTGGTTATTAGAGACTTCAGACTATGTTGATTCTACTCTAGAACAATCTATATTCCTGCCGTTCTCCCCAGGGGCCCTCCTTCATTCCCCAATACAACTTATTCCCTCATCCGTTCTACAGCACATACTTTTTAAAGACACATATGACAGCTGGCTTACAATTCACAAGACTCTGCAATCTACCCACAGTTACTCCCCGTTTATCCCGATATGGGGCAATCCAGCCTTCCAGCCCTCCCTACACAACCCCGCAATCAGATTGTGGCGTGAAAAGGGATTAAATCTAGCAACAAAATTGTTTGATCCGGGTGGTCATATTTTCTCCTTTGCACACATAGTAGAACGATACGATATACCTAATTCTCACTTCTACTTATACCTTCAGATACGCCACTACATATCTTCCTTGCAAAATACCTGTCCATTTACTAAGGTTAATTTACCTTTTGCGAATCTGCTTCGTTCTCTACCATCCTGTAAGTTTAAACCTTCTTCCCTATACACATTGCTCCTCTCTCCACGTAATGACAAAGGTGTTTTACCTCTGTTAGAATCTTGGAAAACAGATATACCAGATGTTGATGGAATCCATCAATTATTACAGCATTACTCCAAAACTATGTCCATTTTACATTCTGCATATCTCCAGGAAGTACATTTTAAATCCATTCATAGGATATACATAGCACCAGCGCAAAGGAAATATATGGATTCGTCGGAATCTGGATCGTGCCCTAAATGTAGAATGGCAAATGCTAAATATTTCCATTGCTTTTGGACTTGCTCCAAAGTACTCCGTTTCTGGCGCAAGGTTCTTTCCTTCCTTAATGCAACACTAAACCTATCCCTTACCCCCCATCCTCTAGCCTGCATTTGCCTCAATTTTTCGCACTGGACTTTAACCCCGCAACAGAAACATGTTATCCCCTTCCTAACGGTAGCTTTGACTCTAGCTAAAAAACTTATCTTAACTTATTGGACCAAGAAACATGCCCCCTTGATCCAAGAATTGAAAACAAGATTATTGCAGTTATTGTATTTTGATAAAAGGGCACTCTCTCTTAACCCAGGCTATCGAATATCGAAATTCATTGATAAATGGGGACAATTTATTTCTTCCTTGGATGTCACATTACAATCAAACATTTTATTGGCTGTACATGCTGGTAACTATACGGTTTAATACTGTTTTGGAAATAGGATACTGTTATATGGATTAGATATTTGAAATGTATGTCTCAAGTCCCCATGTTGCTATATTTCAGGTACCCTCTTCCTATTACTAGGGTTCTCCTTAAGTTCATCCCCTTACCCACCTCTTTCCTACTTACCTCCCATGTCTGCGTCTCCCCATACAATATGTCCTTAACTGATTCTGTGGATATTTTTTCTTGTAACACCGTGATGACGCTTTTGCTTTCAACGTTGTTGGAATTGTCTATAACTACTGTACAAGATATAGATCAATCTGAAGCTCTATAACTTATGCTGCAATGCATATCTACACAGACAGTGAACCTAGTTGCTTTATACATGAACCTCGTTCTAAATTGTCTAAATTGTATATTTGCGTTAAGGTTGTTGTATTTGCTAGTATTGTGTCTCTCACTTCCAGCCACGTACCTTTAATATTCCTGAAACATTGTATTCCATATATAGTCGTTTAGATGACATTATTTTGTTTAAATGAGTATAATGTGAATTTATACCTTATCTCAAAAGTGTGAAAACCTAATAAAGCTTTGAAACTAAAAAGAATGTGTTTGTTAATTAATATCACACACACATATATATACTGTATATATAGTGGAACGTTGCTCTCAGCTTACGGCCAGACATCTCCCTTCTCAGCTCAATACACTGGCAGCCTCCACAGATCCTCTGCGGTCCCCGGCATTGCCACACTATCTGCACACTGTCTCTCTTACACTGCCAGTAGACAGCTGTGGTCTCCTTTGTTTTACATAGTTAATTCTCAGTGGCCATGTCCCTTGGCAGCACTTCAGCGATGCCTGCTCAGTCTCTTCTAGCAGACCTGTGGTATCTCACCCCAGCTCTCCAAGTCCACTCCTCTACCTCCCATCTCGAACAACAAGTCTATCTAGCCTTGCCAGGATGCCCTCCTTGTGCGCTAAATTGCCACCAAATGTCATCTTTCAGCACTATATAACCCATAGGCTTCAATAGGAATCCAGGGGTATCACACAACGATTCAGGAGTTATGTATCAATCTGCAATGGCAGGCACACATATTCTGATAGCAGCTCTTACCAGTAATCAGTCATCTATTATGTTCAGGTTCAGACTCAGCTGCCATATTATGGCATATTGTATGTGATAGTTGTAGAGGTCAGTCATGATCTCGGCGATCGGGAACCCAGCAGTTGAAATACCGACCCGGAATCCTGACACTATTCGGAATACCAATTCCAGCATACCGAATAGGGTCACAAATAGAGATGAGCGGGTTCGGTTTCTCTGAATCCGAACCCGCCAGAACTTCATGTTTTTTTTCACGGGTCCGAGCGACTCGGATCTTCCCGCCTTGCTCGGTTAACCCGAGCGCGCCCGAACGTCATCATGACGCTGTCGGATTCTCGCGAGGCTCGGATTCTATCGCGAGACTCGGATTCTATATAAGGAGCCGCGCGTCGCCGCCATTTTCACACGTGCATTGAGATTGATAGGGAGAGGACGTGGCTGGCGTCCTCTCCATTTAGATTATAAGAGACTGAGAGAGATTTACTGGAGCTGACTAGGAGGAGTACTGTTACTGTAGAAGTGTAGAGACTGAGTGGAGAGAGTTTACTAGTGAGGACAGTGCAGTTTACTTTATAATCCGTTCTCTGCCTGAAAAAAGCGATACACAGCACACAGTGACTCAGTCACATACCATATCTGTGTGCACTGCTCAGGCTCAGGCCAGTGTGCTGCATCATCTATTATCTATATATAATATTATATATATCTGTCTGACTGCTCAGCTCACACAGCTTATAATTGTGGGGGAGACTGGGGAGCACTACTGCAGTGCCAGTTATAGGTTATAGCAGGAGCCAGGAGTACATAATATATTATATAGTGAGTGACCACCAGACACACAGTGCAGTTTATTTAATATATCCGTTCTCTGCCTGAAAAAAGCGATACACACAGTGACTCAGTCAGTCACATACCATATCTGTGTGCACTGCTCAGGCTCAGGCCAGTGTGCTGCATCATCTATTATCTATATATAATATTATATATATCTGTCTGACTGCTCAGCTCACACAGCTTATAATTGTGGGGGAGACTGGGGAGCACTACTGCAGTGCCAGTTATAGGTTATAGCAGGAGCCAGGAGTACATAATATATTATATAGTGAGTGACCACCAGACACACAGTGCAGTTTATTTAATATATCCGTTCTCTGCCTGAAAAAAGCGATACACACAGTGACTCAGTCAGTCACATACCATATCTGTGTGCACTGCTCAGGCTCAGGCCAGTGTGCTGCATCATCTATTATCTATATATAATATTATATATATCTGTCTGACTGCTCAGCTCACACAGCTTATAATTGTGGGGGAGACTGGGGAGCACTACTGCAGTGCCAGTTATAGGTTATAGCAGGAGCCAGGAGTACATAATATATTATATAGTGAGTGACCACCAGACACACAGTGCAGTTTATTTAATATATCCGTTCTCTGCCTGAAAAAAGCGATACACACAGTGACTCAGTCAGTCACATACCATATCTGTGTGCACTGCTCAGGCTCAGGCCAGTGTGCTGCATCATCTATTATCTATATATAATATTATATATATCTGTCTGACTGCTCAGCTCACACAGCTTATAATTGTGGGGGAGACTGGGGAGCACTACTGCAGTGCCAGTTATAGGTTATAGCAGGAGCCAGGAGTACATAATATATTATATAGTGAGTGACCACCAGACACACAGTGCAGTTTATTTAATATATCCGTTCTCTGCCTGAAAAAAGCGATACACACAGTGACTCAGTCAGTCACATACCATATCTGTGTGCACTGCTCAGGCTCAGGCCAGTGTGCTGCATCATCTATATATATTATATATCTGTCTGACTGCTCAGCTCACACAGCTTATAATTGTGGGGGAGACTGGGGAGCACTACTGCAGTGCCAGTTATAGGTTATAGCAGGAGCCAGGAGTACATATTATATTAAAATTAAACAGTGCACACTTTTGCTGCAGGAGTGCCACTGCCAGTGTGACTGACCAGTGACCTGACCACACTGACCACCAGTATAGTTAGTAGTATACTTATATTGTGATTGCCTGAAAAAGTTAAACACTCGTCGTGTGACTTCACTTGTGTGTTTTTTTTTTTTTTATTCTATAAAAATAAAACTCATTCTGCTGACAGACAGTGTCCAGCAGGTCCGTCATTATATAATATATAATATATACCTGTCCGGCTGCAGTAGTGATATATATATATTTTTTATATCATTTATCATCCAGTCGCAGCAGACACAGTACGGTAGTTCACGGCTGTGGCTACCTCTGTGTCTCTGCACTCGGCAGGCAGTCCGTCCATAATTGTAATACCACCTAACCGTGGATTTTTTTCATTCTTCTTTATACATACATAGTTACATAGACATCTTCTCTTTATCAACCAGTCTATATTAGCTGCAGACACAGTACAGTACGGTAGTTCACGGCTGTGGCTACCTCTGTGTCTGCACTCGGCAGGCAGTCCGTCCATAATTGTATACCACCTAACCGTGGTTTTTTTTCATTCTTCTTTATACATACATAGTTACATAGACATCTTCTCTTTATCAACCAGTCTATATTAGCTGCAGACACAGTACAGTACGGTAGTTCACGGCTGTGGCTACCTCTGTGTCTGCACTCGGCAGGCAGTCCGTCCATAATTGTATACCACCTAACCGTGGATTTTTTTTCATTCTTCTTTATACATACATAGTTACATAGACATCTTCTCTTTATCAACCAGTCTATATTAGCTGCAGACACAGTACAGTACGGTAGTTCACGGCTGTGGCTACCTCTGTGTCTGCACTCGGCAGGCAGTCCGTCCATAATTGTATACCACCTAACCGTGGATTTTTTTCAGTCTTCTTTATACATACATAGTTACATAGACATCTTCTCTTTATCAACCAGTCTATATTAGCTGCAGACACAGTACAGTACAGTAGTTCACGGCTGTGGCTACCTCTGTGTCTGCAGTCGGCAGGCAGTCCATAATTGTATACTAGTATCCATCTCCATTGTTTACCTGAGGTGCCTTTTAGTTGTGCCTATTAAAATATGGAGAACAAAAATGTTGAGGTTCCAAAATTAGGGAAAGATCAAGATCCACTTCCACCTCGTGCTGAAGCTGCTGCCACTAGTCATGGCCGAGACGATGAAATGCCAGCAACGTCGTCTGCCAAGGCCGATGCCCAATGTCATAGTACAGAGCATGTCAAATCCAAAACACCAAATATCAGAAAAAAAAGGACTCCAAAACCTAAAATAAAATTGTCGGAGGAGAAGCGTAAACTTGCCAATATGCCATTTACCACACGGAGTGGCAAGGAACGGCTGAGGCCCTGGCCTATGTTCATGGCTAGTGGTTCAGCTTCACATGAGGATGGAAGCACTCAGCCTCTCGCTAGAAAAATGAAAAGACTCAAGCTGGCAAAAGCAGCACAGCAAAGAACTGTGCATTCTTCGAAATCCCAAATCCACAAGGAGAGTCCAATTGTGTCGGTTGCGATGCCTGACCTTCCCAACACTGGACGTGAAGAGCATGCGCCTTCCACCATTTGCACGCCCCCTGCAAGTGCTGGAAGGAGCACCCGCAGTCCAGTTCCTGATAGTCAGATTGAAGATGTCAGTGTTGAAGTACACCAGGATGAGGAGGATATGGGTGTTGCTGGCGCTGGGGAGGAAATTGACCAGGAGGATTCTGATGGTGAGGTGGTTTGTTTAAGTCAGGCACCCGGGGAGACACCTGTTGTCCGTGGGAGGAATATGGCCGTTGACATGCCAGGTGAAAATACCAAAAAAATCAGCTCTTTGGTGTGGAGGTATTTCACCAGAAATGCGGACAACAGGTGTCAAGCCGTGTGTTCCCTTTGTCAAGCTGTAATAAGTAGGGGTAAGGACGTTAACCACCTCGGAACATCCTCCCTTATACGTCACCTGCAGCGCATTCATAATAAGTCAGTGACAAGTTCAAAAACTTTGGGTGACAGCGGAAGCAGTCCACTGACCAGTAAATCCCTTCCTCTTGTAACCAAGCTCACGCAAACCACCCCACCAACTCCCTCAGTGTCAATTTCCTCCTTCCCCAGGAATGCCAATAGTCCTGCAGGCCATGTCACTGGCAATTCTGACGAGTCCTCTCCTGCCTGGGATTCCTCCGATGCATCCTTGCGTGTAACGCCTACTGCTGCTGGCGCTGCTGTTGTTGCCGCTGGGAGTCGATGGTCATCCCAGAGGGGAAGTCGTAAGCCCACTTGTACTACTTCCAGTAAGCAATTGACTGTTCAACAGTCCTTTGCGAGGAAGATGAAATATCACAGCAGTCATCCTACTGCAAAGCGGATAACTGAGGCCTTGACAACTATGTTGGTGTTAGACGTGCGTCCGGTATCCGCCGTTAGTTCACAGGGAACTAGACAATTTATTGAGGCAGTGTGCCCCCGTTACCAAATACCATCTAGGTTCCACTTCTCTAGGCAGGCGATACCGAGAATGTACACGGACGTCAGAAAAAGACTCACCAGTGTCCTAAAAAATGCAGTTGTACCCAATGTCCACTTAACCACGGACATGTGGACAAGTGGAGCAGGGCAGGGTCAGGACTATATGACTGTGACAGCCCACTGGGTAGATGTATGGACTCCCGCCGCAAGAACAGCAGCGGCGGCACCAGTAGCAGCATCTCGCAAACGCCAACTCTTTCCTAGGCAGGCTACGCTTTGTATCACCGCTTTCCAGAATACGCACACAGCTGAAAACCTCTTACGGCAACTGAGGAAGATCATCGCGGAATGGCTTACCCCAATTGGACTCTCCTGTGGATTTGTGGCATTGGACAACGCCAGCAATATTGTGTGTGCATTAAATATGGGCAAATTCCAGCACGTCCCATGTTTTGCACATACCTTGAATTTGGTGGTGCAGAATTTTTTAAAAAACGACAGGGGCGTGCAAGAGATGCTGTCGGTGGCCAGAAAAATTGCGGGACACTTTCGGCGTACAGGCACCACGTACAGAAGACTGGAGCACCACCAAAAACTACTGAACCTGCCCTGCCATCATCTGAAGCAAGAAGTGGTAACGAGGTGGAATTCAACCCTCTATATGCTTCAGAGGTTGGAGGAGCAGCAAAAGGCCATTCAAGCCTATACAATTGAGCACGATATAGGCGGTGGAATGCACCTGTCTCAAGTGCAGTGGAGAATGATTTCAACGTTGTGCAAGGTTCTGATGCCCTTTGAACTTGCCACACGTGAAGTCAGTTCAGACACTGCCAGCCTGAGTCAGGTCATTCCCCTCATCAGGCTTTTGCAGAAGAAGCTGGAGGCATTGAAGAAGGAGCTAAAAGGGAGCGATTCCGCTAGGCATGTGGGACTTGTGGATGCAGCCCTTAATTCGCTTAACAAGGATTCATGGGTGGTCAATCTGTTGAAATCAGAGCACTACATTTTGGCCACCGTGCTCGATCCTAGATTTAAAGCCTACCTTGGATCTCTCTTTCCGGCAGACACAAGTCTGCTGGGGTTGAAAGACCTGCTGGTGACAAAATTGTCAAGTCAAGTGGAACGCGACCTGTCAACATCTCCTCCTTCACATTCTCCCGCAACTGGGGGTGCGAGGAAAAGGCTCAGAATTCCGAGCCCACCCGCTGGCGGTGATGCAGGGCAGTCTGGAGTGACTGCTGATGCTGACATCTGGTCCGGACTGAAGGACCTGACAACGATTACGGACATGTCGTCTACTGTCACTGCATATGATTCTCTCAACATTGATAGAATGGTGGAGGATTATATGAGTGACCGCATCCAAGTAGGCACGTCACACAGTCCGTACTTATACTGGCAGGAAAAAGAGGCAATTTGGAGGCCCTTGCACAAACTGGCTTTATTCTACCTAAGTTGCCCTCCCACAAGTGTGTACTCCGAAAGAGTGTTTAGTGCCGCCGCTCACCTTGTCAGCAATCGGCGTACGAGGTTACATCCAGAAAATGTGGAGAAGATGATGTTCATTAAAATGAATTATAATCAATTCCTCCGCGGAGACATTGACCAGCAGCAATTGCCTCCACAAAGTACACAGGGAGCTGAGATGGTGGATTCCAGTGGGGACGAATTGATAATCTGTGAGGAGGGGGATGTACACGGTGATATATCGGAGGGTGAAGATGAGGTGGACATCTTGCCTCTGTAGAGCCAGTTTGTGCAAGGAGAGATTAATTGCTTCTTTTTTGGGGGGGGTCCAAACCAACCCGTCATATCAGTCACAGTCGTGTGGCAGACCCTGTCACTGAAATGATGGGTTGGTTAAAGTGTGCATGTCCTGTTTTGTTTATACAACATAAGGGTGGGTGGGAGGGCCCAAGGACAATTCCATCTTGCACCTCTTTTTTCTTTTCTTTTTCTTTGCATCATGTGCTGATTGGGGAGGGTTTTTTGGAAGGGACATCCTGCGTGACACTGCAGTGCCACTCCTAGATGGGCCCGGTGTTTGTGTCGGCCACTAGGGTCGCTAATCTTACTCACACAGTCAGCTACCTCATTGCGCCTCTTTTTTTCTTTGCGTCATGTGCTGTTTGGGGAGGGTTTTTTGGAAGGGACATCCTGCGTGACACTGCAGTGCCACTCCTAGATGGGCCCGGTGTTTGTGTCGGCCACTAGGGTCGCTAATCTTACTCACACAGCTACCTCATTGCGCCTCTTTTTTTCTTTGCGTCATGTGCTGTTTGGGGAGGGTTTTTTGGAAGGGACATCCTGCGTGACACTGCAGTGCCACTCCTAGATGGGCCCGGTGTTTGTGTCGGCCACTAGGGTCGCTAATCTTACTCACACAGCTACCTCATTGCGCCTCTTTTTTTCTTTGCGTCATGTGCTGTTTGGGGAGGGTTTTTTGGAAGGGCCATCCTGCGTGACACTGCAGGGCCACTCCTAGATGGGCCCGGTGTTTGTGTCGGCCACTAGGGTCGCTAATCTTACTCACACAGCTACCTCATTGCGCCTCTTTTTTTCTTTGCGTCATGTGCTGTTTGGGGAGGGTTTTTTGGAAGGGACATCCTGCGTGACACTGCAGTGCCACTCCTAGATGGGCCCGGTGTTTGTGTCGGCCACTAGGGTCGCTTATCTTACTCACACAGCGACCTCGGTGCAAATTTTAGGACTAAAAATAATATTGTGAGGTGTGAGGTATTCAGAATAGACTGAAAATGAGTGTAAATTATGGTTTTTGAGGTTAATAATACTTTGGGATCAAAATGACCCCCAAATTCTATGATTTAAGCTGTTTTTTAGTGTTTTTTGAAAAAAACACCCGAATCCAAAACACACCCGAATCCGACAAAAAAAATTCGGTGAGGTTTTGCCAAAACGCGTTCGAACCCAAAACACGGCCGCGGAACCGAACCCAAAACCAAAACACAAAACCCGAAAAATTTCAGGCGCTCATCTCTAGTCACAAAGCCAGTGCCGGAATCCCAGCTGCCGGGATCCTGAACAAGTGTCTGCTGGGAACTCTGACAGGTAAGCTGCGGAGGGGGGTGGGGTGGGGGGGGGGGTTATGTTTAGACTGCAAGGTAAGGGTTAGCTTTAGGCTGCGGAGTGGGTGGTGGGGTTAGGGTTTAGGGGCCATTGGGGGAAAGTTAGTATACTTACTTTCACTTGTCGGGATTCTGATTATCAGGATGCCACGTTCTGTAATCTGACCTCCGGTATCCCCAATGCCAGCAAAACAATCCCAACCCCATCCCACCAGGGACAAGATTACTCTCCAGCCAGGCTACTTCACTGAGATAAGCAGGTCAACACCATATGAAGATGGCATTAATTAATTAAAGCAAGTTTTAAGATTAGGTTTTTGGAGCGTGTTACATACTGTAGCTGTCCCCATAGAGAACTATTTACTGCTTTAGTTTATATTACTATTTCAAGAGACAGTTAATAAATGCTACACTAAAATAATTTCTTATTGTTGCTATATTTGCAGTGACAAGAAATAATAATTAATGTGGGAAAATTCACATTATTCATCAATTTGCTCCCTTGTGAGTAGTAGACATAATACACAATTATTAAATGGTTAAGTTACTGTATATGCTTGCTACATATTAAATGTATATGGCAGTTATAGGTCTATTTTTCATATAGGTAGGTACTGGTGGTGTTCTTAGACTGCACACCCTAATTTTAAACATAATAAGAGGTGCTAATATGCTGAGACTTGTAGTACCATGCATGAGAAAGAAGAATGCAGGTGCACACTCCTTCCCTCATTCAGATGTGGATGGAGGAGCTATCGTTGCTGGTTACATAGAAGCAGCAGCGATAGCATTAATATAGTAATGCAGCAGAGGGTATGATGCCTTCTGCACGCATTACTGATCAGAGCTGCATCCTATGACACAGAATAAGATCATCTACGACACCATTGTCCGGCTGTATGAGCCATGAGGTCGCTCAAGCCGGCCACAGAAGCTACTACTCAGAGGCAAGGAAATCTCTGTCCTCTGATGGAGATGCTGGCCTCTTCCCTCCCCTGCAACAGTGATGACACACTTCCGTTTGGGGAAAGGGAGGCCATCACTGCGCCACCCCACCCTGACCCAAATGGCATTTGTCAGTCACTGATAGTCTGATGCTGTAGTGTGTCTGTCATCGCAGGACCCATTCATGCATGTGCAGAACAGGGATCTGCACATACGCAAAGTACTGATAATAGATACATTGCAACGGACAAAGCACTCCACATCTGAATTACACGGTTACACCCTCTAAGCACATTACACCCCCTAAGCACTTAGTGATGTTTATGGACAAACGTGCTAAGATCTTCATTTTTACATGTTAATTGTAAGACTAATATAATTGTAAGAGTTTATCAAAATGATTTTGATGACTGTCAGCATTCTTAGTGCTTAGAGTGTGCACCTGCAATCTTCTTTCTCCTATATAGGTAGGTAATGTAAATGTTCTAATAGTATAAAACAATATTCTGGCAGTTTTTTTTTTTTTTTAAAGATGCTGAATTCCATACACAAAAATGTTGTGCCTGTACCTATGAAGTCTTCAGCACTAAAAGGGTTAATAAACACCACAATTACACTTCTGTAAAAAGGGCGGGTTCTTTCAACACACAGCATTAGGTTTCAGTGTACAAATATCTAAGCTTAGAATTTCCTTAACAATTCACAAGCTGAATACCGTAAACTGAACATCACAGTGAGGTGAGGATATCGGTGTTCATCCAATGCAATGTGTACTACTGACCTTATAATGCGTAAAGCTTAAGAATTACAATAACTTTGTATTTTATTTCCTATGACAGGCAAATGATATACAAGATACGCCAATCTGGATGTATACACTGTATAGATTTTTTTAGGGGTTGCTATTTTTTTCTTGCTTAACATTCCACTCAGACGCGTACAGCTAACAAGAGCAGACAAGACATTGGTGTAGGTTCTGAAAATGACATTCTCCATATGAGTTAAAAACACATTGTTAGGTTACACATTAGCATTGCAGTCTCTTCTACATAACATTTTGGTGTGTTGATCTATTTTTACCATTTATTTACAGGTTGCTAAAGTAAACCATGGCGATTGTATCCTCATCTGAAGATCCTGTGTATGACAATAATTTTGATGCAAAGAAATATCTGGATATGTTCTACAGGATTGACCCCAAAACTCGGCAAGTTGATAAAGAGTCAGACTTCTGTTTACGTTTCTGAATGATGCATTCTCTTCAGGTATAAAATCATTTGTGGTGCAAGAAAGTTCATATCAGGTCCCATTAGGTCTATGCAGAATTTTTATCAAATGTGTTAGGAAAACTGTATTTTACTTTTTACTTTATAGTGGGGATGTTAACTTTGTAAAACTTTTTGTGGCGTGGCCATATTGATGTTATTTACTGCAAATTGCATCATCAAACTCACTCTCCAAAATTCAGAAACATCCAAAACATACTTGAGAGAGTAGGCAAATAATATTTGTGGAATACCAGCAAATATTACAGATCCCCTCAACGTATACCCTGGCTCATGCACAGTAGCTTGTGTGGATCCTTAACCTGGAAGTAGAATGATCACATTACTTTTACACATTACAGGACGGGATACCATCAGATACTTAATATCTTATTGCCACGTTAAGTGGTGATAAGATATTATATTAATCGTGACCAAGTCCCCTTAATTATTAAATACAGTGTATGCTCCTTTATGTCATATCAAAAAATATTAGAACTAGCTGTTCTACTCGTTCTTCGCACGGGAGTTTCTGATTTTCACGGTTGTAAATATAAATGAGTGTTAATAATCTGGTAAATCTATAGAGTTGTTAATTTGAGACGTCTTAATCTAAGTAAATATTAATCCATGGTTCTTGGCGTTACCTGAGGAGCACCCGTAGCAGATATGGTAAAAAGTGTCAGGACCATTTTTGTAGTTAATTAAATTCTACACACTGGAGGTGCAACACAAATTTTTATCCTATTGTCCATTTGGACGTTATTGTTCATGCAACGCAAGCCACACACTGGTAATGACGTTATTATGTCAACCCCCTTTTCATCCCTTTAGGGGAGGTTTATTAAAATTCTAATTACGTAATTTTCCTATTTCCCAACTGAAGAATACCTATGTTAAATTTCAGCTTCCTAACATATCAGGAAGTAAGAGAATTAATGATGAGTCAGTCAGTCAGCCAGTAAGTAAGTGTGAGTGCTATCGCATTTATACTGTATATATAGGTGTGGAAGTAATAGCTGCAGCTAGAGAAAACTTGTATTACTTGGCATTTCACCCAGCTAAAAAGCCGTAATTGAGATATCTGAAGAAACTCAGCATTACACTGCAGGTATAGTGCAGGTGACTGGCTTGTAAAACTTGCTGAGCGAGACTGTTGGCTTGTATGCTGCAGCATGGTCATTTGCTGGTAAACAAGGTGTTTCAGCCCAATGTACAGTAGCTGACATTTCAAACAAAAATAGCATTGAGTAGGTAAAACGTTGTTTTCTTTTCCTTTAAAGAAAAATCTATCAGTCATCGGTAAAAAAAGGTTCTGGTACTCACCTCAAGTTACAAATACAAAATAGATGACTAAATAAAAACTATCATTATATATCTATCTGTATATTATTTATTTATTAACAGTTTCTTAAATAATGCAATAAATTCCGTTGTGCTTTACAATTGGAAATAACAATGATATAACAAAACTGGTTAATAACAAACAGTCATAGAGGTAGGAGGGCCCTGCTCACAAGCTTACAATCTATAGGGAAATAGGCATGGATACACAAGGATAAGTGTTATCTATTGCATAGTTGTCCACCAGATTGCAAAGGTTCTTGGTGGGCTGTATGATATGGTCACACAGCAATTATGAACCGGGGTCAGGAGGAAGGGAAAGTGAAGAATGAAAATACATGTTGTGAGGATATGTGTGGACTGTACAGAGTGAATGTAATTTGATAGGAAAGTGTATATCTAATATCTATATGTAATAAATTAATTAATGATAACTGTGGATCAGTATAAAAAAATATGTCATATACAGTAATCCATAACAACGTAATAAAAAGTAACAGATTTAGGAGGATATTTAACAAAGCGTGGAGAGAAATAGGGGTATATTTACTAAAGTGCAAGTTTTTAGTAGTGGAGATGTTGCTCATAGCAACCTATCAAATTCTATGAATTATTTATAAAGCAGCTTCTAGAAGAAAATAGCTAAAATATGATTGGTTGCTATGGGCAACAGCTCCACTTCTTGAAACTCGCACTTTAGTAAATATACCCCTTTAAGCACCAACCAATCAACTCCTGACATATTTCAAACACAGCCTGTAACATAACAATTAGAAGCTGATTGGTTAATACTTTATTTCTCTCCACTTATCTCTATGCTAAAAACAAGTCAACAAGTTTGTGTATTTTTATACAGAAATGCCTATTGTACAAACCAATAGCACAACCACTTATATTATTCAAGTGTTTATTTCTAACACAAACAACCCATATATGCGTTAATAGTAACAGTATACAGAAAAATGATAATTTAATATTTCCTGGGGGTTCAATAATAAGGCGCCACCAGTCTTTAGCTTTTGGGTATACCAATATTAACAGAAAGGAAAAGTAATAAAACTTAATAATCAGCAACCAGTCAGGTATGGTCTCATTCTGTGATTAGCTGAGATGTGTAAGAAACTGCTTCTGGTTGGCTGTCATGCTGCTAAGTATGCAAGCTTGCTGAAGATAATAAGATTTTACTCACCGGTAAATCTATTTCTCGTAGTCCGTAGTGGATGCTGGGGACTCCGTAAGGACCATGGGGAATAGACGGGCTCCGCAGGAGACTGGGCACTCTAAAGAAAGATTTAGTACTACCTGGTGTGCACTGGCTCCTCCCTCTATGCCCCTACTCCAGACCTCAGTTAGAATCTGTGCCCGGAAGAGCTGACATTACAAGGAAAGGATTTTGGAATCCAGGGTAAGACTCATACCAGCCACACCAATCACACCGTATAACTCGAGATAAACTTACCCAGTTAACAGTATGAACAACAAACAAGCATCACTCAACTGATGCCACATAACATAACCCTTTAGTAAGCAATAACTATATACACGTATTGCAGAAAGTCCGCATTTGGGACGGGCGCCCAGCATCCACTACGGACTACGAGAAATAGATTTACCGGTGAGTAAAATCTTATTTTCTCTAACGTCCTAGTGGATGCTGGGGACTCCGTAAGGACCATGGGGATTATACCAAAGCTCCCAAACGGGCGGGAGAGTGCGGATGACTCTGCAGCACCGAATGGGCAAACTCAAGGTCCTCCTCAGCCAGGGTATCAAACTTGTAGAACTTTGCAAATGTGTTTGAACCCGACCAAGTAGCAGCTTGGCAAAGCTGTAATGCCGAGACCCCTCGGGCAGCCGCCCAAGAAGAGCCCACCTTTCTTGTGGAATGGGCTTTCACTGATTTTGGATGCGGCAATCCAGCCGCAGAATGAGCCTGCTGAATCGTGCCACAGATCCAGCGAGCAATAGTTTGCTTTGAAGCAGGAGCACCCAGCTTGTTGGATGCATACAGGACAAACAGCGAGTCAGTCTTCCTGACTCCAGCCGTTCTGGCCACATAAATCTTCAAAGCCCGGACTACGTCAAGCAACTTGGAATCCTCCAAGCCACCAGTAGCCGCAGGCACCACAATAGGTTGGTTCAAATGAAAGGATGACACCACCTTTGGCAGAAATTGCGGACGAGTCCGCAATTCTGCCCTATCCATATGGAAAACCAGATAGGGGCTTTTACATGACAAAGCCGCCAATTCTGACACACGCCTAGCCGACGCTAAGGCCAACAGCATGACCACTTTCCACGTGAGATACTTTAGCTCCACAGTCTTAAGTGGCTCACACCAGTGGGATTTTAGGAAACTCAACACCACGTTAAGATCCCAAGGTGCCACTGGTGGCACAAAAGGGGGCTGAATATGCAGCACTCCCTTAACAAATGTCTGAACCTCAGGCAGTGAAGCCAGTTCTTTTTGGAAGAAAATGGATAGGGCCGAAATCTGGACCTTTATGGACCCTAATTTCAGGCCCATAGTCACTCCTGACTGTAGGAAGTGCAGGAATCAACCCAGCTGGAATTCCTCTGTAGGGGCCTTCCTGGCCTCACACCAAACAACATATTTTCGCCATATACGGTGATAATGCTTTGCTGTCACATCCTAGCCTTTATCAGCGTAGGAATAACTTCATCCGGAATGCCTTTTTCCGCTAGGATCCGGTATTCAACCACCATGCCGTTAAACGCAGCCGCGGTAAGTCTTGGAACAGACAGGGCCCTTGTTGTAACAGACAGGACGTCTGAGAGGCAGAGGCCACGGGTCCTCTGTGAGCATTTCTTGCAATTCCGGGTACCAAGTCCTTCTTGGCCAATCCGGAACAATGAGTATTGTTCTCACTCCTCTTTTTCTTACAATTCTCAGCACCTTTGGTATGAGAGGAAGAGGAGGAAACACATAGACCGACTGGAACACCCACGGTGTTACTAGTGCATCCACAGCTATCGCCTGAGGGTCCCTTGACCTGGCGCAATATCTTTTTAGCTTTTTGTTGAGATGGGACGCCATCATGTCCACCTGTGGCAGTTCCCATCGATTTGCAATCTGCGTGAAGACTTCTTGATGAAGTCCCCACTCTCCCGGGTGGAGGTCGTGCCTGCTGAGGAAGTCTGCTTCCCAGTTGTCCACTCCCGGAATGAACACTGCTGACAGTGCTAGTACGTGATTCTCCGCCCAACGAAGAATCCTGGTGGCTTCTGCCATTGCCACCCTGCTTCTTGTGCCGCCCTGGCGGTTCACATGGGCCACTGCCGTGATGTTGTCTGACTGAATCAGCACTGGTTGGTTTCGAAGCAGAGGCTTCGCTTGACTCAGGGCGTTGTATATGGCCCTTAGTTCCAGGATATTGATGTGCAGACAAGTCTCCTGACTTGACTACAGCCCCTGGAAGTTTCTTCCTTGATTGACTGCCCCCCATCCTCGGAGGCTTGCATCCGTGGTCACCAGGACCCAGTCCGGTATGCCGAACCTGCGGCTCTCGAGGAGGTGAGCACTTTGCAGCCACCACAGAAGAGACACCCTGGCGCTGGGGGACAGGGTGATCAGCCGATGCATCTGAAGATGCGATCCGGACCACTTGTCCAACAGATCCCACTGAAAGATCCTCGCATGGAACCTGCCGAAGGGAATGGCTTCGTGTGACGCCACCATCTTTCCCAGGACTCGCGTGCAGTGATGCACCGATACCTGTTTTGGTTTTAGGAGGCCTCTGACCAGAGTCACGAGCTCCTGAGCCTTCTCCTCCGGGAGAAACACCTTTTTCTGGTTTGTATCCAGAATCATGCCCAGGAAGGGCAGACGCGTCGTAGGAATCAGCTGCGACTTTGGAATATTCAGAATCCAGCCGTGCTGTTGCAACACTTCCTGAGAGAGTGCTACGCTGATCAGCAACCGCTCCCTGGACCTCGCCTTTATGAGGAGATCGTCCAAGTATGGGATAATCGTAACCCCTTGCTTCCGAAGGAGCACCATCATTTCCGCCATCACCTTTGTAAATATTCTCGGTGCCGTGGACAGGCCAAACGGCAACGTCTGGAATTGGTAATGACAGTCCTGTACCACAAACCTGAGGTACTCCTGATGAGGTGGATAAATGGGGACATGCAAGTACGCATCCTTGATGTCCAGAGACACCATAAAATCCCCCCCTTCCAGGCTTGCAATGACCGCTCTGAACGATTCCATTTTGAACTTGAATCTTTTCAGATAAATGTTCAGGGATTTTAAATTCAATATGGGTCTGACCGAACCATCCGGTTTCGGTACCACAACATTGTGGAATAGTATCCTCTTACTTGTTGAAGGAGGGGAACCTTTACCACCACCTGCTGGAGATATAACTTGTGAATTGCCGCTAACACTACTTCCCTTTCTATGGGGGAAGCTGGCAGGGCCAATTTGAGGTAACGGTGAGGGGGCATCACTTCGAATTCCAACTTGTATCCCTGAGACACAATCTGTATAGCCCAGGGATCCACCTGTGAGCGAACCCACTGGTGGCTGAAATTTCGGAGACGCGCCCCCACCGCTCCTTGCTCCTGTGGTGCCCCAGCGTCATGCGGTGGATTTAGTGGAAGCCGGGGAGGACTTCTGTTCCTGGGAACTAGCTGAATGGTGCAGCTTCTTTCCTCTACCCCTGCCTCTGGCCAGAAAGGACGCACCTCTGACCTTCTTGCTTCTCTGTGATCAAAATGACTGCATTTGGTAATACGGTGCTTTCTTAGGCTGTGAGGGAATATATGGCAAAAAGTTTGACTTCCCAGCCGTAGCTGTGGAAACTAGGTCCGAGAGACCGTCCCCAAACAATTCCTCACCCTTGTAAGGTAACACCTCCATGTGCTTTTTGGAGTCGACATCACCTGTCCATTGCCGAGTCCACAGGACCCTTCTGGCAGAAATTGACATTGCATTTATTCTAGAGCCCAGTAGGCAAATGTCCCTCTGGGCATCCCTCATATATAGGACAGCGTCTTTTATATGCCCCAGGGTCAGTAAAATGGTAACCTTGTCTAAGGTATCCATTTCCTCAGACAGATTATCTGTCCATGCTGCTACAGCACTACACATCCAGGCCGACGCAATAGCCGGCCTCAGTATAGTACCTGAGTGTGCATAAACAAACTTCAGGATACTTTCCTACTTCCTATCTGCAGGATCCTTTAGGGCGGCCGTATCCTGTGACGGCAGGGCCACCTTTTTAGATAAGCGTGTCAGAGCTTTATCTACGCTAGGGGAGGATTCCCAGCGCATCCTGTCCGTTGGCGGGAAAGGGTACGCCATAAGTAACCTTTTGGAAATCAGCACTTTCTTATCGGGGGAATCCCATGCTTTTTCACATAATTCATTTAACTCATGTGAAGGGGGAAAAGTCACCTCTTGCTTTTTCTCCTCATACATATACACCCTTTTGTCAGGGACAGGGTTTTCCTCCGATATGTGCAATACATCCTTCATTGCTATAATCATGTATCGGAAGGCTTTAGCCATTTTAGGCTGCAACTTTGCCTCATCGTCATCGACACTGGAGTCAGAATCCGTGTCGACATCTGTGTCAACCAACTGGGATAGTGAGCGCTTTTGAGACCCTGACGGCCTCTGAGCTGCAGGATCAGACACGAGTTGAGACCCTGACTGATTATCCAACCTTTTATGCAAGGAGCTTACGTTATCATTTAACACCTTCCACATATCCATCCAATCAGGTGTCGGCGCCGTCGGCGGCGACACCACAGTCACTTGCACTTGTTCTGCCTCCACGTAACCGTCCTCGTCAAACATGTCGACACAAACGTACCGACACACCACACACACACAGGGAATGCTCTAATTGAGGACAGGACCCCACAAGGCCTTTTGGGGAGACAGAGAGAGAGTATGCCAGCACACACCCCAGCGCTATATAACCCAGGGATTACACAGTAACTTAGTGTTTACCCAGTAGCTGCTGTTTATGATAATTTGCGCCTAAATTTATGTGCCCCCCCTCTCTTTTTACCCTTTTTCTACCTTGATACTGCAGGGGAGAGCCTGGGGAGCTTCCTCTCAGCGGAGCTGTGAAGAGAAAATGGCGCTGGTTAGTGCTGAGGAAGAAGGCCCCGCCCCCTCAGCGGCGGGCTTCTGTCCCGGGTCTGTGTAATAAAATGGCGGGGGCTCGTACATATATACAGTGCCCAGCTGTATATATGTGTCTTTTTGCCAAGAGGTATCCTAATTGCTGCCCAGGGCGCCCCCCCTTGCGCCCTGCACCCTACAGTGACCGGAGTGTGTGGGTAGTGTGGGCGCAATGGCGCACAGCTGCAGTGCTGTGCGCTACCTCATGTAAAGACAGGAGTCTTCTGCCGCCGATTTCGATGTCTTCTTGCTTCTGCCGGCTTCTGACTTCTGGCTCTGCGAGGGGGACGGCGGCGCGGCTCCGGGAACGGATGACAAGGTCAGGTCCTGTGTTCAATCCCTCTGGAGCTAATGGTGTCCAGTAGCCTAAGAAGCGCAACCTAGCCGCAGTTAGTAGGTTTGCTTCTCTCCCCTCAGTCCCACGTAGCAGAGAGTCTGTTGCCAGCAGAAGCTCTCTGAAAATAAAAAAACCAAACTAAAATACTTTCTTATTAGCAAGCTCAGGAGAGCTCACTAAAAGCACCCAGCTCTGGCCGGGCACAGATTCTAACTGAGGTCTGGAGGAGGGGCATAGAGGGAGGAGCCAGTGCACACCAGGTAGTACTAAATCTTTCTTTAGAGTGCCCAGTCTCCTGCGGAGCCCGTCTATTCCCCATGGTCCTTACGGAGTCCCCAGCATCCACTAGGACGTTAGAGAAAAACTAATTTCACAGTGGGGGGGTATGGATCAAACCTTGGAGAGAGATAAAGTGGAGACAGTTAAAGTACTGTACCAACCAATCAGTGTCTAACTGTCATTTTACAAGATGTATTTGAAAAATGACAGAACTGATTGGCTGGAACTATATCTCTCTCCACTTTAACTCTCTCCAAGCTTGATAAATCTAAGCCTGAGTGTTTCCTTGAAGTGGTCTAATCCATCCATATATTTTTTTTATTTTTTTTTATTTTTTTGAGTGCTCACAAAAGAGAACAAAAGTAGTTGCAAAGCAAGAGAAGCATAGGCCAAATGTGTGAGCCTTTATACATGTAACATGAACAGTAGAAGCAAATAATGCAGACAATAGATAATGGGAAATGTTACATTACTTGAAAAAGGAGGGAGAAAGGCAGTGGATAGAGGAAGGGAAAAGGACCGATATAAAATGGAAAATTTTATTCTGACACTTGACAGATAGGTATTACAAAAAGGGTGCCATCTGTGGTAGAAAAACAGTGAAGGAAATAAGAAGCAGTGCTGAAAGTAGGTTGGTACTCAATGGTATAGAGCACCATTAAGAAATAGCCCACTGCTGGGGCATAATTTATGAAAGGGATTTTTGTGTGTGGGACATAAAATGGTGTCAGTGGCATAACTGTGTATGAATTCCCGACAAGTCAGAAAAACATAATTTTCCAACTTTTTATGTCGAATCTGGATTCGATCTATTCAAGTCCAGTGACGTTTTTCCAACTTGTCGGAAAACACGTGGATCCACGTATTTTGTCGAATTGGCGGGCGTTTCCGACAGTTTTTTAGCCCCTTTTCAACAATGTCGATTCAACTTTAAAAAAAGTTGGATCAGCATTGTCGAAAACGGGCAAAAACCTGTCGGAAATGCCTACACATTGAATACTAAGGTGTCAGATCCTCTTCGTCGGAGAGGATTTGACAATAATTAAATATACTCCATAATATGTAATAGGCATTACGGTATGTGGTAAAATATGTAAGACATTATGGTGTGTGGCATAATGTGTAATGGGCATTATGGTGTGTCGCATAATGTGTAATGGGTATTAAGGTGTCTGGTATAATGTGTAATGGGCATTAAGGTGTGTGGCATAAAATATAATAAGCATTACGAAGTGTGGCATAATGTGTAATGGGCATTACGGTGTTTTGCTTAATGTGTAAGGGGCATTATGGTGTGTGGCATAATGTGGCCATGCCCCTATTGTCATGTAGCACTCCCCTAGTTTTGTGTGACCACGCCCCCTCGCGACACATGACCATGCCCATTTTTACTATCAGTACCACTAAGAAAAAAATTATACTTGCACCACTGATAAGAAGAACAGCATATGTCAAGAATAGCCTGAGGAGAATTAATGAAGGAGATGTTCTGTCTTATCACACATGCATCAGCTGAAAGAGCCTGATGTGGGGAGCAGAGAGGAAGGGTTAACCTCATGTGAGAGCCAAAGGCCCAAACCTGAGCAAACATGTGTCCTCTATCATGGAGGTAAGAGGTAATGTTTTCCCCAGTCGCCATATGCCAGATTTGGAATGGAGGAAGAGGGTAAGAGGGCACTTCCAGTTACAAACTATTAGGCTTTTAGCAGCGCCTAATACATGCTAGGCCAGTTTGACAGAAAGCTGAGAAAGGTCTGGAAGACCCACAGAACTTTTTGTATTGGGGATTCTAATAAACTATTCAGGAGTGCATGGACTTCTGCCCATAAATGATCAAGCACCAGACAAGTCCACCAGACATAGGCTAGGGTAGGGCAGTGGCCACAATTTCTCCAGCAGAGGGGCGACGCAGAGGGAAATATCTGTAAGAGAATTGCTTTGGTATAATACCAGTGATAGTACAATTTACGTGATGTTTCTTTAAGGTGGATGTAAATTAAGCACTTGTCAATAGCCAATCCCATGTCTTTTAAGGTTTCCTCATCAGGCGGGGGACCAAGGTCTGTTTCCCAGGACATTTCATGGGGATTTCAATCAGGGAGAGCCGCATCAGGAAGGATGCCATAAACAATATACAGTATCTTGCCTTTAGACAAGGATATCTAACTGAAATCAGTGGGGAATTTATGGGAGTCTGAGACCCAGGGTCTCATGCAGTTGTTATTAAGTCCTGGCAGGAAGTCTGGATTATTTCATATAGGGGTGAGTGGGGAGACAGGAGAGGTAATAGAGAGTTTGGCAGAATACTGGGTCCAAACTTTCAAAATGAATTTAAGGGTCAGAGATAAACTGAAAGAGGGGTGACCTTGTTTTTTTGTAGTTCCCATAAAGAGGACAGATCCTGGGAGTTAATGCAGTTTGACTGAATACCAGAGGAGGTCCCAGGAGGGGAGAAAGAGGAGGTAACTTGGGAAAAATGCATGGCTAGGTAATAGATCTTTTTATTAGATCCTATACTGCCTCTAGAGATAGGTAAATTGAGAATTGTGTAGGATAACCTTGGGTAGCTGCCATTGCAGATAAAATGGAAGACAAACTGCTGTACTTTATAGAGAAGGGAAAAGGGGACCACCATTGGGAGGTTTTGGAAAAAGTAGAGCCACTTGGGAGTGATATTAATCTTGAGAGCTATGTTAAGAAAGAGCCCAGTTGAGACTTCTGGTTCCGGGTGCATGGAGTGAGCAGCACAGGCTCACAGTTCCGCTCTGTGCCCGGCTTCTCTGACCCTTTTCATGGCTACTATAACCTCCAAAGCTCTCCCACACCCACAGCTGCTCTTCCACGATGGACAAGTATGTCACATCCTTGCAGCCACCGCGCTCGCAGCAGCAGGCGCTACGCCAGATCAAATGAGACACGGACCCTGTAATGGCGCCGGAGGAAGAGTCACGTGCCACCATGCCGGCTTCCAAGAAAACGATCACTGAGGCACTGTACACTGCTGGTTTGCCCTCCCAGCGCCCCCGGTACAGCCCGCTGCTTTATGGGGACCTGGTGGACACCATTACCTCCGCGATGGGGCAGCTACTCACTAAAGCAGTAAGTGACATTACCACTCAGATGCACCACTTGTCTACCAGGATTACCACTGCTGAAAACAGAATAGGTTCGGTGGCACATAATCTAGCTGATTTGCAATGTGAAGTTAAAAGGCTGGAGAAGGAGAATTATTCCATTAGCAATGAAATGGAGGAAATCGAAAATCGCTCAAGGCGTAACAATATAAGGGTGGTGGGGCTCCCTGAAACGATTATGTTTCACTTACTGGAGCAATTTGTTGCACACACCTTGCCACAACTGCTGGGCATACCTGACCTATCCAAAGATATGGTGATTGAACGGGTCCATAGGATAGGCCCTCCTCCACGCCCTAATGACTCCCGTCCCAGAGTCACTACTTTTAAATGCCTCAGCTACACACACAAGCTAGAAATATGGAGAGCTTCCAGAAAACAGCCCGTCCTTAAGTGGGAAGGCGCACAACTCCGTGGCGACGATCGTTCTATCCCCTCAGGAGCTCAGTGTCCTGTCAGCAGAGTAAGTGGCTCAGACCCTGCTGGGCAGACACTACTCCCCCTCTTAGTCCCACTAAGCAGGGAGGCTGTTTCCAGCAGCCTCCCTGTGCCTATACTCTAATAAAATAATAAAACTAAAAGAACTCCTATGGAGCTCCCTTAGCTGTGACCGGCTCCTCCGTGGACATTTTCTAAACTGGGTCTGGTAGGAGGGGCACAGAGGGAGGAGCCAGCCCACACTGTAAAACTCTTAAAGTGCCAATGGCTCCTGGTGGACCCGTCTATACCCCATGGTATGAATATGGACCCCAGCATCCTCTAGGACGTAAGAGAAATGTATATTGTACAACATATGTAATTTTGACAGGGAAGGTGGGCCCCTCTCACGCCCTTGGGTCTGATGGAATCCAGACCAGATTTTATAGTCTGTTGTAAGCCACAGCTGAGCTAATCGCTACAATTTCTCTGCTACCTTTATTCATAGATCTCTGGAAAGTTGCAGGGGCATGAAACCAAATGTCAGCACTATATACTGGAACAATGCTCTGCAGGGGCAAATGCAGGATTTGTAAAGGGGGGTTTCAAGGTATATATAGTAAATACTGCTAGTGCATGCATGATAATGTAGTACATTACTAACAGCAATGCCCTGTAGAGAGAACACCATAATCCTGTGCAGTATAAGCTTTGCGTGAGACTTTCAGCCGTTGTGTAGGTGCAGCTGGGCTCCCCAGTGGCCTATCCAACCACATATTGAGTTTTGGAGGATAAAGACCACCTGTGACGTGCTGTTATACTTCTACTTTCTGGTACACTCATTACCTATAAAATTGGTTTATGGTCCGGCATTGTAACAACAATATTGCACTATGAGAGGCGCATTTTTTGCTTATGTTTAGAACTTCTGTGCTGTGAGCTGACTCTACCACACTCTGAGCTTTGGATGATATAAGACTCACCGTGACGCGTCGTCTTCTTGGAAGTTTTCTGACTCCCCAGGCTGTGAGCAATAGAAGACAACAGTTTTTTGATGTGCATGCTAAAATTTCCTCATCTGGTTACGCTTAATACCTATATGAGTGCCTGTTCTTCATTTTCCTTTTCTATATATACATATGTATATATATATATATATATATATATACATACTGTGTGTCAGATATAGAGTATATAGAAAATATAGAACAGGAGGAGCAGGTAACCTGATGTCAGCGCTGCCTCTCTGCAAGGAATTCTCAATCTGTGCCGGAGAGCCTGCCCTTTGAAGTCCCGTCTAGCAGCTAATTAATTCAGGGAGAATGTGAGAATGTGGAGGCAGAGCATGGACTGGGGACACAGAGTGTAAAAGTCATCCCCCGTGTTGAGCCAGCTGTGTACATTTCGGAACACATTGCAGCTAAGTACCTGACACTCCAGCTGCAGCCTGCGGCTCTCTTGAGCTTATCTGCGGTGCATTTCAAAGCACAGAAATCTCTGCTACGCGGTGCTCTCTGTGCGGGCAGCTCCGATCGCGGCTGAGTGTATCATTGAAGAGACTGTGACAGAGCGGTCTCCATCTCTCTAAAAAAAATATCGGACTGTCAGGTGGGGGGGTTTCTGGGTACTCGTGCGCCAGTGCTCTGGGGTGAAGTAGGTTGTCTTTGCTTTGGCAGCTTCAGTCAGAGGAATTTGCCAGTACTCTTTTGTTAAATTTAGCATAGTGAGATACTGGCGTGTTTCTAAATTTTCTACCAGCTCTTCAACCCAATTTGCTTGCAGCATAAAAAATGGTGTCAGAGAATCCAATGTTGCTAATAAGGGATATAGGGGGTCATTCCGAGCTGATCGCTCGCTAGCTACTTTTAGCAGACGAGCGGGACGAAAATGTTTTTTGCAGTTTCTGAGTAGCTCTGAACTTACTCAGCCCTTGCGATCACTTCAGTCTTTTTGGCCCCGGAATTGACGTCAGACACTCGCCCTGCAAACACTAGGACATGCCTGTGTTTTTCCAAAGACTCCCTGAAAATGGTCAGTTGCCACCCACAAACGCCCTCTTCCTGTTAATCTCCTTGTGATTGGCTGTGCGAATGGATTCTTCGTTAAATCCATTACCCAGCAACGATCTGCTTTGTACTCCCTTGACATGCCTGCGCATTGCGGTGCATACGCATGCGCAGTAGTAACCTGTTTGCAGCGCTATGAAAAACGGCAGCGAGCAATCAACTTGGAATGACCCCATTAGTACTGATTCCCGCCAGCACCCTTACGGGTGTGAACTTGAGGTAGGATCTACTCAGTTAGAACATGGACAATGGCACTCAATATCCAATGCGTTTTGTCCATATAGATGAACTTCTTCAGGGGAATAACTTTAAAAAGGGTGATACATGGTAAAGCATGTTACATGGGTGATCAAATGGTTTCAAATACACATAATTTATACAAAGACAAACAAACAAACAAACATAGCAATGAGGAAATCCAGTTATCAGTTATATATACCAAGAAGGAAAAAATAATACAGCAGAAAACAATTCACTAGCTGTTCTTAAGAATGTGTTTGTTAATAAATTTCACACACACATATATATATATATATATATATATAAAAACAAATACTCTCCCTCTGCGATTTTACACAACAAGAAAATGGGGAATATAGATATGGCTGCCCAAATTCAGCTAAGACCCCTGTTAGGAGGGACTAAAAATAGAAATATGTAACAATAGAGGAATAGGCGCCCTTGGGATATACTTCCTCCCAATAATAAATAGGATTCAGCAGGAATCTCTAGACATGTATAAGTATATGTTTGCTCAATATTTTAGAGCATAAAAATCACATTAACATGTTCCATATAAAATTTATTAAAACATAAAAACACAAGCAATGGTACAGAGAATTAAGTATCCATCCTTAACAAATGACACCAAACAATTATACAGAGGACAAGTAGAATAACTTTTACAGACTCCTCCTTCTCCTTATAGCAAGTTTGGAGATTGGTGTAACAAATAGAAAAACCCAACGCGTTTCGTCTTGCTCAAAGACTTCATCAGGGGTATATCTATAAGCGTAAAATAATTTATCAGAATATTCCACTAATTATACAAATATAAAAAATACAAAAATAATGAAATAAAAGAATAAAAAATGGGAACATGTCAATAGATGAAAAAGGTACAGGAACATGCAAAAACAGAGCTGGATAATAAAGTGCAAACCTACACCAATCGGGAGCACTTACTACAGTAAAGTACTTTCAAATAAGTTGACAATGAGTTACAAAGGTTAATGATTATACACAGAAGAGAAAAGAAAGAAAAAGAAGAAAAAGAATGAGAACATCAGAACATGTCAAGGAAACTTCATATGACATACCTCGAATGCTTGATAAAAATTGATAGAATGTCAAATGAATTAACAAATAGGCGTTCAGGATACTTGAATACTACCCACACATCAGTGGGATATATAGATGAAAAATAGATTGGGCCTAGTTAGGGAAATATTAGTTTTAGTAACTTTAAAACCACATGATATGTACATAATAACTGATTTATTAAATCAATCAGTGTGCTGGTGAATGGGAACACATACCTTTTATTTCAAATGCTTGACTGACAAGTTCAAATACACAGGTCTAACAAGGGTTCATATAGATGTGTGACCTAATAAAATTATTATTGATATTAGCCAATTAGAGAGATAACCTCACTGGTCTACATAAACTCAAGAGGCTTACCAAGTATATTTATATTCTCTAGAACATTAATAAAATGCAGAATTTTTATTTGATAGGGAATATCTACCAATCTATACAGCCTCAACCCAAATCTTAGACTCAAACAGTTTTTTTTTTTTTTTATATAGTACTGGTATTATAATTAACTTCCCTCATTGTCTATATGAATTCTAATTCACAGTAACATAATACAATAAAAATAATGGGAATAATTACAGACCAATCAAAATAGTAAATGGAGCCATATTTAAGGGTGATGCCAACATAATATCACATGAAATAGTCCTTACCCTCCAGCAGATCAGCAGTGTTAAGCTCAGTTCCAGTGGAATGAAACTGTGTTCAAATTTTTACCCTTAAATAGGGGAAAGGTGATGACATCACTTCCCATTAGTGCAGTGATTGGAAGTCAAATAAAACTTAAAAAATACCTTTATTTATGGCATAATTAATTCTATATACCCAACATTCATTAACCAGTTTATTTAGGGGGCAGTACTTAACAAATATCCTTATATCTTATATAGATTTAAACATGAATATCCTTAATTGATGAATGTATCCCATAATGCATCTATTTGGACAGGGACTAGGTGTTTCATGATTGACAGCAATGTTCACCAATAGAACCACTATAGGACCTATGATATAAATTATATATATAAAACCTCTTCTAATGTGCACACTATTAAACTAAGTGAGTGATACTATATGAATGAACCTAATCAGAGTGCAAACCAAGGACACCACAGTAGAAGTCGAACGCTGATTTAGTCACTCGCATCCCTTGATACGCCTAATCCCGCGGCGCTGGGACAAGAGCACTTATGCTCCAGCGTCGCCTCAATAAGCGCTGCACAGGGCCAGAAGTGCCCTGATCGCGCCGGAGAGCAGAGCTTCCTGCGTTCCAGCGGTCCGCGACTTTGCGTTCCACCGGGCCGTGATGACGTTTCACGTCACGTGATCATACCTCGTGACTAGTGGACATGTGATCCGGACGGCCAATAGACGTGTTCCCCTCTGTAACCTAGGAGACCGCTGTGGTTATAACTAGTGTGGTTAATATTCGTGAAGGACTATTATACAATGTTATATAAATTGGAAGTGTAACTGATTATCAGTGTATACATACTTATCACTAAATTCATAACATCATTAGTGTGATATAAACTAATAAACATATATTATTAGAGTGTGGAATGTATAGTAATTAGATAAAATAAACTCATAGAAACACCCCATAAATATTAAACTATTAAACTGCACCTACTATTATAACCCCAAAAATCCCAATATCTCTAATAGTGATGAATGGAAAATAATAATCTTATACCTATTATTCATAATATCCTATCTAATAAGAACTAGCTATCAACGTGTTAAAGCACCATCCTCAAAAATTGGCTCCATTTTTACAAGATGACATTAATTAAAAAAAAAAAAAAAAAAAAAAAGGAAAGAAGTATCTTGGTATTCAGAATTAAATAATTAAATAGGCACATATTACAAAAAGTACAAAATATGAAAAGTATAAAATCTATACATGAACCCTTACAAGAATGCCACCATATCAATACTTTCATTTAGGCCAAAAGGGATAAGGGTATTCAATGTATAAATCCAAAAGGATTCACGCTGGGCTAACCGTCTATCCCTATCACCTCCTCTCTTATCTAACAAAATGTGTTCAACAACCGTAAATGAAAGACCTGAAACTTCAGAATTATGTTTCTCCTGGAAATGTCATGGTAGGCTATGATTTTGGACCTTATTAGTAATATTTCGTAAATGCTCCTGTATTCTAATCTTGAGACATCTTTTAGTTTTACCTATGTAAGAGAGTTTGCAACTACAGTCAATTTTGTAGACAACATAGTTGGTATTGCAGGTAACTATGGTCCTCAGCTTGAAGATACGTTTGCTGTCATCTCTCCAACAGAAACCTTTCTTGTCTATAAAGCGACAGCATTTACATTTGTTACACGGAAAAAGCCCTGATCTCTTCATTACTGGATGTTCAACCAGGATCTCATCTTTGTCTCTGCCTTTCTGTAGTTGACTGGGAGCCAGTATGCTCTTAAGGTTCCTAGATTTCCTAAAAATTATATTGGGTCTGGTGGATAAATGTGGACCCAATAATGGATCTTTTAGAAGAAGATGCCAATGTCGGTTCATGATGTACTTGATCTTAGTACTCTCTTGGTTATACTGTGTGATGAAAGGTCTTTCAGTGGGGCGTTTTTCTCTCTTGTTTGTTTTAGCTTCTAACAGGCTATTTCTATCAATTTTGGATGCACGGATCTGGTCACTTTTTAAGTGAGTCTCATTATAACCCCTATCAATGAATTGTTCAACCAAGACGGAAGACTGTTCCCAGTATTCTTCTAAACGGCTACAGTTTTTCCGGACTCTCACAAACTGGGAATAAGGTACCGAGGTTTTCCATCTAGACAGATGGCAACTGTCTGCAGGTATGAAACTGTTTGCGTCCGTTTCCTTGAAAAATGTTTTGGTATTGAGAATGCCCTTATCATCAATACTTAATAGAACATCTAGGTAATCGATAACTACGGGGTGTTGTTTTGAAGTAAACTTGAGATTAAAAGAATTATTCTGGATCTCCGAAACGAAATCTTCCAAATTCTCCACCCCTCCATCCCAAATGAGGATCAAGTCATCGATATACCTCTTATAGAATTTGATGTTTGAACAACGAAAATTACTACCGGCATAGATGGTCTCACGTTCCCAGCTGTCCATATAGATATTAGCATACGATGGGGCAAACTTGGTCCCCATCGCTGTGCCCTGTTCCTGTAGGTAATATTCCCCTTCAAACTCAAAGTAGTTATGATTTAGAATGAATTTTATGCTTTCCAATAAAAAGATTCTTTCTTCCACGACCACACTGTCGTCTCCAGTTAAGATGTCATTGACAGCTTCAAGTCCCTTGGAATGTGGGATGGAGGTATACAGGGCCTGGACGTCAATTGTTGCCCATCTATAAGTAGGCTGCCATTGGAATTCATTAAGTAACCTAAGGAGACTGGTTGAATCCTTCAAGAATGAGGGCTGTTCTTTCACATACGGCTGTAATTTTAGATCGATGAAATGGGACAAATTGGACGTTAAGGAATCAACTCCCGCCACTATGGGTCTACCTGGGGGCGGGAATACACCTTTGTGGACTTTCGGTAAATGGTAGAACACTGGGACTCGAGGTTTACTATTATTCAGATAATCGAACTCATCTTTGCATATAATTCCCTTGTTAAATGCTCTATTCAACAACTTACGTAATTCATCCCCATATTCAATGGTTGGATCTTCATTTAATACTCTGTATGTTGCGGCATCGCTATATATATAGATGTGCACCGGAAATTTTTGGGGTTTTGTGTTTTGGTTTTGGATTCGGTTCCGCGGCCGTGTTTTGGATTCGGACGTATTTTGGCAAAACCTTCCTGAAATTTTTTTGTCGGATTCGGGTGTGTCTTGGATTCGGGTGTTTTTTTTTCAAGAACCCCTCAAAAACAGCTTAAATCATAGAATTTGGGGATAATTTTGATCCTATAGTATTATTAACCTCAATAACCATAATTTCCACTCATTTCCAGTCTATTCTGAACACCTCACACCTCACAATATTATTTTTAGTCCTAAAATTCGCACCGAGGTCGCTGCATGACTAAGCTAATCAACCCAAGTGGGCGGCACAAACACCTGGCCCATCTAGGAGTGGCACTGCAGTGTCAGACAGGATGGCACTTAAAATGATTGGCCCCAAACATCACATGATGCAAAGATAAAAAAAATAATTAAAAAAAAGAGGTGCAAGATGGAATTGTCCTTGGGCCCTCCCACCCACCCTTATGTTGTATAAGCAGGACATGCATACTTTAACAAACCCATCATTTCAGCCACAGGGTCTGCCACACGACTGTGGCTGAAATGACTAGTTGGTTTGGGCCCCCACCAAAAAAAGAAGCAATCAATCTCTCCTTGCTCAAACTGGCTCTACAGAGGCAAGATGTCGACCTCATCATTATCCTCCGATTCCTCACCCCTTTCACTGTGTACATCCCCCTCCTCACAGACTAATAATTTGTCCCCACTGGAATCTACCATCTCAGGTCCCTGTGTACTTTCTGGAGGCAATTGCTGGTGAATGTATCCATGGAGGAATTGATTATAATTCATTTTGATGAACATTATCTTCTCCACATTTTGTGGAAATAACCTCGTACGCCGATCGCTGACAAAGTGACCGGCTGCACTAAACACTCTTTCGGAGTACACACTGAAGGGGGGGCAACTTAGGTAAAATAAAGCCAGTTTGTGCAAGGGCCTCCAAATTGCCTCTTTTTCTGCCTGTATATGTACGGACTGTCTGACTTGGATGCTGTCACTCATATAATCCTCCACCATTCTTTCAATGGTGACAGAATCATATGCAGTGACAGTAGACGACATGTCAGTAATCGTTGGCAGGTCCTTCAGTCCGGACCAGATGTCAGCACTCGCTCCAGACTGTCCTGCATCACCGCCAGCGGGAGGACTCAGAATTCTTAGCCTTTTCCTCGCAGCCCCAGTTGCGGGAGAATGTGAAGGAGGAGCTGTTGATGGGACACATTCCGCTTCAGTTGACAAGTGTCTCACCAGCAGGTCTTTGAACCTCTGCAGACTTGTGTCTGCCGGAAAGAGAGATACAACATAGGCTTTAATCCTAGGATCGAGCACGGTAGCCAAAATGTAGTGCTCTGATTTCAACAGATTGACCACCTGTGAATCCTGGTTAAGCGAATGAAGGGCTCCATCCACAAGTCCCATATGCCTAGTAGAATCGCTCCATTTTAGCTCCTCCTTCAATCTCTCCAGCTTCTTCTGCAAAAGCCTAATGAGGGGAACGACCTGACTCAGGCTGGCAGTGTCTGAACTGACTTCACGTGTGGCAAGTTCAAAGGGTTGCAGAACCTTGCACAATGTTGAAATCATTCGCCACTGCGCTTGAGTCAGGTGCATTCCCCCTCCTTTGCCTATATCGTAGGTAGATGTATAGGCTTGAATGGCCTTTTGCTGCTCCTCCATCCTCTGAAGCATATAGAGGGTTGATTCCACCTCGTTACCACCTCTTGCTTCAGATGATGGCGGGGCAGGTTCAGGAGTGTTTGCTGGTGCTCCAGTCTTCGGCATGCGGTGGCTGAATGACGAAAGTGGGCCGCAATTCTTCAGGCCACCGCCAGCATCTCTTGCACGCCCCTGTCGTTTTTAAAAAAAATTCTGCACCACCAAATTTAATGTATGTGCAAAACATGGGACGTGCTGGAATTTGCCCACATGTAATGCACGCACAATATTGGTGGCGTTGTCCGATGTCACAAATCCCCAGAAGAGTCCAATTCGGGTAAACCATTCTGCGATGATGTTCCTCAGTTTCCGTAAGAGGTTGTCAGCTGTGTGCCTCTTATGGAAAGCGGTGATACAAAGCGTAGCCTGGGTCGGAACGAGTTGGCGTTTGCGAGATGCTGCTACTGGTGCCGCCGCTGCTGTTCTTGCTGCGGGAGGCAATACATCTACACAGTGAGCTGTCACAGTCATATAGTCCTGAGTCTGCCCTGCTGCACTTGTCCACATGTCCGTGGTTAAGTGGACATTGGGTACAACTGTATTTTTTAGGACACTGGTGAGTCTTTTTCTGACGTCTGTGTACATTCTCGGTATTGCCTGCCTAGAGAAGTGGAACCTAGATGGTATTTGGTACCGGGGACACACTACCTCAAGAAATTCTCTAAATCCCTGTGAACTAACGCCAGATACCAGACGCACATCTAAAACCAATACAGGATGACTGCTGTGATATTTCATCTTCCTCGCAAAGGACTGATGGACAGTCAATTGCTTACTGGAAGTAGTACAAGTGGTCTTCCGACTTCCCCTCTGGGATGATGATCAACTCCCAGCAGCAACAACAGCAGCGCCAGCAGCAGTAGGCGTTACACTCAAGGATCCATCGGAGGAATCCCAGTCAGGAGAGGACTCGTCAGACTTGCCAGTGACATTGCTTGCAGGACTATTGGCGTTCCTGTCTAAGGAGGAAATTGACACTGAGGGAGTTGGTGGTGTGGTTTGCAGGAGCTTGGGTACAAGAGGAAGGGATTTAGTTGTCAGTGGACTGCTTCCGCCGTCACCCACAGTTTTTGAACTTGTCAATGACTTCTGATGAATGCGCTCCAGGTGACGTATAAGGGAGGATGTTACTAGGTGGTTATCATCCTTACCCCTACTTAGGGGTAAGTGGTGAAGTGTTCCGCTTCCTATACTCAGAGTCCCTGGTTCGATTCCTAAAGTACGAATGCATGTTAGTTTTTTCCAGACACTTTATTATTTTCTTTATTCACATAAACCAGGGCAAAGCTGCAGGAGCGGTTCTACTGTTAAGGTTCTATGCACCGTACAGTACACATACAATTTTGTGGCAGGGCAGACTCAATAGAAATGGCTACCAGCTATGACTCCTTGCCCCACGGAGGCCCTAGGCTACGGAGCAAGTAACAGTCCAGATTTTGCAGGCTATGGGGCAATGCTGAAGGAGCGTCACAATCCCCTAGCTAAAATACACAGGGGCGATAGGAATAAGCGAGGTCTATGCACATTACGGGACACCGGACTCGATCGCATAGCACACTGGCAAAATGGCCACCGCCCCTGAACCCCCACCACATAGCAGGCAGCGCTCGGATATGGAGTGAGAGATGGCATAAGTTTTGCAGGCTACGGGGCAATGCTGAAGGAGCGTCACAATCCCCTAGCCAAAATACACAGGGGCGATAGAGATAAGCGAGGTCTATGCACATTACGTTACACCGGGCTCGATCGCATAGCAAACTGACAAAACACAAGTTTTACATAAAGCAGGGCAAAGCTGCAGGAGAGTTTCTACTGTCAAGGTTCTATGCACCATACGGTACACATACAATTCTATAGCAGGGCAGACTCAATTGAAATGGCTACCGCCTGTGACTCTTAGCTCCATGGAGGCTCTCGGCTATGGAGCAAGTAACAGCACAGATTTTGCAGGCTACGGGGCAATGCTGAAGGAGCGTCAGAATCCCCTAGCTAAAATACACAGGGTCGATAGGGATATGCGAGGTCTATGCACTTAACAATACCCCAGACCCCATTGCATCACAAAGTGACAAAATGTCCAAGGCACATGAACATCCCCCTTGTGTTAGCACTCAGCTATGGAGCGAGTGACGGCATAGGTTTTGCAGGCTACGGGGCAGTGCTGAAGGAGCATTGGAATCCCCTAGCTACCTGTAAAATACACAGGGGCGATAGGGTTAAGCGAGGTCTATGCACATAATGTTACAAGGCGGGGGTTCATGTGCCTCGGACATTTTGTCACTTTGTGATGCAATGGGGTCTGGTGTATCGTTATGTGCATAGACCTCGCTTATACTTATCGACCCTGTGTATTTTAGCTAGGGGATTCTGACGCTCCTTCAGCATTGGCCCGTTCTTTGAACACTGTATTTTCCACTGCCTCACCCTTCCCCCATCCCACTTTCCCCTCCCCCCCTGGAAGCCTGCACAGTTCATGCAGTAGACAGGTAGGGAGTTCTGATCAGGTTACAAGACAAGATTTATGTGAAACCTGTGTGCACCCTTCCATTGAATGTATAACAAAGAAAAAAAATTATAATAAAGTGAATGTCACTGGAACTCGGACGCTCATACCGTACATGTATTTCAAAAGCACGGTGTTTATACATTGTACATACTTCCTTTTACACAATTAGTTGTGTCTCCATGCACAATCTTGAGTCTGCATACACAAGTGTTTTAACATGTTCGTTTGTGTCTGTATAAACTATTTATTTATATTGAGAACTCTCACCGTCTGACCATTGGTCACCATCTATTAACATTACAGTTGTCACTGACCATTTGCCAGAGCTGTAGCTCAATCTGCTGCTATACGATCAAAAGTACTGGATTAGTGGAGCATTAGCCACCCAGTGGTGGAAATGTGTAATGCATGCTGAGTATCTAGAATCACCTCAACGCGCCTGCCTGTGATTAAACTCAGCAAGCTAAGCTATCGCCTTAGCATGACTAAACGTCCGTCTAGGCGGAGATTCGGTCAAGATAAAGGTGGCTACATCTGTATTACAGCTTGACAAAGGCAACACACGGCTTGACACCTGTTGTCCGCATTTCTGTTAAAATAATTCCACACCGAAGAGGTGATTTTTTTTGTAATTTGACCAGGCTTGTCAATGGCCTTATTCATCCCACGGACAACAGGTGTCTCCCCGGGTGCCTGACTTAAACAAACCACCACACCATCAGAATCCTCCTTGTCAATTTCCTCCTCAGATCCAGCAACACCCATATCCTCATCCTGGTGTAATTCAACAGTGACATCTTCAATTTGACTATCAGGAACTGGACTGTGGGTGCTCCTTCCAGCACTTCCAGGGGGCATGCAAATGGTGGAAGGCGCCACCTCTTCCCGTCCTGTGTTGGGAAGGTCAGGCATCGCAACCAACACAATTGGACTCTCCTTGGGGATTTGTGATTTAGAAGAACGCACAATTCTTTGCTGTGCTTTTGCCATCTTAACTCTTTTCAGTTTTCTAGCGGGAGGATGAGTGCTTCTATCCTCATGTGAAGCTGAATCACTAGCCATGAACATAGGCAAGGGCCTCAGCCGTTCCTTGCCACTCCGTGTCGTAAATGGCATATTGGCAAGTTTACGCTTCTCCTCAGACGCTTTTAATTTAGATTTATGGGTCATTTTACTGAACTTTAGTTTTTTGGATTTTACATGCTCTCTACTATGACATTGGGCATCGGCCTTGGCAGACGACGTTGATGGCTTTGAATCGTCTCTGCCATGACTAGTGGCAGCAGCTTCAGCACTAGGTGTAAGTGGATCTTGATCTTTCCCTATTTCACCTCCACATTTTTGTTCTCCATTTTTTAATGTGTGGAATTATATGCCAGTAATATTATTAAATCAATAGCAATGGCCTACTGTACTGTACAACTATATACTGTTGGTCACCAAAATGCTGCACTGTACTACTATATATACTGCTCACAAAAATGCACTACAGATATGGAATGGATACTTGCAGTGACACAGAGCTGCAAGATACAGCAATGGCCTACTGTACTGTACAACTATATACTGTTGGTCACCAAAATGCAGCACACTGAGCATAGATATTTTCAGCACACTGAGCACAGATATTTGCAGCACACTGAGCACAGATATTTGCAGCACACTGAGCACAGATATGGAGCTTTTCAGGCAGAGAACGTAGCCACGTCCTCTCCGTTCAATCTCCAATGCACGAGTGAAAATGGCAGTGACGCGCGGCTCTTTATATAGAATATGAATCTCGCGAGAATCCAACAGCGGGATGATGACGTTCGGCCACGTTCGGGTTAACCGGGCAAGGCGGGAAGATCTGAGGCTGCCTTGGAACCGTGTAAAATAGGTGAAGTTTGGGGGGGGGGGGGGGGGGTTCAGATCTCGACGAACCGAACCCGCTCATCTCTAATATATATATATATATATATATATATAGAACTGGATGCTGATGCGGCACTCATAACCGATTGACAAAGAATGGAGTCACACAACGGATGCTTTCAACGTTTCAATCTGTAATAAGATTGTCTTCAGGAAATAAACAAAACAACAATATTTCTCACCTTATATCCCTTCACAAATCACCCAGACAAACACAAATTGGCTGCAGACCCGGGCGCGGGAGTCCCGGCCCGAGATTCTGGTGCAGATGGATGACGTCATCACGCACTCCCGCGATGCACGTTAGTATTGTTTACAGGTATCTAAGCAACCACATACTAATGCCGGTACATGAAAAGAAAAAGAATTATGAACGATATCTAAATAATTCATGAGCAAATAGACACATGGTCAAGACATCTTGAAAACACAGGGATAATCCATCACAGAGCTGCAGTGTTACAGAACAAGATAAATATGCTCCTAGATAAACATTCCTAACGATCAAATAAGCCACATAGTGTCATAAGCACCAAACCTCAAAATCACTTTGACTAAACAGAAACAATATGGCTAGTACATAGCAGATAAATAGTGAGAGTTATATCATATAGTTCTGTATACATAAAAATCTGCATCCCACAATCAAACAAATGAACAAAAGGTTCTATACCACCAACCCAATCCTCAATGATTAAAGAAAACTAGCGAATGAATTATGGTCATTAAGGCCCCGAGGACTGACAACATCTAATCTATGAATCCATTCTGTTTCCTTTCTTAATAGCAATAAATTGCGATCTCCACCTCTCTTATTAATGGGGACATGATCTATCATCCTATATCTGAGGCTGTTCAGGGGATGTCTGGCTAAGATAAAATGTCGAGCCACAGGTTGGTCACTGGCTCCACTCGCAAGGGCTAGCCTAATTGAGGAACAATGAACAGTCATACGCTCATTGAATTTGCGTTGCGTTTTGCCTATATGTGAAAGGCCACATGGGCAGACAAGCTGGTAAATGACATGTGTGCTCTCACACGTCAGATGATAGTTGATTTTAAATCTGGTCCCTAAATGCGGATGACAGAATGTATCTCCAGTTAATAAAAAATTACATGTTGTACATGTGCATTTGAAACAGCCTTTGCGAACCGAGGACATAAAATGTTGTTTAGAAGTAGTATCAATATTGGAAATGTCAGTTTTTACCCCTAAGTCAGTTTTAGATCCCTAAGATTTTTTGACCGTGAATAACACGGCATAAATGTATGTCCTACAATGCCGATTTCTGCATCTGAGGAGATGACCGGCCATAATTTCTTAGAAGTGGCATTTATCATAGGTGAAGATGTATTATATTTATTGACCCAATGAAATTTATTTTTCTTCTGATCTACCACTTGTTTCTGTAGTAGTGAGGATCTGTTCAGAGTCATTGCCTTTTCTTTGGCACTAATAAGATCTTCTAAAAGATACCCCCGTTGGAGAAATTTACAAATTAATTGATCAATCTGGTTAGATGCCAGCTCCAGATTGTTATTAATTCTCCTAATCTGTACCATTTGGGACAGTGGCGGAACTAGCAAGCGGTGGGCCCAGGTGCGACAAAATGCTTTGGGCCCCCCCCCCCCCATCCCATCCAAGTCCACCCCCTCACCCCTTGAGAGGATCTGGTGTTCGGGACCTGCTCAGGGTCAGAGAAATGGATACCTAGCAACAGTGCCGTAACTAGACATTTTAGCACTGTGTGCAAGAAACGGCATCGGAGCCCCACCCCTGCATGCAAAACAGGGGCAGTGCGCGCCGTAGGCGCGCGCAAAAATACATAGTGGCGTGGCTTCGCGGGGAAGGGGTGTGGCCACAAAATAATACCAATTCCTAAAACGGTGCACAGTAGTCTCCATTCTTCAAATTACGCCGCACAGTAGCACCACTACACCAGGTAGAGACCCTTTTACACCTTACAGCGAACAGATTCATCTTTTTACACATTACAGCGTCCCCTTTTTACACATTACGGCAGACAGCGTCCCCCTTTTTATACATTACGGCAGACAGCGTCCCCTTTTTACACATAACGGCAGACAGCGTGCCCTTGTTACACATAGCGGCAGACAGCGTGCACTTTTTACACATTACGGCAGACAGCGTACACATTTTACACATAACGGCAGACAGCGTGCCCTTGTTAAACATAGCGGCAGACAGCGTACACTTTTTACACATAACGGCAGACAGCGTCCCCCTTTTTACACATTACGGCAGACAGCGTCCCCTTTTTACACATTACGGCAGACAGCGTACACTTTTTACACATAACGGCAGACAACGTACACTTTTTACACATAGCGGCAGACAGCGTGCCCTTGTTACACATTATGGCAGACAGCGTGCCCTTGTTACACATTACGGCAGACAGCGTGCCCTTGTTACACATTATGGCAGGCAGATTCCCCCTTTTTACACGTTGCGGCAGGCAGTCCCCCGTTTTTACACATTGCGGCAGGCAGATTCCCCATTTTTACACATTACGGCAGGCAGATTCTCCCTTTTTACACATAGCGGCAGGCAGATTCCCCATTTTTACACATTGCGGCAGGCAGATTCCCCATTTTTACACATTGCGGCAGGCAGTACCCCCTTGTTACACATTGCAGCAGGCAGTCCCCCATTTTTACACATAGCGGCAGGCAGTCCACCCTTTTTACACATTGCGGTAGGCAGTCCCCCATTTTTACACATAGCGGCAGGCAGTCCCAACAAATAAAGAAAGAGACAGAAAGAAATAAAGAAAGAGACAGAAAGAAAGAAAGAAATAAAGAGAAAGAAAGAAAGTAGAATCATACTTACCCTCTCCGCTGGCTCAGGCTCCTCATGCAGCTTGACGATTCCCGGGCAGTAAACGAGGTGGAGGAGGGAGCCGCAGCAGCGCTGTGTTATTGGTGGAGGCGCTGCTGCTGCTGCCCCCCTGCTTCACTATAGGCTGTTCTCGGAAGACAGCCTATAGTGAAGCAGAGGGGCAGCAGCAGCAGCGCCTACACCAGTAACAAAGCGCTGCTGCGGCTCCCTCCTTCACCTCCGTCCTCCTCCTTACCCCTTCCGTGCCGCTGCGGCTGCTCTTCTCCTCTGTGGGCGGCTGTGCTGCCCGCAGCGCACAGCGGCATGTAATGAGTCAGTTTGACTCATTACATGCTTGGGCCCCTGGACAGAGGCGGGCCCCAGTGCAACGCACTGCTTGCCCTGCCGGTAGTTCCGCCTCTGATTTGGGAGTAGGGCAGACTCTTTTTCTTATGGGTTGGATGACAACTTTGGAAATGAAGCAGTGTATTCCTATCAGTGTCTTTAGTATATAGTGTCGTAACAAAACTATCCTGATTTCTGATGATTTTAACATCCAAGAATTTAATCATCTGTTGGTCCATCTCAAAGGTCAATTTGACCAGAGAACTGGACATATTGTGCTTGGCCATTAGATCAATAAAACTTGATTGGGTCCCCACCCAAATCAACAGTAAATCATCAATAAACCTGGTATAAAAGAAGATGTTAGCTGAAACAGTTGGATCATCAAAGAATATTGCTTGTTCGAATTTAAACATATAAGAGTTAGCATAACTAGGGGCCACTGAGGACCCCATAGCACACCCAGTAGATTGTAGATAAAACGTATTGTCAAAAAGAAATAAATTACATGTTAAAACCACTTTCAGCATATTGAGTAGAATCTCAACATGAGCAGCGTCATGGTCACCATATTCCAACAACACATCTTTCACTGCTCTCATGCCTTCACCAAGTGGAATTACTGTATACAGACTTGAAATGTCTGCTGTAATAAGCCACGCCTCCTGTGGTACAGGGCCTAATGCTGACAACTTATTATTTTGGTACTAAAATGGAACAGATATTATCATCAATCATCTTGGCATCTAGACCTCCCTCCTTGTCCGCAGGGCGAATCACCAACTGTTTATTCTGGGACAATGATTTAATGGCATCTCTTTCAAGATTCGTCAAATTGATGCGGACAAGGGGGAAGGTATTGTCCTCCAAGATTTAGGCGATTATAGAGATGAAATTATGCATCAGCTTAGCGATACTGCAGTTTACCAACAACTGAAGGGGGATCCTACCCCTCAGTTTACTAAGAGATTATGTGAAGTACTTCAAGTCGCTCTAGATGCCAAGATGATTGATGATAATATCTATTCCATTTTAGTACCAAAATGTCCGATCATGCCTGTTTTATATACATTGCCTAAAATACATAAAGGCCTCACTCCACCACCTGGCCGCCCCATTGTTTCTGCGAGGGGCTCTTTTTTACAGCCCACCTCCATTTTTTTAGACTCAATTCTACAGCCACTGGTGCAGAAACATAAGAACTTTCTATTAGACACCACAGCATTATTAAATAAGTTGTCAGCATTAGGCCCTGTACCACAGGAGGCGTGGCTTATTACAGCAGACGTTTCAAGTCTGTATACAGTAATTCCACTTGGTGAAGGCATGAGAGCAGTGAAAGATTTGTTGTTGGAATATGGTGACCATGACGCTGCTCATGTTGAGATTCTACTTAATATGCTGAAAGTGGTTTTAACGTGTAATTTATTTCTTTTTGACAATACGTTTTATCTACAATCTACTGGGTGTGCTATGGGGTCCTCAGTGGCCCCTAGTTATGCTAACTCTTATATGTTTAAAGTCGAACAAGCATTATTCTTTGATGATCCAACTGTTTCAGCTAACATCTTCTTTTATACCAGGTTTATTGATGATTTACTGTTGATTTGGGTGGGGACCCAATCAAGTTTTATTGATCTAATGTCCAAGCACAATTTGTCCAGTTCTCCGGTCAAATTGACCTTTGAGATGGACCAACAGATGATTAAATTCTTGGATGTTAAAATCATCAGAAATCAGGATAGTTTTGTTACGACACTATATACTAAAGACACTGATAGGAATACACTGCTTCATTACCAAAGTTGTCATCCAACCCATATGAAAAAGAGTCTGCCCTACTCCCAAATGGTATGGATTAGGAGAATTAATAACAATCTGGAGCTGGCATCTAACCAGATTGATGAATTAATTTGTAAATTTCTCCAACGGGGGTATCTTTTAAGAGATCTTATTAGTGCCAAAGAAAAGGCAATGACTCTGAACAGATCCTCACTACTACAGAAACAAGTGGTAGTTCAGAAGAAAAATAAATTTCATTGGGTCAATAAATATAATACATCTTCACCTATGATAAATGTCACTTCTAAAAAATTATGGCCGGTCATCTCCTCAGATGCAGAAATCGGCATTGTAGGACATACACTTATGCCGTGTTATTCACGGTCAAAAAATCTTAGGGATCTATTAGTAAAAACTGACATTTCCAATATTGATACTACTTCTAAACAACATTTTATGTCCTCGGTTCGCAAAGGCTGTTTCAAATGCACATGTACAACATGTAATTTTTTATTAACTGGAGATACATTCTGTCATCCGCATTTAGGGACCAGATTTAAAATCAACTATCATCTGACGTGTGAGAGCACACATGTCATTTACCAGCTTGTATGCCCATGTGGCCTTTCATATATAGGCAAAACGCAACGCAAATTCAAGGAGAGTATGACTGTTCATCGTTCCTCAATTAGGCTAGCCCTTGCGAGTGGGGCCAGTGACCAACCTGTGGCTCGACATTTTATCTTATCCAGACATCCCCTGAACAGCCTCAGATATAGGATGATAGATCATGTCCCCATTAATAAGAGAGGTGGAGATCGCAATTTATTGCTATTAAGAAAGGAAACAGAATGGATTCATAGATTAGATGTTGTCAGTCCTCGGGGCCTTAATGACCATAATTCATTCGCTAGTTTTCTCTAATCATTGAGGATTGGGTTGGTGGTATAGAACCTTTTGTTCATTTGTTTGATTGTGGGATGCAGATTTTTATGTATACAGAACTAAATGATATAACTCTCACTATTTATCTGCTATGTACTAGCCATATTGTTTCTGTTTAGTCAGTGATTTTGAGGTTTGGTGCTTATGACACTATGTGGCTTATTTGATCGTTAGGAATGTTTATCTAGGAGCATATTTATCTTGTTCTGTAACACTGCAGCTCTGTGATGGATTATCCCTGTGTTTTCAAGATGTCTTGACCATGTGTCTATTTGCTCATGAATTATTTAGATATCGTTCATAATTCTTTTTCTTTTCATGTACCGGCTTTAGTATGTGGTTGCTTAGATACCTGTAAACAATACTGACGTGCATCGCGGGAGTGCGTGATGACATCATCCATCTGCGCCAGAATCTCGGGCCGGGACTCCGCGCCCGGGTCTGCAGCCAATTTGTGTTTTACTGGGTGATTTGTGAAGGGATATAATGTGAGAAATATTGTTGTTTTGTATATTTCCTGAAGACAATCTTATTACAGATTGAAACGTTGAAAGCATCTGTTGTCTGACTCCATTCTTTGTCAATCGGTTATGAGTGCCGCATCAGCATCCAGTTCTATTTGAATTTTTATGAGGGCACCAAACCAAGTAAAGGTATTTATGTGGAGTGCCGGGACATTTGTATTGTATATATATATATATATATATATATATATACTGTATATATAGTGGAACGTTGCTCTCAGCTTACGGCCAGGACATCTCCCTTCTCAGCTCAATACATTGTCAGCCTCCACAGATCCTCTGCGGTCCCCGGCATTGCCACACTATCTGCACACTGTCTCTCTTACACTGCCAGTAGACAGCAGTGGTCTCCTTTGTTTTACATAGTTAGTTCTCAGTGGCCATGTCCCTTGGCAGCACTCCAGCGATGCCTGCTCAGTCTCTTCTAGCAGACCTGTGGCATCTCATCCCAGCTCTCCAAGTCCACTCCTCTACCTCCCAACTCGAACAACAAGTCTATCTAGCCTTGCCAGCATGCTCTCCTTGTGCGCTAAATTGCCACCAAATGTCATCTTTCAGCACTACATAACCCATAGGCTTCAATAGGAATCCAGGGGTATCACACAACGATTCAGGAGTTATGTATCAATCTGCAATGGCAGGCACACATATTCTGATAGCAGCTCTTACCAGTACTCAGTCATGTATTATGTTCAGGTTCAGACTCAGCTGCCATATTGTGGCATATTGTATGTGATAGTTGTAGAGGTCAGTCATGATCTCGGCGATCGGGAACCCAGCAGTTGAAATACCCACCCGGAAACCTGACACTACTCGGAATACCAACTCCGGCATCCTAAATAGGGTCACAAAGCCAGCGCCGGAATCCCGGCTGCCGGGAACTCTAACAGGTAAGCTGCAGGAGGGGGGGTTAGGTTTAGACTGCAAGGGAAGGTTTAGCTTTAGGCTGCGGAGTGGGTGGTGGGGTTAGGGTTAAGGGGCCATTGGGGGAAAGTTAGTATACTTACTTTCACTTGTCGGGATTCTGATTATCAGGATGCCACGTTCTGTAATCTGACCTCCGGTATCCCCAATGCCAGCAAAACAATCCCAACCCCATCCCACCAGGGACAAGATTACTCTCCAGCCAGGCTACTTCACTGAGATAAGCAGGTCAACACTATATGAAGATGGCATTAACTAATGAAAGCAAGTTATAATATTAGGTTTTTGGAGCGTGTTACATACTGTAGCTGTCCCCATAGAGAACTATTTACTGCTTTAGTTTATATTACTATTTCAAGAGACAGTTAATAAATGCTACACTAAAATAATTTCTTATTGTTGCTATATTTGCAGTGACAAGAAATAATAATTAATGTGGGAAAATGTACATTATTCATCAATTTGCTCCCTTGTGAGTAGTAGACATAACACACAATTATTAAATGGTTAAGTTACTGTATATGCTAAGCTACATATTAAATGTATATGGCAGTTATAGGTCTATTTTTCATATAGGTAGGTACTGGTGGTGTTCTTAGACTGCACACCCTAATTTTAAACATAATAAGAGGTGCTAATATGCTGAGACTTGTAGTACCATGCATGAGAAAGAAGAATGCAGGTGCACACTCCTTCCCTCATTCAGATGTGGATGGAGGAGCTATCGTTACTGGTTACATAGAAGCAGCAGCGATAGCATTAATATAGTAATGCAGCAGAGGGTATGACGCCTTCTGCACGCATTACTGATCAGAGCTGCATCCTATGACGCAGAATAAGATCATCTACGACACCATTGTCCGGCTGCATGAGCCATGGGGTCGCTCAAGCCGGCCACAGAAGCTGCTACTCAGAGGCCAGGAAATCTCTGTCCTCTGATGGAGATGCTGGCCTCTTCCCTCCCCTGCAACAGTGATGACACACTTCCGTTTGGAGAAAGGGAGGCCATTACTGCGCCACCCCACCCTGATCCAAATGGTATTTGTCAGTCACTGATAGTCTGATGCCGTAGTGCGTCTGTCATCGCAGGACCCATTCATGCATGTGCAGAACAGGGATCTGCACATACGCAAAGTACTGATAATAGATACATTGCAACGGACAACGCACTCCACATCTGAATTACACCCTCTAAGCACATTACACCCCCTAAGCACTTAGTGATGTTTATGGACAAACGTGCTAAGATCTTCATTTTTACATGTTAATTGTAAGACTAATATAATTGTATGAGTTTATCAAAATGATTTTGATGACTGTCAGCATTCTTAGTGCTTAGAGTGTGCTCCTGCAATCTTCTTTCTCCTATATAGGTAGGTACTGTAAATGTTCTAATAGTATAAAACAATATTCTGGCAGTTTTTTTTTTTTAAAGATGCTGAAATTCCATACACAAAAATGTTGTGCCTGTTCCTATGAAGTCTTCAGCACTAAAAGGGTTAATAAACACCACAATTACACTTCTGTAAAAAGGGCGGGTTCTTTCAACACACAGCATTAGGTTTCAGTGTACAAATATCTAAGCTTAGAATTTCCTTAACAATTCACAAGCTGAACACCGTAAACTGAACATCACAGTGAGGTGAGGATATCGGTGTTCAGCCAATGCAATGTGTACAACTGACCTTATAATGCGTAAAGCTTAAGAATTAAAATAACTTTGTATTTTATTTCCTATGACAGGCAAATGATATACAAGATACGCCAATCTGGATGTATACACTGTATAGATTTTTTTAGGGGTTGCTATTTTTTTCTTGCTTAACATTCCACTCAGACGCGTACAGCTAACAAGAGCAGACAAGACATTGGTGTAGGTTCTGAAAATGACATTCTCCATATGAGTTAAAAACACATTGTTAGGTAACACATTAGCATTGCAGTCTCTTCTACATAACATTTGGGTGTGTTGATCTATTTTTACCATTTATTTACAGGTTGCTAAAGTAAACCATGGCGATTGTATCCTCATCTGAAGATCCTGTGTATGACAATAATTTTGATGCAAAGAAATATCTGGATATGTTCTACAGGATTGACCCCAAAACTCGGCAAGTTGATAAAGAGTCAGACTTTCTGTTTACGTTTCTGAATGATGCATTCTCTTCAGGTATAAAATCATTTGTGGCGCAAGAAAGTTCATATCAGGTCCCATTAGGTCTATGCAGAATTTTTATCAAATGTGTTACGAAAACTGTATTTTACTTTTTACTTTATAGCAGGGATGTTAACTTTGTAAAACTTTTTGTGGCGTGGCCATATTGATGTAATTCACTGTGAATTGCATCATCAAACTCACTCTCCAATTTCGGAAACATCCAAAACATACTTGAGAGAGTAGGCAAATAATATTTGTGGAATACCAGCAAATATTACAGATCCCCTCAACGTATACACTGGCTCATGCACAATAGCTTGGAGTAGAATATACTAGAATGACCACATTACTTTTACACATTGCAGGACGGGATCCCATCAGATAGTTAATATCTTATTGCCACGTTAAGTGGTGATAAGATATTATATTAATAGTGACCAAATACCCTTAATTATTAAATACAGTGTATGCTCCTGTATGTCATATCAAAAAATATTACAAGTAGCTGTTCTACTCGTTCTTCGCACGGGAGTTTCTGATTTTCACGGTTGTAAATATAAGTGATGAGTGTTAATAATCTGGTAAATCTATAGAGATGTTGGGGGTCATTCCGAGTTGTTCGCTCGCAAGCGGATTTTAGCAGATTTGCTCATGCTAAGCCGCCGCCTATTGGGAGTGAATCTTAGCATCTTAAAATTGCGAACGATGTATTCGCAATATTGCGATTACACACCTCGTAGCAGTTTCTGAGTAGCTTCAGACTTACTCGGCATCTGCGATCAGTTCAGTGCTTGTCGTTCCTGGTTTGACGTCACAAACACACCCAGCGTTCGCCCAGACACTCCCACGTTTCTCCGGCCACTCCTGCGTTTTTTCCGGAAACGGTAGCGTTTTTTCCCACACGCCCATAAAACGGCCTGTTTCCGCCCAGTAACACCCATTTCCTGTCAATCACATTACGATCGCCAGAACGATGAAAAAGCCGTGAGTAAAAATCCTAACTGCATAGCAAATTTACTTGGCGCAGTCGCAGTGCGGACATTGCGCATGCGCATTAAGCGGAAAATCGCTGCGATGCGAAGATTTTTACCGAGCGAACAACTCGGAATGACCCCCGTTAATTTGAGACGTCTTAATCTAAGCAAATATTAATCCATGGTTCTTGGCGTTACCTGATGAGCACCCGTAGCAGATGTGGTAAAAAGTGTCAGGACCATTTTTGTAGTTAATTAAATTCTACCCACTGGAGGTGCAATCCAAATTTTGATCCTATTGTCCATTTGGACGTTATTGTTCATGCAACGCAAGCCACACATTGGTAATGACGTCATTATGTCAACCCCCTTTTCATCCCCTTAGGGGAGGTTTATTAAAATTCTAATTACGTAATATTCCTATTTCCCAATTGAAGAATACCTATGTTAAATTTCATCTTCCCAACGTATCAGGAAGTAAGAGAATTAATAATGAGTCAGTCAGTCAGCCAGTGAGTGAGTAAGTGTGAGTGAGTGCTTTCGCATTTACACTGTATATATAGGTGTGGAAGTAATAGCTGCAGCTAGAGAAAACTTGTATTACTTGGCATTTCACCCAGCTAAAAAGCCGTAATTGAGATATCTGAAGAAACTCAGCATTACACTGCAGGTATAGTGCAGGTGACTGGCTTGTAAAACTTGCTGAGCGAGACTGTATGCTGCAGCATGGTCATTTGCTGGTAAACAAGGTGTTTCAGCCCAATGTACAGTAGCTGACATTTCAAACAAAAATAGCATTGAGTAGGTAAAACGTTGTTTTCTTTTCCTTTAAAGAAAAATCTATCAGTCATCTGTAAAAAAGGTTCTGGTACTCACCTCAAGTTACAAATACAAAATAGATGACTGAATAAAAACTATCATTATATATCTATCTGTATATTATTTATTTATTTACAGTTTCTTAAATAATGCAGCAAATTCTGTTGTCCTTTACAATTGGACACAGTGATATAACAAAACTGGGTAATATCAAACAGTCATAGAGGTAGGAAGGCCCTGCTCACAAGCTTACAATCTATAGGGAAATAGACATGGATACACAAGGATTGGTGCTATCTATTGCATAGTTGTCTACCAGATTGCAAAGGTTCTTGGTGGGCTGTATGATATGGTCACACACAGAGGCGGATTGGCCATAAGTTCCAGGGGAGATTCCCGGTGGGCCGGCGCACACGTGGGGCCTGTTTTGTTTGAGGACATGTGGTCCTTTTTATAGACATAATGAATAAGATGCTAAATAATTTGCATATATGAAAATTACTTTGCCACTTAGCCTGTGATTGCAGATGATCTAGTGTATGCTCTGTATGCCTGCTTGGCTGACATATAAGAGTGAGTGAATAGTGATTGGGATACGGTTGGTGTAATAAGCAAGAAAATATATATTTCTAAAGAATGATATAGTTTCCTAAGTTCTGAAGGTGTATCATACAATGTGCTCATAATTTTTAATTTTATTTCTTTTTATCTTCCCCCTTGATGCTGGACATGCCCACTATCTGGAAAGTTTTGTGGGAGGGTGCTGCTGCCATGGCCCATGGCTAGACCTTACACCTCTGGTGCTGCCCATGTGGGGCCACTAGTACAAATTTTTCCAGGGCCGGTTTTTGTTCCCAATCCGCCCCTGGTCACACAGCAATGATGAACCGTGGTCAGGAGGAAGGGAAAGTGAAGAATGAGAATACATGTTGTGAGGATATGTGTGGACTGTACAGAGTGAATGCAATTTGATAGGAAAGTTTATATCTATGGGGGTCATTCGGAGTTGATCGTAGCTGTGCTAAATTTAGCACAGCTACGATCACTCACACTGACATGCTGGGGGACGCCCAGCACAGGGCTAGTCCGCCCCGCATGTCAGTGCCGACCCCCGCAGAAGTGCAAAGGCATCGCACAGCGGCGATGCCTTTGCACTTCAAGAGTAGCTCCCAGCCAGCGCAGCTTTAGCGTGCTGGCCGGGAGCTACTCATCGCTCCCCGGCCCGCAGCGGCTGCATGTGACGTCACACAGCCGCTGCGGCCCGCCCCCCGATTGGTCTGGCCATGCCTGCGTTGGCCGGACCGCTCCCACGAAACGGCGGCCAAACGCCACCATTCCGCCCCCTCCCGCCCAGCGATTGCCTCTGCCTGTCAATCAGGCAGAGGCGATCACAGCCCTGCTATGGCCTTTGGCCGTCTGGCATGCATCGGTGCACTACAGCACCGGCGCATGCGCAGTAGGGACCAGTTCGCTTGGCCGCGACAAAAAGCAGAATGACCCCCTGTATGTAATAAATGAATTAATGATAACTGTGGATCAGTATAAAAAAATATGTCATATACAGTAATCCATAACAACGTAATAAAAAGTAACAGATTTAGGAGGATATTTAACAAAGCGTGGAGAGAAATAGGGGTATATTTACTAAAGTGCAAGTTTTTAGAAGTGGAGATGTTGCTCACTGCAAACTATCAAACTCTATGAATTATTTATAAAGCACCTTCTAGAAGAAAATAGCTAGAATATGATTGGTTGCTATGGGCAACAACTCCACTTCTTGAAACTCGCACTTTAGTAAATATACCCCTTTAAGTACCAACCAATCAGCTCCTGACATATTTCAAACACAGCCTGTAACATAACAATTAGAAGCTGATTGGTTAATACTTTATTTCTCTCCACTTATCTCTATGCTAAAAACAAGTCAACAAGTTTGTGTATTTTTATACAGAAATGCCTATTGTACAACCAATAGCACAACCAGTTATATTATTCAAGTGTTTATTTCTAACACAAACAACCCATATATGCTTTAATAGTAACAGTATATAGTAAAATCAGAATTTAATATTTCCTGGGGGTTCAATAATAAGGCGCCACCAGTCTTTAGCTTTTGGGTATATCAATATTAACAGAAAGGAAAAGTAATAAAACGTAATAATCAGCAACCAGTCAGGTACTATGGTCTCATTCTGTGATTAGCTGAGATGTGTAAGAAACTGCTTCTAGTTGGCTGTCATGCTGCTAAGTAGGCAAGCTTACTGAAGATTAACTAATTTCACAGTGGAGGGATATGGATCAAACCTTGGAGAGAGATAAAGTGGAGACAGTTAAAGTACTGTACCAACCAATCAGTGTCGAACTGTCATTTTACAAGATGTATTTGAAAAATGACAGAACTGATTGGCTGGAACTATATCTCTCTCCACTTTCTCTTATGTCCTAGACAATGCTGGGGTCCATTTTAGTACCATAGGGTAAAGACAGTTCCGCAGGAGCCTTCGGCACTTTAAGACTTTTCAACAGTGTGAACTGGCTCCTCCCTCTATGCCCCTCTTCCAGACCTCAGTTTAGAAAATGTGCCCAGGAGACTGGATGCACACTAGTGGAGCTCTACAGAGCTTTGCTGGAAAAAGACTTTCTTAGGTTTTTTTATTTTACAGGGGAGCTGCTGGCAACAGCTTCCCTGCTTCGTGGGACTTAGGGGGGGAAGTAGGAACCAACTTCTCAATTAGTTAATGGTTCTGCTTCCGCTGACAGGACACCATTAGCTCCTGAAGGGTACTGAACACAACCAAAGCCTGGCCAGCGTTCACTCCCACAGCACTGCCGCCACGCCCTAACAGAGCCAGAAGTCAGAAGGCTGGTGAGTATATTACCGTAGTCCTACAGAGAGGGGATCCTCCGGTCATCGTTGGCGGCATACAGGTACACGCGCAGCGCGCGCCATGTCTCTCAGCACAAGGGTGCAGAGCGCGGGGGGGGAGGGGGGGCGCTCTGAGGGCATGTTTTAAAACCTTACTCTCACTGGCAAAAGGGATACATACATGTACAGCCGCTGATGTGCCATCCCCAGCCAGTATAAATATTACATTGCTGAGTCTGAAGGGCGGGGCTTCTCCTCAGACTTGCCAGAACACACACTGGGTGCCATTTTCTCCTGAAGAAACTCCAGTGTGAAGCTCCTGAATGCTGTTTCTCTTCATGACAACGCTGATACAAGTACAGGGTGTTATAGAAGGGGCAGAGAGTGTTCATTATAATTAGGTCTGTGGGCCTATTATTGGTATATGCGCTGTAAGTGGGTAATATTTCCACAATTCACAATAAGGCGCAGTGTATGGTCTGGCAAATCCCTCTGTGTCTCTCTGACAGACTTGAGTGTGAGTCTGTCTCCAATAGCTCCCCTGTGTGATAGGGGTGTGTGTGTGTGTGTGTGTGTGTGTGTGTGTGTGTGTGTGTGTGTGTGTGTGTGTGTGTGTACAAGTGTGTACAAGTGTGTACAAGTGTGTACAAGTGTGCAACATGTCAGACATTGGGGAGGGTTCTTCCCAGGAAGAATCCATTTTAGATGCACAAGAGGGTAATGTGGTTGCCCTTCCCTCTCAGAAGGAGCCGGAGTGGGTGAGAATGTAGCAAAAGAATATAATGTCAATGCTTGCAAAGAAATTCTCTGAGTCTGAACAACAGACTAAATATTGGAGGCAGTCTGTGGAAGATGCACTGTTTACTTACCCCTCCATATCATCCACTCGGGTCCCATCCAGTTCCCAGAAAAGGTCTCTGGCCAGATAATGCAAGGTGACACAGATACAGATTCCGACTCTGACGTCGACACTGGGGATTTGAGAGGGGTAGACCCAAAATTAGCCAAAAGCATACAATGTATGATAGTTGCTATAAAGGAAGTGTTGGAGTTTCCTGAAACAACACTGGTCCCAGAGGAAAAGGATTATTTTAAATTAAATAAAAAGCAGGTTGTGACTTTTCCTCCTTCAAAGGATTTTAATGCGTTCTTTGAAGAATCCTGGGCTAACCCTGAGAAGGAATGTACCCTTCCCAGAAGGATACATGTAGTGTACCCTTTCCCTGAGGAAGACAGGCACAAATGGGAGACACCCCCAATGATAGACACCTCAGTTTCTCGGCTGTCTAAGAAAATAGTTTTGCCTGCCCCTGGTTGACCCTTTTTAAAAGATCCAGCTGACCGTAAATTAGAAACAACCCTAAAATCCATATATACGGCTAACAGAACGGTGCTCAGGCCCACCATTGCTTGTGCGTGGGTAGGTAACGCTGTGGAAAAATGGTCTGACAACTTGCTTGTTAACATAGACACAGCTGACAGGGATGAAATAGTCCTAACTCTCGGCCATATCAAAGATGCTGCAGGTTACTTAGTTGAAGCTATGAAGGATATTGGGTTGCTGAGTTCAAGATCCTCCGTTATGGCGATTTCAGCCCACAGGGCGCTGTGGATTCGCCAATGGAATGCTGATGCGGAATCAAAAAAGACTATTGAGGTGTTTCCTTACAATGGAGAAGCCCTCTTTGGAGACAAGCTGGATGCCATGATTTCAACAACTACATCAGGCAAGTCAGCATTTCTGCCTTCCGCAGCTGCTCCACCTAGGAAAGGATTTCATTCTCATACGATGCAATCCTTTCAGCCCAACAAGTCCAAAAAGGCAAAGGGTACCCCCTTCTTTGCAGGAAGAGGGCGAGGAAGAGGTAAAAAATCTACAACACTATCAGGCTCGCAGGAGCAGAAGTCAACAACTACTTCTGCTAAAATCTCAGCATGACGCTGGGGCTCCCCTGCGGGAGTACGATCGGGTGGGGGCACGTCTACTGTCTTTCAGCCAGGTCTGGGTTCACTCAGATCTGGATTCTTGGATATTGGAGATAGTATCCCAAGGGTACAAATTGGAATTTCAGGACCTTCCCCATGCCGATTTTTCAAATCAGCCTTACCAGCTTCTGTTCAGGACAGAGCAAAAGTGCTGAATGCAATACAGAAATTATGTCAAGACAACGTAATTTCCTTAGTTCCTGTGTCACAACAGGAAAAAGGGTTTTATTCAAGCCTGTTTGTAGTGCCGAAACCGGATGGCTCGGTCAGACCGATTTTAAACCTAAAGAATCTAAACCTTTATTTGAAAAGGTTCAAATTCAAGATGGAATCCCTGAGAGTAGTGATCTCCAGCTTGGAGGAAAAGGAATTTTCTGGTATCGATGGACATCAAAGATGCTTATTTACATGTTCCCATCTACCCGCCGCATCAGGCATACCTGAGGTTTGCGGTGCAGGACTGCCACTACCAGATTAAAACATTGCCTTTCGGGCTCTCCACGGCTCCAAGAATATTAACCAAGGTGATGGCGGAGATAATGGTTCTTCTTCGCAAGAAAGGAGTCAAAGTCATCCCATACTTGGACGATCTCCTCATAAAAGCGAGATCCAGGGAGAAACTAGTGCAGAACATTGCACTTTCCCTGATGGTGCTTCAACAGCACGGTTGGATCATAAACCTTCCAAAATCACAATTGGAATCCACAATGAGGTTATCATTTCTGGAAATGATATTGGACACGGAAGCACAGAAAGTATTCGTACCGGTGGAAAAGGCTCTGGGGATCCAGAGGATGGTCAAACAAGTTTTAAAACCAGCACGCGTATCAATTCATCAGTGCATCCGCCTGCTGGGGAAGATGGTAGCGGCCTACGAGGCTCTACAATTTGGCCGATTCCACGCCAGGGTGTTCCAATGGGACCTACTGGACAAGTGGTCCGGATCGTACCTACACATGCACCGGAGGATAATCCTGTCAACAAAAGCCACTCTTGTGGTGGCTTCAAAGTTCTCACCTCCTGGAGGGACACAGGTTCGGGATTCAGACTTGGATGCTAGGGACCACAGATGCAAGCCTCCGAGGTTGGGGAGCAGTCACGCAAGGGGAAAGCATCCAAGGACGATGGTCAAGTCAAGAAGTACTCCTTCACATAAACATTCTGGAATTGAGAGCTGTGTACAACAGCCTTCATCAAGCGGCACACCTTCTTCAAGGTCGTCCCATACAGATCCAGTCAGACAATGTAACGGCAGTAGCTTACATAAATAGCCAGGGCGGAACAAAAAAACAGAGCGGCAATGGCAGAGGTGACAAAGATACTTCTCTGGGCAGAAAGACATGCAAAAGCTCTGTCGGCAATTTTCATTCCGGGAGTGAACAACTGGGAAGCAGACTTCCTCTGCAGACCGGATCTCCATCCAGGAGAATGGGGCCTCCACCCAGAAGTCTTTGCAGAGGTAGCATATCGTTGGGGCGTTCCTCAAGTAGATATGATGGCATCACGTCTCAACAAGAAGCTTCAGAAATATTGTTCCAGGTCGAGAGACCCACAAGCAATAGCAATGGATGCACTGGTGACTCAGTGGGTGTTTCAGTCGGTGTATCTGTTCCCTCCACTTCCACTAATACCAAAAGTTCTCAAGATCATCAGAAGAACAAGGGTTCGAGCAATTCTCATTGCTCCAGACTGGCCAAGGATGGCTTGGTATCCAGATCTTCAGGAGTTATTACTGGAAGATCCTCAGCCTCTTCCTCTTCGCGAGGACCTGCTTCAGCAGGGGACGTTTGTTTATCAAGACTTTCCGCGGCTGCATTTGACGGAATGGCTGTTGAGCGACAGATCCTAGCCCGTAAGGGTATTCCCAATGAAGTCATTCCCACACTTATTCTGGCCAGGAAAGGGGTAACGTCCAAACATTACCATCGTATTTGGAGAAAATATGTATCTCGGTGTGAATCCAAGAAGTCTCCTGCGGTGGAGTTTAATTTAGGATGTCTTCTCCTATTTCTACAGGCAGGTGTGGATGCTGGCTTGAGATTAGGGTCTATCAAGGTCCAAATTTCGGCCTTGTCCATTTTCTTTCAGAAACAGTTGGCTTCCCTTTCTGAGGTCCAGACGTTCGTGAAGGGGGTTCTGCACATTCAACCTCCCTTTGTGCCTCCTGCGGCGCCATGGGATCTTAATGTGGTATTGCAGTTCCTTAAATCAGACTGGTTTGAGCCTCTACAAGAGGTAGAGTTGAAGTTTCTCACTTGGAAAGTGGTCATGCTGTTGGCCTTGGCCTCAGGCAGACGAGTATCTGAATTAGGGGCTCTGTCACACAAGAGTCCTTATTTGATTTTTCATGAAGATAGAGCTGAACTGCGGACGCGTCAGCATTTTCTTCCAAAGGTTGTGTCTTATTTCCATATCAACCAACCTGTGGTGGTGCCAGTGGCTTCTGACACCTCAGCCGTTTGAAAGTCCTTCGATGTCGTCAGAGCGTTGAGAACTTACAGCTCGGATAAGGAAAACAGAATCTTTGTTTGTCCTCTATGACCCCAACGAGATTGGGGGTCCTGCTTCTAAGCAGAATGCTGCGTGCTGGATCAGAAGTACCATTCAGCACGCTCATTCCACGGCAGGATTGCCGTTACTGAGTTCGGTAAAGGCCCACTCTACAAGGAAAGTGGGTTCTTCCTGGGCGGCTGCCGGGGGGTCTCGGCGTTGCAAATTTGCCGAGCAGCTACTTGGTCAGGGACAAACACATTTGCTAGGTTTTACAGGTGTGACACCTTGGCTGCTGACGACCTTCAGTTTGGTCAGTCAGTTCTGCAGGAACATTAGCACTTACCCGCCCATACTGGGAGCTTTGGAACATCCCCATAGGACTAAAATGGACCTCAGCATCCTCTAGGATGTAAGAGAAAATAGGAGTTTAATTACCTACCGGTAAATCCTTTTCTCGTAGTCCGTAGAGGATGCTGGGCGCCCGCCCAGTGCTCACTTTTCCTGCAAATTACGCTTTGTCTTTTTACACAGGTTCTCATGTGTTAAGATGTTTTACAGCAGTTGCTGTTATGTTATGCATGCACGTTAGCATGGGTTATGTTGAAGGCCATGTTTTATAAGGTGTGAGCTGGTGTGAATCTCGCCACTAGTTTAATGTAAATTCTTCTCTCTAAGTTGTCCGTCTCCTCGGGCACAGTTCCTATACTGAGGTTTGGAGGAGGGGTATAGAGGGAGGAGCCAGTTCACACTGTTGAAAAGTTTTAAAGTGCCGAAGGCTCCTGCGGAACCGTCTATACCCCATGGTACTAAAATGGACCCCAGCATCCTCTACGGACTACGAGAAAAGGATTTACCAGTAGGTAATTAAAATCCTATTTTAACTCTCTCCAAGCTTGATAAATTTAAGCCTGGGTGTTTCCTTGAAGTGGTCTAATCCATCCATATATATTTTTTTTTATTCTTTATTTTGAGTGCTCACAAAAGAGAACAAAAGTAGTTGCAAAGTAAGAGAAGCATAGGCCAAATGTGTGAGCCTTTATACATGTAACATGAACAGTAGAAGCAAATAATGCAGACAACAAATAATGGGAAATGTTACATTACTTGAGAGAGGAGGGAGAAAGATGTGGATAGAGGAAGGGAACAGGACCGATATAAAATGGAAAATAAAGTTAATTCTGACACTTGACAGATAGGTATTACAAAAAGGGTGCCATCTGTGGTAGAAAAACAGTGAAGGAAATAAGAAGCAGTGCTGAAAGTAGATTGGTACTGGGTGGTACAGAGCACCATTAAGAAATAGCCCACTGCTGGGGTATAATTTATAAGGGGCATTTTTGTGTGTGGGACATAAAATAGTGTCAGTGGCCTAACTGTGTATGGCATTGGGGTCTATTCAATTATTGTCAGAATTCCCGACAAGTCGGAAAAACATAATTTTCCAACTTTTTTAGGTCGAATCTGGATTTGATCTATTCAAGTCCAGTGACATTTTTCCAACTTGTTGGAAAACACGTGGATCCACGTATTTTGTCAAATTGGCGGGCGTTTCCGACAGTTTTTTGGCCCCTTTTCGACAATGCCGATTCAACTTAAAAAAATATTGGATAGGCATTGTTGAAAACGGGCAAAAACCTGTCGGAAATGCCTGCAAATTGAATACTAAGGTGTCAGATCCTCTCTGTCGAAGACGATTTGACAATAATTAAATATACTCCATAATATGTAATAGGCATTACGTTATGTGGAATAATATGTAAGGCATTATGGTGTGTGGCATAATGTGAAATGGGCATTATGATGTGTCGCATAATGTGTAATGGGTATTACGGTGTCTGGTATAATGTGTAATGGGCATTACGGTGTGTGGCATAAAGTATAATAAGCATTACAATGTGTGGCATAATGTGTAATGGGCATTATGGTGTATGGCTTAATGTGTAAGGGGCATTATGGTGTGTGGCATAATGTGGCGATGCCCCTATTGTCATGTAGCACTCCCCTAGTTTTGTGTGACCACGCCCCCTCGCGACACATGACCATGCCCATTTTTACTATCAGTACCACTAAGAAAAAATTTATACTTGCACCTCTGATAAGAAGAACAGCATAAGTCAAGAATAGCCTGAGGAGAATTAATGAAGGAGTGAGATGTTCTGTCTTATCACACATGCATCAGCTGAAGGAGCCTGATGTGGGGAGCAGAGAGGAAGGGTTAACCTCATGTGAGAGCCAAAGGCCCAAACCTGAGCAAACATGTGTCCTCTATCATGGAGGTAATAGGTAATGTTTTCCACAGTCGCCATATGCCAGATTTGGGATGGAGGAAGAGGGTAAGATGGCACTTCCAGTTACAAGCTATTAGGCTTTTAGCAGCGACTAATATATGCTAGGCCAGTTTGACAAAAAGCTGAGAAAGGTCTGGAAGACACACAGAACTTTTTGTATTGGGGATTCTAATAAACTATTCAGGAGTGCATGGACTTCTGCCCATAAAGGATCAAGCACCAGACAAGTCCACCAGACATAGGCTAGGGTCGAGCAGTGGCCACAATTTCTCAAGCAGAGTGGCGACGCAGAGGGGAATATCTGGAAGAGAATTGCTTTGGTATAATACCAGTGATAGTACAATTTATGTGATGTTTCTTTAAGGTGGGTGTAAATTAAGCACTTGTCAATAGCAAATCCTATGTCTTTCAAGGTTTCCTCATCAGGCGGGGGGGCCAAGGTCTGTTTCCCAGGACATTTCATGGGGATTTCGATCAGGGAGAGCCGCATCAGGAAGCATGCCATAAACAATATACAGTATCTTGCCTTTAGACCAGGATATCTAACTGAAATCAGTGGGGAATTTATGGGAGTCTGAGACCCAGGGTCTCATGCAGTTGTTATTAAGTCCTGGCAGGAAGTCTGGATTATTCTATATAGGGGTGAGTGGGGAGACAGGAGAGGTAATAGAGTTTGGCAGAATACTGGGTCCAAACTTTCAAAATGAATTTAAGGGGCAGAGATAAACTGAAAGAGGGGTGACCTTGTTTTTTTTTTGTTTGTAGTTCCCATAAAGAGGACAGATCCTGGGAGTTAATGCAGTTTGACTGAATACCAGAAGAGGTCCCAGGAGGGGAGAAAGAGGAGGTAACTTGGGAAAAATGCATGACTAGGTAATAGATCTTTTTATTAGTGAGTCCTATACTGCCTCTAGAGATAGGAAAATTGAGAATTGTATAGGATAACCTTGGGAAGCTGCCATTCCAGATAAAATGGAAGACAAACTGCTGTAGTTTATGGAGAAGGGAAAAGGGGACCGCCGCTGGGAGATTTTGGAAAAAGTAGAGCCACTTGGGAGTGATATTAATCTTGAGAGCTATGATCCTGCCCTGTTAAGAAATGATAAGCCACTTCCACAGATCTAAGTCCCACTGAAGTTCTGTAAAAAGTTGTGGGAAATTTTCCTGGAATAGCAAGTCATTTTGGGGGGTTCAGAAAAATTCCAAGAAATTATATTTTGTTTTGTTGCCATTTGAAGCTATAGTAAGATTTAAGAGACTCCACATTCCATGGGGAGACATGAAGAAGCATGGCCTCCAATTTTGAGTAGTTGATCTTATATCCAGACAGTATGCTATAGTGGTTCAAGAGACTGTAAAGGTTGGGGAGAGAGATCCAGTGTTGGCAAAGCATAAGTAAAATATCATTGGCAAAGAGAGCAATTTTAGAGGTGGTGTCCCTGACTCGCACAGAGTACAACCCTGCCTGGTGCCATTTGAAATATAAAAATGATCAGATGGGATGTGATGTATAGAGACCCAAATAGATAGGCTGGAATAGAGGGCAGTGACATCATCAAGGAAGTCCCCTGATATTCCAAAGGACAGCATAGTATGAAGCAAAAAACACCAGGAGATCCTATTGAATGCTTTCTCAGCATTCAGGAAGAGAATAATAGCCTGGGATCTTCGTGAGATTATGAGGTGAATTAAGTTTATGGTTCTATGGGTATTGTCCTGCACTTGACACCCCGGTATACTGTACATCCTACTTGATTGTAGTCGATCAAGGTGGGAAGGACCAGGTTAAGCCTATTGGCCAGTATTTTAGCCTATATTTTAACATCTTAGTTGAGAAGGGAGATAGGCCGGTAGCTAGCGCAACTATACTTACCCTCTTTTGGTATCACCAAAATCATAGCCTCAAGCACTTTGATGGGGAAGGAGCCACCTTACAAGACCTCATTTAAAAGAGATTGCTAATGTGTGACTAGATGGCTCATTAACTTTTTGTAGCATGCGGAGGTGATGCCATCTGGTCCAGGAGTGTTGCCAGTTTTCTGCAGCTTAATGGAAGCTTCTATTTCGTCAACCATGATCTTTTTACTCAAGTTATCAATTGCATCACTAGATAATTTTGGGAAGATTGCAGTGGAAAGGAAATTTTTAATCACTGCATCTGTGGGTGGAGTGGGGAGGGTGAGGAGGTAGACTGTAAGTTGTAAAGGTTGGTGTAACAATGTTGGAATGCTTTGTGGATGGCAGTTGGATAATGGAGGAATTCTTAAACATAAGGATATTTCTTTTTCATCCACTAGAGGTCACTGGAGTACTCTTGGGGATATGGATGGGTGTTAGCAGGGATAGGCACATTTAAATATTTAAATTAGTAACTCTCCACCCCTTCCATACTCCCATAGAGATTTCAGTGTTTTTCTGTGCCTCAGTTGGGAAGGTACAGGTGGACGATTCTCCACAGTTTTATTTCTATTTTTGACTAGATTTTTAATTTTAATTTTTACACTCAATCCCTTCCCAGTTTATGAAGAAGCTTGGGGCCGGGATTGTTGTGGCTGCAGACTTCAGCACTTGGCTTGTTGGTGCTCAGCAGAGGAGCCCCGCCATTGACCACAAATCAGCAGTAGCTGATTTTTGATTTCAGCCTGAGGCTGTATCAAGGAGCTGGACAGAGCTTGGAAGAGAAGCCCCATCATAGCCTCCATTGGATTCAGGCAATGAGCGGTTTGGCAGCTCACACTGCTGCCGCTCCTTTGCATGGGGTGCAGGGCGGACAGCTCATGCTGCCACCTGCCATGTGGGGATCCTGTAGTGCGCTGCTTATTGTGACTCCAGAGCCCAGCCCAGCAGCGGTCAGCCACACGGCCGCCACTGGGCATCCTCCACTTCCCGGATCCCACATGTGATTTACTGCCATCCAGGGGATTACTATGCTGCCTGTAAGTACAGCCCCAGACAGCTCCATGGCTGCCGCGGCCCGCCTCTCCCTGCACTCCAGCCGTGAACAGCAAGGGCTGCCGTGACTAGCTCCCCTTGCACTCTGACCGCAGACCGCTCTAGGGCTCTCACGGCTTGCCTCTCCTGCTACCCACGTACAGCTCCATGGGTCATTCCTCCCTGAATGGTCGCATACAGCACTAACGGCTGCCGTGGACCGCCAGCATTACATGTGCATAAGCTAAGGGGGGAAGATCGCTGTATTTAGCAAGGTGATTTCACTGCACTGCGGATCATAAAAGGACAGCAGTGGCAGTAGCAGGATATACTAAGGTACAAGGGATCTAATGTGTGTGTATATATATATATATATATCAAACATAGATAGGGATTAATTTATATATTTTGCAGAGTGCTTGTATTATGTATGCACCACTGTTTAGTTTGTACAGAAGTTATCTAAGTGTATATATATAAAACACTTAGTCATAAGCACGTAACAGGATGCCATTTTAACATTACTTCTTGATTCTTCTTGCAGAAAGTTGGTGTCGCCTACAACATTGGAGGGTGCAGGGGTGTTAGTGGGAATTTCTGTGAAACACATATGTACTAAATTTGTGTGTTTAAGGTGCACTGCATTTCTGACTTTTACACAAATTATTTCAATGACTGAGTCGTGGGACGTGTTTCACTGTTGTACTGTCTGTCATTGGGAATGATAAGTAGAACTAATGCAAAATTCAAAAAGCAGCTTGTCTGCAAGACCTGTGATAGTGTGTTTTTTAAGGAACTTCCACTTGCACGGTGTGTCTTGCAAACCAAATACGAACCCTGATCCTCCTTGGGCAATGAGGTGTGATTACTGACTTAACATCAGAGTTGACCGCTGCACAAAAGATTGTGAGGCGGCTAGATCTCATGCTAGGTTAATACCATCTGAGCTGCCAGAGTGGGCACAGGATATGTGCAGGACATTGTAGAGTTTACAAAAGTCCAAGTATAGCTCAGTCCTTAAGTGTAGTCATCGTTTGTCTCAAAATTTATGGTTTCAGCTGTGTCACATTCTGACTATTCACTGCCAAACCTGATATATCAGCAGGAACATTACTTATAGCCCGGCCATTGATAATCTTATCAGGGCAGTACGCCAGGTTTTAAATTTTACAGAGAATGAGGAACCTTTTTGAAAGGATGAAGTAGAGCACGTGTGTGTTTCCTTAATCAGTAATCCACATAAGCCTAGGCGGTTTATGTCTAACTGCCTGTTTCCAGAGTCTATGACAACTAAAGGGGAAAATCCACTAACAGTGGATTCCTCGGTGTCAAAACTTTCAAAGAGCTCCACCATTCCAGTTCCAGCTGCAACTACGCTTACAGAACCATCAGAGTGTAAGCTAGAGGCTATTCTAAAGTCAATGTATACAGCAGTAGGGATGTTGCCTAGTCCTGCTTTAGTGGGACTTTGAGTTAACAAGGCTGTCGTTGCATGGGCAACAAGCTCAAGTTGGGTATACAACAGGATCTTCTCTTAGATCAGCTTATGCTTCTTGCTGATCACATCTGGTAGTCTGCTGAGTATTTAGGTATGGCTTCTATGGACGTCAGCCAGATTTTTCTCGCTTTTTCGCTTCACAAGTTGCAGCCCAAAGGGCGCTATGGCTGCATTCTTGGCGGACAGAAGCAGAGTCAAAATGAGAAATAGAAACATAGCCTTATACTGGCGATATGTTGTTTGGTCCTGAAAGGAACTAATAGATTTCTCAGGCTACCGGGCGGAAAGTCTGTTTTCCTGCCGTTGCCCGCAGCAGTTCGTAAAAGGAGATACGCTGGACCAGCATTCAGATCTTTTAGACCTCAGTTCTTTCAAGACCATGTTAGAGGAACAACCATACAGAGTAGACGTTGTAGAGGACGTGGTTTTCAGCAAACCACTAACTGTCGTCAGGACACCAAGTCCAATATGAGCACACCTTCAATTGTTTCTTTTGGCGTGGTTTCAGACATTCACAGATGGGTGGATCCGCAATTTAGTGATCAAAGGTTACAAAAAAGAGTGCGATTGTTTTCCATCAGTGCAGTTTTCGAGACAGGCCTGCCTGTGTCAGAAAACAAAAAGGCGGTTCTGCAGACCGCAATCCAATCTCTCGTGGATTCAGCAGTTTTTATTCAGTTTCCGGTTCACCAACTGCGTCAAGGTTATTATTATAGTCCTTTGGTAGTACCAAAGCTGAACGGCTCTGCCACGCTGATATTAGTGATGAGCACCGGAAATTTTTCGGGTTTTGTGTTTTGGTTTTGGGTTCGGTTCCGCGGCCGTGTTTTGGGTTCGAACGCGTTTTGGCAAAACCTCACCGAATTTTTTTTGTCGGATTCGGGTGTGTTTTGGATTCGGGTGTTTTTAAAAAAACAAACTAAAAAACAGCTTAAATCATAGAATTTGGGGGTCATTTTGATCCCAAAGTATTATTAACCTCAATAACCATAATTTCCACTCATTTTCAGTCTATTCTGAACACCTCACACCTCACAATATTATTTTTAGTCCTAAAATTTGCACCGAGGTCGCTGGATGACTAAGCTCAGCGACCCAAGTGGCCGACACAAACACCTGGCCCATCTAGGAGTGGCACTGCAGTGTCACGCAGGATGGCCCTTCAAAAAACTACTCCCCAAACAGCACATGACGCAAAGAAGAAAAAAAAGAGGCGCAATGAGGTAGCTGTGTGACTAAGATAAGCGACCCTAGTGGCCGACACAAACACCTGGCCCATCTAGGAGTGGCACTGCAGTGTCACGCAGGATGGCCCTTCCAAAAAACACCCCCCAAACAGCACATGACGCAAAGAAAAAAAGAGGCGCAATGAGGTAGCTGTGTGACTAAGATAAGCGACCCAAGTGGCCGACACAAACACCTGGCCCATCTAGGAGTGGCACTGCAGTGTCACGCAGGATGGCCCTTCCAAAAAACACCCCCCAAACAGCACATGACGCAAAGAAAAAAAGAGGCGCAATGAGGTAGCTGTGTGACTAAGATAAGCGACCCAAGTGGCCGACACAAACACCTGGCCCATCTAGGAGTGGCACTGCAGTGTCACGCAGGATGGCCCTTCCAAAAAACACCCCCCAAACAGCACATGACGCAAAGAAAAAAAGAGGCGCAATGAGGTAGCTGTGTGACTAAGATAAGCGACCCAAGTGGCCGACACAAACACCTGGCCCATCTAGGAGTGGCACTGCAGTGTCACGCAGGATGGCCCTTCCAAAAACTACTCCCCAAACAGCACATGACGCAAAGAAAAATGAAAGAAAAAAGAGGTGCAAGATGGAATTGTCCTTGGGCCCTCCCACCCACCCTTATGTTGTATAAACAGGACATGCACACTTTAACCAACCCATCATTTCAGTGACAGGGTCTGCCACACGACTGTGACTGAAATGACGGGTTGGTTTGGACCCCCACCAAAAAAGAAGCAATTAATCTCTCCTTGCACAAACTGGCTCTACAGAGGCAAGATGTCCACCTCATCATCATCCTCCGATATATCACCGTGTACATCCCCCTCCTCACAGATTATCAATTCGTCCCCACTGGAATCCACCATCTCAGCTCCCTGTGTACTTTGTGGAGGCAATTGCTGCTGGTCAATGTCTCCAGGAGGAATTGATTATAATTCATTTTAATGAACATCATTTTCTCCACATTTTCTGGATGTAACCTCGTACGCCGATTGCTGACAAGGTGAGCGGCGGCACTAAACACTCTTTCGGAGTACACACTTGTGGGAGGGCAACTTAGGTAGAATAAAGCCAGTTTGTGCAAGGGCCTCCAAATTGCCTCTTTTTCCTGCCAGTATAAGTACGGACTGTCTGACGTGCCTACTTGGATGCGGTCACTCATATAATCCTCCACCATTCTTTCAATGGGGAGAGAATCATATGCAGTGACAGTAGATGACATGTCCGTAATCGTTGTCAGGTCCTTCAGTCCGGAAAAGATGTCAGCATCAGCAGTCGCTCCAGACTGCCCTGCATCACCGCCAGCGGGTAAGCTCGGAATTCTTAGCCTTTTCCTCGCACCCCCAGTTGCGGGAGAATGTGAAGGAGGAGATGTTGACAGGTCGCGTTCCGCTTGACTTGACAATTTTGTCACCAGCAGTTCTTTGAACCCCAGCAGACTTGTGTCTGCCGGAAAGAGAGATCCAAGGTAGGTTTTAAATCTAGGATCGAGCACGGTGGACAAAATGTAGTGCTCTGATTTCAACAGATTGACCACCCGTGAATCCTTGTTAAGCGAATTAAGGGCTCCATTCACAAGTCCCACATGCCTAGCGGAATCGCTCTGTGTTAGCTCCTCCTTCAATGTCTCCAGCTTCTTCTGCAAAAGCCTGATGAGGGGAATGACCTGACTCAGGCTGGCAGTGTCTGAACTGACTTCACGTGTGGCAAGTTCAAAAGGTTGCAGAACCTTGCACAACGTTGAAATCATTCTCCACTGCGCTTGAGACAGGTGCATTCCACCTCCTATATCGTGCTCAGTTGTATCGGCTTGAATGGCCTTTTGCTGCTCCTCCAACCTCTGAAGCATATAGAGGGTTGAATTCCACCTCGTTACCACTTCTTGCTTCAGATGATGGCAGGGCAGGTTCAGGCGTTTTTGGTGGTGCTCCAGTCTTCTGTACGTGGTGCCTGTACGCCGAAAGTGTCCCGCAATTCTTCTGGCCACCGACAGCATCTCTTGCACGCCCCTCTCGTTTTTTAAATAATTCTGCACCACCAAATTCAAGGTATGTGCAAAACATGGGACGTGCTGGATTTTGCCCATATTTAATGCACACACAATATTGCTGGCGTTGTCCGATGCCACAAATCCACAGGAGAGTCCAATTGGGGTAAGCCATTCTGCGATGATCTTCCTCAGTTGCCGTAAGAGGTTTTTAGCTGTGTGCGTATTCTGGAAAGCGGTGATACAAAGCGTAGCCTGCCTAGGAAAGAGTTGGCGTTTGCGAGATGCTGCTACTGGTGCCGCCGCTGCTGTTCTTGCGGCGGGAGTCCATACATCTACCCAGTGGGCTGTCACAGTCATATAGTCCTGAGCCTGCCCTGCTCCACTTGTCCACATGTCCGTGGTTAAGTGGACATTGGGTACAACTGCATTTTTTAGGACACTGGTGAGTCTTTTTCTGAGGTCTGTGTACATTTTCGGTATCGCCTGCCTAGAGAAATGGAACCTAGATGGTATTTGGTACCGGGGACACAGTACCTCCAACAAGTCTCTAGTTGGCTCTGCAGTAATGATGGATACCGGAACCACGTTTCTCACTGCCCAGGATGCCAAGGCCTCAGTTATCCGCTTTGCAGCAGGATGACTGCTGTGATATTTCATCTTCCTCGCAAAGGACTGTTGGACAGTCAATTGCTTGGTGGAAGTAGTAAAAGTGGTCTTACGAGTACGACTTCCCCTCTGGGATGACCATCGACTCCCAGCAGCAACAACAGCAGCGCCAGCAGCAGTAGGCGTTACATGCAAGGATGCATCGGAGGAATCCCAGGCAGGAGAGGACTCGTCAGAATTGCCAGTGACATGGCCTGCAGGACTATTGGCATTCCTGGGGAAGGAGGAAATTGACACTGAGGGAGTTGGTGGGGTGGTTTGCGTGAGCTTGGTTACAAGAGGAAGGGATTTACTGGTCAGTGGACTGCTTCCGCTGTCGCCCAAAGTTTTTGAACTTGTCAATGACTTCTGATGAATGCGCTCCGTATAAGGGAGGATTTTCCGAGGTGGTTAACGTCCTTACCCCTACTTATTACAGCTTGACAAAGGCAACACACGGCTTGACAAATGTTGTCCGCATTTCTGTTGAAATACTTCCACACCGAAGAGCTGATTTTTTTGGTATTTTCACCAGGCATGTCAATGGCCCTATTCCTCCCACGGACAACAGGTGTCTCCCCGGGTGCCTGACTTAAACAAACCACCTCACCATCAGAATCCTCCTGGTCAATTTCCTCCCCAGCGCCAGCAACACCCATATCCTCCTCATCCTGGTGTACTTCAACACTGACATCTTCAATCTGACTATCAGGAACTGGACTGCGGGTGCTCCTTCCAGCACTTGCAGGGGGCGTGCAAATGGTGGAAGGCGCATGCTCTTCACGTCCAGTGTTGGGAAGGTCAGGCATCGCAAACGACACAATTGGACTCTCCTTGTGGATTTGTGATTTTGAAAAACGCACAGTTCTTTGCTGTGCTTTTGCCAGCTTGAGTCTTTTCATTTTTCTAGCGAGAGGCTGAGTGCTTCCATCCTCATGTGAAGCTGAACCACTAGCCATGAACATAGGCCAGGGCCTCAGCCGTTCCTTGCCACTCCGTGTGGTAAATGGCATATTGGCAAGTTTACGCTTCTCCTCCGACAATTTTATTTTAGATTTTTGAATCCTTTTTTTACTGATATTTGGTGTTTTGGATTTTACATGCTCTGTACTATGACATTGGGCATCGGCCTTGGCAGACGACTTTGATGGCATTTCATCGTCTCGGCCATGACTAGTGGCAGCAGCTTCAGCACGAGGTGGAAGTCGATCTTGATCTTTCCCTATTTTTGGAACCTCAACATTTTTGTTCTCCATATTTTAATAGGCACAACTAAAAGGCACCTCAGGTAAACAATGGAGATGGATGGATACTAGTATACTTATGGATGGACGAGCGACTGCCGACACAGAGGTAGCTACAGCCGTGGACTACCGTACTGCGTCTGCTGCTAATATAGACTGGATGATAATGATATAAAAAATATATATATATCACTACTGCAGCCGGACAGGTATATATTATATAATGACGGACCTGCTGGACACTGTCAGCACTGTAGACTCCTAAAGTAAGCTACTAGTATCAAGAAGATAGAAAAAAAAAAACACCACAGGTAGGTGGTATACAATTATGGATGGACGAGCGACTGCCGACACAGAGGTAGCTACAGCCGTGGACTACCGTACTGCGTCTGCTGCTATATATATAGACTGGATGATAATGATATAAAAAATATATATATATCACTACTGCAGCCGGACTGGTATATATTATATAATGACGGACCTGCTGGACACTGTCAGCACTGCAGACTCCTAAAGTAAGCTACTAGTATCAAGAAGATAGAAAAAAAAAAACACCACAGGTAGGTGGTATACAATTATGGATGGACGAGCGACTGCCGACACAGAGGTAGCTACAGCCGTGGACTACCGTACTGCGTCTGCTGCTAATATAGACTGGATGATAATGATATAAAAAATATATATATATCACTACTGCAGCCGGACAGGTATATATTATATAATGACGGACCTGCTGGACACTGTCAGCACTGCAGACTCCTAAAGTAAGCTACTAGTATCAAGAAGATAGAAAAAAAAAAACACCACAGGTAGGTGGTATACAATTATGGATGGACGAGCGACTGCCGACACAGAGGTAGCTACAGCCGTGGACTACCATACTGCGTCTGCTGCTAATATAGACTGGATGATAATGATATAAAAAATATATATATATCACTACTGCAGCCGGACAGGTATATATTATATAATGACGGACCTGCTGGACACTGTCAGCACTGCAGACTCCTAAAGTTAACTACTAGTATGAAGAAGATTAAAAAAAAACCCACCACAGGTAGGTATACAATTATGGACGAGCGACTGCCGACACAGAGGTAGCTACAGCCGTGGACTACCGTACTGCGTCTGCTGCTAGTATAGACTGGATGATAATGATATAAAAAATATATATATATCACTACTGCAGGACAGGTATATATTATATAATGACGGACCTGCTGGACACTGTCAGCAGAATGCGTTTATAGAATAAAAACACCACACGACGAGTGTTTAACTTTTTCAGGCAGACAATCACAATATACTGGTGGTCACTGGTCACTGGTCAGTCACACTGGCAGTGGCACTCTGGCAGCAAAAGTGTGCACTGTTAAATATATGTACTCCTGCTATAACTGCTCCCCAGTCTCCCCCACAATTAAGCTGTGTGAGCAGTGAGCACTCAGCACAGTCAGATATACATAGATGATGCAGCACACTGAGGCTGAGCACAGATATGGTATACTGTGTCACTGTGTATCGTTTTTTTTCAGGCAGAGAACGGATTATATTAAATAATAATAAAACTGCACTGGTGGTCACTGGTCAGTCACTAGTAAACTCTGCACTCTCTGAGTACTCCTAAGCTCCAGTAAATCAAGTGTCTCACTCTCACTATCTATTTCTATTCTAAACGGAGAGGACGCCAGCCACGTCCTCTCCCTATCAATCTCAATGCACGTGTGAAAATGGCGGCGACGCGCGGCTCCTTACATAGAATCCGAGTCTCGCGATAGAATACGAGCCTCGCAAGAATCCGACAGCGGGATGATGACGTTCGGGCGCGCTCGGGTTAGCCGAGCAAGGCGGGAAGATCCGAGTCTGCCTCGGACCCGTGTAAAAAGCGTGAAGTTCGGGGGGGTTCGGTTTCCGAGAAACCGAACCCGCTCATCACTAGCTGATATTGAACCTGAAGGGGCTCAATCGGTACGTCACTTACTACAGATTCAAGATGGAATCCGTGCGGTCAGTGATTGCAGGTTTGGAACCACAGGATGATTTTGCTGGATCTCAAGGATGCGTACTTACAAGTTCCAATTTGGACACCACATCAGGCGTATTTAAGGTTGGCAGTACAACAAAGCCATTATCAATTTCAGGCACTACCGTTTGACCTCTCATTAGCACCTCGGGTATTCTCAAAGGTGATGTCTGTGATGAATGCTCATCTCAGATCCTTGGAAGTGATAATTGTTCCATACTTAGACGACCTTCTCATCAAGGCTCCATCTAAACAAATACTCCTTCAACATGCCTTACTAACGTACAATGTAGTAGTTCAGCACGGTTGGTTGTCAACTTCAAGAAATCAAGCTTGGTTCCGTCTCAAAGAATTCAATTCCTAGGAATGTTCCTGGATACGGTGAATCAACGATTTTACCTGGCAGAACAGTAAGCACAAAGTATTCGTCATTTGGTACAGTTAGTGCTCAAACCATAGACAGTTTCGGTGTACTTGTGCATGCGACTGTTAGGAAAGATGGTGACGTCTTTCGAAGCACTCCAGTTTGGAAGAGTTCACTCATGTCCTTTTCAGCTAGATCTTCTAGCACAGTGGTCAGGCTCGCATCTTCAAATTTATCAGAGGATGCGGTTGTCTCAAAAGGACCAGATTATCACTACTCTGGTGGCTCCAAGTACAGCATCTCACCGCCGGAAAGCGGTTTGGAGTCTGTATTTGGATAATTCTGACAATGGACACAAGGCTTAGAGGTTGGGGAGCAATGGTCCTACATCATCAATTTCAGGGTCTCTGGTCAGGACGAGAAAGATTACTGCCAATAAATGTCCTGGAACTCAGGGCAATCTACAACGCTCTGCATCAGGCAGTTCAAATACTCCAGTTTCAGACTGTTCAAGTTCAGTCAGACAACGCACCGGCAGTCGCATACATCAACAAACAAGGAGGGACTCGAAGTTGCATGGCCATGTGGGAAGTTGCTCGAATCCTGATTTGGGACGAACATCACCAAGTAATATTGTCTGCAGTGTTCATTCCAGGAGTGGACAACTGGGAGGCGGATTATCTCAACCATCAGGATTTTCATCCTGGAGAATGGGCATTGAATCCAGAAGTGTTCCAGATGTTGGTCCAGTGGTGGGGTTACCCACAGGTGGATCTAATGGCATCTCGCCAAAATCATCAAACACCCCAGTATGTGTCCAGAACAACAGATACAAAGGCAATGGCAGTGGATGCTCTCACAATTGCGTGGCCCTACTATCTGTTTCCACCATTTCCGCTGCTTCCTCAGTTGCTAAAGCGAAACAAACGAGAGTCCACGACAGTCATACTAGTGGTGCCTCACTGGCTTCGGAGAGTGTGGTTCTCGGATCTCCATGGTCTACTCGCAGACCATCCGTGGCCACTCCCACTACGTCTGGACCTGCTGCAACAGGGTCCGTTCCTTTACCCTGATTTAGCACGGCTGCGTTTGATGGGGTGGCTGTTGAAACCACCCTCTTAAGATGAGACGGCATTCTAGAATCGGTTATACCAACCATGTTAAGTGCTAGAAAGCCAGCTACGGCAGCTCATTATCACAGGATTTGGCGTGCCTATATAGGGTGATGTGTAGTTCACAAGTTTCCGACATCATCTTTCAAGATATCCCGTCTTTTGCTATTTTTACAGACTGGGTTAGATGGAGGACTACGTTTATCTACACTAAAGGTGCAGGTTTCTGCCTTGTCAATTTACTTTCAAAAGCGTTTGGCCCTTTTGCCAACAGTGCACACTTTTCTGGAAGGTGTCCTCAGAGTACAACCTCCATTTATACCACCTACAGTGCCATGGGACTTGAATCTGGTTTTAGTTTTTTTTTTTTACAGTCTTCAATTTTTGAACCCTTACCACAAGTGGATGTTAAGTTTTTAACTCGGAAAACAGTGTTTCACCTAGCCTTAGTTTCAGCAAGGAGTGTTTCAGAATTGGGTGCCTTGTCATGAAGACACCGTATTTGGTGTTTCATGATGATAGAGCGGAACTTCAGACGAATCCCGCTTTCCTACCAAAGGTGGTATCTTCTTTTCACATCAATCAACCAATTGTAGTTATGGTATTATCAGGAAGTGCACTTTGGATGTGGTACGCGCAGTACGCATTTATGTAGCCCGAACATCAACAGTACGGAAAATGGATACATTGTTTGTTCTCTATGATGCAGTCAAGATGGGTTGGCCAGCTTCCAAGCAGACCTTGTCCACATGGATTAAGCTGACCATACGTCAGGCTTACCTTCATGCTAGGCTACAACTGCCTACATTAGTTTCAGCTCATTCCACACATTCTGTGAGAACTTCATGGGAAGCAGGTCGTGGAGCTTCTACGACGTAACTTTGCCGTGCGGCTACATGGTCATCAGTGCACACACTTGTGCGCTTTTACAAGTTTGATACGTTTGCGGCATCAGCATCTAGCTTTGGCCATCTAGTGTTACATGTGCCAAACAGCTCTCCCGCCCAAGGGAGAAACTTTGGTACGTCCCAAGAGTACTCCAGTGACCCCTAGTGGATGAAAAAGAAAATAGGATTTTAGTGTTTACCAGATAAATCCTTTTCTTTGAATCCACAGGGGGCACTAGACACCCACCCAGAACAGTTTCACCTCTCTTTTGGTAAGTTCAGTAGCTCTTATGGTAACACGTTCTCACCGACTTTTTCAAATGTTAAGGTGATTGTTATCTATTGTCACGTCAACTGTTTAGTTGTCCGTCACATTATGTGTCAACTTTATTGTTGTCCGTTATGTTATAATGTTATATGTAATTCTCTATTGTTCATCCTCTCTATTGCTCCTGTTCGGCTCAGTAAAAACACTGAAGTCTCTATGGGAATATGGAGGGGGTGGAAAGTTACTAATTTATATATTTAAATGTGCCTATCCCTGCTAAGGTCCGTTCATATCCCCAAGAGTACTTCAGTGCCCCCTGTGAATTCAAAGAAAAGGATTTATCTGGTTTGTACCAAAATCCTATTTATTGTGGGCCTTTGCTGATTTGCGTCTAAAAGCCAAGATCCTGTCTGCATTATCCACCTTCTCATTGGAGGCTTGCTGTAACCATGTGGGGTGTTAAGCAGTATGTTGGGAGAAGAGAAGAACAAGATATTGATTAATTGCAAAAAGTTACTGTAGGAGAGGGGGGTTCAGATGACAGTTTGTGTCCAGACCCATGCTCTTGCTGTCAAATAGAAAGGGCTTTAGTGCGAGTAAGAAAGTCCTAGGCTATGCAAATCAAGTGTACCATCACAACTGCCCTGTGAGCTACACAAAGAGTAGAGGGAGAGGTTTCAGAAAGGATGTTTACCATGAAATAATCTGTGGATAGGGAGCCAAGACAGGGGACCATGTCACAGTTGTGGAGAAGGGTATTATTTAATTGCCACATCACTGGGTGGAAACAGTTAGTGATGCCTGAGAGATCAGCTGAGTTTGGGGGATGATCAGACCAAATTAGGGGATGGATTGAACAGTTGTCAGATGTAGGGCCAGGTAGGAGTTGTATACTGGAGAGAAATATGTGTATTTCTGAGTAGAGATTCCCAAACCCACCACGAGTCATGAAGAAGCTGGGATTTCATGAGATTGAGGGGGGCTTTAGAGTTGTGTAGATCCATTCTGCTTGGGGCAGTGACCGCAGTGTAAACCTATTTACTGTATGGTAAAGCACTGTGGTAAATCGACTGAAACAATAATAACACCCCAACACTTACGAGAGAGGACAGCATCCAGTCTTGTATAAAAGGCATATTGGCCTTCGTTAGGGTTGTAAACATTAACAATAACACACAAGTGGTTATTAACGGTACCTCTCTATCCTGGTAAATCAAAAGAAAGCTGTCGAGCAAAAAGTACAGCCACTCCACGCTTATATTGCTTTAGGTCACAAGTAGAGATGTGTGCGGAACCATTTTTGCTGGTTTTAGAATTGGTTCTAATTTGTCTTCAGGTTTAGGATTCAATTTTGGATTTTGGCCGTGACGGTTTTGAATTTTTTCCCACAAATTTTTTAAAAAGTTAAAATTACATAATCTTGTTCCTAGAGCAGAGCCGGATTAAGGGGGGGGGGCCTTGGGGGTATGTACCCCGGGCCCCCTTTTTTAATAGGGCCCCCCTGCAGCCCCGCCACCTACCACAGATCGGATCTATGATGCGGCCGCGCCACAAGCAGGGGCAGGCAGCTGGGCAGTGACTGTCCCGGACCTCCTGGCTCCCGTCTGCAACTACAAAACACCGGCGCAGCGCCGCATGCCAGTGACGCCACGAGGGAGCTGAGCTACAGGCAGGGCAACTGAGCGATGGCTCAGCTGCCCAATCATCTGTGAAGGCTGCAGGGAACAAGGAGGAGTCGGATGGCCTCTTGTGGTGTGGAGCCAGCACCCAGTGGAGTGTGCTGCTTGAAGCTAGAGGATAAAGAGAGAGGAACTCTTGCTCTCCTATGTGTGACAGCAGCCTGCCAGCAAAGTAAAAAAAAGTAAGGCTGGCTGTACTTAAAGTTTAGGTTATGAGTTTTATATATATATATATATATATTATATATATATTTTTTTTATATATGTATATATACTGTGTGTGTGTGTGTGTGTGTGTGTGTGTGTGTGTGTGTGTGTGTGTGTGTATATATATATATATGTATATATATATGTATATATATATACACGGTACATACATAGATTGCAATGGCGGTGGCACTCATGGTCATGCAAGAAACGTAATGTTAAATGCTTCTAATTTTCATTTATTAAGAAAAGTTGCATTTTGCATTACATTTCTTGCATAACCGTGAGTGCCCGCCGCCATTGCAATCTGTTTTATTTTTATTTTAGATCTTGGGGCCCCCCTGTCTTAAGTACCCTGGGCCCCCCGAAGCCTTAATCCAGCTCTGTCCTAGAGTATTATTAACCTAAATAACATTAATATCCACTAATTTCCAGTCAACTTTTACCACCTCACAGCTCATAGTATTGTTTTCATCCACTGTAGGCTCGCTACAGCGAGCTAGTTGATTACTAAGCAACAGAGCAGCGTCACAAACACACAGCAGTTTATAGCACATCTAAGAAACATTGCCACGCAGCAGTGGCAGAAATGAAAAGTGGGGCAAGATGGAACTATTCCTGGGCCCTCCCAATCACTCTTAGAGTATGTCGGATATTGAAAAGGACATGCACAGTTTAACAAACCAAGCATTTATGCGACAAGGACTGCCACTTTTGTGGTTGAAGTGCTTGGTTTGTTCCCATTGTTGTTGTTGTTTTTTTTTTACATAGAATACATATATAGTTTTGTTCCAGTACTAGGTACCTTGGTAAAAATGTGTGTGTACCAAAAAAGTGCACACCAAACTTTCTTCAAAAATGTCAAAACTATAAAAGCTAGAAAAATAGAGTAACTGAGTTGAAGAGAGGAAGGTCCAATTTTTGGAGTGTAATCGGCAGTGCACTTGGTGAAATTAGTATAACTCAGCACTGCCATGTGATAGCATGTACCACGAGGTATCATTCGCTTAATCTACATGACATTTATCAATATCGGTAATAATAATAATTTTGTGAGGAAACTTGATAACATGTGAAAAATTGAGAGAACTTTGTGAAAATTTCCAAAATGTCTCAATATCTTAATTTAAGGAAGGCTCAAACCTACCGCAAATGCAAACAAGAAGAAATATGACTCAAAAGGAATTAAACAAACCCAAAATGCCCGAGGCTGAGCGTAAGAGAGCCTATAGACAACGTAAGAAAACCAAGGTGGCTAAGTGCTGCAACTGAGTATGTCTACTGCTCGATCGACTTAACTTTCTTGAGAAACATCAGCGTCGATCTCATGCTTTATGTGAGCTACTTTTCGTTCTATCGGCCATCATCAACAAGACTATTCTAAGTCTAGAATAAGTAAGCCAGTCCCTCAAAACACATTACTCTCTGCAAAAGATTTATGTAAACAGCCAAAGAAAAATCTCTCTACACCTAAACTCTGCGCTTTCACTAATTTCTAACACCCACCAACACCGAACAGCCACGCAATGCATTTTATGCCCAACACAGGGCCCACAACTTTTTTTTAAAATACTAGTCTTCTTGGTCCCCTTCTGGGATGAAGATCCATACCCAGTAGCAGCAGGCCCAGTGCTGAAGGATTCTTCTGAGGATTCCTGGATAGGGGAGGAGTCATCTAGCTTTAACAAATTGGATGCAGGACTACATCCGATCATTACAGAGGTTATTGAAGATGAAGGTATTGTCAGTGGAGATTGCAGGTGCAGGGTTCTAGTTGAGAGATTAGCTGAACTACTTGTTATTTTTTTAGCACAAGTTTTCAATGTTGTCAAAAACTTTTCATGAGCTCGCTGCAAATGACATTACTGGGAAGAGGTTCCTAGATAGTGAACGGCCATACCTCTATATACTGTGGTTTTACAAATGCTACAGATGGCTACACTTTCTGCTCTGAACGGTCATGCTCACACATAGTACGTGAGGACACACTTATAGGTATATTCAATTGAAGTCGGATCCATTCCGACATTCATTTGTCGGAATGGATCCGACCTGGGCTATTCAATGCTATCTCAATTCGACTTTTAAAAAAGTCGAATTGAGATGCGGGAGGGGAGACGGGGAAGAGCCGCGGGCAGATGGGGGAGAGCAGCGCTACAGCAGCGGCTATATAGCCGCTGTGTTAGGTGCCGCAGTCCACGGCGCCGCTCGGTCTGCTTCCGAGCGACGCTCATGGCCGCCGCACCTTCCTCCCTGCCCGCCCGGCGCCTAGCAATGCCAGGACGCCATGCGTACTGTAGCCGCCGGGTCCCTGGCAATGCTAGGACGCCGGCCATCCTCAGCCACTGGGTCCATAGCAACGGGGACGCCATTGGCGGACCGCGTTCCCCGTTGCCAGATAAGATTGATTAGTTGCTCGTGCAGCAGGGCAGCTGCACGGCAACTAGTAATTAGGGTCTGGGGGCTGGTCTTGCTGGCCCTCCTGTCATTGGCCAGCAGGGTCTTTTTATGGGAGCCAGCACACTGCAGCCTCGCCGGTGATAGCTTCCTGTATGCTGTTCCTGCCTTGCAACGTCTGTTCCTGGTCAGCTGTATCTGGTCGATCCTGCTCCCTGTGCTCCTGAGTCCCGGAGTTCTGAAGCCGGTCCTGGGAATCCTTCCTGTCCAAGTGAACTTGTTGCAGTCATCTGGGGGTTCTCGCTTGTTGGGGTTCTCTCCCGGTTTCATGAGTAGCGGCTTCTGCCGCGTGTTGTGGCCTAGGCCGCTTAGTCCTTGTGTTAATTTTGTATTGGTGGTTTTTGCGGAGGTTTCCGCTTTTCACTGTCCTCCCCGGTACACGGCGGTGCCGTGTGGGGGTGTGGACAGTGGTATCTTTTGTTGTTCTTTTCCCTTGGCGGCGTGCCGCACATTTATTTAGTTTTAGGGTAGTTAGTAGCCCCTAGCTTTCTGTTTGCTTTAGTTAGAGGTCCCCTTGTTATTATCCTGTTTCGGTTCACGCCTTGTCTCACTCTAAGACCTGGGGGCATCGGAGTTGAGCAGACCTAATCCGCCCTTCAAACGTTGTAGCCGTGGGCCCAAGAAACCATAGTCACTCAGGCGTGAACTGACCACACGGGTAAAACAATGGAGGTAGGGTGCTAGGGGCTATTTCCGTACCACCCCTTATTTCAGCGTCACGTCCTGATGCTCTGGACTCACTACGCAACATCTCTCTAGTTCTGAGCATCAGGAATGTAACATTATCACCGGCCCAAAAAAATAAAATAAAAATTATAAAGAGTTACAGTATGTGTTTTTGGTGGGCCTTGAAATTTGGCCTTATGAATCCGGCAGTATTAGGACCGAATCCCAGCCAGCTTTTGGCCAACCAGATTCAGGAACTAACTCAGATGGTTCAGGATCTTACTCTTCGGGTGAGATCGCAGGAAGATCTTTTGCGAGCCTCCCCGAGTATGATTCCAGAACCAAAGATGCACCTTCCTGACCGTTTTTCAGGTAACCGAAAGGATTTTTTTTAATTTCAAGGAAGCTTGTAAGCTTTATTTTTGTTAAAGGCCCCGATCCTCTGGTACTGAGTCTCAACAGGTCGGGATTGTGATGTCTTTACTACAAGGCGATCCGCAAACCTGGGCTTTTGGGCTAAAAGCCGATGATGTTGCCTTGCTTTCTGTAGATGCCTTTTTTAAGTCTCTAGGCCTTTTGTACGATGACCCTGATAGAGAAGCGTCGGCTGAGAGCCACCTACGTGCACTTAAGCAAGGGAAAAATCCTGCAGAGGCGTATTGTACCGAGTTTCGCCGTTGGTCGAACGACTGTGGCTGGAATGACCCGGCCCTGCGCAGTCAGTTTCGCCTCGGTTTGTCTGAAGTTATTAAAGACAGTCTCCTTCAGTACCCCGCTAAAGAGACTTTAGACAAACTCATGGAGCTTGCTATTAAAATTGATCGTCATCTCCGGGAGCGGAGGGCTGAAAGAGGAGCTAGTTTCATGCCTAGTCCATGTGTGTATACTTTCCCTGAGGACGTCGAGGAGCCCATGTAAATTGGTCTCTCCCGGCTGTCCCCAGAGGAAAGAACCAGAAGGCTAAATTCTGGTCTTTGCTTGTATTGTGGTGGCAAGGGACATATTGCGCGTAATTGCCCGAATAAGCAGGGAAACGCTCTGACCAAGTGAATTGTGAGGGGGTTCACTTGGGTCTTCAATTGATCTCCTCTACTGATTCCTTATTAGTTCCTGTAAAAATTTCCTTTGGTAGTCTCAGTTCATTGGTGTCGGCCTTCGTCGACAGTGGAGCTGCGGGAAATTTCATGGATCTTGGTTGGGCTCAGGTTTTGGGCGTCCCACAGATACCTTTGGATAAACGTATCACCATGCACGGCTTGGATGGTGGTCCGCTTTCTAATGGGGTAATCACTCACCGCACACCTCCAGTACAACTGACAGTGGGGGCCCTACATTCGGAGAAAATTGAATTTTACCTTACCCATTGTCCGGCTGTCCCCGTAGTTTTGGGTCACCCCTGGCTTGCCTTTCATAATCCCACCATAGATTGGCGGTCTGGGGAGATTTCCTGATGGTGTCCCTTTTGTGTTAGGGAATGTATTTCCTGTCCAGTCCGGGTTGCGGCAGTCACCCCAGAACTTATTCCTTTGGAATATCAGGACTTTGCCGATGTTTTCTCCAAGGGTAATGCGGATATTCTGCCTCCTCATCGGTCCTATGACTGTGCTATTGACTTAGTTCCCGGTGCCTCTTTGCCTAAAGGGAGACTATATGCCCTGTCTGGGCCGGAAACTACGGCAATGAATGATTATGTACAGGAGAGCCTAAAAAAAGGCTTCATTAGGCCCTTGAAATCTCCATTGAGTGCAGGGTTCTTTTTTGTTGAGAAAAAAGATGGGTCGCTCAGACCATGTATTGATTATCGGGCTCTGAATAAAATTTCTGTTAAAAACACCTACCCCTTGCCACTGATTTCAGTACGATTTGATCAGCTCCGGACTGCCGTTATCTTTTCCAAGATCGATCTTAGAGGGGCTTACAATCTCATCCGAATAAAATCTGGGGATGAGTGGAAGACGGCTTTCAGCACACAATCGGGACATTATGAATACCTGGTGATGCCGTTTGGGCTGTCTAATGCTCCTGCTGTATTTCAAGATCTCATTAACGACGTCCTTCGCGACTTTCTAGGAAAGTTTGTAGTCGTTTATTTAGACGACATTTTGATTTACTCTGAGTCTTTTGAACAACATATTACCCATATGCGACTGGTCCTTCAGAAGTTACGGGAAAATCATTTGTACGCCAAACTGGAGAAATGTGATTTCCACATCACAGAAGTGTCCTTCCTGGGGTATATTATTTCTCCTAAGGGGTTTTTCATGGAACCAAAAAAACTCCAGGCCATCCTAAATTGGGCACAACCCACGAACTTAAAAGCAATTAAAAGCTTTTTAGGGTTTGCAAATTACTATAGGCGTTTTATTCATACCTTCTCAGATTTGGTTGCTCCTATTGTGGCATTGACTAAAAAAGGAGCGGACCCTTCCAATTGGTCACCTGAAGCCAAGACTGCCTTCCTGGCCTTAAAGCAGGCTTTTGTCTCAGCTCCAGTACTCAGACACCCTAACCCGGATCTCCCCTTTATTGTCGAGGTAGATGCCTCAGAGGTTGGAGTGGGGGCTATCCTTTCTCAGGAAGACCCGGAGTCTCAGGAATTACACCCATGTGCCTTCATGTCCAGAAAATTCTCCTCCGCAGAATCCAACTATGATGTTGGTAATCGAGAATTGTTGGCAGTTAAATGGGCTTTTGAGGAGTGGAGGCACTGGCTGGAAGGAGCAAAGCATACCATTACAGTGTTTACTGACCACAAGAACCTGCAGTATATTAAATCAGCAAAACGGCTTAATGCTCGACAGGCACGTTGGGCACTGTTTTTTACTCGTTTCAGGTTTATTATCACCTTCAGGCCCGGTTCCAAGAATACAAAAGGCGATGCCCTGTCACAATGTTTTCTTCCGGTTCACAATAACCACCCGGCTACTACCCCCATAGTCCCATCGTCTGTCTTCCGGGCTGGCCTCACACAGGATTTATTTACACAGTTAGTCCAGCTTCAGCAGCAGGCTCCCAAAGTCACTCCTGCAGATCGTCTCTTCGTCCCTGAATTTCTGAGAGGCACTGTTCTAGCTGAGTTTCATGATAATAAGGTTTCTAGTATTCCGGGTATCACTAAGACCTTGGAGTTAATCTCTCGCTCAGTGTGGTGGCCTAATCTTTCTAAAGATGTAAGGGAATTTGTCCGTTCCTGTCAGGTTTGTGCTCAGTACAAGGTATCTCGATCGTTGCCGGTCGGGCAACTCATGCCTCTAGCCGTTCCTCTCAGGCCATGGTCACATATATATCCATAGATTTCGTGGTGGACCTTCCTCTTTCAGCCGGATTTCGAGTCATTTGGGTGGTAGTAGACCGTTTTAGTAAGATGGCCCACTTCATTGCTATCCCCCGATTACCCTCTGCTCAAGGGTAGGCAGTTTTGTTTCTCCGCCATGTGTTCAGGCTACATGGTTTACCCAGGGATATTGTCTCTGATCGGGGACCGCAATTCATCGCCCATTTCTGGAAACGTTTTTGTGCCTCATTAAATATGAAACTCTCTTTAACATCTGGGTACCATCCACAGTCTAACGGACAAACTGAACGTGTTAATCAGTCGTTAAAACAGTATTTACGGCTATATTCGGCCAAACTTCAGAATGATTGGTCTGAATTTCTTCCTTTGGCCGAGTTTGCCTATAATAACTCTTGTCATTCTTCCACCAAGGAGTCCCCATTCTTTTCGGTCTTGGGCTTTCATCCTAGAGCCAATTCTTTTTACCCTCATTTTCCAGTCTCCTCGTTGACCTTAACTTCCCGTCTCAGAATGATTTGGAAAAAGGTGCACCTTGCCCTTAAGAAGGCTGCCTTCCGAGAAAAAAAAAAATTCTGATAGGTTCCGACGCCCATGCACTTTTAAGGTGGGAGATAAGGTGTGGTTGTCAACCCGCAACATCAAGCTCCGACAACCCTCGGCTAGATTGGGACCCAAATTTATTGGACCATTCCTTATCGTTAAGAAGGTCAACCCAGTTGCTTTTCGGCTACGCTTGCCTAAATCACTCAAAATTGGCAATACTTTTCACTGTTCCCTTCTGAAGCAGTATTTTTCTTCCAGGAGATTCCCTCGGAAGACTTCCCAGGGTAGACCTCCGGTGGATGTTCAGGGGCAACAAGAGTTCTTGGTGAAGAATGTTTTAGATTCCAAAGTTTCTCGGGGCCGGCTTTATTTTTTGGTTCACTGGAAAGGCTATGGCCCGGAAGAAAGGTCTTGGGTCCTGGCTAACAATTTACATGCCCCTAAACTTAAGAGATTATTCTTTCAGGAATTTCATCAGAAACCCGGCTTTAGGGGTTCTTCAACCCCTCCTCAAGGGGGGGTACTGTTAGGTGCCGCGGTCCACGGCGCCGCTCGGCCTGCTTCCGAGCGACGCTCATGGCCGCCGCACCTTCCTCCCTGCCCGCCCAGCGCCTAGCAACGCCAGGACGCCGTGCGTACTGTAGCCGCCGGGTACCTGGCAACGCTAGGACGCTGGGCGTCCTCAGCCGCTGGGTCCATAGCAACGGGGATTCCATTGGCGGACCGCGTTCCCCGTTGCCAGATAAGATTGATTAGTTGCTCGTGCAGCAAGGCAGCTGCACGGCAACTAGTAATTAGGGTCTGGGGGCTGGTCTTGCTGGCCCTCCTGTCATTGGCCAGCAGGGTCTTTTTATGGGAGCCAGCACACTGCAGCCTTGCCGGTGATAGCTTCCTGTATGCTGTTCCTGCCTTGCAACGTCTGTTTCTGGTCAGCTGTATCTGGTCGATCCTGCTCCCTGTGCTCCTGAGTCCCGGAGTTCTGAAGCCGGTCCTGGGACTCCTTCCTGTCCAAGTGAACCTGTTGCAGTCTTCTGGGGGTTCTCGCTTGTTGGGGTTCTCTCTCGGTTTCGTGAGTAGCGGCTTCTGCAGCGTGTTGCGGCCTAGGACGCTTAGTCCTTGTGTTAATTTTGTATTGGTGGTTTTTGCGGAGGTTTCCGCTTTTCACTGTCCTCCCCGGTACGCGGCGGTGCCGTGTGGCGGTGTGGACAGTGGTATATTTTGTTGTTCTTTTCCCTTGGCGGCGTGCCGCACATTTATTTAGTTTTAGGGTAGTTAGTAGCCCCTAGCTTTCTGTTTGCTTTAGTTAGAGGTCCCCTTGTTATTATCCTGTCTCGGTTCACGCCTTGTCTCACTCTAAGACCTGGGGGCATCGGAGTTGGGCAGACCTAATCCGCCCTTCAAATGCGGCTGCCGTGGGCCCAAGAAACCATAGTCACTCAGGCGTGAACTGACCACATGGGTAAAACAATGGAGGTAGGGTGCTAGGGGCTATTTCCGTACCACCCCTTATTTCAGCGTCACGTCCTGATGCTCTGGACTCACTACGCAACATCTCTCTAGTTCTGAGCATCAGGAATGTAACACGCTGCTGTAGCACTGCTCTCCCCTGTCTGCCCGCGGCTCTCCCCCGTCTTCCCCCCGGCTCTGCCTCTCTCCATCCCTGCATCACAGCTGCCACTCACGGCAGCGTCCACCCTGCTCCAGTAAGCAAGGTCTCGCTTGCTGGAGCCGGGTAGACGCTGCTGTGAGCGACGGCTGTGACACATCCTTCGGCGCTGCTCGCCCCATCTCCGGCGCTGCTTTCCTCCGTCTCCAGCACTGCTCTCTCCTTCGCACTTCGACTTTTTTAAAAGTCGAATTGAGATGGTGGAAAAGGGGGCCAAAACCTGTCAGTTTTGGCCCCGTTTTCTTCATAAGCACGCGGATATCCACGTGCTTTTCGACATGTCGAATTCCTAGACTTGCATACAAATTTGGGGTTAGATTGAATAGGTCGGAACCCCTTCCGACCTAAAAATGTCGAAAACTGCCGTCTTTTCAACAGACGGCAGCTTTCAACTTCAATTGAATATACTGTACCCCTTAGACTCTCCTCAGAGATGTGTGACATTTCTGTTTCTGAACGCACAGTTTGTTCTGCTGCCTTAGTGGTTTTTATTATTTTTACACCTCTTCTAGACTCTGAGGGAAAAGATCTTTCATCATCATAAGAGGCAGAAGAAGATGCCTCACTGACACTTTCAGACCCACCACAAATAAATAAAGTCCAAGGCCTGAGCTTTTTGTTGCCACTGCTTGTGATGAATGACATGTTGCCAATGTTATGGTTTTCTTTTTCAGCACTAAACTTTTCCCTTAATAGAGTTATTTCAGTTTTTGTATTTACCCCTGTAAAATATATATATATTTTTATTTCAGATGCCCTGACATTTTAAACACTCTAAGCCCTTGAGCATCGGCTTTAGATGACGTTGAATGGCTAGTATACTGGTAGCAGCACCTGCAGCGTTAGTATTTAGGTGTTGCTCCTGCTCTTCTCTAAACTGATCATTATACTTTTTTTAACTGGCAGTTCAGCTCACACTGTGTGGAGTCAGACCGATTTTCTGCATGCGCACTGGGGAACTACAGCTTACTGAGGTGCAGTACACAGTACAAGGAAATACAACAATTTTTGTAACTTTTTTTGCTGACAAATATGAGTTACACTGTGACCACAGTGGGTGGGGCCTACGAAGTCAGTACAGCACCAATATGTTGGAATTAGACTAAGGGGACTGGACGCAGCTTGTGGATGGACACAGCACAGCCAATTAGATGGACACAGTCAGGGCCGGTGCTAGGGTGTTCGGCGCCCTCCTGCAAACTATAAATTTGCGCCCTCGCATACTGTACAAAGGGACAGCGCACATAATGCTTTTACACATAATGCCTCCTGTAGTAGTGCCGCTTACATACGTAACGCCCCCTGCAGCAGTGACACACGCAATGCCCCCTGTACCAGTGCTGCTTACACACGTAACGCCCCATGTAACAGTGAACGCTTACATGTAACTCCCCCTGTACAAGTGCCGCTTACACACGTAACGCCCCCTTTACCATTGACGCTTACACAGGTAACGTCCCCTGTACCAGTGACGCTTACACGCGCAACGCCCTCCTCTACCAGTGACGCTTACACGCGCAACGCCCCCCTCTACCAGTGACGCTTACACGCGCAACGCCCCCCTCTACCAGTGACGCTTACACGCGCAACGCTTCGTCTACCAGTGACGCTTACACACATTATGCTGCACAGTCACACATATACCACATACACACTGTACATACATGACACACATACAGTACAAACACACACACACTTTCTCACTCACTCTCCCTCAACTCACCATCTGGCTGGCCGACTCTGTATTCTGCCTTCTGACTTCCTCTGTAGCATGGCCATGGTCCCGTGTAGCTCCGCCCCTCAGCACTGGTAAGCCCTGCCCCTTTTTTGGACAGGAGTCGCTGGACACACACAGACACTGGAGACTGGACTACTGTCAGCCAGGGAGGTAAGGGGAAGCTTCATGCTGCCGATGCCGCTGCCTGTCAAACAGTGTGACAGGTACAGCAGCATAGGCGTTACCATTCCCCTCCCCACACCCCACGCCTCGCACCCCCCCAGCACCTACACCCTGATTTTGAGTGGACCACGCTGAAAAATATGGCAGACTTAGGGTGGCCGAACATTTCAGTTTTAATATAACACAAGTAAGGCTTATAATTTACACATGTGCCATTAGAGCCACATATGCCTCTTTCTATGCCATCAGACCCCTCCTCCGCAGGACACCAGCATTTGTCACACATGTCCATGCTCACCAGCTACTGACAGTAGTGCCACTTATTCACATTACGCCAACCAGTATGAGCTTAAATTCACACTACGCCACACTATATGAGCTGAAATTCACTTTACACCACACGGCATTAGCTGAAATTCACATTACGCTACACGGTATGAGCTGAAATTAACATGACACCCCACAGTATGAGCCAAATATACATTACGCCACACAGTATGAGCCATATCTACATTACGCCACACAGTATGAGCCGGATCTACATTACGCCACACAGTATGAGCCGGATCTACATTACGCCACACAGTATGAGCCGGATCTACATTACACCACACAGTATGAGCCGGATCTACATTACGCCACACAGTATGAGCCGGATCTACATTACGCCACACAGTATGAGCCAAATCTACATTACGCCACACAGTATGAGCCGGATCTACATTACGCCACACAGTATGAGCCGAAATTTACATTACCCCACAGAGTATGCCCCCAGCAGTGCCAGATACACATAATACCCCCAGTGGTCACCGTTGTAATATAAGAAAAACACATTAATAATATTCATTTTGAGGGATATAAATAATCTAGAGTAATAAAAAATAGAAATGTAACATATATATATATATATATACACACACACACACACACACACACACACAGACAGATAGATATATATATATATATATATATATATTCTGTGCATGTATATTCTGTGCATGTATAAACAGGCTTCCTTTCTTTTTTTATCTATAATACTTTTCCTTTCTTTTCTAAGTGCACTTGAGTCCTACAGTCTACCGATCTCCACTTTTTTTTGAGGGGTGAGGGGGGGGGGGAATAACTTTATAAACAGGAACTGGCTAAGCTGCAGGCCTGCAGCTTACTGAACACTCACCGACAGTCCCGAGAGGAATGCTGGTCTGTGGCATGCACACCGGCAGAGAGTGCGGGCAGGAGGTGGGAGAGAGAGCCACGGACTGGAGGGGGGAGAGACAGATGCGAACGGGAGGGGAAGAGGGAGCCACGGGCAGGAGGGGGAGACAGAGCCGCAGACGGGAGGGGGAAGAGAGAGCGCGAACGGGAGGGGAAAGAGCCGCGACGGGAGGCGAAGACAGAGCCGCGGACAGAAGGGGGAGTCACAGCCGCGGACGGGAGGGTGTATAGAGCCATGGGTGGGAGGAGGAAGACGGCGCACGGACGGCAGACAGAGCGTGGATGGGAGGCAGGAGGGGGCACAGGAACTAACAGCTATCACTGTGCTGCAGGCATAGAATGTGCGCACGCCTATGCACAGCAGCCGGCAGGAGCCCAGGCGCAGCAGCGGGGATGCAAAGCAGGGAGAGCGCCTCTACCACTCCGGCGCCTCCCTGCTTTGCATCCCTTTGCTGAGTGGGTAGCGCCGGGCCTGGACACAGTGACAGCACAGCCGCTTACCTGGACATAGTGATAGCAGCACAGCCTCTTAGACCATACCTCCCAACTGTCCCGATTTTCACAGGACGGTCCCATTTTTTGGGACTGTCCCGCTGTCCCATCCATGGGCAGCAGTATCCCACGGTGGGGGGCAGTTGGGAGGCTCCTGTACTCGCTGCCCTGCTTACCAAATCATCGGTGAATAGACGCTGAGCGCATGCACACACAGCGTCTGTTTATGGAGACAGAAGGACTGGGGGGCATGCCTGCAGCTCTTTGAGCACTGGCCATGCCCCCATAGTGTTGAGAAATGGAGGCCATGGCTCGCAATTGCGGCATTATCGAGAAGCCACCCCCACTTTCTCCAAAGCCATGCCCCCTTTCTTAAGTCACATCCCCCTTTTCCCTGGAGGGCGTGGCTTTGCCACGCAATAGTTCCTCTTTGTGATACGGTAAAGTTGGGAGGTATAAATGACATGGCCCTATGTGGGCACTGCATTATGTAGTGCTGACATTGGAGAAGCCATGAAGTGGCGCAGCAGCTTAAACATGTGTTTGCAAACATGTGTAAACTAATTCTCTGAATTTCTATTACCAGATAGGTTCCGGTATGGTTACAGGTAATTTTTTAGTGTGCTGAAGGGAAATGTAGGGGTGGGATTTGCAACCCCTCCCCTCTCTGTCTGTTTGTCTGTGACCCCTCCCCCTTTCCAGCACCTGAAACATAATTATCTCCAGGAATGATCGAGCATTTACCATTGTTTTTCTGCTTGTGTGCGAGAGGCATTGAATGGGAGCTGTATTTGGAAGGCATGCTAGTCCTTGTAGTGCTAGTGGGAGATCCTGGGGGTGGTTCCTGGGTAAGTTAGCTCTCTGTCTGGATGTGTTTTAGTAATAGCCTTTATCATGAGGCCTACTGTGACAAATTACATGGCCCTATGTGGGCACTGCCATTATGTAGTGTTAGGACTGCTGACATCGGAGAAGCCGTGAAGTGGCGCAGCAGCTTAAACATGTGTTTGCAAACATGTGTAAACTAATTCTCTGAATTTCTATTACCAGATAGGTTCAGGTATGGTTACAGGTAATTTTTTAGTGTTCTGAAGGGAACTGTAGGGGTGGATATTTGCAACCCCTCCCCTCTCTGTCTGTAAGTTGTGAGGTATGTCTTAGACAAACACAGTGACAGCACAGCCCCATAGATGGACACAGTTACAGGAGCACAGCCACTTAGATAGATACAGTGACAGCAGCACAGCTGCTTAGATGGACACAGTGACAGCAGCACAGTCCTTTAGATGGATACAGTGACAGCAGCACAGCTGCTTAGATGGACACAGTGACAGCAGCACAGTCCCTTAGATGGATACAGTGACAGCAGCACAGCTGCTTAGATGGACACAGTGACAGCAGCACAGTCCCTTAGATGGATACAGTGACAGCAGCACAGCTGCTTAGATGGACACAGTGACAGCAGCACAGTCCCTTAGATGGATACAGTGACAGCAGTACAGCTGCTTAGATGGACACAGTGACAGCAGCACAGTCCCTTAGATGGATACAGTGACAGCACTTGTATTCCACACAGCCACTTGGATGGACATCAGCAGAGCATGGATCAGCATAGAGCAGAGTGACTGGAGTGAAATGGCCACAGCTCCCTTATATGGAATCCAAAACCCGTGAGAATCCGATGCTGAGCCAGAACTTGGATTTGACTCAAATACCAATGTTCAGAGAGTTTTGGATTTATGGTAATCTGAACATCTTATTTCTAGTCACAGGCATGGTAGGTGGTGTGGTAAGCCTTAAGGGGGGTACACACGGAGAGATGTATGCTGAGCGATCTATCACAGAATGCTAAGCACACATCTCTCCCCCCGCTCAGCACACAGCGCGATGTGTGCTGAGAGAAGGGGGGGGGTGCTCACTTCAGCCAGCGGTGAAGTGAGCGATGTAACTAGATTGTGCCATACACATGGAGAGATCCGTGCTTAATTTCTAAGCAATCTAGTCAGATTTCTTAGAAATTAAGCATACATCTCTCCGTGTGTGTCCCCTTTACAGTGTAAAGGGGGGTACACACGGAGCGATAATCTAAGCAATCTGACTAGATTGCTTAGATTTTCAGCAAGATCGCTCCATGTGTAGCCCTAACAGCGATAGCGATGCGCAGCCCCGCGCATCGCTATCGCTGGTGCTAGATTCGCCAATCTAGCGGGTCGCTCACTTCACCTGCTGGGTGAAATGAGCGCCCCCCCCCCCCGTCTCCCCCCGCATGCTCAGCACAGCGCTGAGCGGCGGGAGAGATGTGTGCTGAGTGGTTCGCTCAGCACACATCTCTCCTGCATCGGCCCGTCTATATGGGCCTTTACTCCGGGTAGAGAGCCTGCACAAAGTGAGTCTGCTGTAGGAAGACTAGATCTCCGCTATACAAATTGAGGGTGGTAAAAAGTTTACTATGTTTCTGAGGACTTTTGAGGCCTTTTATATTGAAGGAAAAAACCCATGCACAATGGTTAAAAAAAAATGCTGGAAAAGTAAACAAGCTGAGGTAGAGAGGTGAGCAAAATATCCATAGTTTTTAAATTATTAAAACTAATTTCCATATGACTTATCTATCTTAGATTATGCCATAAAAATAATTAAAAAATATTTTAGATACATAGCAGGGAGGCAAAATTTTATTAGACATTATGGAGCCAATATTAATTTCTTCACTGAATTGGCAATATTAATAAGTATTATTTAATTATAAATGTGGGCATTACACTGATTTACTCATGGAGAACTTCCTTTGATTATTTATGTATGAGGCTTATATTCTTTATCTATGGAGCAATATTTGTAGTGTGCACATGTGGCACTAAAAGTGCAAATTTTCACTGGCACCCATGTGTATTTGTAGTACTAGAAGCACCAGCAAACAAGAACAGTCATGTAGTGTCAGAAATGTTTGTACTACAGTATATTACCCTAATAAACTCCATTCTAGGGTAACAGGAGGGGCACAGGGCCAATAAGCATTGAGGTATGTTGAGGTATTAAGGGGGTAATTCCAAGTTGATCGCAGCAGGAAATTTTTTAGCAGTTGGGCAAAACCATGTGCACTGCAGGGGGGGCAGATATAACATGTGCAGAGAGAGAGAGAGATTTAGGTGTGGTGAGTTCAATCTGCAATCTAAATTGCAGTGTAAAAATAAAGCAGCCAGTATTTATCCTGCACAGAAACAAAATAACCCACCCAAATCTAACTCTCTCTGCACATGTTATATCTGCTCCCCCTGCAGTGCTTTTAGCAGCATTGCACACGCTAAGCCACCGCCCTCTGGGAGTGTATCTTAGCTTAGAAGAATTGCAAACGAAAGATTCGCAGAATTGTGAATAGAAATTTCTTTGCAGTTTCTGAGTAGCTCGGGACTTACTCAGCCATTGCGATCAGTTCAGTCAGTTTCGTTCCTGGTTTGACGTCACAAACACACCCAGCGTTTGCCCAGACACTCCCCCGTTTCTTCAGACACTCCCGCGTTTTTCCCAGAAACGCCAGCGTTTTTTCGCACACGCCCAGAAAACGGCCAGTTTCCGCCCACATGCGCTCTGCGAACCTTGCGCATGCGCAGTAAGCGACTAATCGCAATATAGCGAAAATCGGCAATGAGCGAACAACTCAGAATGACCACCATGGTTTTGCCCAACTGCTAAAAAATTTCCTGCTGCGATCAACTTGGAATTACCCCCTAAGGGCGGTATCCTATTAGCTGCGGTAAATTATCACGGCTAAAGGTCTTGCCCCAGGGCTACCATATTAGCTCCGATAATCCGGCAGAAGATGCGGCAGGAATTTTGATTCACCTGCCTCAGGCGGGGAAAACCAAATCCACAGAAACAGTTCCGTTTTCAAGCGAAAATAGGGCTGTTTCTCACGATAACACAGAGGTTTCACTGAACCTATGTGTTTTCGGGAGAAAGGGATTTTTTTTTTTACGGGCAATCTCATAGGCTAGTCTGTAAAAAGAGATTGGTGAAACATAGGGAAATATGTTTTATCGCGGCTAATAGGATACTGTCCAAAGCAGTTTGTGTGAGGAAAGAAAGCATGTGAAACAGGACTAAGCAAGCCTCTCAAGAAGGAGATATAGCAGTTGGGAACCAGGATATATTAGCCTATAAAATGTGCGTGTGTTTGTCACCTAATAAGGCGTATAACTAAAGTAAGTAGGTAAAGCCTTGGAGAGCTATAAATTGCACGGTGATAAAGTACCAACCAATCAGCTCCTAACTTCCATGTCACAGTCTGTGTTTGAAAAATGACAGTTAGGAGCTGGTTGGCAGGTACTTTATCACCGTGATATTTAGCACTCTCCAAGGCTTGATAAATCTGGGCCAATATTTATATGTTATACAGCTTTGGAGACACAGTGCTTTTTTTCAGATACTACCCTTCAGGGAATACACTTAAATTGTACCAGTAGGTGACTAGTATATTCCTACATCAAAAGGAGGAACTCTTGGTGTGTAGGGGATGTAGGGTACTTTTTGCAGAAACACCTTAGTATATTCTTCTTTTAATTAATGATCCACCTGGGAGTGCTCGCCACAGGGTATAATCCTCTATGAGGGTATATACAGTACCTCTTAAGGTAGTGTGAATCAGATGTATGTGTTTTGGAGATATGTGGAGCTCTTGGATTTAAATAAACCCCAAAAAATATTCCATAAGATCATATGTGGAAGAGCATGATAATATGGGACATACTGTATATGTGATCCAGATACTCGCACCCTATGTATCTGGACCAGTCATCTCAAGCTGTTACTCTGTGTTGATTTTCACAACTCTGCATCAGAGGAATAACTGACTGTTCACACAAAATAGGAACATTCTTATGATACTACTATTTTTGGTGTGTGTTGACTGCCTGCATGTGTGTGTGTGTGTGTGTGTGTGTGTGTGTGTGTGTGTGTGTGTGTGTGTGTGTGTGTGTGTGTGTGTGCGTGTGTGTGTGTACTGCTTGTTGAACACTCTTTTCTGTCTTCCTTTTAATAAAATACTTGCTTACTTTTTTTTCTTTTTTATCAATAGGCCGTGTAAAGCACAAGAGCTTGATAGAGATTGGTGCAGGTCCCTCTATACACCATATCCTACCTGCCTGTGAATACTTTGAAAAAATCTACATTACTGATTATTTGCAAAGCAATCTACAAGAAATTGAAAAATGGCTGAGAGATAGCAGTGATGCTTTTGATTGGTCTCCATACATTAGATATGTTTGCATCCTTCAGAACACAAGGTATGTGTGTAACAGTAACTAATAACACATTTTAAAGACTTGCTCATTTTGTATTCAGTCTTATTTGACATAGCTCAAAGTTATCCTATTTTTTCGGGATGTAATCATGTGACCAGTGGTCGGGATCCCGCCAGTCAGTATACCGATGGCGTAATCCTGACCGCTAGAAATCTGGGCAGTCGGCATGCCGACTAACAGGGACTATTCCCACTCGTGGGTGTCCACGACACCTATAGTGTGGGAATAGAACCTGTGGTGAATGCAGCAAACCACAAGCCTGCTGCGTGGTTAGCGCAGCAAGACCACAAATGGCTTGGTTGAGCTCACCCCCCCACCGGCAATCTGGCTGACAAGTTCCCGGCGTCCGTATGCTGACCGCCGGGATCACCACCGCTGGTCATCCAATCCCAACCCTTTGTTACATGGGAGTCTCAACACACAGAGGGTTTGATGCCCAAATGTAAGTTTCAGTTGTTTATATGTGAAGGAGTTAAATATGTACTTATTGAGAGAGAGAGAGAGAGAGAGAGAGAGAGAGCCTGAGTGAGAGAGAGAGAGAGTGAGAGAGAGACAACTACTTATGTATGTATGTATGTATGTATGTATGTATGTTTGTATGTTGGGTATGTTTTGTATGTATGTTGTGTTTGTAAATGGGTGTTTGCATGAATAAATAAAAATTAGCAACACCCTTCATCCACAGCCCCCCCGCACCCACCCCTCCCCCACCAACAGGATCTACACTCCCCCTCCACACCTACCCCTCCCCCACCACAGCACCTCTGCACCCTTTCCGCCATCGGTGCCACTGCACCCACCCCTCCACCACCCGCAACACCGCTGGACCCCCTCCCGCACCCACCCCACCACCACATGTAGCACCTCGGACACCATCCGCAGCGGCTACAAGTGATTCCCTGAATCGCGGTGATCAGCGGCATGGATACGCACCTCCACCTCACTGCACCCACCCCCTTTCCAAACCCCCCACACACACTGAACTTCTGTGAGTATAGTTGCTACCAATGGACATTGGATTAATAAGAAACACTAATGCTGTGGCCATTATGTGTCTAAGCGACACTGCTACCTGTGGCCATTGTGTATAAGTGGCGGTGCTACCTGTGGCCACTGTGTGTATAAACGCCACTGCTACCTGTGGCCATTGTGTGTATAAGTGACACTGCTACCAGTGGCCATTGTGTGTATAAGCGGCTCTGTTACCTATGGGAATTGTGTGTAGAAGTGACGCTGCTACCGGGGGTCATTGTGTGTATAAGCACCACTGCTACCTGTGGGCACTGTGTGTATAAGCGGCTCTTTTACCTATGGGAATTGTGTGTAGAAGTTACGCTGCTACCGGGGGCTATTGTGTGTATAAGCACCACTGCTACCTGTGGGCACTGTGTGTATAAGCGGCTCTGCTACCTGTGGCCACTGTGTGTATAAGCACCTCTGCTACCTGTGGCCACTGTGTGTGTATAAGCGGCTCTGCTACCTGTGGTCACTGTGTGTATAAGCGGCTCTGCTACCTGTGGGCACTGTGTGCATAAGCGCCTCTGCTACCTGTGGTCACTGTGTGTGTATAAGCGTCGCTGCTACCTGTGGTCACTGTGTGTATAAGCGCCTCTGCTACCTGTGGGCACTGTGTGTATAAGTGCCTCTGCTACCTCGGGGCACTGTGTGTGTATAAGCGGCTCTGCTACCTGTGGCCACTGTGTGTATAAGCGCCTCTGCTACCTGTGGGCACTGTGTGTGTATAAGCGCCTCTGCTACCTGTGGGCACTGTGTGTGTATAAGCGGCTCTGCTACATGTGGGCAGTGTGTGTATAACGCCTCTGCTACCTGTGGGCACTGTGTGTGTATAAGCGGCTCTGCTACATGTGGGCACTGTGTGTATAAGCGACTCTGCTACCTGTGGGCACTGTGTGTGTATAAGCGGCTCTGCTATCTGTGGGCACTGTGTGTATAAGCGGCTCTGCTACCTGTGGGCACTGTGTGTGTATAAGCGGCTCTGCTACCTGTGGGTATTGTGTGTATAAGCGCCTCTGCTACCTGTGGGTATTGTGTGTATAAGCTGTGCTGCTACCTGTGGGCACTGTGTGGATACGCGGCTCCATTACCTGTGGCCACTGTGTGTATAAGCGGCTCTGCTACCTGTGGGTATTGTGTGTATAAGCTGCGCTGCTACCTCTGCCCACTGTGTGGATACGTGGATCCATTACCTGTGGCCACTGTGTGTATAAGCTGCGCTGCTACCTGTGTCCATTGTGTGTATACGCGGCTCCATTACCTGTGGCCACTGTGTGTATAAGCTGCGCTGCATACACTAGCAGTATATACTCAGGGCCGGTGCAAGGTTTCTCAGCACCCTAGGCAAATCGTCAGCTGCCCCCCCCCCCCCAATACCCAGCACCTCAGGTGAAAAAGTGTGGAGTCAACGTCTTACAAGTGCCACTAATATATATTTATTTTCACATATTAATGTTTTGTCATGTTAGTTTGGCCATCTACAGAACTAGAGAGGCGCTGCTGCTGCAAATCTCCTGCTGGTCAAATTAATGGCTGCCAGCTCAGGTGTGAGGCACTGAATGTGGTTATCCTCCTGGCTAATTCTGTGGCTCTAGATGAGGGTGGACAGCCTCAAAGTGCCCTTTAAAATGCACTTGTAGACTGCCGGGCTTGGACTCCCTGTCGCCGGTGTCTGTCAGGGCTGGCTGGGAGGGGGAGCAGATCATCTGGTGTTTAATAAAGCCCTGGCCACCCAAGGTGAAGGTACCGCCCCCGGTCATGGCCTCTTCCTCGGACTCCAGCAGCTCCCCGCAAGTCTGAGAGAGTGGATCTTCTTTCCAGTCATCGGGTCGAGGAAAGGGGAGCGAGCAGAGCAGGAGGGGGTAGTGGCAGACAGGCACCTGACATGCGGCTCCAGCCCTTGCCCGGCAGATTCAACATGGGTGATCATGGAGCAACTGCATCACAAGCAAAGCACACATCTTGTCACAGCCTTGTCATCTTGTCACCATTAGGCAGCTGCCTAAGGTACAATGCTCACAGAGGTACATGATATATACAGTCCCATCTACATAAAGATACACAATGTACCTGATGTAAGCTGTCTCATCTATATACACATACACAGAGACACATGATCTATAGACTACCACCTACATACATGTATGATTGATGTATATAGTCTCATCTCTACATACACACTCGGGGTCATTCTGACTTGATCGTAGCTGTGCAAAATTTAGCACAGCTACGATCATGTTCCCAGACATGCGGGGGAACGCCCAGCACAGGGCTATTCCGCCCCGCATGTCTGTCCGCCCCCTCCCCCTGCACAAGTACAAAAGCATCGCACAGCGGTGATGTTTTTGTACTTGCAGAGTAACTCCCGGCCAGCGCAGCTCCTGCGGCTGGCCGGGAGTTGCTCGTCACTGCCCCTGCGTTGAAGTCACACCTGCATTGGACGGACAGCGTTCCCATAACGGTGGCCAAATGCCACCGTTCCGCCCCCTCCCGCCCAGCGACTGCCTCTGCCTGTCAATCAGGCAGAGGCGATCGATGGTGAACAACGGCCTTCGGCCGTCCAGCATGCGCCAGCGCACTGCGGTGCCAGCGCATGCGCAGATCCGACCCAATCACTGCGCTGTGATAAACTGTAACGAGCGATCGGGTCGGAATGACCCCCACTGTTGAAAGTGTATAGATCATGATATAACAGTTTGTATACAGTACATCATGTATGATATATATTATATATATATATATATATAACCCAAAGTCCAACAATATGGAGGTGCACTCATCAGGTTCAAACAGTCAACGGTTCTGGTTTATTCATAACAGCTTTATTGCAGTGTATATTCGGCTCAATTAGTCGACGTTTCGATCCTAATTCGTGGATCTTTCTCAAGACAAGCTTCGATTTTTATACAGTTTTTGAAAGCATCATACATTGATTACTACAAAAGACAAAAGACAATAGATAGAGTAATTCTCTTAAAGGAACAAACACAAAACATATATATATATATATAGACTGCCACACTCCACCAGTATTTGATTATAAGGGTCTCTCAGACACCCATCGTGATTCGAATGTAATCTCGCACCTATGTCTATATTGGCCAAACGTGCTCACCAGTCCCACGTCCAGAAAAATAAAACACCAATGTGAACTAGGACATTTCTCTTATACGTATAATGGCTGTGGTAACAGAACAACATCCACTTACTCAGGGAATCAATGTCTCTTGTTCAGACAATGAACGTGCTGTATGGATGGGTCAGACTTAGTACTAACAGGTTTCTGTGGGAGTAAATAGATATTTACATATAGACATGCATACATATATGGATGCATATGTGCACTCACATATATACACAACAGCATGTGTATGGTCACTTATTCAATAAACTTCAATAAATCCCCTCGTTCCAGTACCACCAGTGTGACAACTTAAATTGCAATACTTACTGGTGTGCTTACTTAGCCACACAACCTCCGAGCAACTCTGACAACATAGGAGATCACTGTAAGGATAGTTTACATAGTTCATCCTCCAATAATCAAAATAATATAGATCTACCAACTGCTCATGCTGATGTAATAACAGTACTCACCCACTCTACAGGAGATGCTGACACCTTCTACAGCCACAACTGTAACTAGCAAACTGACAGGACTTTTATACCCCTTACCCCGGAAGTGCAGGGACGGCCTCAAATGCGTCCCCCTCCTCGATTTTCTTACCTATATACTTTCACCCCCTACATGCTTATTGCCGTGTGGATAGATAAACTAATAGGTTAGCAGTCAGGGCCATCCGCGTCGCTGAGTTCGGCTCAGTGTGATAATTACTTTTACAGCGCCGCTGGTGGAACGCATATGCGTTCCACAGCTCGATTTCTGGAAATGCCTAGTTCATGCAAATAACTCTTAACGGTGGCCACAATGGGCCAAGCTGAAAACTCGTTTTCCTTCTACAGGCTCTATAAACATGAGGCTTATGTTACCCAGGGGACGTATAAGCTAATTCATTCTTCTGGCTCACCTTGTTGAGCTCAATGATGGGAGGACAATTCAGTGTCCATGGAGCATCTAATAGAAGGATTTCTTTAACACTTCTTATTGACTATGTACACTCTAATCTTGCACACTCATGCAATATTGGGGTTGGGGCAAGTATGTTTACAAATATCAGTCTACTGGTCAGTCTATACTGGTGCTATCTCTCTTGGCCAAATAATATCTCGATATCCATATGGCCCGGTACTTTTAATGGAGTGTGGCAGTCTTAATTAAACAGACTTAGTTAAACTAAACATTTATTAAAAAATATACATTAGTATATAGAAACATAGAAAATACATGTATTGACAAAGGTCATAGCGACACAAGACGAAATACCCAAGTTTCATATCACAATAGAGGAAACTTCTTAAAATATTGGACTCAAGCTACACTAAGGTAACTAAATGAACCCTATCAGGGTATCTGATGTATTCTACAATTATTTATGTCGGCTTAGGTAAATCCATATTGTGTCGCCAATGGCCTCATTAGTGGTACATCCTATCTGCTAAATCACAGGGCACTGTATTCTACCTATTAATGGAAATTATTGGATAGATGGCCTTTAACTGAAAATTCATAAAAAGACATTCATCGCAGAGTGCTCATTAAGGCCTTTAGGTGAGACAGTATTTAGATGTGAAATCCAAAAACTTTCTCTTTTACGTAGGACTAAAGCACGATCACCCCCATTGGGTAAGGGCGGAACCCAATCAATTAATCTGCATTTTAGATTGGCTACCTGGTGTCCTCTTTGTAGGTAATGTCTGGCTACCGGCTTGTCTGTGGTACCTGTTTGTATTGCTGTTCTGATAGACAGCCGATGGTTTGCCATCCTATCCCGAAAACATCGGGTTGTAAGCCCTACATAGCATAGTCCACAGGGACATATAAGTGTATATACCACAAAGTCTAGTCTACAATGTAAATGGTACTTTATCTTAATCTTCTTCCCTGAATGTGGATGGGGAAAGGTAGAGCCGGTCAATAAAGATCTACAGGTAGTGCACTTCCCACAAGAGAAACAACCAGGTTTACTGCTCATAATCTGCAGGAAATTTTGTTTGGTTTCAGGCTCCATTGTGGGCCTCATAAGCATTTGTTTGAGGTTGGGTCCTCTTTTGTAGGCCATCATAGGGGGATCCATGTATGTAAAGGGTAACTTTTGGTCAGTTTTTAATACTGGCCAGTGTTTGCGCAATGTCTTACGCGTAAAATGTGCGTAGTTATCAAACTTGGTGGTAAAAACCATTCTATTCTCATTGCTGGCTGCCTTAGGCTCAGTCCTACTGTATATTTTTCTGGCTTTTCGAAGACTGTTGCTGATCATTTTAGTTGAATACCCTCTCTGGCTGAATCGCTGTTTCATCTCTACCAGTTGCTCCTCCCTTATATTTGCCTCATTGTTAATGCGCATCACTCGTAAGAACTGCGAAATAGGCAAATTGGATTTTAACGATGGGGGATGAAAACTGCTGGTCAACAACGTAGTGTTCCTATCAGTAGGTTTCCTATAGACTGATGTTACAAAAGCTTGATCCACAATGGATACCTGTACATCAAGGAAATGTATTGAATCATAGGAACTTTCATGAGTGAATTTTACAGGGCTCTGAAGTAAGTTGATGTCGTTCACCATCTCAACAAACGATTCCTGTGTATCCTTCCATATAAGGAAGACATCATCAATGAATCTTTTGTAAAAGGATATTTTAGATCCATATACCGGTAAGATGTATGTCTCCTCAAATTTAGCCATATATAAATTTGCATATGCAGGCGCCAGGTTGGAGCCCATGGCCGTACCTGATACCTGGAGGTAGTATGAATCCTTATACCTGAAATGGTTCTGACTCAATACAAGATTGGTGAGTTCCAATACATATTCAGTTGGTACCTCTCCTTCTCGTTTTCCTCTGAGCGTCTCTCTAATAGCTTCTAATCCATCATTATGTGGTATGATAGTGTACAGTGACTGTACATCCATGGTGGCCAGAAGGCACTTGTCTCTGGGAGCACCATGTAATCCAAGTTGGATAAGGAAATCACTCGTATCCCGTATATAACTACGGCATTCACATACAAATGGCTGAAGTATATAGTCAACCCACTTGGCAATGGGCTGTAACAATGAACCCTCAGCCGCTATTATAGGTCGCCCAGGTGGTTTGGTCATTGTTTTATGGATTTTTGGAGTAGTATAGATGATTGGGCATTTAGGTTCATCTACACTTAAAAATTCAAAAAGATCCTGATCAATCAAATTACTCTCGATGCCTCTCTTTAAGCTCAAGTCAATGGTCTTTTTAATCATGGGGATAGGATTCTTATTAACCCTATTGTACACATTGGTGTCTGCCAGCTGGCGACATATCTCTAGGTCATACTCTACCCAGTCCTGGACCACCACGGCTCCTCCCTTATCCGCTGGTCTTATTACAATTGAGGTATCATCTCTCAGGTTTTTAAGTGCTGTTCTCTCACCAGGGGTCAGATTGTCATAGAGACGTGTTGGCTTAAAATGTTGCACATCATTTTCAACCAGTCTGAGAAAAGTCTTTATGCTAGGATTGTGGGATATAGGATCAAATTTAGAACTTTTTTTAAAAATCTTTCTGTCAGCCACTTTAGGTTGACCAGAGAAGTGTTCCTTCAGTCTAAGATTTCTCCCAAACTTATATTGGTCAATGGTTCCTTGGAATACTTGATGTGAAAAAGTGGGAACAAACGACAATCCTCTAGCAAGAAGACTGACCTCAGACTGATTGAGGCCTCTATGGGATAAGTTGAATACCAGATCTAAGTTTGTTTCCTGCGGCCTCTTCTTTTTACAACCGCCTCTCCGTGTGACTGATCTGTGTTTCGTGAGTTCCCTTGGGCTGGTGGGAGGCCTTTGGGTCCGGTATTTTTGTCTAAAAAATTAGAGGTGTTACCCCGTTGTACATCAGACAAATCGGTGTCTGAGGTTGATATGGAGGAAACAATATCACGAGAGAATGGGGCTTGCCGGCGTTTCCTAAAAAAACGCCCTGATCGATCACCCTGTTGTGTATTACTGTTTCCTAACAACCATCTATATACCATATGATTTTGATAGTCAGCTGTAACTGTGGCTAATTTTTTTCTTTTGAAGGAGGTGAGTTCCTTCTTATAGGTATCGACTTGTGTCTGCAGTCTGTCTACCCAATTATTGGTCTTATCTTCACGTAATGTGGATAGGGAGAGAGTCTCAAATTGCTCAATCTCTATTTTAACCTTTTTAAGTTCGGTTCCCACCTCTTCTATCACTAGTATTAAAAGATCAAGTGAACATTTATTTAGGATAGAACACCACCTGCTGCAAAATACTGGGTTATTCCTACCGATGGTGGGTACATTATTAACCCTAAAACCACGTGGTAATAATTTACGTCTGTGGTATTCAGACAAAAACTGTCCATGTAACAATAGGTCCACCTCCCGCCGTTTTAATCTCAATATCCTATAGAATATGTCTGCTGATGATTCAGCCGGTAACGTTTCAAAATCCAATTTATCAAATAAAACTTTTTCAATATCTTCATCGGTAAAGGAGATAATACCTTGCTCTGCCTGAGATAGAAGGCCTTCATTGAACAGGCATGAGCCTCCTTGGGCCATTACTTACAGTATCTGTGATATACAGAGGATTTTACCACAATACAGAATTACATACAAAGACAACATACAATTTTGTTTTAAAAAAACTTAAAATTCTGTCCAAACAAAATATGTTTAAGTTTCAATTCCTTAATTGGTAGATATTAAGGTGATAGGTGTCAGGAAAATATAGATGCACTAAGGCAGCCATACATATTATACCATGTATATTCCTGCACTCACATCAGTACTATAAACAACAGTAGGGTGCTCCCTAGTGGAAATCTCCCCAAACAGGGTAGATCCACAATATTTAACCCAAAGTCCAACAATATGGAGGTGCACTCATCAGGTTCAAACAGTCAACGGTTCTGGTTTATTCATAACAGCTTTATTGCAGTGTATATTCGGCTCAATTAGTCGACGTTTCGATCCTAATTCGTGGATCTTTCTCAAGACAAGCTTCGATTTTTATACAGTTTTTGAAAGCATCATACATTGATTACTACAAAAGACAAAAGACAATAGATAGAGTAATTCTCTTAAAGGAACAAACACAAAACATATATATATATATATAGACTGCCACACTCCACCAGTATTTGATTATAAGGGTCTCTCAGACACCCATCGTGATTCGAATGTAATCTCGCACCTATGTCTATATTGGCCAAACGTGCTCACCAGTCCCACGTCCAGAAAAATAAAACACCAATGTGAACTAGGACATTTCTCTTATACGTATAATGGCTGTGGTAACAGAACAACATCCACTTACTCAGGGAATCAATGTCTCTTGTTCAGACAATGAACGTGCTGTATGGATGGGTCAGACTTAGTACTAACAGGTTTCTGTGGGAGTAAATAGATATTTACATATAGACATGCATACATATATGGATGCATATGTGCACTCACATATATACACAACAGCATGTGTATGGTCACTTATTCAATAAACTTCAATAAATCCCCTCGTTCCAGTACCACCAGTGTGACAACTTAAATTGCAATACTTACTGGTGTGCTTACTTAGCCACACAACCTCCGAGCAACTCTGACAACATAGGAGATCACTGTAAGGATAGTTTACATAGTTCATCCTCCAATAATCAAAATAATATAGATCTACCAACTGCTCATGCTGATGTAATAACAGTACTCACCCACTCTACAGGAGATGCTGACACCTTCTACAGCCACAACTGTAACTAGCAAACTGACAGGACTTTTATACCCCTTACCCCGGAAGTGCAGGGACGGCCTCAAATGCGTCCCCCTCCTCGATTTTCTTACCTATATACTTTCACCCCCTACATGCTTATTGCCGTGTGGATAGATAAACTAATAGGTTAGCAGTCAGGGCCATCCGCGTCGCTGAGTTCGGCTCAGTGTGATAATTACTTTTACAGCGCCGCTGGTGGAACGCATATGCGTTCCACAGCTCGATTTCCGGAAATGCCTAGTTCATGCAAATAACTCTTAACGGTGGCCACAATGGGCCAAGCTGAAAACTCGTTTTCCTTCTACAGGCTCTATAAACATGAGGCTTATGTTACCCAGGGGACGTATAAGCTAATTCATTCTTCTGGCTCACCTTGTTGAGCTCAATGATGGGAGGACAATTCAGTGTCCATGGAGCATCTAATAGAAGGATTTCTTTAACACTTCTTATTGACTATGTACACTCTAATCTTGCACACTCATGCAATATTGGGGTTGGGGCAAGTATGTTTACAAATATCAGTCTACTGGTCAGTCTATACTGGTGCTATCTCTCTTGGCCAAATAATATCTCGATATCCATATGGCCCGGTACTTTTAATGGAGTGTGGCAGTCTTAATTAAACAGACTTAGTTAAACTAAACATTTATTAAAAAATATACATTAGTATATAGAAACATAGAAAATACATGTATTGACAAAGGTCATAGCGACACAAGACGAAATACCCAAGTTTCATATCACAATAGAGGAAACTTCTTAAAATATTGGACTCAAGCTACACTAAGGTAACTAAATGAACCCTATCAGGGTATCTGATGTATTCTACAATTATTTATGTCGGCTTAGGTAAATCCATATTGTGTCGCCAATGGCCTCATTAGTGGTACATCCTATCTGCTAAATCACAGGGCACTGTATTCTACCTATTAATGGAAATTATTGGATAGATGGCCTTTAACTGAAAATTCATAAAAAGACATTCATCGCAGAGTGCTCATTAAGGCCTTTAGGTGAGACAGTATTTAGATGTGAAATCCAAAAACTTTCTCTTTTACGTAGGACTAAAGCACGATCACCCCCATTGGGTAAGGGCGGAACCCAATCAATTAATCTGCATTTTAGATTGGCTACCTGGTGTCCTCTTTGTAGGTAATGTCTGGCTACCGGCTTGTCTGTGGTACCTGTTTGTATTGCTGTTCTGATAGACAGCCGATGGTTTGCCATCCTATCCCGAAAACATCGGGTTGTAAGCCCTACATAGCATAGTCCACAGGGACATATAAGTGTATATACCACAAAGTCTAGTCTACAATGTAAATGGTACTTTATCTTAATCTTCTTCCCTGAATGTGGATGGGGAAAGGTAGAGCCGGTCAATAAAGATCTACAGGTAGTGCACTTCCCACAAGAGAAACAACCAGGTTTACTGCTCATAATCTGCAGGAAATTTTGTTTGGTTTCAGGCTCCATTGTGGGCCTCATAAGCATTTGTTTGAGGTTGGGTCCTCTTTTGTAGGCCATCATAGGGGGATCCATGTATGTAAAGGGTAACTTTTGGTCAGTTTTTAATACTGGCCAGTGTTTGCGCAATGTCTTACGCGTAAAATGTGCGTAGTTATCAAACTTGGTGGTAAAAACCATTCTATTCTCATTGCTGGCTGCCTTAGGCTCAGTCCTACTGTATATTTTTCTGGCTTTTCGAAGACTGTTGCTGATCATTTTAGTTGAATACCCTCTCTGGCTGAATCGCTGTTTCATCTCTACCAGTTGCTCCTCCCTTATATTTGCCTCATTGTTAATGCGCATCACTCGTAAGAACTGCGAAATAGGCAAATTGGATTTTAACGATGGGGGATGAAAACTGCTGGTCAACAACGTAGTGTTCCTATCAGTAGGTTTCCTATAGACTGATGTTACAAAAGCTTGATCCACAATGGATACCTGTACATCAAGGAAATGTATTGAATCATAGGAACTTTCATGAGTGAATTTTACAGGGCTCTGAAGTAAGTTGATGTCGTTCACCATCTCAACAAACGATTCCTGTGTATCCTTCCATATAAGGAAGACATCATCAATGAATCTTTTGTTTGGACAGAATTTTAAGTTTTTTTAAAACAAAATTGTATGTTGTCTTTGTATGTAATTCTGTATTGTGGTAAAATCCTCTGTATATCACAGATACTGTAAGTAATGGCCCAAGGAGGCTCATGCCTGTTCAATGAAGGCCTTCTATCTCAGGCAGAGCAAGGTATTATCTCCTTTACCGATGAAGATATTGAAAAAGTTTTATTTGATAAATTGGATTTTGAAACGTTACCGGCTGAATCATCAGCAGACATATTCTATAGGATATTGAGATTAAAACGGCGGGAGGTGGACCTATTGTTACATGGACAGTTTTTGTCTGAATACCACAGACGTAAATTATTACCACGTGGTTTTAGGGTTAATAATGTACCCACCATCGGTAGGAATAACCCAGTATTTTGCAGCAGGTGGTGTTCTATCCTAAATAAATGTTCACTTGATCTTTTAATACTAGTGATAGAAGAGGTGGGAACCGAACTTAAAAAGGTTAAAATAGAGATTGAGCAATTTGAGACTCTCTCCCTATCCACATTACGTGAAGATAAGACCAATAATTGGGTAGACAGACTGCAGACACAAGTCGATACCTATAAGAAGGAACTCACCTCCTTCAAAAGAAAAAAATTAGCCACAGTTACAGCTGACTATCAAAATCATATGGTATATAGATGGTTGTTAGGAAACAGTAATACACAACAGGGTGATCGATCAGGGCGTTTTTTTAGGAAACGCCGGCAAGCCCCATTCTCTCGTGATATTGTTTCCTCCATATCAACCTCAGACACCGATTTGTCTGATGTACAACGGGGTAACACCTCTAATTTTTTAGACAAAAATACCGGACCCAAAGGCCTCCCACCAGCCCAAGGGAACTCACGAAACACAGATCAGTCACACGGAGAGGCGGTTGTAAAAAGAAGAGGCCGCAGGAAACAAACTTAGATCTGGTATTCAACTTATCCCATAGAGGCCTCAATCAGTCTGAGGTCAGTCTTCTTGCTAGAGGATTGTCGTTTGTTCCCACTTTTTCACATCAAGTATTCCAAGGAACCATTGACCAATATAAGTTTGGGAGAAATCTTAGACTGAAGGAACACTTCTCTGGTCAACCTAAAGTGGCTGACAGAAAGATTTTTAAAAAAAGTTCTAAATTTGATCCTATATCCCACAATCCTAGCATAAAGACTTTTCTCAGACTGGTTGAAAATGATGTGCAACATTTTAAGCCAACACGTCTCTATGACAATCTGACCCCTGGTGAGAGAACAGCACTTAAAAACCTGAGAGATGATACCTCAATTGTAATAAGACCAGCGGATAAGGGAGGAGCCGTGGTGGTCCAGGACTGGGTAGAGTATGACCTAGAGATATGTCGCCAGCTGGCAGACACCAATGTGTACAATAGGGTTAATAAGAATCCTATCCCCATGATTAAAAAGACCATTGACTTGAGCTTAAAGAGAGGCATCGAGAGTAATTTGATTGATCAGGATCTTTTTGAATTTTTAAGTGTAGATGAACCTAAATGCCCAATCATCTATACTACTCCAAAAATCCATAAAACAATGACCAAACCACCTGGGCGACCTATAATAGCGGCTGAGGGTTCATTGTTACAGCCCATTGCCAAGTGGGTTGACTATATACTTCAGCCATTTGTATGTGAATGCCGTAGTTATATACGGGATACGAGTGATTTCCTTATCCAACTTGGATTACATGGTGCTCCCAGAGACAAGTGCCTTCTGGCCACCATGGATGTACAGTCACTGTACACTATCATACCACATAATGATGGATTAGAAGCTATTAGAGAGACGCTCAGAGGAAAACGAGAAGGAGAGGTACCAACTGAATATGTATTGGAACTCACCAATCTTGTATTGAGTCAGAACCATTTCAGGTATAAGGATTCATACTACCTCCAGGTATCAGGTACGGCCATGGGCTCCAACCTGGCGCCTGCATATGCAAATTTATATATGGCTAAATTTGAGGAGACATACATCTTACCGGTATATGGATCTAAAATATCCTTTTACAAAAGATTCATTGATGATGTCTTCCTTATATGGAAGGATACACAGGAATCGTTTGTTGAGATGGTGAACGACATCAACTTACTTCAGAGCCCTGTAAAATTCACTCATGAAAGTTCCTATGATTCAATACATTTCCTTGATGTACAGGTATCCATTGTGGATCAAGCTTTTGTAACATCAGTCTATAGGAAACCTACTGATAGGAACACTACGTTGTTGACCAGCAGTTTTCATCCCCCATCGTTAAAATCCAATTTGCCTATTTCGCAGTTCTTACGAGTGATGCGCATTAACAATGAGGCAAATATAAGGGAGGAGCAACTGGTAGAGATGAAACAGCGATTCAGCCAGAGAGGGTATTCAACTAAAATGATCAGCAACAGTCTTCGAAAAGCCAGAAAAATATACAGTAGGACTGAGCCTAAGGCAGCCAGCAATGAGAATAGAATGGTTTTTACCACCAAGTTTGATAACTACGCACATTTTACGCGTAAGACATTGCGCAAACACTGGCCAGTATTAAAAACTGACCAAAAGTTACCCTTTACATACATGGATCCCCCTATGATGGCCTACAAAAGAGGACCCAACCTCAAACAAATGCTTATGAGGCCCACAATGGAGCCTGAAACCAAACAAAATTTCCTGCAGATTATGAGCAGTAAACCTGGTTGTTTCTCTTGTGGGAAGTGCACTACCTGTAGATCTTTATTGACCGGCTCTACCTTTCCCCATCCACATTCAGGGAAGAAGATTAAGATAAAGTACCATTTACATTGTAGACTAGACTTTGTGGTATATACACTTATATGTCCCTGTGGACTATGCTATGTAGGGCTTACAACCCGATGTTTTCGGGATAGGATGGCAAACCATCGGCTGTCTATCAGAACAGCAATACAAACAGGTACCACAGACAAGCCGGTAGCCAGACATTACCTACAAAGAGGACACCAGGTAGCCAATCTAAAATGCAGATTAATTGATTGGGTTCCGCCCTTACCCAATGGGGGTGATCGTGCTTTAGTCCTACGTAAAAGAGAAAGTTTTTGGATTTCACATCTAAATACTGTCTCACCTAAAGGCCTTAATGAGCACTCTGCGATGAATGTCTTTTTATGAATTTTCAGTTAAAGGCCATCTATCCAATAATTTCCATTAATAGGTAGAATACAGTGCCCTGTGATTTAGCAGATAGGATGTACCACTAATGAGGCCATTGGCGACACAATATGGATTTACCTAAGCCGACATAAATAATTGTAGAATACATCAGATACCCTGATAGGGTTCATTTAGTTACCTTAGTGTAGCTTGAGTCCAATATTTTAAGAAGTTTCCTCTATTGTGATATGAAACTTGGGTATTTCGTCTTGTGTCGCTATGACCTTTGTCAATACATGTATTTTCTATGTTTCTATATACTAATGTATATTTTTTAATAAATGTTTAGTTTAACTAAGTCTGTTTAATTAAGACTGCCACACTCCATTAAAAGTACCGGGCCATATGGATATCGAGATATTATTTGGCCAAGAGAGATAGCACCAGTATAGACTGACCAGTAGACTGATATTTGTAAACATACTTGCCCCAACCCCAATATTGCATGAGTGTGCAAGATTAGAGTGTACATAGTCAATAAGAAGTGTTAAAGAAATCCTTCTATTAGATGCTCCATGGACACTGAATTGTCCTCCCATCATTGAGCTCAACAAGGTGAGCCAGAAGAATGAATTAGCTTATACGTCCCCTGGGTAACATAAGCCTCATGTTTATAGAGCCTGTAGAAGGAAAACGAGTTTTCAGCTTGGCCCATTGTGGCCACCGTTAAGAGTTATTTGCATGAACTAGGCATTTCCAGAAATCGAGCTGTGGAACGCATATGCGTTCCACCAGCGGCGCTGTAAAAGTAATTATCACACTGAGCCGAACTCAGCGACGCGGATGGCCCTGACTGCTAACCTATTAGTTTATCTATCCACACGGCAATAAGCATGTAGGGGGTGAAAGTATATAGGTAAGAAAATCGAGGAGGGGGACGCATTTGAGGCCGTCCCTGCACTTCCGGGGTAAGGGGTATAAAAGTCCTGTCAGTTTGCTAGTTACAGTTGTGGCTGTAGAAGGTGTCAGCATCTCCTGTAGAGTGGGTGAGTACTGTTATTACATCAGCATGAGCAGTTGGTAGATCTATATTATTTTGATTATTGGAGGATGAACTATGTAAACTATCCTTACAGTGATCTCCTATGTTGTCAGAGTTGCTCGGAGGTTGTGTGGCTAAGTAAGCACACCAGTAAGTATTGCAATTTAAGTTGTCACACTGGTGGTACTGGAACGAGGGGATTTATTGAAGTTTATTGAATAAGTGACCATACACATGCTGTTGTGTATATATGTGAGTGCACATATGCATCCATATATGTATGCATGTCTATATGTAAATATCTATTTACTCCCACAGAAACCTGTTAGTACTAAGTCTGACCCATCCATACAGCACGTTCATTGTCTGAACAAGAGACATTGATTCCCTGAGTAAGTGGATGTTGTTCTGTTACCACAGCCATTATACGTATAAGAGAAATGTCCTAGTTCACATTGGTGTTTTATTTTTCTGGACGTGGGACTGGTGAGCACGTTTGGCCAATATAGACATAGGTGCGAGATTACATTCGAATCACGATGGGTGTCTGAGAGACCCTTATAATCAAATACTGGTGGAGTGTGGCAGTCTATATATATATATATATGTTTTGTGTTTGTTCCTTTAAGAGAATTACTCTATCTATTGTCTTTTGTCTTTTGTAGTAATCAATGTATGATGCTTTCAAAAACTGTATAAAAATCGAAGCTTGTCTTGAGAAAGATCCACGAATTAGGATCGAAACGTCGACTAATTGAGCCGAATATACACTGCAATAAAGCTGTTATGAATAAACCAGAACCGTTGACTGTTTGAACCTGATGAGTGCACCTCCATATTGTTGGACTTTGGGTTAAATATTGTGGATCTACCCTGTTTGGGGAGATTTCCACTAGGGAGCACCCTACTGTTGTTTATAGTACTGATGTGAGTGCAGGAATATACATGGTATAGTATATATATATATATATATATATACATTTACATATATATATATATATATATATTGATAATGTCAATTATTATCTTAAAACATAAAGCTATACACTGTTACCGTGGAGCCGCTATGGCCGCTAGACTTATTACACACACTACGGACTAAGTACGCTATTTGCGTACTGAGTAATGTATTTGATACGCACTTAGCATATCAGATGCCGTGCCGTGGGTACAACGTACACGCGGCACGTACGCATACTGATTGAAATACTGTAAACCTTATTAATGAAACAATGTAATGATATGCTTGTACTTTAAACCTTAACAGCAAAGCACTGCAACGATGTTAATACCTTTAAACCTTAACTATCGCTGGTTATACAAAGTATCCGCAGTGCATACACCTTAACAATGCTTATACACTTTAAACAGGTTAAACCACTTTAACAGCCTATGCAGGAAAGTGAAAACACAACACTGATTTGTATTTGAAACCACAGGATTCTAAGGCCTCTGTGGATTGATTCCAATAAAAGGTAAAAACAGTACAGTTTATACACTACAGGCTAACAAGTAAATCTAAACAGAATAATGGAGAATAATGGCTACAGAGAATATACATACGTGAGAATATTTCGCAAGCGCATCCTGAATTCAGTCCTCAGCTATCAGGGAGAAAGCCTTCAGAGTCTTGTGTGACCAACCCTGCTGCAGGCTCTATTTATTCACTTCATCCAAAACAATACAATGGTCACTGTAATCCCTTTGTCTATTGGACACAGAGATGTTCATTTACATTACAGGAGAGGTCATAGGTGGATTTGAAAAGGTGGGCTGTGTCTTTCCCCAACTGCTCTAGTGGGTGGTATCCTCTGGATTCCCCCCCCCCCCGCATACACAATACACAGTAAACACAGTCAATGTTCATATTCTACTTTTGCACATAACTATACGCAGGAACATGCAATCTTCTCCTAACACCGGAATGTTACTCTCAAAATACCCTACAGCTGGATACTAGACATCACCTTTCAACCTTTATCTGACCCTTCCTATCATGCAAAGAGGAATCTCTCTGTCCAGGAACTGTTTAAACTAATCATACTCGCTGACATGGTCTAGGGGAATATTAACTACAAAATGCACTATTTGGGTTAAATATGCTACGATCGAGTTGCACGCTACACGCTCACAAACTCCGCCGTAAATACAAATCTTATGCGCACGAGACGCTGGTGCATCCCCTACGCAACCTGCGGGGATGTGTACGTACGGGGGACCAAGTGCACGAGCAGCGTGCATGTGCATGAGGGGTTAGTACAAGGCATATTGATCATGAAATTTTTTTACTTTGACAATATGTATATACATTTACATGATGTATGCAGTCTCATCTATATATGCACACAGGTAAATTATCTCCACCCTGATATGCAGATACGCCGCTAAATATAGCATAGGGGGAAGAATATATGCTGGGTATGCGATCGCAGGGTGGGGGGTGTAATTGCAGGAGGGGGTTGAGATGTAATATGAGGGATTCAATCGTTGTGGGGGGCTGCTAACATATGTGGGGTGGGGGTATGGTGCCAGAGGGGGCAGTTAACATGAGAGTCTGAAATCTCTAGTGTGGGGATAGCAACATGCTGGAGACTGCGCTCGCGGCAGGATGGGGGGGGATGTGGTGAGTAACAGATTGGAGCCTGCACTCATAGCAGGGGGAATCAGCAGGCAACCTGTGGGAGTATGTCGCTGTGGGGCTGGCTGGGAGTCACATGTGGGTGCCAGGAACCGAACCTGCACTGGCGGCAACGGGGGGCAGCCAAAGTGCAAGAGTCCGCAATTGCGGGGGCTAACACGCGGGAGCATAGCCTCTCAGTCTGTGGAGGGGAGGGGGGGCTAGTAGTAATATGCGGGCGGCGGGAGCCTGCACCACCTGAGTCCGCAATTCGCGGGGTGGAAGGAGGGATGTGGGCATCACGCCAAGTCCACAATCCGTGGAGGGGTGGGTGCGGGCATCGGGCCAGTCTGCAATTTGCGGGGCGGGACCGGTGCGTGCATAATGCCGAGTCCGCAATTTGCGGGGGGTGCAGCCATCATGTGAGTCTGCAATTTGCGGGGGGGGGGGGTGCTGGGCATCATGGGTTGCACTCACCAGTGGGCGGCAAACGACATCCCTGCTCCTCATCTCTAGCTCGGGTGAGCTGAGGCGGAGGGAATATTTATGAAAGCATTTTCTAATCATCGTGTTGTGCCGCCCTCCAGTGGCCGGCGCTCATAGGCAGCTGCCTAAAGCTGCCTAATGGTAGCGCCGGCCCTGTATATACTACACTATGTTATTTATTGTGCCCTGCGGCCACTCTTCACGCCCTTACAAAGGCCTACGCCCCCTTGACAATCGCATGCCCTTCCCCCTTGCAATATTTACCCACTAGCTGAAGCCCGTGCAGGGGTTAACGGGTCGTAACCTTTTGCATCGGTATTTTGTAACACCTTGCCTCTCTTTATATCCTCTCCCTACCACCCTGCTTCTCCCTATCCTTTACCCATCGCACAGCGTTTCTGTACATTCCCTTCCCCCTACTCCTCTCTATCTTTTCTCAACCGGACCCCATTTCTGTATGCCCTCTATACTGCCCTGCATTTCTGCATCTGTTCTCTACCGGCCTGCATATGTTCAAAGGCGTGCAGGGGTTAACGGGGCGTAGCCACAAACGACGGTGTGAAGAGCGCCCGTAGGGCGCGATGAATCGCCTAGTACAGTAATAACAATATTTTGTGTTTATGGGAGTGAGTGCACCCATAAAAACTGATCACTGTTTCTTCTGTCTTCTTTTTTGCATATATATTAGGATTAGTGGGTAGCACCAGTCTACAGATACGTGTGCATTATACACAAAAGTATGAGACTACATCCCATAAATTTACATTTATGAGAATAGGTCTGGTGCGGGACTTTCTTTTTCTGTACAACTTACAGGTTGGTATTGGTAAGCTTTACCCTAGTGTGCGTTGTTCACGTGAATCTCTACATCCTGGGGTCCGAGCAGTTTAAACCAAGCTGCAAGTTTAAAAAGAGAAAATAAAAAATACATATCTATTGTTTTTGTACTGGTTGATGTGTTTTACTCAAGCGCGCTTTTCTGAAATGCATCTATAAACCCTGTGATACACACAGTTCAAACCAAGCTGCAAGTTTTAAAATAGAAAAACAATATATAATATATCTATTATTTTTTTTACTGGTTGGTGTGCTACACTGAAGTGTGCTTTGTTCATGTGCATCTATAAGCCCTGTGATCCACACAGTGATCTGTGACTTGAAAAATGGATATCAGTTTAGAGAAGAGCACCCAAATACTCATGCAGCAGCTGCTGCCACCAGTCATGAAGACGACGCTAGTGCAGCAACACCATCTACTAAAGCCGATACTATAAAGCATAGCAAGTCAGGGCATCTAAAATCAAAAACCCAATATACAGTGTTAAAAAAAAAGACACCTCTTATAAAGGGAAGGTTTAGTGCAGAAAAACATAACATTTCCAACATGCCATTCACCACACACAGTGGCATGAAAGGCTCAGTGGTGGTTCTGCAACTGTCAGTGTGGCATCTTTTTCTGCCTCTCATGATGAGTATGATGTACACACTAATGAGGGTGAGGATGCAATGACAATGAAATTGTGCCACTGTAGAGCTGTTGCCTTAAGTTGATTGGTAGCTTTTTTTCTCTCAAACAAACCAAGCACTTCAGCCACAAAAGTGGCAGTCCCTGTCACTGAAATTTGTATGTTAAAATGGTTTGTTAAAATGTGCATGTCCTTTTTAATATCCAACATAAGGGTGGGTGGGCGGGAGGTCCCAAACACAATTCCATCTTGCACCCACTTTCATTTCTGCCACTGCTGTGTGGCAATGTTTCATAGATGTGCTGTAAACTACCATGTGTTTGTGCCGCTGATTTGTCATTTAGTAACAAACTAGGTCACTGCAGCCTTTGCCCAATAATGGTGAAGACAATATCGTAAGATGTGAGGTGGTTTAAAATTAGAGATGAGCTGGTTCGGGTTTTACTCGAATTTACTTGGTTCTCAAAACGGCATCTTATTGGCTATCCAAAACACGAGATATCCGTGAGCCAATAAGATACCATTTTGAGAACCGAGTAAATCCAGGTAAAACCAAGTAAAGCCGAGTAAAACCTGAACCCGCTCATTTCTTTTTAAAATGGACTGGAAATGACTGAGTTTAATGTTATTGAGGTTAATACTACTCTAGGAACAAAAAAAGGCTCAAATTATTTGATTTTAGCTTATGTTCACAATTTAATAAAAAATCCAAATCCAGAACCAGTTACAGTGGCTTGGTAAATCCAAATCCAAAACCGGATGAATTTAAAAAACCATCCAAATCCAAATAAAAAACCAGTCACGGCGGTTTGGCAAATCCAAATCTAAAGCCTGACGATGATTCAGAGCCAAATCCACCAAAAAATGGTATGGTGCACATCTCTAATTGTATTTGTAGGGTTAGGGGAAACCACTTATGGGTTTACAGCTAAAGAAGGCTTAAAGTGTGGCGCACTCTTTTGATATGATTTAGTGAATAAGTTAAAACTTAACTTTTATTTGTATTATTCTAAAATAATGTTTTTTAACAGGCATAATATGAAACAGTCATTTGACTGCCTGGAAATAATTAACAATTTAAACTAAAATATTGATATCGCCCTATAATGTTTTCATAATTGAAAGATTATTGTGTTCCTTTGTTATACATGAAATAAGAGCAAAACTATTTCATTAATTGTGTCAGCAAGGTGAAAATATAAAAAGAGATTAACAGTGATGTATCAGTTTCGATTATCTAATTTCAAATCTTTGAGATTCTATATGACTAAAGGGCCCTACTCACTGGCCGACCCGACGCCGAGCTGCCCGACGGCGGATACGGCCGACGAGCGACCCGGCGGCGGGGGGGCAGTGACGGGGGGAGTGAAGTTTCTTCACTCCCCCCGTCACGCGGCTGCATTGAAGTGCAGGCAAATATGGACGAGATCGTCCATATTGGCCTGCATGCACAGCCGACGGGAGACCAGCGATGAACGAGCGCGGGGCCGCGCATCGTTCATCACTGGAGTCTCCACACTGAAAGATATGAACGAGTTCTCGTTCATTTATGAACGAGATCGTTCATATCTTTCAAAAATTCGGCCAGTGTGTAGGGCCCTTAATTCTGATCTCATTGAGAAACCTGATACTAGCAGCTCCCTGCAGAGCGTTTCGTTCAGCATGCATTCATAATATATAAATGTTTACCACTACTATTCAAGGCTAGAGTGTACTCTGAGTCAAAAAGCAAGAAGGTGAATTATTTGAAAACTAGGTTCAGTATCCTTTGATAAATTCTTTATATAATAACATTTCCAAAGAAAAAAACATTTAGATTTGCTTATAATATCCTTCAGCTATCCAAGCACATAAGTCCAGTGCAAATTTGTTGCTGGTATCAACAGTAAGCTGAATGCAGTAGCTATTACAGATGAATAATTCAGGTTGGCTACTGTATCATAAGGCTAAATAAACATGTGTCTCATGCAACTTTGTTTCTACTGTCAATAGTGAGCTAGACATAGTAACCACAAATAAATAATCAAAACATTAGCTCAATAATTCCTGTCCCATTTTCAGCCTGGGTGTGGGAACAGATTGAACACAGTGATAAATCCATATACTTGCACAGTGAGTTCTAGCTCAAAATTCCCAAAATAAAAATTGCTCAAATCTGCAACAAGGTCATTCAGCTTTCCAAGACTATGCCATGTAGGATGCACCTTTGTTATAGCGGTAAACCAAATATAAATGTGACATTCTCAAAACTTATGGCAGGAGCACAGATATATTTTACCTATCCCCATTCTCAGCCTTAATGCAAGCATATCACAATAATAGATAGAGAATCAATAGTAGCACTACATATAGGCAATGATGAAAACAAGATTTATGGTAAGAACTTACCGTTGTTAAATCTCTTTCTGCGAGGTACACTGGGCTCCACAAAGATTCACATCGGGTGTAGAGTAGGATCTTGATCCGAGGCACCAACAGGCTCAAAGCTTTTGTCTGTTCCCAAGACTCACAGCGCCGCCTCCTCTATAACCCCGCCCTCATGCACAGGAGCTCAGTTTCATTAACCAGCCCAATGCAGTAGCAGGTACAAGAGACGACAAACACTCGTAGCAAATCACACCACACACTCACCACAGGAGATGGTGTAAGCGGCTATGTCATACCAACCCAAAGAAGCTAAGTGCGTCAGGGTAAGTGCCTTGTAAAGCCCAGTGCACCTCGCAGAAAGAGATTTAACAACAGTAAGCTCTTACCATAAATCTCGTTTTCTGCTGCGGGGTACACTGGGCTCCACAAGGATTCACATTGGGGATGTCCTAAAGCAGTTCCTTATGGATGAGAACCCTGGGAAGCGGCGGTATCGAAGGCACAGAACCTTACAAACGTGTTCCCGGAAGACCACATTGCTGCCTTGCACAATTGTTCAAGGGTCGCAACCCAAGAAGGTCCAACCGACTGAGTAGAATGGACTTTAATGGTAGCATGAACCAGATGACCAGCCTGTACATAAGCATGTGCAATCACCATTCTAATCCATCTGGCCAGGGTCTGCTTGGAAGCAGGCCAGCCACGTTTGTGAAAACCAAATAACACGAAAAGAGAATCAGATTTCCTAATGGAGGATGTTCTCTTCACATAGATACGGAGAGCCCGTACTACATCCAACTCAGGAGAATTAAAGGCCGGAACCACAATCTCCTGGTTAAGGTGGAAAGAAGACACCACCTTAGGTAAATAACCTGGCAGCGTTCTAAGAACCGCCCGGTCACGGTGAAAAATCAAATAGGGAGACTTACAGGAGTAGGCACCCAAGTCCGATACCCTTCTAGCTGAAGCAATCACCAGTAAGAAGCCACTTAAGGTCAGCAGAGGCAAGAGGCTCAAACGGAGACTCCTGCAAGCCTTCCAAAACCACCGACAAGTCCCAAGGGGCCACAGGTGGCACATAAGGAGGCGGAATCCGCAGCACGCCCTGAGTGAATGTATGGACATCAGGTAGGGTAGCAATCTTTGTGACTAGACAAAGGGCGATCGGGCACCGGTCAAATTGATACAGTAATAATTGTGAAAACCAAAATCGGACAATTAAACCCTTAGAAATTGGGAAGAAAAAACTATCATTTTTTCTTTTTTTATTAACACTGTCCTAGTTGGTGGTGCGCCCAGAGCCAGGAAGTACATGTACTATTAAAGGGGAGAGAAAGAAGGCTCTTGTGTGGGCGCTCTCTTTAGAAATGGAGGAAAATTCCTATGATATATGAAAGGAAATGTTTAAAACATAATTTTTAATGTTAAAGTTTAAAACGTAATTACCCATATAAATGATCCATGTGAAATAAAGATATTATGAGCGAAAAATTAAAATGTTCTGGTCTATTTTTTCACAATAGGTGACTGGAAAGGTTGTAGACACTTAATTGTCTTTCCCTCATTTCCCCTGACCAGTACAGAATATCTGTATTAATGGGACCGAGGAGTGGTCATGAAAATATTGATAAGTACGTCCCAATAGGGCTACTTAGAATTAGGAATTAAGAGGGTAGCAATCTTTCTCTGAAACCAAACCTACAAGGCAGAGATGTGAACCTTGAGGGAGGCCAGACGAAGTCCTAAGTCCAGGCCCTATTGTAGAAAATCCAATAGTTTGGCTGTACTAAACTTGAAAACGTCATGCTTGTGAGACGCACACCAAGTAAAGTAAGCATTCCAGACCCTATGGTAGATCCGAGCAGAAGCCGGCTTACGGGCCTTCCACATAGTTTGAACGACCGTCTCAGAAAAACTCTTGGCCCTCAGGATGGAAGCCTCAAGAGCCATGCCGTCAAAGCCAGACGGGCCAAATGCTGGTAAACACAAGGGCCCTGAACGAGGAGGTCTGGACATTGTGGAAGTAGAAGGGGACAATCCAACGAGAGGCCCTGTAGATTGGAGAACCAGTGCCGCCTGGGCCACGCTGGAGCTACCAGAAGTAGGTTTCCCCCTTCATGTTTGAACTTCCATATTACTCTGGGCAGGAGTGACACCGGAGGGAACACATATGGCAGCCGAAACTTCCACGGGATTGACAGAACATCCACGAACGCTGCTTGAGGATCCCTTGTTCCGAAGACTGGAACCTTGTGATTGTGTCGAGATGCCATCAGGTCCACATCTGGAAGGCCCCACTTGTCCACGAGAAGTTGAAACACTTCTGGATGTAGGCTCCATTCTCCAGCATGTACCTCCTGACGACTGAGATAGTCCGCTTCCCAGTTCAGAACGCCGGGAATGAACACTGCTGATGTGGCCGGCAGATGGCGTTCTGTCCACTGAAGAATCCTTGATACTTCCCTCATTGCCATGCGGCTTTGAGTGCCGCCTTGATGATTGATGTACTCTACAGTGGTGGCGTTGTCCGACTGTACTTGAACAGGTCTGTTCTGTATGAGATGCTGGGCCATTGTCAACGCATTGAACACTGCCCACAGTTCCAGAATGTTTATCGGGAGTAGAGACTCCTCCTTGGTCAACCGACCCTGTAGAGAGTGTTGTTCTAGCACCGCACCCCAACCTCTCAGACTGGCATCCATCATCAGCAGGACCCAGTTGGATATCAAGAAGGGACGGCCCCTGCTCAATCGTTGGTTCTGAAGCCACCAGCTCAGTGACAGGCGGACCTCCAGAGATAGGGAGATCATGTGAGATCTGATACGGTGAGGCAGGCCATCCCACTTGGACAGAATCAATTTCTGCAGAGGGCGAGAATGGATTTGAGCATACTCCACCATGTCGAAAGCCGACACCATGAGACCTAGCACTTGCATCGCCGAATGAATCGACACTTGCGGACGGGATAGGAAGCATCGGATCTTGTCCTGAAGTTTCAGGACTTTCTCCTGAGACAAGAACAACCGCTGGTTGCAAGTGTACAATAACGCTCCCAGGTGTACCATGCTCTGAGCAGGAACCCGGGAGGATTTTTTACTGTTGATCAGCCACCCGTGGGCTTTCATGCACTGGACCGTCAGATCGAGATGACACAGGAGAAGTTCTGGGGCATTTGCCAGGATCAACAAATCATCTAGGTACGGTAGTATCCTGACCCCTCGACGGCGAAGTGAAGCCGTCATGACCGCCATTACTTTGGTGAAAACTCGGGGAGCCGTTGTCAAACCAAAGGGTATCGCCCAAAATTGGTAATGAAGGTTGCCCACCGTGAATATGCAGGTAGGCATCCTGTATGTCCAGGGAGACCATATAGTCCCCAGGCTCCAAGGCCAGAACAATAGAGAAAAGAGTTTCCATACGAAACTTGGAGACCCGCACAAACTTGTTTAAGGACTTCAGATTGAGAATGGGCCGCGAGGACCCGTTCGGCTAAGGGATTAGAAACAGCGGTGAATAGTACCCCTTGCCTCTCTGAGCCAGAGGCACTTGTACCACCACACCTGTGGTCAGGAGGGAATGTACCACCGAATGCAGAGGGTTTGCTTTTGTCAGGTCCAGAGGAACTTCTGTCAGGCAAAATCAATGAGGGGGACGATTCTTGAAGGGTATGTCATAACCTCGAGTGTCGACTTCCTTTACCCAGGTATCCGAAGTGGTCTTCAACCATTCCTGGGCAAAACCTAGAAGTCGGCCCCCCACCCTGGGATCCCCCAGAGGGAGGCCCACCCCATCATGCAGCAGGCTTGTCAGTTTTGGAAGCAGGCTGACGGGCAGCCCAGGCTCGCTTAGGCCTGGGCTTGGCAGGTCTGGAAGCACGAGTTTGCTTTGGGTACGCCTGACCTTTTCCTTTACCTGGAGGACGAAAGGGCCGAGGGAAAGTACTTTTAGCCTTCTGTGCGGAAGGAGCCATACTAGGTAGGCAAGCTGTTTTAGCAGCCACAATCTTATTGAGGTCTTCTCCAAAGAGAATGTCTCCCTTGAAAGGAAGCACCTCCAGGGTTTTCTTGGAATCCATATCCACCGACCAGGATCTCAACCAAAGGATACGTCTGGCCAAGATGGACGTAGTAGCGCCTTGGCCGCCAGCACTCCGGCATTGGAGGCCGCCTCCTTAAGGTACAGAGAAGCCATGGTAATATAGGAGAGACATTGTCGAGCATGCACAGATGCGCTGGAAGGCAGTTCCGCCTCAAGCTCCTGAGCCCACGCCTCAACAGCTTCAGCAGCCCATGTCGCTGCAATGGTCGGCCTATGCACAGCCCCCGTTAGGGTGTAAATCGCTTTTAAACAACCCTCCACATGTCTATCCGTCGGTTCCTTCAGAGAGGTGACGGTAGTTACTGGCAGTGCCGAGGAAACTACAATGCGTGCCACATGAGAATCAACAGGCGGAGGAGTTTCCCAATTTTTACATACCTACACTGGGAGAGGATAGTGAGCCAACAGTCTCTTATTCGTGTGAATTTTGTTCCTGGATTTTCCCAGGATTCCTGACGTATGTCAACCAGATGGTCAGAGTGAGGTAAAACTTGGTTAACCACCTTCTTACGTTTAAACCTATCCGGTTTCTTAGAGACAGCCTCAGGCTCAGGATCATCAGACACCTGAAGAATGAGCCGAATAGCCTCAATCAAATCTGGGACATCCACCATTGAATTCCCTTCCCCATCAGAAACATCTGAGTCAGTGTCTGTGGATCAGTATATGCACCATCCTCCTCAGAGGACGTGTCTGGGATAGCAGTGGATTGGGAGGAGGCAATGGCCCATTTAGAAGATGACTTACTCTTAGGCGGGCGAGAGTGAAACTTAGATTTAGTCAGTGACCGGTTCAAATGCTGTAACTTAGTGGAGATTTGATCTGCCCATGGCAGATTATTAGCAGGGACCATAAACTGCTGCATTGGCACAGGTGGTCCCCAAGGGGGCGCCAATTTAGTTAAAAGTGTGTTTAACAGCGTGGAAAACGTACCCCAGGGTGGGTCCTGTGATGCCCCAGGTGCTACCGACCCTCTGGGAGGTAAGGAACCCCCTGAACCTGAACTCTCAGCTGCCATATTTTCCTCCATCACGTCTGTGGCCTCACTACCACGCAAAGTGGGAGAAGCCCCAGCGTCGTTACCACATGTAGCAGACATAACAATGTGTACAATATAGGGCAACCTGGTACTAGATGTAGCAGCAATATACCTAGCAAGAACACTCGGCGAAGTGTGACTATGATAACACGACCTGGGAGTTCAAGAGATATATAGAGTGACTATCAATCACAAGTAAAAACACACAGCAAGTAATCTTGTGATACAATCCTATATTATACATAAAGAAACCTGATACACTTAGCCCCCTCAGGTATAGCAATATAGGAGTAGCCCATTGAGTGAAATACCCTTTAATAAGGCAACCACGCAGCAGCTACATGCACACACACACAAGCGTACCATGCAGAAATTATGCATCATAAAACTGCACTGGACTAGCAATACAAAGTAATACTCAGTATGGCTATATGTGTTAACAATAGATATAACAAATCACAGTAACTACTGGATGTATATCACAGGGTGATTGTACCACACAACCCTGAATGTATGTACTCTTTCTTAACTAACACAGTCCCAGTGACAGGTAGAATACTTAAGTGTCCTGTAGGAAGCACAGCACTGGCAATCAGGCGGTTCTACAGAGGAGGATTTGCCCCAGCAGTCCCAGGAACAGCACAGCTCTATCAGTGATGGCTGCTGGCCGGGAGTGAAGGAGAGAAATGCAGCTCCAGGGCGGGAACATTTGTAGACCTGTGCATAGTCTCCCAGACTGGTTGTCTTACCTGCGAGCATATCTCTAATTCTCAAGATGAAGTACATCAGTCATTTAAATTCATATCAGTAAAATAGCATGTGGGCTGGCTGTTGGTTGGATGACACAGCTATTTGCTTTATTGTGACCTCACTCCTCAGGTTTAATTGTATGAATCGTATGATTGCAGGGCAGGGAGTGGGGTTGCAATGAGTAAGGGGCTTGTACAGTACATCATGCCATTGCTATAGTTACTTATTACTTTTTCGTGGACCTCTCCCTTTAATCTAAGAACATCAATAAAAAATGTATTTTAAAAAATTGTCACTTTGAATTTACTATTGCTAGTTATCCGAAGGTAATTTAGCCCTATCACTCTAACTTCATCATTTTTTGTTATTTGATGTATTAGGTTTTACAGTGTTATTATGTTGCCCATATTTTTAAATGATTGTAATATAAAACAATACAAGGCATAAGAAAATATAACGAATATTTGAGTTACGTTATGATGTACTGTACATTGTCTAATTCATATATTTCCAAATTCCCTTTATAGAACCACCCCTGAGGAGAGTGCAGAGAAAATAAGGAGAAAAGTGTCACTAATGAAGTGTGACGTCACTAAAACCAATCCCCTGCATCCGAATTCCCTTCCTTTGACGAACTGCTTGCTCACCGTAGCATGCCTTACTAGTGCTTGCAAAAGTTTTAAAGAGTTTAAAACTGCTCTTAAGAATATTGTATCTCTAATCAAACCAGGAGGCCATCTGATTCTAAGTGATTACTTTAAAGCCATATATTATGTGGTTGGAGAGACAAAATTTCCACTTCTGTCACTTAATGAGGATTTTGTCAAGGAAGCAGTGTCTGAGAGTGGATGTGAAACTGAACAGTTTAAAACCTTTACAGAGATTCGGAAACCGGAGGATTTGTTTGAGAGCAAAGAAGTATTCTGCCTTCTAGCCCGTAAACTATGAGCGCAGTCCAACAAGATGTGTGTGTCGGTCTATTTTTTCTAGTTTTGGTTCTAATTCGTCATTGGGTTTTGATTTTGCCAACACCTCCTCATGTGTTTTGGTTTTGGATTTGGTTTGAACCTGTATTTTTTTTTAAATAATAAAAACCGCTAATATCACATCATTTGGGTCTTTTTTGTTTCTTCAGTATTTTAACCTCAATAACATTAATTTCCAGTCAATTGTGACCACCTCACAGCTCACAATATTGTTCACGGGTCGGATATCATCAGGTCGGATACAGTGCGGGTAACAGGTAAATCATTTATTTAGTCTATGTTAGAGATATGCAATAATGAATTTGTAGGCAGAATCCAGCAAAGAAAGATTTTATAAGAACAAAGTTACAATGTTGGTTCAATAGCGTTTCGGACAATGAGAATGATACAGTATATGATAAGTGCAATGACACTACAGTAGAATCGCAGGATTGGTGCGCTTTAATAAAGGAGGAGGCCCGTGTGCAGCCACCTCCCTCTAGAGAGTCTGAGCACTAATGCACATGCACAGATCTCTGCAGCAGTGCTGCCATTGGCGTTGGACTCCAGAGGGGTAAGTATCAAAAAATGGGTGCAGCATGTGCGATGTGGGCCCCCCTGAACTCAGGAGCCCATGTGCATCGAACACACTGCACCCATTATAAATACACCAGTGGCTACAGAGCATTATAATGCTGTGCTACTACAGTGACACTGATCATAGCATCCTCCAATACCTGAAGAATCCTTGCAATCCATAGTGCTGGGACACACACACACACACACACACACACACACACACACACACACACGCTCCTCGCGTATGTGTGTGTGGGTCCCAGCACTATGGACACACACATAGCACAAACGCAGCACTGCACACTGCATACAGAGCAGCCACATGAAACGTTACTGCTGTGTACTTCACTCACAGACACATCATGCTGGCTGGATCCCTTCAGCAAGATGGACAGGCAGTGAGGTAACAGCAGCATCATTCTGCAGAAGGTTCCATAAGAGGGGAGGCTAAATATTGCCCTACTGCTGCCTGCGGTGTACTGTGTGATCCTGCATGCTGCTGCTCACTGCAGTACCTGCGCTGCGGTGCCCCGTTGTCTCTATCGCCAGCTGAATGGTCAATGCTGTAGCCAGCACAGGAACACATGCTGACATTCCACATAGGGTGTGCCTCCATCTGGCATCTTATGGGTAGGGTAAGCGACTTGCTGCTGGTCCTCCCCACTACACCTCACAGCACAGCAGCCACTACCATTTTAACACACCACTGGTTGGCTGAGAGACAGTCATTCTCAGCCAACCAGCAGCCAGTTACCATGGTACCGGCTGATGAATGGATCTGACAGCAACCAGCTTTTTTGGACCAAAACACAGAGATTCAACTTCAGGATCTCTGTGAATTGCCTTGTTTTTTGATCCAAGCCCAGCATTAAGTAGAGATGACAGGGTTCGGTTCTCAGAGAACTAAAACCCCCAGAACTTCACGTTCCGAGTCGGGATCTGAGTCCGGCTCGGGACCTCCCGCCAGACTCGGAAACCAGAATGAGGCAAAACGTCATCATCCCGCTATTGGATTCTTGCGGGTTTTGGATTCCATATAAACAGTCGTGCATCGCCGCTATTTTCACTCCGAATTTGGAGAGTGAGGGAGACTGACCTCTGTCTCTCTCTGTGGGTGGTGGCATCAGGTGGGGTCAGTGTGTGCTCTGTAGGGGTGCTGTCCTGTCACTGTGGTGTCACTATGATGTTAGGGGTGATGTCCTAGCTGTCACTGGTGTTTCATGTGCTGTCAGGGGTGCTGCAGCTGTACATGGGTGTTGCTGTCCTGGCTGTCACTGTGTTGTACAAGGGGCAGGGGCACTGTCCTCCTGTATGCAGTGAAAATACAGGGGTGCTGGCTGTAAAAGTTCTGGGGTGCCGTGAAAATAAATGTACACTGGCCCTGTATTTTATGCTGTAAAAATTCTGGGGTGTGGCTGTGAAAATAAATGTATACTACAATCACCAATGCCTGGCGCTAAATTAGAAGATGATATATGTATATATGTGATAATAGTAATACTTCAAACACCAATTGGTGAGATATAATATATATTACACATATAGCAGCAGTGAAGTAATTGGCTTGTGGTAAAAGCCAAATCAATTCACCTGAAACAATCAGGTGTACAGCAAATAAAACAACTTTTTTCTCTCCCTGCGCTGTTTATATAAAATGAACCAATAGGACATGAATGAACTTGATCCAACAAACATAAGGATTAGAGATGAGCGGGTTCGGTTCATCGAGATCAGAACCCCCCCGAACTTCACCTATTTTACACGGGTCCGAGGCAGCCTCGGATCTTCCTGCCTTGCTCGGTTAACCCGAACGCGGCCGAACGTCATCATCCCGCTGTCGGATTCTCGCGGGATTGGTGTTCTATATAAAGAGCCGCGCGTCGCCGCCATTTTCACTTGTGCATTGGAGATTGAACGGAGAGGACGTGGCTACGTTCTCTGCCTGAAAAGCTCCATATCTGTGCTCAGTGTGCTGCAAATATCTGTGCTCAGTGTGCTGCAAATATCTGTGCTCAGTGTGCTGCAAATATCTACGTTCTCTGCCTGAAAAGCTCCATATCTGTGCTCAGTGTGCTGCAAATATCTGTGCTCCTCAGTGTGCTGCAAATATCTACGTTCTCTGCCTGAAAAGCTCCATATCTGTGCTCAGTGTGCTGCAAATATCTGTGCTCCTCAGTGTGCTGCAAATATCTACGTTCTCTGCCTGAAAAGCTCCATATCTGTGCTCAGTGTGCTGCAAATATCTGTGCTCAGTGTGCTGCATTTTGGTGGCCAACAGTATATAGTTGTACAGTACAGTAGGCCATTGCTGTATCTTGCAGCTCCGTGTCACTGCAAGTATCCATTCCATATCTGTGCTGCATTTTTGTGAGCAGGATATATAGTAGTACAGTGCAGCATTGGGGTGACCAACAGTATATAGTTGTACAGTACAGTAGGCCATTGCTGTATCTTGCAGCTCCGTGTCACTGCAAGTATCCACTGGCCTTGTCTTGTATGCTGTCAAATTACAGGGGTGCTGGCACTGTCCACGGTTGCAATGTCTAGGCCTGACCTTCACAACACTGTATGAGAAGAGGAGGCTCCTACCACCATTTACACGCTCTCTGCAAGTGCTGGGAGGAGCACCACCAGTCCAGTTGCTAATATTGAGATTGGGGATGTCACTGTAAAAGTACACAAGGATGAGGATGATATGGGTGTAGCTGGCACTGAGGAGGTCGTAGACAATGAGGATTCTGATGGTGATGTGGTTTGTTTGAATTAGGCACCAGTGGAGACAGTTGATGGCCATGGGATGAAAAAGCCCATTGTCATGCCTGGGCAAAATACCAAAAAAGCCACCTCTTCGGTGTGGAATTATATCTCCACAAATCCAGACAACAAGTGTCAAGCCATCTTTTGCCTTCAGGCCCGCCATCAAGTTGAGTTTGAGTTTATTATCATTAGATATTCACATGTGAACAAACAATGAGATCTCCGAATGAACAAGCAGATATCACAAGAATACAAATGCCATTAAAACACCATAAAATATTTTAAAACCCATAAGAACACAAGTGGACACGTAAACAGGTACAACTCCTATCTACCCTCTAAACCATTTAGCATACTAATTGCTTTAGGAAAAAAAACTATGTTTCAATCTACTAGTCTTACACAACAAAGACCTATAATGTAATTTAGAAGGAAGCAGGGTAAATACCCTGTGATTGGGACAACAAAGACCTATAATGTAATTTAGAAGGAAGCAGGGTAAATACCCTGTGATTGGGATGAGTTTCATAACTCAATATACTCCTGGCCTTCTTAAGGAGCCTCTTTTCATAAATGGTCTGGATATTTGGCAATGATAAACCGACTATTCTTCTGGCAGTTTTAACAATTCTATCAAGCGATTTACGCTCTGCTACATTACAATTTCCATACCAAACGGAAATACCGTAAGTAAGCACACTCTCAATAGTACAAGAGTAAAAATTGACTAAAATTAGCTCAGATATTCGTGCTGAACGCAGTTTCCTTAAAAAATATAACCGTTGTTGAGCTTTCTTTATGGCATTGTCAATATGGCAATACCATGACAAATCATTAGATATGATCATACCCAAAAATTTAAAGGATGTCACTGTCTCGAACTCTTGCTTGTCCAGAACCAAAGGACTGTAAGTGTACCGATGGGTTGTCCTAAAGTCCAAGATCATCTCTTTTGTCTTTGTAACATTAAGAATTAGATGATTATCCTGGCTCCATTTCTCTAGCCTACTTACTTCGAATATGAATTCTGAGTCGTCATTACCACTAATAAGCCCTACGATGGCAATGTCATCCACAAATTTAAGTATGTGCACCTTGTCTGATTTGGAAACACAATCGTAGGTAAACAAGGAGTAAAGTAACAGACTCAGCACACATCCCTGTGGCACACCTGTGCTAATCGTTACCTTGTTTGTAATTTTATTGTTGATCTTGACTACCTGAGGCCTATTGGTTAAAAAGTCAAAGATCCATCTGCAGACAAAACTGTCCACACCTAACTGGGTCAATTTGTTAATTAAAGAAGTGGGAACAACGGTGTTAAAAGCCGAACTATAGTCAACAAATAAAATTCTCACTGAAGAATCCCTATTTTCCAGATGAGTAAGCACATGGTGAAATAGGGTAAGGGCTGCATCGTCGGTAGATCTGTTTGCCCTATATGCAAATTGGAACTGATCAAGGGTGACCAGTATAAAGCCCTTTAAATGTCTAATAATCAGTTTTTCAAATGACTTCATAATTAATGACGTAAGGGCAATTAGTCGGAAGTCATTTGGCTCATTGGTATTAATTTTACTGTTTTTTGGGATAGGAGTAATTACCGTTGATTTAAAAATTTTAGGAACAATACACTGTGCTAAAGAGAGATTAAAAATTATGGTAAAAATACCTGCTAGCTGTTCCGAGCAGTTCTTAATAACACTCCCTGGAATTCCATCAAGGGGGGACGGTGGGGACTCCAGTCCCGGGCCCTGGCTTAGAAGGGGCCCGGGTGGCAGCAATGAGGATCGCGGGTACAGGCCAGCTGCCGGCACGGTGCGCACCAGCAGGGAAGGCAAACATGGAGGCACACAGAGCAGCAGTGTGTATTCTTTCTATAGAGCCGGCCGCGAGCCAATTGGAGCTGACGGACCACGGCTCGTGGCCAGCTCAATAGAAAGAATACACACTGCTGCTCTGTGTGTCTCCGTGACTGCCTGCCCTGCCGGTGCGTACCGCGCAGCCTGGCAGCTGGCCTGTACCCACGATACTCATTGCTGCCACCCGGGACCCCTCTGGTAAGCTTTGGGGGAGCTACGGGTTGGGGGGCCCTTCCAAGTTTGTCAGTCCCGGGCCCCATCATTTCTGATGGCGGCCAAGTTTGCCTTTGTCAATTCATAAGAAGTAGGGGTAAGGACATTAACCACCTAGGAACATCCTCCCTTATTCGTCACCTGCAACGCATTCATCATAAGTCATTGTCAAGATCAGAAACTTTGGGTAATAGCGTAAGCAGTCCACTGATACCTAAGTGATGTGGTTTGTTTGAATATTATTTCTCTGTGAGGAAGAGGATGTAAACACTGAAGGGGGAATCTGAGGATGAGGACAACATCTTTTCACTGTAGAGTTAGTTTGTGCAAGGAGAGATTAATTGCTTCTTTTTTTGGTGGGGGTCCTGTCACTGAAATGATTGGCTTGTTAAAGTGTGCATGTCTTGTTTATACAACATAAGGGTAAGTGGGAGGGCCCCAAAATTCCATCTTGCTCATGTTTTCTTTGCCACATCATTCCAGGGGTACTGCTCTATATGGGGTGCTGCCCCTCTGCCCTATCAATCCATGGGTGCTGCCCCACTGCCGTTTAAGTCCAGGGGTGCTGTTGCCTGTCTGCTGTGCTGTGTAATTCTCCAGGGGTACTGCCTATGCTGTATAAATCCAGGGGTGCTGCCATATAATTCCAGGGGTTCTGCTGTACTTGATCCTAGATTTAAATTAAAGCCTAGAGCAGATATGAAACAAGCTTCAACATCACAAAAAGATTTGTGAAAACATAGCCGCAAAGGTGGAAATGTAAATTGCAATTTTGACAAAGTGTTTTCCAATGAGACCACATTTGTGTCCAAAGTCAGTCAATCTCAGAAGAGACAGAATCATAATCCAGCGCAAATGCAGGAGAGGTAAAAGAGAGATTTTCTGCCGGAGCATTAGAGAGAGGTTCTTCTCAATTATTTCATATTAAGGACTCACTCAAATGAATGGCTCCAATTAGTCAACCTTAATTTGATTTATTATAGATGTTCCACATTTTGGGATTATGTATTTACAAGATGCGCATTTGTTGTACAGGGTTCTTTTCCTAAGGGCTGCATAGGGTTATCGCAAGACCTCGCGGTGTTAGAAGAACAGAGTTTCAGTGATTTACATTGCATCAGCTTTCCATTGCACTGCAGCACTAGATGGGCCAGGAGCTCCTCTGTGAGGCACAGATAGTTACTGAATAAGGCCCAGTATTGAGTCTCATGGTGGCTTACAGCCAGGAAGATGTCTTGCTTGCCAGGCTGAGGCAAGCAGTGGTCACAGTGGTTAGCATTGCTTCCTCCCACAGTTCTACTTATAGTTTGAAATGATTTTCAACTGTAGAGTGGTAAGATACACTAGGGCAGGGGCTCAATAACAAAAAATTAACTGCACAGTACTGCTTAGTTCTGTACCAAACCCACCCGAACTCAACTTGCCCCATGCTGTGGGGGCTCAGGAGGGGCTGCTAAAACATCTGAGGGCCTGCTATATTTAAAAATTAAATATGAAAAAAATAAACAAGACACACAGTTATGCTCACATGCGTGTAACTGGGAGCTGTGAAAGACAAAAATAAGGTATCTGCCACAAAATATGTAAATAAAAATGCTATAAAATTTGATAAAAAGAAACCCACAAGATTTTCACAATTAAGTCTCCAGACTCCGTTGAAGGGAAAATATCCACTCTTGATCCTGTGGTATACGCCTGTTTTTTTTTTTTGCATCCCAGCATTAAATCCGAGATTATCTTAATCCCAGAAAATGGAGAAGGAGGAATAAATTTGGAGGCTTTGGCCCCTAGTTTTTCAGTTTGTACAGTAATGTGGTAATTATATATTAGCGTGGTTGAAAATCTTTCCATTCCGCACCAATATAGGAGTGGAGGTGAAAGCCTATATATTGTTCCTGATTGCGTGTGCCTCTCTAATTTTTAATCACCTTCTTGACACTGTCCTCTTCCTCTTGCCACTTCTCATAATGTGAAAAGTCATCAAAGAAGGAGGTGGTATGTTTGTAGCTAGCTATGATTTTGAGAACTTGGCAAGCTTTTCCAGGGGTACCACCTGTCACTGAAATGATGGGTTTATTAAACTGTGCATGTCCTGTTTAAACAACATAAGGGTGGGTGGGAAGGCCCAAGACAATTCCATCTTGCACCTCTTTTTTTTCTTTGCATTATGTGCTCTTTGGGGCCTAGTTTTTAAAACTGCCAACCTGTCTTCCACTGCAGTGCCACTCCTAGATGGGCCAGGTGTTTGTGCCGCCCACTTGTGTCGCTTAGCTTAGTCATGCAGCTACCTCGGTGCAACCTTTTGGCCTAAAAACAATATTGTGAGGTGTTCAGAATAGATTGGAAATAAGTTGAAATTTATGTTATTGAGGTTAATAATACCGTAGGATCAAAATTACCCCCAAATTTTGTGATTTTAGCTATTTTTATGTTTTTTCAAAAAACATCCAGATCCAAACCCAAAACTCGAAAGGGTAGTTTTGGCAAAACCAATCCAGATCCAAAACACGAGTGGAGATCCAGATCCAAAACCAAAACACAAAACCTGAAAAGTGTCCGTCGCATATCTCTAGCATTAAGATACAAGCCGGTTCTTGGATACACTCAGAACCCCTAAGTACTGGTCTGTTCGGTTTCCAGGAAACCGAACCCACTTATTTCTAAATAAAAGTAAATAATATCTATGAAAAATGTATAAATATATTTAGAGTGCTATACAAGCTATGATATATAGCTATACAATTTTGCATTACTATACTTTGAGCACATAAAGGACCTGCTTTAGAGCTGGATGTACTGTAAGTTCAGTTGAACCACACTTACCAACTATAAAAGGTCGAGATATAGGCATGCAACAGATGACTATGGGTGGCATAGTTGGGTGCTTTTCATTATTCAACTACGGGCCCTCATGCCATGAGTCCCTGGTCTATGAAGAGGAGACTGAAAATTACTAGTAACTTTGTGGGATTTGGAAGGTGCCATACTCCTCTAGTTGCGTCTGAAACTCTCCAAAACCTCTTGAGTCCACCTGGATGTCCTGGAAAAGTAGGATTTTTGCAATAAGGTTGACAGCCCTGAATGCAATTCGTGACCAAGGCACTATCTGTTTGCATAGTCTCTCTTTCAATTTTAACAATACAGCAATCCAAGGTATCCAGGAGGGAAATAAAAATTAAAGTTCAAAGTGCACAAAATCACTAAAGGAAACGCTCACAAACAGCTGCCAGACCACAAGGTGTACCATATCTTGAAACAGGAAAAACAATTACTGTATGGATATCAGCTCTTTATGTGATGTCTCTTAAATTAGGAAAAAGGACTGATACTAAAGTGAAACATTTAGAAACACTAATTTAATAATTATGTAAAAAGAAACAAAACCTGGATACTCAAAATCAATTAAAAAATAATAATAGTAAACTTCATAAAGAGAAACCAATCACAGTGATGACAATATTATTTAAGGTATGCCTACCAAATAAATAGCTAGCTGTTGTATTAGAATAGTCACCCAATAATTGCAACAGGGAACTTTTAGAAGTAAGCACTGGGTATAGAAAAACTGGTAGTCCACAGGTTCCAGTAGGTGTTGGCAATAGGTTCCTGAACTAGGTACAGGTGTGGCCTGTCTGATGATGGACCACAGCACAAATATCCGGTCAGCAAAGTTCTGCAGATATAATGCCTGGTGCAATTGCCTTTTGAGGACTCACAAATGGTTTAGTTATGTTTTTGTTTTGTTTTTTGGGAAAAGCAATGTTAAAGTGCTTTTAATGTCCACAGAGGTGCAAAATTGGAAACAGTTAATAGGTCGACCACTAATGGTAGACATGCATTAGGTCGACAGGTTCAAAAATGGACATGTAAAAGGTGGACAGTTCAAAAGGTCAACAGGGTAACAAGGTCGATATGGTCAAAAGATAGAGATGACAATGGTCAACACACATACAATAGACCCAAGTTTTATATTTAAATGTTTACTTTTTCATACTTTACCATCCATGTGGACTACAATTGGGAATAGTAACCTGTGCCGAGTGCAGCGGTGTCTACCTATTTTGTGTCAACCATTTCCATGATGACCTTTTCACCCTGTAGACCTCTTTTTACTGTCTACCTATTTTATACCAACCTTTTGACCCGTATGACCTTATGAATGTCTACCATTAGTGGTAGACCTATTGACCGTGGACCTTTTTAGTGTAGATCTAATAATCCACACCCGCAAAAATCACCGGTCTATAGGTATCTGTTTACAATGCATTTCATTAAATGCAGGTAACTTCATCAAAAGTTAATGCATAGGGGGTCTGGTTTTCAGGGATACAATACAGTATATACCTCTCATAACAATTGATCAACTGATTGATAATAATCACGTGTTGTAAAATACAACGTAGCTTGTACAAAACATTCATTAAACTTAATATAAATAGGAGCCAATCTTGTAATGTAAAATAACTTTTGGTTTTACATAGTTAGTGAATAATAGATAGAATTGTTCATCTCTGGTGCTGGACTAGGGATCCCCTTGATATGATAAACAGTATGTATGATAGACCAAACAAATGTGCAAACCTTAAATAATTGAGGGCTCTAATTTCAGGGTAATTCTAATAATGTTTAAAAATAGAAGATCTGCAAATTACTCGGGTATGGGTCATTGGGTCGACACAACTTAGGTCGACAGTCATTAGGTCGACCACTATTGGTCAACATGCATTAGGTCAACAGGGTCACTAGGTCGACAGGTCAAAAGGTCGACATGAGGTTTTTTTTAACTTTTTTTGGTGTCGCTTTATTCGTAAAGTGACCAGGACCCCCAATTAGTGCACCGTGTCTCCTCGCCGCTTCAGGCAAGGTGCCTTGCTCCACTACCACTGCGCTCGGAACAGGTTACTGTTCCCAATTGTAGTCCCCGTGGATCATAAAGTATGAAAAAGTTAAAAAATGGATAAAAAAATTGTGAAAACCTCATGTCGACCTTTTGAACTGTCGACCTAGTATATATCAACCTATGACCATGTCGACCTAGTGACCCTGTCGACCTAATGCATGTCAACCAATAGTGGTCGACCTAATGCATGTCAACCTAAGTGGTGTCGACCAAATGACCGTGTCCCAATTACTCATAAAAAACAATAAATAGTGATATGTGAATTAATACAACATACAGTATACAGCAATACTGATCCAACAACTTAAAAATACCAGACAAAAACTTAATAAAAAACCCCATAAAATAAATAAAAAGTAACTTTATGGGCTTTTTATGTTTTTTTTTATTGTGTATGTTATTTTTTGGTTTTCAATTCAGTGATACTACATGTTTTATTGGTTCTGAAACATTCTTACTTTTATATTCATTATTATACATTTTTATTAGAAGGTTATTTACTGTGGGACACTGATGTTATGATAATATAACTGATGTTATGTTATGCAAATTAGTTGGTTTCTGTCTTCATTAATTTGATAAACAGCAAACAGAAACGCAGCCTTGCTCATGATTACTGCAATGCATTTGCATGTACACACTCATCGCAGCAATGACTTGGTGCAACCTGGTGCAAATAGTCGCACCCATGACAGCACAATATAATTCCTGTGGATAGCATCTGCGACTATTCGCACATGCCCACCAACACCAGTGGGCACACTAATTACGCCCAGCTAGTTACACCTGAGCAAGGCTACATTTGTTTTAACATCTGTAAACCAATTAAATGTTTATCATCTGGGTCATCTGGTTACAAAAGAAACAGGATACATATGCATTCTGAGTATATAATATTTCTGTAAAACCTTCAATACTATACAAGAATGAAACTGATTCTGAGATTAGTGTAAACATTTTAATATAATTTCCAACACAAATATTCCCTATGTTGTAACACACGATTAAGTGGATAAAAGGAGGAATAATAATAATAATAATAATAATAATAATAATAATAATAATACATTTATATAACGTTCTTTCTCCAACAGGATTCAAGGTGCTTATGTGGTTTGAAAGTAAATTATAATCCCATGTAGGTATATCTAATTAAAAAAAAAATATATATATATATATATATATTTACACACACAAACAAACAGAGAACCCAGCACTCACCAATGTAAGCTCACTCATCCTCAACAATTCAATAAATAAATGATGGGGGTTTAGTTAGTGGATTGGCCAATGCACAGAAGCCTGCAAACTGCTCGGCAAGGTACCCCACCTTCAAGCAGGTCCTACACTATCACAGAGTCTTAAAACCTGACTACTTCACTGCTGTTACTCACATCATCTGCCTGCTAGATTTAATGTGTACCTGCCACACCCTTTATGGCTTTTAAAGGTACACTAGTCACCTTACATTGGCTTAGATAGATTGCTAAGGAACAGCCGAGACAGGTTCAGGATAATAGAGTCCACACAGGGGTGCATGAGAAAGCTAGTGGCCACGGTTAATAAGAGTTAACCATAGATTAACCCCCTCATATACGCAAAAAGAAAACCACAGCACTCGCCACCCCAGAAGCGGGGTACAGCAATGCACTAACCACTGAAAGGGTGGGGTGCACGTAACACGGCACTCGCCATCCCAAAAGAGGGGTACACAGCTGCACTTACCACTCACAGGGTGGGGTGCATGTAGCACATGACCACATCGCTCTAATACATACAAACAGAGAACCCAGCACTCACCAATGTAAGCTCACTCATCCTCAACAATTCAATAAATAAATGATGGGGGTTTAGATTGTGGATTGGCCAATGCACGGAAGCCTGCAACCCACTCGCCAAGGTACCCCACCTTCAAGCAGGTCCTATACTATCACAGAGTCTTAAAACCTGACTACTTCACTGCTGTTACACACATCATCGTATAGATATATACACGTATACACGTATACAACGTATATATATATATATATATATATACACACACACACACACACACACAAAGGTGCCGCACTCGGCTTCACAAAGCACACAAGTAGGCTGCGGGCTTTTATTTATTTATATATTTTTCTATCACATTTTTCTAGAAATTGTCAGGTCATTATTGACTGGACTGTAATATTGGACATTCTAAGTGCCACAGGGTGTATACAGATGAGTCCTCATTGACCTAGCTATTTTCTTAAAATTTGCGTCTTAATCGCACCACTAAAACTTGTAACAGAGGCACTGTGCTGCACAGGAATTCACTTTAAATATGCAAAGTCACAGACAAAGCATAACGGAGCTTGGTGTGGAAAAAAAACAGCTTCCACTCCATCCTAGCACTTCATATACAGATTCAGACTCATTGTACAAGCATTGCATATCTAATTAATCAATGAAGTCTCATGAAGAGGTTTTGTCGCATCACACTGCAACTAAGATGAACATTCAACTGAAAAAGATGTTCAGTGCAAGCTGAGTCACATGGGACCTGGTGCACCGAGCAGGGCTTTTTGGCGTGACTGCGGTCATAGTGCATGAGGACACATCTATATATTACTATTGATTGTTAATGTTGCTATTGTTATCATTGCTGTTTTAGGTTTGTTTTGTCGGTATCCGGACTTCAGGTCGACAACGAAAAGGTCGACACACCTTAGGTCGACGCCAATTGGTCAACACACCTTAGGTAGACATGGACAAAAGGTCGACAGGAACAAGGTCGATATGGAAAAAGGTCGACATGAGTTTTTCACAATTTTTTTCTTTTTTGGAACTTTTTCATACTTATCGATCCACGTGGACTACGATTGGAACGGTAATCTGTGCCGAGCGAAGCGGAGCAGAGCGAAGGCACCATGCCCGAAGCATGGCGAGTGAAGCGAGCCATGCAAGGGGACACGGTGCACTAATTGGGGTTCCCGGTCACTCTACGAAGAAAACTACACAAAAAAACATAAAAAAGCATGTCGACCTTTTTCCATGTCGACCTTGTTCCTGTCGACCTTTTGTCCATGTCGACCTAATGTGTGTCGACCAATTAGAGTCGACCTAAGGTGTGTCAACCTTTTTGTTGTCGACCTGGAGTCCCAGACCCGTTTTGTCTGTCTTCTTGTCTTCTCTAACTCTCTGCTCTTTTTCTTTCCATTATCCACAGTGCGGTACTTGAGGAATTTACAATTTTTGCTTGGCTCAACAGACATGATTTGACTTAAAAATAAAACAGTCCCTCAGCTGGTTCTTTGGGTTTGTGTCTCATGTTCTTTCCCATGTGTCCCCCCTACTCCCATATTCCTTGACATTCTTCTTTGTGCCTATGATTGTATGGATACTGCTTTGCTAATGAACCATCATTAAATTGTCCAAATTTAAAATATTATCTTTCTTTTACAATATTTCCTTTTTGATTATGGTATTAGAGCTAAATTTGATAGTACATAATTTTGAATTGTTGGTCATTTATTTGTTTTTGGTTTGGCAAAATATGCCTTTGATAGATCTAGGTTTTCATGATCAGTGAGGATACTCAGGTTAGGTTTCCAGTGCCTTTTTTGAGTTTCTCTCAAGCCTAGATTGCTGGCGGTGGCAGGGCATTTTGGTGTGTCCAAGGGTTTAGTCATGCACCTTAGTGCTAATGACTTTGGAACTAGGATGTATTTGGATTTGAGGCTTGTAATTATTTCAGCTCTCCACCTCATCAAGAATGTGAAACTTTTCTGTATAATCCTCTGGTCAAGTATAGTGCTTACAGTCTCCCGGTGTGTACTGGCTGCATCATGTTGCGACTAAGATACATTTGTGGCAAAAATATGCAAAAAAGACTCCAAATACTAGCAGAGTCTCATAGGACCTGACGCCCCGAGAGGGGCTGTTTGGTGTGACTGCAGCAAAGATGTATGAGGACACATCTCTTGACTTTATTAGTGTTGTAAGCATGGCTTTAGTGGTGTTGGATAAGGCAATAAGGGAAATAATAATGCAAGTTGCCTCCTTAATGGATACATAATGTTTCAAACAACTGCTGCTCATCTGTCCTCTCTCTGTCACTTTTTGAACCCCAGAGGATTAGAGGGCTACAGTCTCCCTAAGCAGTGCAGCTCCCAGAAAAAAAAAAAGTGATACCTCATGACTGTGGGGTATCACATATCCAGGGCCGGTTCAAGGGCGCATAGCGCCCCGGGCAGGAAAGGGGGCGTGGCCTAATACAGGGGGCGTGGTCAGTTACACCCCCTGTACATTCTAGCGCCGCTTGATTGCTGAGCGATGCGCGATGACATCATCGCGCACCGCACAGCAAAAGGTCCTCTCCACGAAGGGAAACTAGACGCTATGCGTCTAGTTCCCTTCGTGGAGAGGACCTTTGCTGTGCGGTGCGCGATGACGTCATCGCGCACCGCTCAGCAAAGTTACTCTCCACGAAGGGAAACTAGACGCATAGCGTCTAGTTCCCTTCACAGGGACGGCAGCGGGCAGCGGGCATTTGAGGCGGACGGGGGACACAGCGGGCAGCAGTGGCGGATCTTGCCACGGTGCGGCGCCCTCCGGATGGCGCCAGCGCCCTCCGGAAGGCGGCGCCCCGGGCAAAAGTCCTGCTTGCCCGTGGCAAGATCCGCTACTGCACATATCTATAAGATAATGGGATGGGATCAGTACGAAATCCCGCTCGACGGGATCCCGGCGGTCGAAATACCGACACCAAAATCCCGACCAGCACAATCCCGACAGGGTTGGCGAGTGGAACGCAGTCCCTTGTGGACTCGCTGCGCTCGCCGCGCTGCGGGCACGGTGCCTCGCTACGCACGGCACACTAATTTATTCTCCCTCTATGGGTGTCGTGGACGTGGGTGAATATGTCGGGATTGTGCCGGTCGGGATTCCGGTGTCGGCATTTCGACCGCCGGGATTCCGTAAGGCGGGATCTTGACCGCATCCCATTGGGATAAATGTATTAAACATTGAAATGGTCGGAAGAGGTATTAGCACACGCTATGTGTGCTGATACTGCAACCCCCATGTATGACAGCAGCAGTGTGTGTACAATGACGCAATGACACTCTAAAAGCTAGCAGATCAATATGCAGGCAATGTATTAACAGTCAGTCGCACTGACTGTTCCAACACCTGCGGCTATTTATTTCAACAGCTGCAGGTGTTGTTGCCCATACACCACAGCCAGGGACAGCTCTGTTCCTGGCTGTGGTGGGTGCCAGCTCTTGGCTGTATGTGGGGTCTCACAAGAATAGTTAGACCTTGTCCATGCCCACTGGAGCCGGCCGGAGGAGAGACACAGCGGGGGAGTGGGGGGGGGGGGGTTTATTGCCACGCTTCGGCATCTGAGATATTAATACATCAGTTTAGAAGCAGCTAGTAGTCACTTGGGTAAATAAAATGGTTCTTGTGGGGTGAGGAATAAGCACTTCACTGTCATGGCCCCATCAGTGTAGGAGCCAGTCAAGCTAGTCACTTGGGTAGGTAAAACGGTTCTTGGGGATGGGGGAATAAGTGCTTCACCACCATGGCCCCGTCAGTGTAGTAGCAGCTAGTCACTTGGGTATGTACAAATGGTTCTTGGCAGGGCCACAACTAGGGGTGGGAGGGATAGAGGGGCATGTGACCTGTGTGCCAAATTTGAGGGGTCGCCGACCCACTTGCCTCTCTAACGGGTTAGGATACTTTGTAGGGTATCCGGACTCCAGGTCGACACCAAAAAGGTCAACACACCTTAGGTAAACACCAATTGGTTGACACAACTTAGGTCGACACCTGCAATAGGTCAACATGGTCATTAGGTCGACATGTACTAGGTTGATAGTTCAAAAAGTCGACATGAGTTTTTCACTTTTAATTATTTATTTATTTTTTAAGTTTTTCATACTTTCCGATCCATGTGGACTACAATTGGGAACAGTAACCTGTGCTGAGCGCAGCGAGGCACACTGCCCGAAGCATGGCGAGCAAAGCGAGCCATGCAAGGGGACACGGTGCACTAATTGGGGTTCCCGGTCACTCTACGAAGAAAACGACACCCCAAAAAACATTAAAAACTCATGTCGACCTTTTTCTATGTCGACCTTGTTCATGTTGACCTTTTGTCCATGTCGACCTATTTCAGGTGTCTACCTAAAGTGTGTCGACCAATTGGTGTCAACCTAAGGTGTGTCAACCTTTTTGGTGTCGACCTGAAGTCCCATACCCCTTTTTAGACTGTTACCCTGTCACCTGCTCCCTTTGACTGATAACTTTATAATCCTTCCGAGGAGTGCTGCAGCTTTGGAGACTCGTGCAGGCACTGATCTTCCAATCTGTACTACACATAAAGACATCTTCGGCAGCTGAATTGCCGTCCTGATGGCTATCATCATGAGCCCAACACCAACAGTATGTTGTGAGAGGAGGATTTCAGCCACGACAATCGCTGCTGTCAGTAATCAGAGCAGGAGGCGGGTCTACAAGGACTTGCAGTCATTATGTGATATATCCTGTGTCTGTTCACACTAAATAAGCTATTCATTTTGTGGAGACTTGAATACAAACCTGTCTGGATCAGCCATATGGTGCGGAGGTAATAATGGCTGTTTCATTTATCTGGATTGACACTCTTAATCAAGTTATACCAGACTCGCAGCACTATGGACTTCTTCACTCTCTAATTAATACTATACAGGGGATCAGGAGAGACCTATGAGAATTGTGATAACACTGGTTGATATTTTTATACTACATAAAATATATAACTGGTTGGTCTCTGATATTAGCAGCCCCTTGGTGCAGTATCATTATTACCTCTATTTGTATATGATTAAGTGGCTGAACATTTCCACTTAATGGGGTAGCAGCTGTATTTGGGGGGGCTGCCAAATTACTGACTGAAAATCCTAGTTTCGGCCCAGGATCATGTGAAATTAGACTGCACAGTAACTGTCCTAAACTAAATAGAAATTATTGGGAGTTCTGTTGGCAGACACTATGATGGTAAGTGGCTGTGGTGTGCAATGCAGATTGGTCATCATGGCAGATCAACTTAACCAGGCAATGGTTTATTAGCTGGCAGAAACAGGTAGCAGAATAACACAGTTAATGATATGCAGCAGGTACAAGTTGTAAGGATATCCCATGCAAGGGGACACGGTGCACTAATTGGGGTTCCCGGTCACTCTACGAAGAAAACGACACCCCAAAAAACATTAAAAGCTCATGTCGACCTTTTTCTATGTCGATCTTGTTCATGTTGACCTTTTGTCCATGTCGACCTATTTCAGGTGTCTACCTAAAGTGTGTCGACCAATTGGTGTCAGCCTAAGGTGTGTCAACCTTTTTGGTGTCGACCTGAAGTCCCATACCCCTTTTTAGACTGTTGCCCTGTCACCTGCTCCCTTTGACTGATACCTTTATAATCCTTCCGAGGAGTGCTGCAGCTTTGGAGACTCGTGCAGGCACTGATCTTCCAATCCGTACTACACATAAAGACATCTGCGGCAGCTGAATTGCCGTCCTGATGGCTATCATCATGAGCCCAACACCAACAGTATGTTGTGAGAGGAGTATTTCAGCCACGACAATCGCTGCTGTCAGTAATCAGAACAGGAGGCGGGTCTACAAGGACTTGCAGTCATTATGTGATATATCCTGTGTCTGTTCACACTACATAAGCTATTCATTTTGTGGAGACTTGAATACAAACCTGTCTGGATCAGCCATATGGTGCGGAGGTAATAATGGCTGTTTCATTTATCTGGATTGACACTCTTAATCAAGTTATACCAGACTCGCAGCACTATGGACTTCTTCACTTTCTAATTAATACTATACAGGGGATCAGGAGAGACCTATGAGAATTGTGATAACACTGGTTGATATTTTTATACTACATACAATATATAATTGGTTGGTCTCTGATATTAGCAGCCCCTTGGTGCAGTATCATTATTACCTCTATTTGTATATGATTAAGTGGCTGAACATTTCCACTTAATGGGGTAGCAGCTGTATTTGGGGGGGCTGCCAAATTACTGACTGAAAATCCTAGTTTCGGCCCAGGATCATGTGAAATTAGACTGCACAGTAACTGTCCTAAACTAAATAGAAATTATTGAGAGTTCTGTTGGCAGACACTATGATGGTAAGTGGCTGTGGTGTGCAATGCAGATTGGTCATCATGGCAGATCAACTTAACCAGGCAATGGTTTATTAGCTGGCAGAAACAGGTAGCAGAATAACACAGTTAATGATATGCAGCAGGTACAAGTTGTAAGGATATCCCATTTACAGCCAGTAACATGTAGGTTTATTCTGAGCATTATGGTGCACCTGTATGCAGACATGCAGTAGTTAGAGAGGTAACCAATTACTTGGAAGGGGCGCTCAAGCTGTGGCTCCAATTTAATAAGTGATTAGCAGCTGTCTATATAGGCTAGTCACGCCTATAACATAATACAAACAAAATTACCCAAAAAAAAATGAGACAGCGCTGACTGAGATGAATTGTAAAAATAGTTTGCAATGTTATTTAATAATAATTATACAATAAAATACATAAAAAACATAAAATAAATGGATATCTCACTGCGCTAATGAGCTCATAGTCACCATATGTGGGATATAATTTGTTTGCTGCTTGATGAAATGTCCCTGTAGGATCCGCACATTAGAAAATCCCTTATCCTGGGGTTGTAGCACAGTCCCCGGGCCGAAGAATTTATGAAGACAACGCTGGAGGAATAACTGTCCCAGTAGTTTGGCAATACAACGGGGGGTCCTCACCAGTGATGCGTGGTGGTCTTGATATTCGGTCCTTGTTAGTGGATATGGGTGTAAATAGCGCTATTTTTGCGGAGTCCTTAGGGGTCCAAGTGATAGTAGATATCCAATAGAGGTGACACAGGCTCACAACTGACGCGTTTCACAGCTACCTGCTGTTTTTTCAAAGGTGACTTGTTCCTTGCTGGCAGTGTATTTATACCTAAATTGATTACTCTATTCATTACAGCTGATAGAACAATTCATCTCATCACACATTTTAAAATTTACTAAAAACATCATAGGATAAAGATAGACTCAAGGCAATAAAGGAGATTATATATAATTCATAAGTTTTAGTGATTTATTGATTAAGAAACTGTATTTAAATCAGTCCGCTCGTGCTGGAACGCATGCGGACTTCCGGACTTCCGGTTTATGACGTATGCGGGCTTCCGTACTTCCGGCTTTTGACCCGCATTCGTCACTAGGGGGGGGGGGGGGGGAGACGAAGTCTCTCTGTTTGCATGTCTCGGACAGGGTTCTGTATGGTCCGTGACATACATCAGTTGTCATGGAGATAGAGTCCGTCTCTCCTCCAATCATAGGGTGTGTATATGGTCACGTGATCAGTGCTCCGTGGAGCGCTTAGTAAGTTACATTGTTTCTAATCCGTGACCCGCATGGATTGTTTATGGAGATTAAGTCCTCCCTCTTCCGATCGTATTAGATACACACTCACATATGATCAGAACTAATAGGATACATAGTACATTCATATGTAATCTAGTAAATATGAATGTAAATTAGTTTTTCTGTTGTTTTATTGTTTTTTTTGGACGTAAATAGAATACAAAAAGAATTTCATTTCATAGGACAATCCTATCTGAGCAATCAATATGGAGAGTTGTCTAACGATCTTCCAATACATTGTCGTTAGTGTAAACGAAGTGCCTATACTTCATATAATTGATTAGATAGCTATATACAGATATCTCAATAAAAACACATCGATTTAAAATTACTACATAATTTCCAAATAGCAAATATTTCTTATTTCTTATATCAATTATATTCATAAGACAGTTTATAAACATGACAGTAGATTCCTCTCAACTAAGAAACTCATCGTCATGTCCATAATATTTAATTATTGAAAAAAGAGCATTGAATAGGCATAGGGGGTGTGTATGAGAGACCATATACACACCCTATGATTGGAGGAGAGACGGACTCTATCTCCATGACAACTGATGTATGTCACGGACCATACAGAACCCTGTCCGAGACATGCAAACAGAGAGACTCCGTCCGTCCCCCCCCCCCCCTAGTGACGAATGCGGGTCAAAAGCCGGAAGTACGGAAGCCCGCATACGTCATAAACCGGAAGTCCGGAAGTCCGCATGCGTTCCAGCACGAGCGGACTGATTTAAATACAGTTTCTTAATCAATAAATCACTAAAACTTATGAATTATATATAATCTCCTTTATTGCCTTGAGTCTATCTTTATCCTATGATGTTTTTAGTAAATTTTAAAATGTGTGATGAGATGAATTGTTCTATCAGCTGTAATGAATAGAGTAATCAATTTAGGTATAAATACACTGCCAGCAAGGAACAAGTCACCTTTGAAAAAACAGCAGGTAGCTGTGAAACGCGTCAGGTGTGAGCCTGTGTCACCTCTATTGGATATCTACTATCACTTGGACCCCTAAGGACTCCGCAAAAATAACGCTATTTACACCCATATCCACTAACAAGGACCGAATATCAAGACCACCACGCATCACTGGTGAGGACCCCCGTTGTATTGCCAAACTACTGGGACAGTTATTCCTCCAGCGTTGTCTTCATAAATTCTTCGGCCCTTGGACTGTGCTACAACCCCAGGATAAGGGATTTTCTAATGTGCGGATCCTACAGGGACATTTCATCAAGCAGCAAACGAATTATATCCCACATATGGTGACTATGAGCTCATTAGTGCAGTGAGATATCCATTTATTTTATGTTTTTTATGTATTTTATTGTATAATTATTATTAAATAACATTGCAAACTATTTTTACAATTCATCTCAGTCAGCGCTGTCTCATTTTTTTGGGTAATGCAGTAGTTAGAGCAGAGTCTGTATAATACACTGTGGGGGTGGTTCAGTGAATCTATTGGATCTCAAAGTCTTTCCACAGTTGGGGACACTCAGGGGCAGATCTATAGTACGGTTGGATCAGGAAGAAAATATGAGTGGTTCCTTGTGCATGTGCAGTAGCTTGGTCAGAGGTCGCGCCTCTGGAAGTCTTCATGTCCTAATGCCCGATGGCTATGCGCAGGGGTGTATCTAGAGGTCCGAGCGCCCCTGGAAAAGTCAGGGGCAGGCCCCCCCCACACACACACATATATTTGAAATAAGGGAGGCGTGTCCAAAAAGGAATGTGGCCTTATGGGGAAGGGGCATGGCCGCACAATAGTACTTCCAATTCAAATTATGCCACACAGTATCACATTACACCGCACAGTAGTGTCCATTACTCACATTACACCGCACAGTAGTGTCCATTACTCACATTACACCACACAGTAGTGTCCATTACACACATTACAACACACAGTAGTGTCTCTTATTCACGTTACGCCACACAGTCATACCCCTATAGAAAACACAGTCTATAAAGGGCATATGGGGAATGCAAACAGAAAATGGAAATGTGGACCAGTGCTAACAAATATATGTCTAATTTTATATGGGGAATGCGGTCAAACCACATTTGCCATTAGTATATCTGATCCTGCCAATAGGCACACACACATATACACTTACATACTTAGGGCTAGATGCATCATTGCTTGGAAAGTGATAAAATGATATGATATACAGTCCAGTCACACATGCAGTATATACAAATAGTCACATACATACTGTACATAGTTACACACTTATTCACATACATAGTCACACACTAAAACACACATAAAAACAGTAGATACTTATACACACACAAACATACATTCATACATAGTCACACACATACATAAATTCAGTCACAGACACACATACAGACAGACTATATAGTATCCCCCCCACCCTCACATTACAGACAGGGTACGCTGACTGCATGTACTTTAGTACGCATTGTCCTCTCTCCCTCTCCTCCATGCTGTTGGGCTGCCTGGCAGTGAGTGTCGTGTAGTCCCACCCCTGTGCTTCCACTCCATCCACGGCCCTAGCCAAAGACCGGCGCCAGTGTCCAGCGGTACAGCTCAGCACTAGTGATCAATCAGACTCAAAGTAAACTACAGCTCCAAGCAGCCCTTGGTGCCGGGAGCTCCCAGCAACAAGGGCTGCTGGGAGCTGTAGTTTATGTTGAGTCTGAATACAAGCGAGGTGCAGTGCGCTGCTGCCGGCACTAACAGACAGTCACCAAGTCTAACAGTACCACTTGGTTCTACTCCCTGGCCATGGATGGTGCCCCCTCTTGCCTGGCCCCCCCTGGCGAGTGCCATCCTGGCCAATAGGTAGATACACCCATGGCTATGCGGCAAGCTCCTGGATTAGTTTGGATTTGGAATGTTTTTGACTGCTATTATTTTTATTTGATCTGCAAGTATCTGATTTTTTTACCTTAAAAGGATTGTTTAATACATTACATTTCACTAAATGGGGGGAATTTTATTGCTAGTGAAGGATGTGAATTGATATTGCCACAGCATTTAAACAGCAGCCATGGCGCAACTCTCTCGTACCTTTCACCCAGATGGCCAAATGCCTAATTTCGCACAAAAGTGCTCACTACCTATGGGGTAGCGAACCCTTTTGTGTGAGATCCCGCTGCTGCAAAGTGCGGCAAGTGCAGCAAAGATTTGGCTGGGTGAAGGATATGTCGGCAGTTGAATTCATCCCAATGTGTGCAAATTCTCATAAATATATTTTTTAGTTAGTTAAAATATTTATAATATTCAATATTCTGCTAATTAATGTGGAAAAACTGTAAGTAAACTAGTGCCTAGTACCCACCATTGCATGAGCATTTTAATGGTGTTACCTTTCTAAATTACTGATTAGATAGGGAGAATTTTAACCCTAGCAGGTCATATACGGGAAAGCAACATTGAGAACACTGAAACAGGTATACAATTTCTAAAGACAGATATTGTGGCTAAGGTTCATATATATATATATATATATATATATATATATATATATATCATTTTTTTATTATTATTAATTTTTACGTGGGCTGATCTTTTATAAGGATACTGTAGGTCCAGGTGTTTCACAAGTTAAATGTTTATTGAATATTAAGCATGATATTGTTTCTTGTTTGAATAAACTTTATTTACAAGTGCTTTTTTTATTGATATGTAATGTTTTATAATGGCTTATCAGTACTCATATTACAGGTGCTGGTGTCAGTTTAGCCTAAGTGAGCGCTGTACTTAACATCTCAGGAGCCAAATAAACTTCTCTTGTAGGGCAGAGCAGAATGTGACAGGAGCAATATCATGATGTGGTGGGAGAAAATTAGACAAGCAGGAAGCCACAGACAGAGGTTGTGAATGAAGCAATACCAACAGTAGTAGTGATGTTATCTTCATTACAGATCATGGTGAAATGCACCTCAGGATTACACAGTAAGATGGGAGAGGAAGCCTCTTTAGCAAGTATTAAGGCAATTTTTGTACTTGTTTTGTTTCACATTAGAGCAGATCGGTTAAAAATCAATATACTGTACAGTAATTAAAAGCATTTACTTAACCACTTACATTAACTAATGAACTCAGAACTTGTTGGGTTTATTTATGAGTGAATTAGGTGAAGAACATGTATTTAATCTTATCCACAACGATTTTATTTAACAAAAAATTAGAGATCAGCGGGTTCGGTTCGTCGAGATCCGACACCCCCCCCCCCAACTTCACATATTTTACACGGTTTCGAGGCAGCCTCGGATCTTCCCACGTTGCTCGGTTAACCCGAATGCGGCCGAACGTCATCATCCCGCTGTCGGATTCTCGCGAGATTCGTATTCTATATAAAGAGCCGCGCGTCGCCACCATTTTCACTCGTGCATTGGAGATTGAACGGAGAGGACGTGGCTACGTTCTCTGCCTGAAAAGCTCCATATCTGTGCTCAGTGTGCTGCAAATATCTGTGCTCAGTGTGTTGCAAATATCTACGTTCTCTGCCTGAAAAGCTCCGGGTGTGGTTCGTTTTATCGACAGTGTCTAGGTCGACAATGTTTAGGTCGACCACTATAGGTCGACAGTCACTAGGTCGACATGGATGGAAGGTCGACAGGGTTTCTAGGTCGACATGTGCTAGGTCGACAGGTCTATAGGTCGACATGAGGATTTTTTTTTTGTGTCGTTTTCTTCGTAGAGTGACCGGGATCCCAAATTAGTGCACCGCGTCCCCTCGCATGGCTCGCTTCGCTCGCCATGCTTCGGGCATGGTGCCTTCGCTTCGCTCGGCACACTTTACCGTTCCAATCGTAGTCCACGTGGATCGTTAACTATGAAAAAATCCCCCCCCAAAAAAAGTGAAAAACTCATGTCGACCTTTAGACCTGTCGACCTAGCACATGTCGACCTAGAAACCCTGTCGACCTTCCATCCATGTCGACCTAGTGACTGTCGACCTATAGTGGTCGACCTAAACATTGTCGACCTAGACACTGTCGATCTTCAGACCGGATCCCAAAGCTCCATATCTGTGCTCAGTGTGCTGCAAATATCTGTGCTCAGTGTGCTGCATTTTGGTGACCAACAGTATATAGTTGTACAGTACAGTAGGCCATTGCTGTATCTTGCAGCTCCGTGTCACTGCAAGTATCCATTCCATATCTGTGCTGCATTTTTGTGAGCAGGATATATAGTAGTACAGTGCAGCATTTTGGTGACCAACAGTATATAGTTGTACAGTACAGTAGGCCATTGCTGTATCTTGCAGCTCCGTGTCACTGCAAGTATCCATTCCATATCTGTGCTGTATTTTTGTGAGCAGTATATATATTAGTACAGTGCAGCAGTTTGGTGACCAACAGTATATAGTTGTACAGTACAGTAGGCCATTGCTATTGATATAATAATATTACTGGCATATAATTAATTAATTAATTAATTAATTATACACATTAAAAAATGGAGAACAAAAAAGTGGAGGGTAAAATAGGGAAAGATCAAGATCCACTTCCACCTAGTGCTGAAGCTGCTGCCACTAGTCATGGCAGAGACGATGAAATGCCATCAACGTCGTCTACCAAGACCGATGCCCAATGTCATAGTAGAGAGCGTGTAAAATCCAAAAAGCAAAGGTTCAGTAAAATGATGACCCAAAAATCTAAATTAAAAGCGTCTGAGGAGAAGCGTAAACTTGCCAATGTGCCATTTATGACACGGAGTGGCAAGGAACGGCTGAGGCTCTGGCCTGCGTTCATGGCTAGTGGTTCAGCTTCACATGAGGATGGAAGCACTCATCCTCCCGCTAGAAAAATGAAAAGAGTTAAGCTGGCAAAAGCACAGCAAAGAACTGTGCGTTCTTCTAAATCACAAATCCCCAAGGAGAGTCCAATTGTGTCGGTTGCGATGCCTGACCTTCCCAACACTGGACGGGTAGAGGTAGCGACTTCCACCATTTGCACGCCCCCTGCAAATGCTGGAATGAGCACCCACAGTCCAGTTCCTGATAGTCAAATTGAAGATGTCACTGTTGAAGTACACCAGGATGAGGATATGGGTGTTGCTGGCGCTGAGGAGGAAATTGACAAGGAGGAATCTGATGGAGAGGTGGTTTAAGTCAGGCACCCGGGGGGGTAACTGTTGTCCGTGGGATGAATATGGCCATTGATATGCCTGGTCAAAATACCAAAAAAATCACCTCTTCGGTGTGGAATTATTTCAACAGAAATGCGGACAACTGGTGTCAAGCCGTGTGTTGCCTTTGTCAAGCTGTAATAAGTAGGGGTAAGGACGTTAACCACCTAGGAACATCCTCCCTTATACGTCACCTGGAGCGCATTCATCAGAAGTCATTGACAAGTTCAAAAACTTTGGGTGACAGCGGAAGCAGTCCACTGACAACTAAATCCCTTCCTCTTTTACATAAGCTCCTGCAAACCATACCACCAACTCCCTCAGTGTCAATTTCCTCCTTAGACAGGAAAGCCAATAGTCCTGCAGGCCATGTCACTGGCAAGTCTGACGAGTCCTCTCCTGACTGGGATTCCTCCGATAGATCCTTGAGTGTAACGTCTACTGCTGCTGTCGCTGCTGTTGTTGCTGCTGGGAGTCGTTTGTCGTCCCAGAGGGGAAGTCGGAAGACCACTTGTACTACTTCCAGTAAGCAATTGACTGTCTAACAGTCCTTTGCGAGGAAGATGAAATATCACAGCAGTCATTCTGTTGCAAAGCGGATAACTCAGGCCTTGCCGGTATCTGGCGTTAGTTCACAGGGACATAGAGAATTTCTTGAGGTAGTGTGTCCCCGGTACCAAATACCATCTAGGTTCCACTTCTCTAGGCAGGAGATACCGAGAATGTACACAGATATCAGAAAAAGAGTCACCAGTGTCCTAAAAAATGCAGTTGTACCCAATGTCCACTTAACCACGGACATGTGGACAAGTGGAGCAGGGCAGACTCAGGACTATATGACTGTGACAGCCCACTGGGTAGATGTATTGCCTCCCGCAGCAAGAACAGCAGCGGCAGCACCAGTAGCAGCATCTCACAAACGCCAACTCGTTCTTAGGCAGGCTACGCTTTGTATCACCGCTTTCCATAAGAGGCACGCAGCTGACAACCTCTTACGGAAACTGAGGAACATCACCGCAGATTGGCTTACCCCAATTGGACACTCCTGAGCATTTGTGACATCGGACAACGCCACCAATATTGTGCGTGCATTACATGTGGGCAAATTCCAGCACGTCCCATGTTTTGCACATACATTGAATTTGGTGGTGCAGAATTTTTTAAAAAACGACAGTGGCGTGCAAGAGATGCTGTCGGTGGCCCGAAGAATTGGAGCACCAGCAAACACTCCTGAACCTGCCCCGCCATCATGTGAAGCAAGATGTGGTAACGAGGTGGAATTCAATCCTCTATATGCTTCAGAGGATGGAGGAGCAGCAAAAGGCCATTCAAGACTATACATCTGCCTACAATATAGGCTAAGGAGGGGGAATGCACCTGACTCAAGCGCAGTGGAGAATGATTTCAACGTTGTGCAAGGTTCTGCAACCCTTTGAACTTGCCACACGTGAAGTCAGTTCAGACACTGCCAGCCTGAGTCAGGTCATTCCCCTCATCAGGCTTTTGCAGAAGCAGCTAGAGAGATTGAAGGAGGAGCTAAAACAGAGCAATTCCGCTAGGCATGTGGGATTTGTGGATGGAGCCCTTAATTAGCTTAACCAGGATTCACGTGTGGTCAATATGTTGAAATCAGAGCACTACATTTTGGCCACCGTGCTCGATCCTAGGTTTACAGCCTACGTTGTATCTCTCTTTCCGGCAGACACAAGTCTGCACATGTTCAAAGACCTGCTGGTGAGACACTTGTCAAGTCAAGCGGAACGTGACCCGCCAACAGCTCCTCCTTCATTTTCTCCTGCCACTGGAGCTGCCAGGAAAAGGATCAGATTTCCAAAACCACCCGCTGGCGGTGATGCAGGGCAGTCAGGAGCGAAAACTGACATCTGGTCCGGACTGAAGGACCTGCCAATGATTACTGTCATGTTGTCTACTGTCACTTAGTGATGAGCGGGTTCGGTTCCTCGGAAACCGAACCCCCCCGAACTTCACCCATTTTACACGGGTCCGAGGCATACTCGGATTCTCCCGTATGGCTCGGTTAACCCGAGCGCGCCCGAACGTCATCATCCCGCTGTCGGATTCTCGCAAGATTCGGATTCTATATAAGGAGCCACGCGTCGCCGCCATTTTCACTCGTAGGGAGAGGACGTGGCTGGTGTCCTCTCCGTTTATTAATGTTGCTGCAAATATTTGTGCTTATTGCTTAATTGTGGGGACTGGGGAGCAGCTGTATTATATAGGAGGAGTACAGTGCAGAGTTTTGCTGATCAGTGACTAGTGATGTGCACCGGAAATTTTCGGGTTTTGTGTTTTGGGTTCGGTTCCGCGGCCGTGTTTTGGGTTCGGACGCGTTTTGGCAAAACCTCACCGGAAATTTTTTTGTCGGATTCGGGTGTGTTTTGGATTCGGGTGTTTTTTTCAAAAAACACTAAAAAACAGCTTAAATCATAGAATTTGGGGGTCATTTTGATCCCATAGTATTATTAACCTCAATAACCATAATTTCCACTCATTTTCAGTCTATTCTGAACACCTCACAATATTATTTTTAGTCCTAAAATTTGCACCGAGGTCGCTGGATGGCTAAGCTAAGCGACACAAGTGGCCGACACAAACACCTGGCCCATCTAGGAGTGGCACTGCAGTGTCAGGCAGGATGACACTTCAAAAAAATTGTCCCCAAACAACACATGATGCAAAGAAAAAAAGAGGCGCAATGAGGTAGCTGTGTGACTAAGCTAAGCGACCCTAGTGGCCGACACAAACACCTGGCCCATCTAGGAGTGGCACTGCAGTGTCAGACAGGGTGGCACTTGAAAAAAATAGTCCCCAAACAGCACATGATGCAAAGAAAAAAAGAGGCGCAATGAGGTAGCTGTGTGACTAAGCTCAGCGACCCAAGTGGCCGACACAAACACCTGGCCCATCTAGGAGTGGCACTGCAGTGTCAGACAGGATGGCACTTGAAAAAAATAGTCCCCAAACAGCACATGATGCAAAGAAAAAAAGAGGCGCAATGAGGTAGCTGTGTGACTAAGCTAAGCGACCCTAGTGGCCGACACAAACACCTGGCCCATCTAGGAGTGGCACTGCAGTGTCAGACAGGATGGCACTTGAAAAAGATAGTCCCCAAACAGCACATGATGCAAAGAAAAAAAGAGGCGCAATGAGGTAGCTGTGTGACTAAGCTAAGCGACCCTAGTGGCCGACACAAACACCTGGCCCATCTAGGAGTGGCACTGCAGTGTCAGACAGGATGGCACTTGAAAAAAATAGTCCCCAAACAGCACATGATGCAAAGAAAAAAAGAGGCGCAATGAGGTTGCTGTGTGACTAAGCTAAGCGACCCTAGTGGCCGACACAAACACCTGGCCCATCTAGGAGTGGTACTGCAGTGTCAGACAGGATGGCACTTGAAAAAAATAGTCCCCAAACAGCACATGATGCAAAGAAAAAAAGAGGCGCAATGAGGTAGCTGTGTGACTAAGCTAAGCGACCCTAGTGGCCGACACAAACACCTGGCCCATCTAGGAGTGGCACTGCAGTGTCAGACAGGGTGGCACTTGAAAAAAATAGTCCCCAAACAGCACATGATGCAAAGAAAAAAAGAGGCGCAATGAGGTAGCTGTGTGACTAAGCTCAGCGACCCAAGTGGCCGACACAAACACCTGGCCCATCTAGGAGTGGCACTGCAGTGTCAGGCAGGATGACACTTCAAAAAAATTGTCCCCAAACAACACATGATGCAAAGAAAAAAAGAGGCGCAATGAGGTAGCTGTGTGACTAAGCTAAGCGACCCTAGTGGCCGACACAAACACCTGGCCCATCTAGGAGTGGCACTGCAGTGTCAGACAGGGTGGCACTTGAAAAAAATAGTCCCCAAACAGCACATGATGCAAAGAAAAAAAGAGGCGCAATGAGGTAGCTGTGTGACTAAGCTCAGCGACCCAAGTGGCCGACACAAACACCTGGCCCATCTAGGAGTGGCACTGCAGTGTCAGACAGGATGGCACTTGAAAAAAATAGTCCCCAAACAGCACATGATGCAAAGAAAAAAAGAGGCGCAATGAGGTAGCTGTGTGACTAAGCTAAGCGACCCTAGTGGCCGACACAAACACCTGGCCCATCTAGGAGTGGCACTGCAGTGTCAGACAGGATGGCACTTGAAAAAGATAGTCCCCAAACAGCACATGATGCAAAGAAAAAAAGAGGCGCAATGAGGTAGCTGTGTGACTAAGCTAAGCGACCCTAGTGGCCGACACAAACACCTGGCCCATCTAGGAGTGGCACTGCAGTGTCAGACAGGATGGCACTTGAAAAAAATAGTCCCCAAACAGCACATGATGCAAAGAAAAAAAGAGGCGCAATGAGGTTGCTGTGTGACTAAGCTAAGCGACCCTAGTGGCCGACACAAACACCTGGCCCATCTAGGAGTGGTACTGCAGTGTCAGACAGGATGGCACTTGAAAAAAATAGTCCCCAAACAGCACATGATGCAAAGAAAAAAAGAGGCGCAATGAGGTAGCTGTGTGACTAAGCTAAGCGACCCTAGTGGCCGACACAAACACCTGGCCCATCTAGGAGTGACACTGCAGTGTCAGGCAGGATGGCCCTTCAAAAAAATACTCCCCAAACAGCACATGATGCAAATAAAAATGAAAGAAAAAAGAGGTGCAAGATGGAATTGTCCTTGGGCCCTCCCACCCACCCTTATGTTGTATAAACAGGACATGCACACTTTAACGAACCCATCATTTCAGCGACAGGGTCTGCCACACGACTGTGACTGAAATGACTGGTTGGTTTGGGCCCCCACCAAAAAAGAAGCAATCAATGTCTCCTTGCACAAACTGGCTCTACAGAGGCAAGATGTCCACCTCATCATCATCCTCCGATTCATCACCCCTTTCACTGTGTACATCCCCCTCCTCACAGATTATTAATTCATCCCCACTGGAATCCACCATCTCAGGTCCCCGTGTACTTTCTGGAGGCAATTGCTGCAAGTGAATGTCTCCACGGAGGAATTGATTATAATTCATTTTAATGAACATCATCTTCTCCACATTTTCTGTAAGTAACCTTGTACGCCGATTGCTGACAAGGTGAGCGGCTGCACTAAACACTCTTTCGGAGTACACACTGGAGGGAGGGCAACTTAGGTAGAATAAAGCCAGTTTCTGCAAGGGCCTCCAAATTGGCTCTTTTTCCTGCCAGTATACGTACGGACTGTCTGACGTGCCTACTTGGATGCGGTCACTCATATAATCCTCCACCATTCTTTCAATGGTGAGAGAATCATATGCAGTGACAGTAGACGACATGTCAGTAATCGTTGGCAGGTCCTTCAGTCCGGACCAGATGTCAGCACTCGCTCCAGACTGCCCTGCATCACCGACAGCGGGTGGGCTCGGAATTCTTAGCCTTTTCCTCGCACCCCCAGTTGCGGGAGAATGTGAAGGAGGAGCTTAGACAAAACAAAAAGGTGTAGTTTGATCTGCGCTAAAATGTATATAATGGCAGCCTATGTGGTACAAATGAGCCTTCACCAAGACCCCAAACAGGAACCAAACACAAAATGTAGTGACCACACCCGGCGCTACTGATTTCACCCAAAAGAACAAATCTCCTTAATATCTTACTTTTTCGGTAATAATATTTACAATTGTTGTCGTGTAAGTCTTATTTCATAGAAGACACATGTCTGAAAGATTGAGACACACAGAACATAGTGCAACCAATTTTGGTAATAAATAAAAAAGAGTGTTTCTTTGTTCAACTCACATAGATATGAGTAAATATAGCATATCGTCCACCAGATGGCATTGGTCCTTAGTTCTCACAGGAACTTCGGTGCAATATGGGGAAACCTCCACTAGATGGTGTGGGACATCAAACCCCGCAGATATACTGGAAACTCAGAAAGATAGATATATGGTGCAATACGGCTTAACCATAAAAGAGTTTTATTTTGACAAAAACACACTTACATAAAACAAATAGTTAAAAGCATATATCACCCATCGGTGATCAATACCGGAGACCAGGTTCCAAACAGAGCCAGCTGAAACTGTGTCATGGACGGGATTCCGGATAGCAAGGTTCCGCTTGACTTGACAATTTTCTCACCAGCAGGTCTTTGAACCCCTGCAGACTTGTGTCTGCCGGAAAGAGAGATACAACGTAGGTTTTAAATCTAGGATCGAGCACGGTGGCCAAAATGTAGTGCTCTGATTTCAACAGATTGACCACCCGTGAATCCTGGTTAAGCGAATGAAGGGCTCCATCCACAAGTCCCACATGCCTAGCGGAATCGCTCTGTTTTAGCTCCTCCTTCAATGTCTCCAGCTTCTTCTGCAAAAGCCTGATGAGGGGAATGACCTGACTCAGGCTGGCAGTGTCTGAACTGACTTCACGTGTGGCAAGTTCAAAGGGTTGCAGAACCTTGCACAACGTTGAAATCATTCTCCACTGCGCTTGAGACAGGTGCATTCCACCTCCTTTGCCTATATCGTGGCCAGATGTATAGGCTTGAATGGCCTTTTGCTGCTCCTCCATCCTCTGAAGCATATAGAGGGTTGAATTCCACCTCGTTACCACCTCTTGCTTCAGATGATGGCAGGGCAGGATCAGGTATTTTTGGTGGTGCTCCAGTCTTCTGTACGCGGTGCCTGAACGCCGAAAGTGGCCCGCAATTCTTCGGGCCACCGACAGCATCTCTTGCACGCCCCTGTCGTTTTTTAAATAATTCTGCACCACCAAATTCAAGGTATGTGCAAAACATGGGACATGCTGGAATTTGCCCAGATGTAATGCACGCACAATATTGCTGGCGTTGTCCGATGTCACAAATCCCCAGGAGAGTCCAATTGGGGTAAGCCATTCTGCGATGATCTTCCTCAGTTGCCGTAAGAGGTTTTCAGCTGTGTGCGTATTCTGGAAAGCGGTGATACAAAGCGTAGCCTGCCTAGGAACGAGTTGGCGTTTGCGAGATGCTGCTACTGGTGCCACCGCTGCTGTTCTTGCTGCGGGAGGCAAACACCTACCCAGTGGGCTGTCACAGTCATATAGTCCTGAGTCTGCCCTGCTCCACTTGTCCACATGTCCGTGGTTAAGTGGACATTGGGTACAACTGCATTTTTTATGACACTGGTGAGTCTTTTTCTGAGGTCTGTGTACATTTTCGGTATCGCCTGCCTAGAGAAATGGAACCTAGATGGTATTTGGTACCGGGGACACAGTACCTCAATCAAGTCTATAGTTGCCTCTGAATTAACGATGGATACCGGAACCACGTTTCTCACCGCCCAAGCTGCCAAGGCCTCAGTTATCCGCTTTGCAGCAGGATGACTGCTGTGATATTTCATCTTCCTCGCAAAGGACTGTTGGATAGTCAATTGCTTACTGGAAGTAGTTCAAGTGGTCTTCCGACTTCCCCTCTGGGATGACGATCGACTCCAAGCAGCAACAACAGCAGCGCCAGCAGCAGTAGGCGTTACACTCAAGGATGCATCGGAGGAATCCCAGGCAGGAGAGTACTCGTCAGACTTGCCAGTGACATGGCCTGCAGGACTATTGGCTTTCCTGGGTAAGGAGGAAATTGACACTGAGGGAGTTGGTGGTGTGGTTTGCAGGAGCTTGGTTACAAGAGGAAGGGATTTAGTGGTCAGTGGACTGCTTCCGCTGTCACCCAAAGTTTTTGAACTTGTCACTGACTTATGATGAATGCGCTGCAGGTGACGTATAAGGGAGGATGTTCCGAGGTGGTTAACGTCCTTACCCCTACTTATTACAGCTTGACAAAGGCAACACACGGCTTGACACCTGTTGTCCACATTTGTGTTGAAATAATTCCACACCGAAGAGCTGATTTTTTTTGTATTTTGACCAGGCATGTCAAGGGCCATATTCCTCCCACAGACAACAGGTGTCTTCCCGGGTGCCTGACTTAAACAAACCACCTCACCATCAGAATCCTCCTTGTCAATTTCTTTCCCAGCGCCAGTAACACCCATATCCTCATCCTGGTGTACTTCAACAGTGACATCTTCAATTTGACTATCAGGAACTGGACTGTGGGCAGGGCCGGAGCTTCCACTAGGCAGCTTCAGGCAGCTGCCTAGGGGCGCCGACCCCTGAGGGGGCGGCCTGCTGCAGCTGCCTGGAAAAAGTAGCATGGTCCTACCTCTTACATCCGCCACAATCCCCCCGGCACTCATATATTACAGTAGCCGCAACTGCCAAGCTCCCGTATAGCAGCCTCCAGCTCCATCTTCACCCAGCACAGGCAGTAACTTTCACAGCTCCTGATGTCCTGGCTGGGGGTGACATGTGGTGCTGCTCTTAATTCCAGGCTCTTTCACAGACCACTTTGCATCGCAGCTTGCAGGTAAGGTGGCTGTACAGCGCACTTTCTGCATTTGATAAGGAAAGAGGGGGAGAGCAGCAGTCTGGGGGGGAAGGCATACACACAGATGGTGGGGCAGAAAGAACAGCAGACATTTAACAGAGTGTAGGAGGGGTGAGAGTAGCAGGCACCCATACAGACTGGGGAGATGGGGAGAAGAGAGCAGCCATGCAACAGTCTGGGGGTGGGGGAGAGCAGCAGCATGCCTTTCACCTGAAGGGCGGGTAGGGGGAAGGGGCAGTAGGCAGAAATTTTGCCTAGGGTGCCGAGAAACCTTGCACCGGCCCTGACTGTGGGTGCTCCTTCCAGCACTTGCAGGGGGCGTGCAAATGGTGGAAGGCGAAAGCTCTTCCCTTCCAGTGTCGGGAAGGTCAGGCATCGCAACCGACACAATTGGACTCTCCTTGGGGATTTGTGATTTCGAAGAATGCACAGTTCTTTGCTGTGCTTTTGCCAGCTTAAGTCTTTTCTTTTTTTCTAGCGAGAGGATGGGTGCTTCCATCCTCATTTGAAGCTGAACCACTAGCCATGAACATAGGCCAGGGCCTCAGCCGTTCCTTGCCACTCCGTGTCGTAAATGGCATATTGGCAAGTTTACGCTTCTCCTCAGACGCTTTTAATTTTGATTTTTGGGTCATTTTACTGAACTTTTGTGTTTTGGATTTTACATGCTCTCTACTATGACATTGGGCATTGGCCTTGGCAGACGACGTTGATGGCATTTCATCGTCTCGGCCATGACTAGTGGCAGCAGCTTCAGCACGAGGTGGAAGTGGATCTTGATCTTTCCCTTTAACCTCCACATTTTTGTTCTCCATTTTTTAATGTGTGGAATTATATGCCAGTATCAATAGCAATGGCCTACTACTATATTTACTGCGCACAACTAAAAGGCACCACAGGTATACAATGTAGATGGATGGATATTAGTATACTTAATGGATGACGAGTGACGACACAGAGGTAGGTACAGCAGTGGCCTACCGTACTGCTATATACAGTAAAATGGACTTGGTGGACACTCAGCAGACTGCTAAACTACTAGTATAAAAAAAAGCCACCACAGGTATACAATGTAGATAGATGGATAGTATACTTTATGGATGACGAGTGACGACACAGAGGTAGGTACAGCAGTGGCCTACCGTACTGCTATATACAGTATAATGGACCTGGTGGACACTGTCAGCAGACTGCTAAACTACTAGTATAAAAAAAAAAGCCACCACAGGTATACAATGTAGATGGATGGATAGTATACTTAATGGATGATGAGTGACGACACAGAGGTAGGTACAGCAGTGGCCTACCGTACTGCTATATACAGTATAATGGACCTGGTGGACACTGTCAGCAGACTGCTAAACTACTAGTACAAAAAAAAAAGCCACCACAGGTATACAATGTAGATGGATGGATAGTATACTTAATGGATGACGAGTGACGACACAGAGGTAGGTACAGCAGTGGCCTACCGTACTGCTATATACAGTATAATGGACCTGGTGGACACTCAGCAGACTGCTAAACTACTAGTATAAAAAAAAAATCCACCACAGGTATACAATGTAGATGGATGGATAGTATACCTAATGGATGACGAGTGACAACACAGAGGTAGGTACAGCAGTGGCCTACCGTACTGCTATATACAGTATAATGGACCTGGTGGACACTGTCAGCAGACTGCTAAACTACTAGTATAAAAAAAAAAGCCACCACAGGTATACAATGTAGATGGATGGATAGTATACTTAATGGATGACGAGTGACGACACAGAGGTAGGTACAGAAATAGCCTACCGTACTGCTATATACAGTATAATGGACCTGGTGGACACTGTCAGCAGACTGCTAAACCACTAGTATAAAAAAAAAGCCACCACAGGTATACAATGTAGATGGATAGATAGTATACTTAATGGATGATGAGTGACGACACGTAGGTAGGTACAGCAGTGGCCTACCGTACTGCTATATACAGTATAATGGACCTGGTGGACACTGTCAGCAGACTGCTAAACTACTAGTATAAAAAAAGCCACCACAGGTATACAATGTAGATGGATGGATAGTAAACTTAATGGATGACGAGTGACGACACAGAGGTAGGTCCAGCAGTGGCCTACCGTACTGCTATATACAGTATAATGGACCTGGTGGACACTGTCAGCAGACTGCTAAACTACTAGTAAAAAAAAAAAAGCCACCACAGGTATACAATGTAGATGGATGGATAGTATACTTTATGGATGATGAGTGACGACACAGAGGTAGGTACAGCAGTGGCCTACCGTACTGCTATATACAGTATAATGGACCTGGTGGACACTGTCAGCAGACTGCTAAACTACTAGTATAAAAAAAAGCCACCACAGGTATATCATGTAGATGGATGGATAGTATACTTAATGGATGACGAGTGACGACACAGAGGTAGGTACAGCAGTGGCCTACCGTACTGCTATATACAGTATAATGGACCTGGTGGACACTCAGCAGACTGCTAAACTACTAGTATAAAAAAAAAGCCACCACAGGTATACAATGTAGATGGATGGATAGTATACTTAATGGATGACGAGTGACAACACAGAGGTAGGTACAGCAGTGGCCTATCGTACTGCTATATACAGTATATTGGACCTGGTGGACACTGTCAGCAGACTGCTAAACTACTAGTATAAAAAAAAGCCACCACAGGTATACAATGTAGATGGATGGATAGTATACTTAATAGATGACGAGTGACGACACAGAGGTAGGTACAGAAGTAGCCTACCGTACTGCTATATACAGTATAATGGACCTGGTGGACACTGTCAGCAGACTGCTAAACTACTAGTATAAAAAAAAAGCCACCACAGGTATACAATGTAGATGGATGGATAGTATACTTAATGGATGACGAGTGACGACACAGAGGTAGGTACAGCAGTGGCCTACCGTACTGCTATATACAGTATAATGGACCTGGTGGACACTGTCAGCAGACTGCTAAACTACTAGTATAAAAAAAAGCCACCACAGGTATACAATGTAGATGGATAGATAGTATACTTAATGGATGATGAGTGACGACACGTAGGTAGGTACAGCAGTGGCCTACCGTACTGCTATATACAGTATAATGGACCTGGTGGACACTGTCAGCAGACTGCTAAACTACTAGTAAAAAAAAAAAAGCCACCACAGGTATACAATGTAGATGGATGGATAGTATACTTTATGGATGACGAGTGACGACACAGAGGTAGGTACAGCAGTGGCCTACCGTACTGCTATATACAGTATAATGGACCTGGTGGACACTCAGCAGACTGCTAAACTACTAGTATAAAAAAAAAATCCACCACAGGTATACAATGTAGATGGATGGATAGTATACCTAATGGATGACGAGTGACAACACAGAGGTAGGTACAGCAGTGGCCTACCGTACTGCTATATACAGTATAATGGACCTGGTGGACACTGTCAGCAGACTGCTAAACTACTAGTATAAAAAAAAAAGCCACCACAGGTATACAATGTAGATGGATGGATAGTATACTTAATGGATGACGAGTGACGACACAGAGGTAGGTACAGAAATAGCCTACCGTACTGCTATATACAGTATAATGGACCTGGTGGACACTGTCAGCAGACTGCTAAACCACTAGTATAAAAAAAAGCCACCACAGGTATACAATGTAGATGGATAGATAGTATACTTAATGGATGATGAGTGACGACACGTAGGTAGGTACAGCAGTGGCCTACCGTACTGCTATATACAGTATAATGGACCTGGTGGACACTGTCAGCAGACTGCTAAACTACTAGTATAAAAAAAAGCCACCACAGGTATACAATGTAGATGGATGGATAGTAAACTTAATGGATGACGAGTGACGACACAGAGGTAGGTCCAGCAGTGGCCTACCGTACTGCTATATACAGTATAATGGACCTGGTGGACACTGTCAGCAGACTGCTAAACTACTAGTAAAAAAAAAAAAGCCACCACAGGTATACAATGTAGATGGATGGATAGTATACTTTATGGATGACGAGTGACGACACAGAGGTAGGTACAGCAGTGGCCTACCGTACTGCTATATACAGTATAATGGACCTGGTGGACACTGTCAGCAGACTGCTAAACTACTAGTATAAAAAAAAGCCACCACAGGTATATCATGTAGATGGATGGATAGTATACTTAATGGATGACGAGTGACGACACAGAGGTAGGTACAGCAGTGGCCTACCGTACTGCTATATACAGTATAATGGACCTGGTGGACACTCAGCAGACTGCTAAACTACTAGTATAAAAAAAAAGCCACCACAGGTATACAATGTAGATGGATGGATAGTATACTTAATGGATGACGAGTGACAACACAGAGGTAGGTACAGCAGTGGCCTATCGTACTGCTATATACAGTATATTGGACCTGGTGGACACTGTCAGCAGACTGCTAAACTACTAGTATAAAAAAAAGCCACCACAGGTATACAATGTAGATGGATGGATAGTATACTTAATAGATGACGAGTGACGACACAGAGGTAGGTACAGAAGTAGCCTACCGTACTGCTATATACAGTATAATGGACCTGGTGGACACTGTCAGCAGACTGCTAAACTACTAGTATAAAAAAAAAGCCACCACAGGTATACAATGTAGATGGATGGATAGTATACTTAATGGATGACGAGTGACGACACAGAGGTAGGTACAGCAGTGGCCTACCGTACTGCTATATACAGTATAATGGACCTGGTGGACACTGTCAGCAGACTGCTAAACTACTAGTATAAAAAAAAAGCCACCACAGGTATACAATGTAGATGGATGGATAGTATACTTAATGGATGACGAGTGACGACACAGAGGTAGGTACAGAAGTAGCCTACCGTACTGCTATATACAGTATAATGGACCTGGTGGACACTGTCAGCAGACTGCTAAACTACTAGTATAAAAAAAAAGCCACCACAGGTATACAATGTAGATGGATAGATAGTATACTTAATGGATGATGAGTGACGACACAGAGGTAGGTACAGCAGTGGCCTACCGTACTGCTATATACAGTATAATGGACCTGGTGGACACTGTCAGCAGACTGCTAAACTACTAGTATAAAAAAAAGCCACCACAGGTATACAATGTAGATGGATGGATAGTAAACTTAATGGATGACGAGTGACGACACAGAGGTAGGTACAGCAGTGGCCTACCGTACTGCTATATACAGTATAATGGACCTGGTGGACACTGTCAGCAGACTGCTAAACTACTAGTATAAAAAAAAAAGCCACCACAGGTATACAATGTAGATGGATGGATAGTATACTTTATGGATGACGAGTGACGACACAGAGGTAGGTACAGCAGTGGCCTACCGTACTGCTATATACAGTATAATGGACCTGGTGGACACTGTCAGCAGACTGCTAAACTACTAGTATAAAAAAAAGCCACCACAGGTATATCATGTAGATGGATGGATAGTATACTTAATGGATGACGAGTAACGACACAGAGGTAGGTACAGCAGTGGCCTACCGTACTGCTATATACAGTATAATGGACCTGGTGGACACTCAGCAGACTGCTAAACTACTAGTATAAAAAAAAAGCCACCACAGGTATACAATGTAGATGGATGGATAGTATACTTAATGGATGACGAGTGACAACACAGAGGTAGGTACAGCAGTGGCCTATCGTACTGCTATATACAGTATATTGGACCTGGTGGATACTGTCAGCAGACTGCTAAACTACTAGTATAAAAAAAAGCCACCACAGGTATACAATGTAGATGGATGGATAGTATACTTAATAGATGACGAGTGACGACACAGAGGTAGGTACAGAAGTAGCCTACCGTACTGCTATATACAGTATAATGGACCTGGTGGACACTGTCAGCAGACTGCTAAACTACTAGTATAAAAAAAAGCCACCACAGGTATACAATGTAGATGGATGGATAGTATACTTAATGGATGACGAGTGACAACACAGAGGTAGGTACAGCAGTGGCCTATCGTACTGCTATATACAGTATATTGGAACTGGTGGACACTGTCAGCAGACTGCTAAACTACTAGTATAAAAAAAAAAGCCACCACAGGTATACAATGTAGATGGATGGATAGTATACTTAATGGATGACGAGTGACGACACAGAGGTAGGTACAGAAGTTGCCTACCGTACTGCTATATACAGTATAATGGACCTGGTGGACACTGTCAGCAGACTGCTAAACTACTAGTATAAAAAAAAAGCCACCACAGGTATACAATGTAGATGTATAAATAGTATACTTAATGGATGATGAGTGACGACACAGAGGTAGGTACAGCAGTGGCCTACCGTACTGCTATATACAGTATAATGGACCTGGTGGACACTGTCAGCAGACTGCTAAACTACTAGTATAAAAAAAAGCCACCACAGTTATACAATGTAGATGGATGGATAGTAAACTTAATGGATGACGAGTGACGACACAGAGGTAGGTACAGCAGTGGCCTACCGTACTGCTATATACAGTATAATGGACCTGGTGGACACTGTCAGCAGACTGCTAAACTACTAGTAAAAAAAAATGCCACCACAGGTATACAATGTAGATGGATGGATAGTATACTTTATGGATGACGAGTGACGACACAGAGGTAGGTACAGCAGTGGCCTACCGTACTGCTATATACAGTATAATGGACCTGGTGGACACTGTCAGCAGACTGCTAAACTACTAGTATAAAAAAAAGCCACCACAGGTATATCATGTAGATGGATGGATAGTATACTTAATGGATGACGAGTGACGACACAGAGGTAGGTACAGCAGTGGCCTACCGTACTGCTATATACAGTATAATGGACCTGGTGGACACTGTCAGCAGACTGCTAAACTACTAGTATAAAAAAGCCACCACAGGTATACAATGTAGATGGATTGATAGTATACTTTATGGATGACGAGTGACGACACAGAGGTAGGTACAGCAGTGGCCTACCGTACTGCTATATACAGTATAATGGACCTGGTGGACACTGTCAGCAGACTGCTAAACTACTAGTATAAAAAAAAAGCCACCACAGGTATACAATGTAGATGGATGGATAGTATACTTAATGGATGACGAGTGACGACACAGAGGTAGGTACAGCAGTGGCCTACCGTACTGCTATATACAGTATAATGGACCTGGTGGACACTCAGCAGACTGCTAAACTACTAGTATAAAAAAAAAAGCCACCACAGGTATACAATGTAGATGGATGGATAGTATACTTTATGGATGAGGAGTGACGACACAGAGGTAGGTACAGCAGTGGCCTACCGTACTGCTATATACAATATAATGGACCTGGTGGACACTGTCAGCTGACTGCTAAACTACTAGTATAAAAAAAAGTCACCACAGGTATACAATGTAGATGGATGGATAGTATACTTAATGGATGACGAGTGACGACACAGAGGTAGGTACAGCAGTGGCCTACCGTACTGCTATATACAGTATAATGGACCTGGTGGACACTGTCAGCAGACTGCTAAACTACTAGTATAAAAAAAAAGCCACCACAGGTATACAATGTAGATGGATGGATAGTATACTTAATGGATGACGAGTGACGACACAGAGGTAGGTACAGCAGTGGCCTACCGTACTGCTATATACAGTATAATAGACCTGGTGGACACTGTCAGCAGACTGCTAAACTACTAGTATAAAAAAAGAAGTCACCACAGGTATACAATGTAGATGGATGGATAGTATACTTAATGGATGATGAGTGACGACACAGAGGTAGGTACAGCAGTGGCCTACCGTACTGCTATATACAGTATAATGGAACTGGTGGACACTGTCAGCAGACTGCTAAACTACTAGTATAAAAAAAAGCCATCACAGGTATACAATGTAGATGGATGGATAGTATACTTAATGGATGACGAGTGACGACACAGAGGTAGGTACAGCAGTGGCCTACCGTACTGCTATATACAGTATAATGGACCTGGTGGACACTGTCAGCAGACTGCTAAACTACTAGTATAAAAAAAAGCCACCACAGGTATACAATGTAGATGGATGGATAGTATACTTAATGGATGACGAGTGATGACACAGAGGTAGGTACAGCAGTGGCCTACCGTACTGCTATATACAGTATAATGGACCTGGTGGACACTGTCAGCAGACTGCTAAACTACTAGTATAAAATAAAAAGCCACCACAGGTATACAATGTAGATGGATGGATAGTATACTTAATGGATGATGAGTGACGACACAGAGGTAGGTACAGCAGTGGCCTACCGTACTGCTATATACAGTATAATGGACCTGCTGGACACTGTCAGCAGACTGCTAAACTACTAGTATAAAAAAAAGCCACCACAGGTATACAATGTAGATGGATGGATAGTATACTTAATGGATGACGAGTGACAACACAGAGGTAGGTACAGCAGTGGCCTACCGTACTGCTATATACAGTATAATGGACCTGGTGGACACTGTCTGCAGACTGCTAAACTACTAGTATAAAAAAAAAGCCACCACAGGTATACAATGTAGATGGATGGATAGTATACTTAATGGATGACGAGTGACGACACAGAGGTAGGTACAGCAGTGGCCTACCGTACTGCTATATACAGTATAATGGACCTGGTGGACACTGTCAGCAGACTGCTAAACTACTAGTATAAAAAAAAGCCACCACAGGTATACAATGTAGATGGATGGATAGTATACTTAATGGATGACGAGTGACGACACAGAGGTAGGTACAGCAGTGGCCTACCTTACTGCTATATACAGTATAATGGACCTGGTGGACACTGTCAGCTGACTGCTAAACTACTAGTATAAAAAAAAAAGCCACCACAGGTATACAATGTAGATGGATGGATAGTATACTTAATGGATGACGAGTGACGACACAGAGGTAGGTACAGCAGTGGCCTACCGTACTGCTATATACAGTATAATGGACCTGGTGGACACTGTCTGCAGACTGCTAAACTACTAGTATAAAAAAAAAGCCACCACAGGTATACAATGTAGATGGATGGATAGTATACTTAATGGATGACGAGTGACGACACATAGGTAGGTACAGCAGTGGCCTACCGTACTGCTATATACAGTATAATGGACCTGGTGGACACTGTCAGCAGACTGCTAAACTACTAGTATAAAAAAAAAGCCACCACAGGTATACAATGTAGATGGATGGATAGTATACTTAATGGATGACGAGTGACGACACAGAGGTAGGTACAGCAGTGGCCTACCTTACTGCTATATACAGTATAATGGACCTGGTGGACACTGTCAGCAGACTGCTAAACTACTAGTATAAAAAAAGCCACAGGAGTGTTTTTCAGGCAGACAAACGTATACTGGTGGTCACTGTCAGCAAAACTCTGAACTGTACTCCTGCTATAGCTGCTCCCCAGTCCCCACAATTAAGCAGTGTGAGCAGTGCACTCAGCACAGATATATCATGCAGCACACTGAGCACAGATATGGTATGGAGCGTTTTTTTCAGGCAGAGAAGAGAACGGATAAAAAACTGGTGGTCACTATCAGCAAAACTCTGCACTGTACTCCTCCTAACAGCTGCTCCCCAATCCTCCCCACAATAGTAAAATAAACAAGCAAAGCAATCAGATCAACTGTCTCGTATATAAACGGAGAGGACGCCAGCCACGTGCTCTCCCTATCAATCTCAGTGCACGTGTGAAAATGGCGGCGACGCGCGGCTGCTTATATAGAATCCGAATCTCGCGAGAATCCGACAGCGGGATGATGACGTTCGGGCGCGCTCGGGTTAGCCGAGCAAGGCAGGAGGATCCGAGTCTGCTCGGACCCGTGTAAAAAAGGTAAAGCTCGGGTGGGTTCGGTTTCTCGGAAACCGAACCCGCTCATCACTATCAGTGACCACCAGTTTTATCCGTTCTCTGCCTGAAAAACGCTCCATATCTGTGCTCAGTGTGCTGCATATATCTGTGCTCACACTGCATTATTGTTGGGACTGGGGACCAGCAGTATTATATAGGAGGAGTACAGTGCAGAGTTTTGCTGACCAGTGACCACCAGTATTATACGTTGTCTGCCTGAAAAACGCTCCATATCTGTGCTCAGTGTGCTGCATATATCTGTGCTCACACTGCTTTATTGTGGGGACTGGGGACCAGCAGTATTATATAGGAGGAGTACAGTGCAGAGTTTTGCTGACAGTGACCACCAGTATATATAGCAGTACGGTACGGAAGGCCACTGCTCTACCTACCTCTGTGTCATCAAGTATACTATCCATCTAGATTCTATACCTGTGGTGCATTTTAGTTTTGCAGTTTGCTGATAGTGACCACCAGTATATATAGCAGTACGGTACGGAAGGCCACTGCTCTACCTACCTCTGTGTCGTCAAGTATACTATCCATCCAGTGGCGGAACAAGCAAGTGGTGGGCCCAGGTGCAACAAAATGCTTTGGGGCCCCCCCCCCATCTCATCCAAGTCCACCCTATGGGCAGTGCGCGCCGTAGGCGCGCGCAAAAATACATAGTGGCGTGGCTTCGTGGGGAAGGGGTGTGTCCACAAAATAATACCAATTCATAAAACGGTGCACAGTAGTCTCCATTCTTCAAATTACGCCGCACAGTAGCACCACTACACCAGGTAGAGACCCTTTTACTCCTTACAGCGAACAGATTCCCCTTTTTACACATAACGGCAGACAGTGTGCACTTTTTACACATAACGGCAGACAGCGTGCCCTCGTTACACATAGCGGCAGACAGCATACACTTTTTACACAATGGCAGACAGCGTGCCCTCGTTACACATAGCGGCAGACAGCGTGCCCTCGTTACACATAGCGGCAGACAGCGTGCCCTCGTTACACATAGCGGCAGACAGCGTGCACTTTTTACACATTACGGCAGACAGCGTCCCCATTTTACACATTACGGCAGACAGCGTCCCCATTTTACACATTACGGCAGACACCATACACTTTTACACATAACGGCAGATAGCGTGCCCTTTTTACACATTACGGCAGGCAGATTCTACCTTTTTACACATAGCGGCAGGCAGATTCCCCATTTTTATACATAGCGGCAGGCAGATTCCCCATTTTTATACATAGCGGCAGGCAGATTCCCCATTTTTACACATTGCGGCAGGCAGATTCCCCATTTTTACATTGCGGCAGGCAGATTCCCCATTTTTACACATTGCGGCAGGCAGATTCCTCATTTTTACATTGCGGCAGGCAGATTCCCCATTTTTACATTGCGGCAGGCAGATTCCCCATTTTTACATTGCGGCAGTCAGATTCCCCATTTTTACATTGCGGCAGGCAGATTCCCCATTTTTATACATAGCGGCAGGCAGTCCCCCCTTTTTACACATTGCGGCAGGCAGTCCCAACAAATAAAAAAAGAAAGAGACAGAAAGAAAGAAAGAAAGAGAAAGAAAGAAAGAAAGAAAGAAAGAAAGAAAGAAAGAAAGAATGAAAGAAAGAAAGAAAGAAAGAAAGAAAGAAAGAAAGAAAGAAAGAAAGAAAGAAAGAAAGAAAGAAAGAAAGAAAGAATTATACTTACCCTCTCTGTTGGCTCAGGCTCCTCGGTGCAGCTTCCCGGGCAGTAGAGAAGAAGGAGGAGGGAGGTGAAGGAGGGAGCCGCAGCAGCACTGTGTTACTGGTGGAGGCGCTGCTGCTGCTGCCCCTCTGCTTCCCTATAGGCTGTTCTCAGAGACAGCCTATAGTGAAGCAGAGGAGCAGCAGCAGCAGCGCCTCCACCAGTAACAAAGCGCTGCTGCGGCTCTCTCCTTCACTGAGAGACTGTGACCTGTTTGTATATGAGGGAGGGAGGGACGGACCCTCCTCCCTCCTTCGTGTGCGGGTGGCCAGAATCGTTCCTTATGACGGGCGGGTCACGGGAGCGCTGGTGTGCGGCTGCGGCATGACATACAATGAGTCATTGTGACTCATTCATGTAATGCCGGCCGGCGGCTGTGGGCCCTTGAGTGCGGCGGGGCCCCAGTGCAATGCACTGCCTGCCCCGCCAGTAGTTCCGCCCCTGTATCCATCTAGATTCTATACCTGTGGTGCATTTTAGTTTTGCAGTGTGCTGACAGTGACCACCAGTATATATAGCAGTACGGTACGGAAGGCCACTGCTCTACCTACCTCTGTGTCGTCAAGTATACTATCCATCTAGATTCTATACCTGTGGTGCATTTTAGTTTTGCAGTTTGCTGACAGTGACCACCAGTATATATAGCAGTACGGTACGGAAGGCCACTGCTCTACCTACCTCTGTGTCGTCAAGTATACTATCCATCTAGATTCTATACCTGTGGTGCATTTTAGTTTTGCAGTTTGCTGACAGTGACCACCAGTATATATAGCAGTACGGTACGGAAGGCCACTGCTCTACCTACCTCTCTGTCGTCAAGTATACTATCCATCTAGATTCTATACCTGTGGTGCATTTTAGTTTTGCAGCTTGCTGACAGTGACCACCAGTATATATAGCAGTACGGTACGGAAGGCCACTGCTCTACCTACCTCTGTGTCGTCAAGTATACTATCCATCCATACCTGTGGTGCATTTCAGTTGTGCGCAGTATTTATAGTAGTAGGCCATTGCTATTGATACTGGCATATAATTCCACACATTAAAAAATGGAGAACAAAAATGTGGAGGTTAAAATAGGGAAAGATCAAGATCCACTTCCACCTCGTGATGAAGCTGCTGCCACTAGTCATGGCCGAGACGATAAAATGCCATCAACGTCGTCTGCCAAGGCCGATGCCCAATGTCATAGTAGAGAGCATGTAAAATCCCAAAAACAAAAGTTCAGTTAAATGACCCAAAAATCAAAATTAAAAGCGTCTGATGAGAAGCGTAAACTTGCCAATATGCCATGTACGACACGGAGTGGCAAGGTACGGTTGAGGCCTTGGCCTATGGCAGATGGCTAGTGGTTCAGATTCACATGAGGATGGAAGCACTCATCCTCTCGCTAGAAAACTGCAGTGCCACTCCTAGATGGGCCAGGTGCTGGTGTCGGCCACTTGGGTCGCTGAGCTTAGTCACACAGCTACCTCATTGCACCTCTTTTTTTCTTTGCATCATGTGCTGTTTGGGGACTATTTTTTAAATCTGCCATCCTGTCTGACACTGCAGTGCCACTCCTAGATGGGCCAGGTGTTTGTGTCGGCCACTTGTGTCGCTTAGCTTAGTCACACAGCGACCTTGGTGCGCCTCTTTTTTCTTTGCATCATGTGCTGTTTGAGGACAATTTTTTTGAAGTGCCATCCTGTCTGACACTGCAGTGCCACTCCTAGATGGGTCAGATGCTTGTGTCAGCCACTTGTGTCGCTTAGCTTAGTCACACAGCGACCTTGGTGCGTCTCTATTTTTCTTTGCATCATGTGCTGTTTGGGGACTATTTTTTTGAAGTGCCATCCTGCCTGACACTGCAGTGCCACTCCTAGATGGGCCAGGTGTTTGTGTCGGAAACTTGTGTCGCTTAGCTTAGCCATCCAGTGACCTCGGTGCAAATTTTAGGACTAAAAATAATATTGTGAGGTGTGAGGTGTTCAGAATAGACTGAAAATGAGTGTAAATTATGGTTATTGAGGTTAATAATACTATGGGATCAAAATGACCCCCAAATTCTATAATTTAAGCTGTTTTTGAGGGTTATTTTTGTAAAAAAACACCCGAATCCAAAACACACCCGAATCCGACAAAAAATGTTCAGGGAGGTTTTGGCAAAATGCGTCCGAATCCAAAACACGGCCGCGGAACCGAATCCAAAACCAAAACACAAAACCCGAAAAATTTCCGATGCACATCTCTACTGTCACTGCATTTGAATCTGTCACCATTGAAAGAATGGTGGAGGATTATATAAGTGACAGCATCCAAGTAGGCACGTCAGACAGTCCGTACGTATACTGGCAGGAAAAAGAGGTAATTTGGAGGCCCTTGCACAAACTAGCTTTATTTTACCTAAGTTGCCCCCCCTCCGAAAGAGTGTTTAGTGCAGCCGGTCACCTTGTCAGCGATCGGCGTACGAGGTTACTTCCACAAAATGTGGAGAAGATGATGTTCATCAAAATGAATTATAATCAATTCCTCCGTGGAGACATTCACCAGCAATTGCCTCCAGAAAGTACACAGGGACCTGAGATGCTGGATTCCAGTGGGGACGAATTAATACTCTGTGAGGAGGGGGATGTACACAGTGAAAGGGGTAAGGAATCGGAGGATGATGATGAGTTGGACATTTTGCCTCTGTAGAGCCAGTTTGAGCAAGGAGAGATTGATTGCTTCTTTTTTGGTGGGGGCCCAAACAAACCAGTCATTTCAGCCACAGTCGTGTCGCAGACCCTGTGGCTGAAATTATGGGTTTGTTAAAGTGTGCATGTCCTGTTTATACAACATAAGGGTGGGTGGGAGGGCCCAAGGACAATTCCATCTTGCGCCTCTTTTTTTTTTATTTATCTTGGCATCATGTGATGTCTGGGGCCAATTTTTTTTAAGTGCCATCCTGTCTGACACTACAGTGCCACTCCTAGATGGGCCAAGTGTTTGTGCCACCCACTTGGGGCAAATTTTAGTACTAAAAATAATATTGTGAGGTGTGAGGTGTTCAGAATAGACTAGAAATGAGTGGAAATTATGGTTAATTAGGTTAATAATACTATAGGATCAAAATTACCCCCAAATTCTATGATTTAAGCTGTTTTTGAAAAAAAACACCCGAATCCAAAACACACCCGAATTCGACAAAAAAATTTCAGGGAGGTTTTGCCAAAATGCGTCTGAATCCAAAACACGGCCGCGGAACCGAATCCAAAACCAAAACACAAAACCCGAAAAATTTCTGGTGCACATCTCTAGTATATATACAGTATATTTGTTTTTTCTTTGATTTTAACCTTAATATTTCACTTATGTCTTTATACTTACCAGTGGAAATGGGACAGTCATTTTAATCATATTCCATTAAAAGTGGAGTTTTACTTTATGTGGCTTTTATGTGCCCAGCATATACAACCGCTCTCTATTCTTCTAGATTTCAACTTACAGGAAACTACAGGCACATGAAATGAAAAGGAAAATTGTTGGAGATAAGGGGTATACATGGTATAAACACTCTATCACCTGCGCCATATCCCATTAGAAGCTCTGCAACAATTAGGCTTCACTGCAAAGCAGTCACTTTAAGTCGGGTTCCGTTGCATAACTTGGGCAGAGTCAAGTTCCACAGAAGCATGATCGGAACACAGTGCGCCGAGTGTCAAGCATCTGGTTTTTACTTTTTTTGCTCCTCTTCCTGATGTCACATAGAGATCATACATACCTCAGTTTCTTTCTAGGTAACTAAGCTATACAATAGCGAAAAAGCGATGAAGATTAATCCAGCATTTTTGCGTGATGACGGAATGAAGAGACAGACAAACTGACAGATAAAATATCCTAAAAATGTTTTCATCTCCATAGTTCATAAACAGTACTTAGAAGTATACTTCTCAAAAAAATATTTTGGTATGTACAGAAACAACCCTTACAGTTTTATTATATGTATAGATTAATTAAAAATCCTGAAGTGTCCTTGTCAGATCCGTTGTAGTACCACTCTCCTACCAGTGGTGCTGCTGTCTTCCTATGGGGTTGGGTATGGGATACCAGCAGTCAGGATGCCGGCGGTCAGAATACCGACACCAGCATCCTGACAGCCTGAATTCCCAACAAGTGCACTGGAGCAACGTGAGCCTAATTCTAACCTTCCCACTAACCCTAACCCTCCCTCCACAGCCTAATTCTAACCTTCCCCCTAACCCTAACCCTCCCTCCACAGCCTATATCTAACCTTCCCCCTAATCCTAACCCTCCCTCCACAGCCTAATTCTAACCTTCCCCCTAACCCTAACCCTCCCTCCACAGCCTAATTCTAATTCTCCCGTCATACTTACATTCGGGATTCTGGCTTTCAGGTTTCTGGTGTTGGCATTCTAGCAGCTGTCGGAATTCCGGCACTGGTATTCCGATTGCGGGAATCCTGTGGGCCAGAGTATCAACTACATCCCTTCCTGTGGTGCATTCCAGCATATTCAAGCCAGTCTAGACCTATGGCCCTATGGACCTTCTGTGATCCTGCTAGATTGGGATGATTGTCTGATTTACAGATGTAGGTTGCACCTGTGATGCTTTGATTTAAGAAAAAGCAATGGTCAGGGAAAAGTAAAAGTATCATACTACATATAAAAGGTCATCAAGTAAACGGAGACTGTCCAAAATGAACATTATGTGTATCAAGTATGGGTGTGCAACAGTGTCGGACTGGGACATGTAGTGCCCACCGGGGAATTCAGTGGTAGGGGCCCATGTTTAGGGGTGTGATAAGTTCGCAGAGGGGGTGTGGACTGCCACTTCATTGATTTGACTAGAGAGTTAGAGAGAGTGCAACATATGGCCCCTTCATAAATATATACAGTAAATTCAGCTGCCGCATGCATGATAATAAACCAGATTAATAACAGCAATGCACTGTAGAAAATACACCATAGCCCAGTATAAGGTAACAAATGTATGATGTATAATTCAAGTGCACAGTCTGGAACCTGATCCTTAGAGCAGGAGGTGGGCCCCCAGGCAGTGGGGCCCACCGGTGGTTTCCCCTGTACCCCTGTGGGCCAGTCCAAGCCTGGTGTGCAATAAACCCTAATAAACAGTAACCATCCTGCTGGGTCAAGTCACTATTTGGTGAGTAAATAATAATGCACAGGTCACTTAGAATTCATGGATCCATATACCATATGACAACTAGCACAGTCTCAATGTCAAAGAAATCATATAAGGTGTAAAAAATGAGCCGTACACGTTGTAGTATCACATGTGTTGATGTTGCGTCATAGATCAGTACATAGTAAACACAATCTCAGCATCAGGGTAACGTTGCAGTGTGATAATTCCTATCTCAAGCACAGTAAACACACAAATGTGTCACAGTATGATGAAACAAGAGCTGTGGACAATAATATTCCATATGTGTTATCTGTAGATGTGCACTGAACCCTGTGTTTTGGTTTTGGCTTTGACTCTGGATTCACCCTCATGTGTTTTGGTTTTAGTTTTGGGTCTGTATATTTAAAACAACAAAAACAAACAATTGCTAAAAACAACTAAAATCATGCAATTTGGGTCTGTTTTTGTTCCTAAAGTATTATAAACATCACTAACATTAACTTCAAGACATTTGCAGTCAATTTTGGCCACCTCACAGCTCACAATATTATTCACCAATATAGGCCAAAGGGTGGCTGGCTAATGAAGCGAAAGAGCTGTGGCACAAGCACACGGCAGTTACTTAAGAATTTAGCACATCTATGAAACATTGCGGCACAACAGTGGCAGACAAGATGGCAATTTAATAAACTATACACCCCCATGAAGGACTTTTAGCAGTACCTAGAATCTCCAGGAATTCCTCAGGAGGTTGAGCATTTAGCCATACAGCTCCAAATCGCTTCCTCACACAATTGGAGAGGCGCCCATGCTAGAATCCTGTAAAAACAGACTCAAGACATTCCTGTTTACTCAATCATTTGCTTAATGTCCCTAAATTATATCTATACTCTCTGTATTTTATAAAAAGCTTTTCTGTACTTCATTGTTTCTATACTTTATTATGTTTATTTGATCTGTTAGAATCCTTGAGTCCTATTGTAGAAAGAGTGCTATATAAATAAAATTATTATTATTATTATTATTATTATTAAATCACAATCTGTTGTGTAGCCACTAAGAGAAAAGGCCATAAGAGTTAATAGCAAAGGATTCCTGACAAGGATTTAAATAATTTATTGAATGAATTAATTAATTATTGATTAATTTATTAATTAATTTAATTTATTAAATTTTGAATAAACTATAATCACAACAATCTGTTTTGCAGCCACTAAGAGAAAAGGCCATATGAGTACAGTGTTAAAACAAAGGATTCCTGACAAGAGTTTAAAGAACTGATTAATTAATTGATAAATGTAATTGATTTAGAATTAAAAAAAATCACAATCTGTTTTACAGCCACTTGCAAAATGTCATAAAAGAGTACAATGTTAACAGAACTAACTGATTGATTGATTGATTGATTGATTGATTGATTAATTTAATTGATTGATTTAGAATAAAATAAAATAACATCCTGTTATGCAGCCACTGACAAAAGGCCATAAAAGAGTATACAAAGAAATCCTGACAAGTTGAAAGAATTGATTAACTAATTTATTGATTCATTTAGTTGATAAATTTACATTAAAATAAAATCACAATGTGTTTTGCAGCCACTGGCAAAAGGCCAGAAAAAACGTACAATGTTAAAAGCCAAGGACTTCTAAAAAGGTTTGAAACTAGCTAAGAAAATGGATAGTGGCACTGCAGAGCTAAAAACTTCAAATCCTGCACTAACAAATATTAGGAGGCTCGCCTGCTGGCCATATACCCACCCCCCGCCCCATCTTCCTAATTGGGTAACATTATGTAGAGAACCAAAGTGTCTGGGTTTGAGGGATAATACCATGTTTTTCTCCTAAATATGGTCCACAAGTGTAATTGTCCTTGGACTCGCCCTTATGTCAGATATTAAAAGAACATGCACAGATAAACAAACCAAACACTTCAGCAACAGGAGCTGCCACTTGGGTCCTCAAAATATATTTATTGGAAGGACTACCTACAGTACAATTATTAATGAGGAGGATGATGATGATGTTGTTGATGGTGGATATTGCATGTGCTGGTCCAAACAGCTGGTACTGTATCTGATGCTGGACTGCTTGTTATTATTTACAAATTATTATAATTTTGTTAAATAAGTTGCCGGAACTTGCTGCAAGTGAACAAAGAGGAGGTGCCTAGATGCAGGGCTACCATCAGAAATTGTGGGCCCAAGACTGACAAAATAGGCAGCTCCCTCCCGTCCCCCACAGTAATTCCCCTGACACCATATTTAGTACCCACAGTAATGACCATCACCAAATTATGCCCCCACTTTTATGTCCCTGTCACCATATTATGCCCCACACAGTAATGCTCCTGACACCATATTGTGCCCTCACAATAATGCCCCTGTCACCATTATATACCTCTACAGTTGTGACCCTGTCACCAACATATTATGCCCGCATACAGTACTGTAGTAAAAATGCTTCAATGCACAACACCTGCTCTCAGGGGGGCTCTGCTCATTGTCAGGGGTTTTGATCATTGTCAGGAGTTTTGCTCATTGTAAGGGGAGTCCCTCTCTTGCTGTCGCCGCTGTGGGTCTTAGGTCCCATCGGGGGCCACTGTACATGCCTTCCCCCTTCGATCTTTTGAAAGTGTCCATCCCAAAATGGCTGTCCACCTCCTCTAGCATTTTAAATAACTGTCTCCTCTGAGGCGACGAACATTTTGGGAGGGACATCTTTAATACTTCCAGACAGGGCCCTCTCAACAGTGGGCAGCAGGTGGTGGTGGGTGGCAGCAGGCAGCAGTGGGTGGTGGGTGGCCAGGAATCCCCACTAACCTGGGCCCAGGACAGTTGTGCCCCCAGCACCCACCTGATGGTGGCCCTGCCTAAATGGTTATCATCCTTACCTCTACTAACTTTGCCCCCACCAATGGTACTTATGCCTTCACAATTGTTGTCAGGATTTGGGTAAAAATAATTTCACACACAAGAGGTAGCCTTTTTTAGTCTTATGCTCAGGCATGACAATGGCTTTCTTTTTATCACAAACAAAAACTGCTACCACTGGTGGCTGACTTACACAAGCAAAATCCTCATCATCCTCATTAGCATCAGATAGTACACAAATATTCCTCTCATCCTGTTGCACTTCCAAACTAGCATCCTCAATTTTTATTTTTATTTATTATGTCACCATCTTTACTTATACTGTTAATCCCCACATTTGCAGAGTGTGCAGAAATGGTGGAAGGAGGCTTAACTATGAGTGCAATGTCAGAAATGTCAGACTCATGGACACCCATAGACTCTCCTCAGGGATTTGTGAACACTAGTTTGTTCTTCAGCCTTAGTGTTCTTCTTTTTTTTGTCTGTTTTAAAGGTGACACTTCTATCGCTTTTCTTTTACATTGTCACATATTTAGATTTCATGTGCCCTTTCTTTAGCTTTCTTTGCCCTGGACCACTAGAGAGAGAGAGAGAGAGATACTTACCATCTCTCGCCCCTGGCAGTCAGGCTCCTAGTGCTGGCAGATGATCAGATCCCTCGGTGCAGACAGCGGAGAAGGAGGAGAAGGGACTGGAGCCGCAGCAGCACTATGTAATTGGTAAAGGCGCCGCTAGTGTTCTTTTTTTGCACACTTTAGCAGCAACTGGTGAGAATTGAAAAATGGCTATTGTTTTATATGTTTTATATATATATATATTTTTTATTATTATTCTTAAATAGCCATTTTTCAATTCTCACCAGTTGCTGCTAAAGTAGGATTAAGTATATTAGATGTTTTTAAAATAATGATGTTTTCCTGATACTCTTATTTACTGCTTATTTTTTTATATGGAACCGTTGCCATGGTTTCTTGGAGCACTGGAAAAATACCTCTATCTAATAAACTACCAGAAAATGGCCGCCGCACACTGAAGAGCTATGGACTTAATCCCATTGAAAATGGCCGCCGCTGTATGGACATTACAAATATGACTCCCTCCCCTATGAACTGGAGCTACCAATAACAACCCATGTGCATGCATACTGAGGATCACATGAGCGCATGGAATCTCCGCGGGCGCATGCGCAGAAGAAACCGGAAATGGGGCGTAAGTGACGCGCTGCATCCACCGCAACCGGAAGTGTGGCGGAAATACCACTGTTTTCACTATACAAGCATTTATAAAGTGTTTTTGGACTTGTAGCACATTCGTTTTTACCTACATTTAACCCCTACTAACCTGGTAACATTTATTCTATTTGTATTTATAACTTTAAAGTACATGTTAGATAATTAGATCACATGACTCCTTATGATGTCACCACAATCCCATTAAGTGATTTGGCTATAAATAGCTATCCAGACTCACTTTGTCCCTACCCTTTGAAGAAGTCTCATCAGACGAAACGCGTTGGATGACCTTTACCTACCTCACTCTAAGATAAGGAAAACTTTTATTTGTTCTTACGTTCATTTGGTGCTTTTAGTTCAGCTGTGTATATATTATTGTCCCATTTTTTATGTGTCTCCTTTATGTTTTGATTTTATGGTAATAAATAGTTGTTTTAATTTTTACTGGCAATTTTTACCTTATTGATTGACACCGTGGTCGCTACTTATCCCTCATCCCCTCCTTTCTCCCATATATATATATATATATATATATATATATATATATATATATATATAGCTAGCAGGCAGCGGCACTCGAATAATTCATGCAGACACAGGTAAGTGAATCAACGTTTTGAGGGTTTTATTCCCTGATGACGAGGGAATAGAACCCTCGAAACGTTGATTCACTTACCTGTGTCTGCATGAATTATTCGAGTGCCGCCGCCTGCTAGCTGTATTTGGAGTACCCTGCATACGGGACCCCTACGGAAGGCTAAGACAGTTATTTGCTTCTACTGGGAGTGCTGCCTAACTGGACTTATATATATAGATATATATATATGTTTATAGGTGTGTGTGTGTGTGTATATATACATACATATATATATATATATATATATACACTGCTCAAAAAAATAAAGGGAACACTAAAATAACACATCCTAGATCTGAATGAATGAAATATTTTTATTAAATACTTTGTTCTTTACATAGTTGAATGTGCTAACAACAAAATCACACAAAAATTATCAATGGAAATCAAGTTTATTAACCCATGGAGGTCTGTATTTGGAGTCACACTCAAAATTAAAGTGGAAAAACACACTACAGGCTGATCCAACTTTGATGTAATGTCCTTAAAACAAGTCAAAATGAGGCTCAGTAGTGTGTGTGGTCTCCACGTGCCTGTATAACCTACCTACAATGAATGGGCATGCTCCTGATGAGGTGGCGGATGGTCTCCTGAGGGATCTTCTCCCAGACCTGGACTAAAGCATCCACTAACTCCTGGACATGATGTCCCAGATGTGCTCAATTGGATTCAGGTCTGGGGAACGGGCGGGCCAGTCCATAGCATCAATGCCTTCATCTTGCAGGAACTGCTGACATACTCCAGTCACATGAGGTCTAGCATTGTCTTGCATTAGGAGGAGCCCAGGGCCAACCGCACCAGCATATGGTCTCACAAGGGGTCTGAGGATCTCATCTCTGTATCTAATGGCAGTCAGGCTACCTCTGGCTAGCACATGGAGGGCTGTGCGGCCCCCCAAAGAAATGCCACCCCACACCATTACTGACCCACTGCCAAACCGGTCATGCTGGAGGATGTTGCAGGCAGCAAAACGTTCTCCTTGGCTTCTCCAGACTCTGTCATCTGTCACATGTGCTCAGTAAGAACCTGCTTTCATCTGTGAAGAGCACAGTGCGCCAGTGGCGAATTTTCCAATCTTGGTGTTCTCTGGCAAATGCCAAACGTCCTGCACGGTGTTGGGCTGTAAGCACAACCCCCACCTGTGGACGTCGGGCCCTCATACCACCCTCATGGAGTCTGTTTCTGATCGTTTGAGTAGACACATGCACATTTGTGGCTTGCTGGAGGTCATTTTGCAGGGCTCTGGCAGTGCTCCTCCTGTTCCTCCTTGCACAAAGGCGGAGGTAGTGGTCCTGCTGCTGGGTTGTTGCCCTCCTACGACCTCCTCCACGTCTCCTGATGTACTGTCCTGTCTCCTGGTAGCGCCTCCATGCTCTGGACACTACGCTGACAGACACAGCAAACCTGCTTGCCACAGCTCGCATTGATGTGTCCTCCTGGATGCTGTTGTGCAAATGGAATAGACAACAGTTGGAAACTATAGGTAATTAGCAAGACACCCCCAATAAAGGAGTTGTTCTGTTTGGTGGTGACCACAGACCACTTCTCAGCTCCTATGCTTTCTGGCTGATGTTTTGGTCACTTTTGAAAGCTGGTGGTGCTTTCACTTTAGTGGTAGCATGAGACGGAGTCTAAAACCCACACAAGTGGCTCAGGTAGTGCAGCTCATCCAGGATGGCACATCAATGCGAGCTGTGGCAAGAAGGTTTGCTGTGTCTGTCAGCGTAGTGTCCAGAGCATGGAGGCGCTACCAGGAGACAGGCCAGTACATCAGGAGACGTGGAGGAGGTCGTAGGAGGGCAACAACCCAGCAGCAGGACCGCTACCTCCGCCTTTGTGCAAGGAGAAACAGGAGAAACACTGCCAGAGCCCTGCAAAATGACCTCCAGCAAGCCACAAATGTGCATGTGTCTACTCAAACGATCAGAAACAGACTCCATGAGGGTGGTATGAGGGCCCGACGCCCACAGGTGGGGGTTGTGCTTACAGCCCAACACTGTGCAGGACGTTTGGCATTTGCCAGAGAACACCAAGATTGCAAATTCGCCACTGGCGCCCTGTGCTCTTCACAGATGAATGCAGGTTCTCACTGAGCACATGTGACAGACGTGACAGAGTCTGGAGACGCCAAGGAGAACGTTCTGCTGCCTGCAACATCCTCCAGCATGACAGGTTTGGCAGTGGGTCAGTAATGGTGTGGGGTGGCATTTCTTTGGGGGGCCGCACAGCCCTCCATGTGCTCGCCAGAGGTAGCCTGACTGCCATTAGGTACCGAGATGAGATCCTCAGACCCCTTGTGAGACCATATGCTGGTGCGGTTGGCCCTGGGTTTCTCCTAATGCAAGACAATGCTAGACCTCATGTGGCTGGAATGTGTCAGCAGTTCCTGCAAGACGAAGGCATTGATGCTATGGACTGGCCCGCCCGTTCCCCAGACCTGAATCCAATTGAGCACATCTGGGACATCATGTCTCGCTCCATCCACCATTGCCACGTTGCACCACAGACTGTCCAGGAGTTGGCAGATGCTTTAGTCCAGGTCTGGGAGGAGATCCCTCAGGAGACCATCCGCCACCTCATCAGGAGCATGCCCAGGCATTGTAGGGAGGTCATACAGGCACGGGGAGGCCACAGACACTACTGAGCATCATTTTGACTTGTTTTAAGGACATTACATCAAAGTTGGATCAGCCTGTAGTGTGTTTTTCCACTTTAATATTGAGGGTGACTCCAAATCCAGAACTCCATGGGTTAATAAATTTGATTTCCATTGATAATTTTTGTGTGATTTTGTTGTCAGCACATTCAACTATGTAAAGAACAAAGTATTTAATAAGAATATTTCATTCATTCAGATCTAGGATGTGTTATTTTAGTGTTCCCTTTATTTTTTTGAGCAGTGTATATATATATATATATATATACACATATACATACACATATATATATATATATATATATATATATATACACATATACATACACACTAGAGATGTGCACCGGAAATTTTTCGTGTTTTGTGTTTTGGTTTTGGATTCGGTTCCGTTGGCCGTGTTTTGGATTCGGACGCGATTTGGCAAAACCTCCCTGAAATTTTTTTGTCGGATTCGGGTGTGTTTTGGATTCGGGTGTTTTTTTTTTTAAAAACCCTCAAAAACAGCTTAAATCATAGAATTTGGGGGTAATTTTGATCCCATAGTATTATTAACCTCAATAACCATAATTTCCACTCATTCACAGTCTATTTGAACACCTCATAATATTATTTTTAGTCCTAAAATTTGCACCAAGGTCGCTGAATGACTAAGCTAAGTGACCCAAGTGGGCGGCACAAACACCTGGCCCAACTAGGAGTGGCACTGCAGTGTCAGACAGGGTGGCACTTAAAAAAATTAGCCCCAAACATCACATGATGCAAAGATAAATGAATAAAAAAAGAGGTGCTAGATGGAATTGTCCTTGGGCCCTCCCACCCACCCTTATGTTGTATAAACAGGACATGCACACTTTAACAAACCCATCATTTCAGCGACAGGGTCTGCCACACGACTGTGGCTGAAATGACTGGTTGGTTTGGGCCCCCACCAAAAAAGAAGCAATAAATCTCTCCTTGCACAAACTGGCTTTACAGAGGCAAGATGTCCACCTCCGCCTCATTGTCCGATTCATCACCCCTTTCACTGTGTACATGCCCCTCCTCACAGAGTATTAATTCGTCCCCACTGGAATCCACCATCTCAGGTCCCTGTGTACTTTCCGGAGGCAATTGCTGGTGAATATCTCCATGGAGGAATTGATTATAATTCATTTTTTATGAACATCATCTTCTCCACATATTGTGGAAGTAACATCGTATGCCGATCGCTGACAAGGTGACCGGCTACACTAAACACTCTTTCGGAGTACCCACTGGAGGGGGCGCAACTTAGGTAAAATAAAACCAGTTTGTGCAAGGGCCTCCAAATTGCCTCTTTTTCCTGCCAGTATACGTACGGACTGTCTGACGTGCCTACTTGGATGCTGTCACCCATATAATCCTCCTCCATTCTTTCAATGGTGACAGAATCATATGCAGTGACAGTAGATGACATGCCAGTAATCGTTGACAGGTCCTTCAGTCCGGACCAGATGTCAGCACTCGCTCCAGACTGCCCTGCATCACCGCCAGTGGGTGGGCTCGGAATTCTTAGCCTTTTCCTTGCAGCCCCAGTTGCGGGAGAATGTGAAGGAGGAGCTGTTGACGGGTTACGTTCCGCTTGACTTGACAAGTGTCTCACCAGCAGGTCTTTGAACATGTGCAGACTTGTGTCTGCCGGAAAGAGAGATACAACGTAGGCTTTATACCTAGGATCGAGCACGGTGGCCAAAATATAGTGCTCTGATTTCAACAGATTGACAAGCCGTGAATCCTGGTTAAGCAAATTAAGGGCTCCATCCACAAGTCCCACATGCCTAGCGGAATCGCTCTGTTTTAGCTCCTCCTTCAATCTCTCCAGCTGCTTCTGCAAAAGCCTGATGAGGGGAATGACCTGACTCAGGCTGGCAGTGTCTGAAATAACTTCACATGTGGCAAGTTCAAAGGGTTGCAGAACGTTGAAATCATTCTCCACTGCGCTTGAGTCAGGTGCATCCCCCCTCCTTTGCCTATATAGTAGGAAGATGTAAAGGCTTTAATGGCCTTTTGCTGCTCCACCATCCTCTGAAGCATATGGAGGGTTGAATTCCACCTCGTTACCACCTCTTGCTTCAGATGATGGCGGGGCAGGTTCAGGAGTGTTTGCTGGTGCTCCAGTCTTCGGCACGCGGTGGCTGAATGCCGAAAGTGGCCCGCAATTCTTCGGGCCACCGACAGCATCTCTTGCACGCCCCTGTCATTTTTTAAATAATTCTGCACCACCAAATTTAATGTATGTGCAAAACATGGGACGTGCTGGAATTTGCCCACATGTAATGCACGCACAATATTGGTGGCGTTGCCCGATGTCACAAATCCCCAGGAGAGTCCAATTGGGGTAAGCCATTCTGCGATGATGTTCCTCAGTTTCCGTAAGAGGTTGTCAGCTGTGTGCCTCTTATGGAAAGCGGTGATACAAAGCGTAGCCTGCCTAGGAACGAGTTGGCGTTTGCGAGATGCTGCTACTGGTGCCGCCGCTGCTGTTGTTGCCGTTGGAGGCAATACATCTACCCAGTGGGCTGTCACAGTCATATAGTTCTGAGTCTGCCCTGCTCCACTTGTCCACATGTCCGTGGTTAAGTGGACATTGGGTACAACTGCATTTTTTACGACACTGGTGAGTCTTTTTCTGACGTCTGTGTACATTCTCGGTATCACCTGCCTAGAGAAGTGGAACCTAGATGGTATTTGGTACCGGGGACACACTACCTCAAGAAATTCTCTAATTGCCTGTGAACTAACAGCGGATACCGGACGCACGTCTAACACCAACACAGCTGCCAAGGCCTAAGTTATCCGCTTTGCAACAGGATGACTGCTGTGAAACTTCATCTTCCTCGCAAAGGACTGTTGGACAGTCAATTGCTTACTGGAATGAGTAGTACAAGTGGTCTTCCGACTTCCCCTCTGGGATGATGATCGACTCCCAGCAGCAACAACAGCAGAGACAGGAGCAGTAGGCGTTACACTCAAGGATCCATCGGAGGAATCCCAGGCAGGAGAGGACTCGTCAGACTTGCCAGTGACATGGCCTGCAGGATTATTGGCTTTCCTGTCTAAGGAGGAAATTGACACTGAGGGAGTTGGTGGTGTGGTTTGCAGGAGCTTGGTTACAAGAGGAAGGGATTTAGTTGTTGCTTTTAATTTAGATTTTTGGGTCATTTTACTGAACTTTAGTTTTTTTGATTTTACATGCTCTCTACTATGACATTGGGCATCGGCCTTGGCAGACGACTTTGATGGCATTTCATCGTCTCGGCCATGACTAGTGGCAGCAGCTTCAGCACGAGGTGGAAGTGGATCTTGATCTTTCCCTATTTTACCCTCCACATTTTTGTTCTCCATTTTTTAATGTGTAGAATTATATGCCAGTAATATATCAATAGCAATGGCCTACTGTACTGTACTATATGTATACTGCTGGTCACCAAAATGCTGCACTGTCCTACTATATACTGCTCACAATAATGCAGCACAGAGATAGTATACTTGACACAGAGCAGCAAAATACAGCAATGGCCTACTGTACTGTACTATATGTATACTGCTGGTCACCAAAATGCTGCACTCTCCTACTATATACTGCTCACAATAATGCAGCACAGAAATAGTATACTTGACACAGAGCTGCAAGATACAGCAATGGCCTACTGTACTATATGTATACTGCTGGTCACCAAAATGCTGCACTGTCCTACTATATACTGCTCACAATAATGCAGCACAGAGATAGTATACTTGGACAGAGCTGCAAGATACAGCAATGGCCTACTGTACTGTACTATCTGTATACTGCTGGTCACCAAAATGCTGCACTGTCCTACTATATACTGCTCACAATAATGCAGCACAGAGATAGTATACTTGACACAGAGCTGCAAGATACAGCAATGGCCTACTGTACTGTACTATATCTATACTGCTGGTAACCAAAATGCTGCACTGTCCTACTATATACTGCTCACAATAATGCAGCACAGAGATAGTATACTTGACACAGAGCTGCAAGATACAGCAATGGCCTACTGTACTGTACTATATGTATACTGCTGGTCACCAAAATGCTGCACTGTCCTACTATATACTGCTCACAATAATGCAGCACAGAGAGAGTATACTTGACACAGAGCTGCAAGATACAGCAATGGCCTACTGTACTGTACTATATGTATACTGCTGGTCACCAAAATGCTGCACTGTCCTACTATATACTGCTCACAATAATGCAGCACAGAGATAGTATACTTGACACAGAGCTGCAAGATACAGCAATGGCCTACTGTACTGAACTATATGTATACTGCTGGTCACCAAAATGCTGCACTGTCCTACTATATACTGCTCACAATAATGCAGCACAGAGATAGTATACTTGACACAGAGCTGCAAGATACAGCAATGGCCTACTGTACTGTACTATATGTATACTGCTGGTCACCAAAATGCTGCACTGTCCTACTATATACTGCTCACAATAATGCAGCACAGAGATAGTATACTTGACACAGAGCTGCAAGATACAGCAATGGCCTACTGTACTGTACTATATGTATACTGCTGGTCACCAAAATGCTGCACTGTCCTACTATATACTGCTCACAATAATGCAGCACAGAGATAGTATACTTGACACAGAGCTGCAAGATACAGCAATGGCCTACTGTACTGTACTACTATAATTATATACTGGTGGTCCCCACAATGCAGCACACTGAGCACAGATATTTGCAGCACACTGAGCACAGATATGGAGCGTTTTCAGGCTGAGAACGTAGATATTTTCAGCACACTGAGCACAGATATTTGCAGCACACTGAGCACAGATATTTGCAGCACACTGAGCACAGATACGGTGCTTTTCAGGGAGAGAACGCAGCCACGTCCTCTCCGTTCAATCTCCAATGCACGAGTAAAAATGGCGGCGACGCGCGGCTCTTTATATAGAATACGAATCTCGCAAGAATCCAACAGCGGGATGATGACGTTCGGGCGCGTTCGGGTTAACTGAGCAAGGCGGGAAGATCCGAGGCTGCCTCGGAACCGTGTAAAATAGGTGAAGTTCGGGGGGGTTCGGATCTCGGAGAATCGAACCCCCTCATCTCTAATATATACATATATATTATAGTGTAGAACAGTATAGCTCGGCACTCAGATTAGTATATACAGCATCCCGGATGCCCTCCACATTCAATGTAATGATATTGGGTATGGCGGCACTCACAGTCACATCCAAAAAGAACAGATCATCACAACCTCTTGTAATTCAACGTTCCTGTCCAAAATTTGGTATAAAAATTTAAATGTTGAAATAGAAGAGGTTGTGGTTACCCGTATTTTGGGATGTAACCGTGAATGTCGCCATTCACAGTATTGGTTTTATATAACTATATATGTGTGTATATATATATATATATATATATAAAGTATGGACGAATTGGCACTCCCATATCAGTATCAAATAGGCTCCTCCAAATGGAGCTATCGTATAGGTAGGAAAGAAGGAGCGGCACTCAGCGACTTAAATAGTAAAAAGGTGTATTTAAACAACACAACCGGAAAACCGACGTTTCGGGGCTCACATGCCCCTTTGTCAAGGTGTACAACAGTGAGAAGAAGTATAAAACATACCTTTATAGTGTGAAAGAAGCCCCATGAGTGCACTCAGCAGGCGCCAAACGGCTCCGTTGTCCGACGCCGTCAGATGACATCATCAGCGCGCGGCCGCCCGGTACCATGGTGACTGGGTACACGTCGTTGCCGCACCGTATCATGGGAAATGAAGTGCGCTGTGGAAACAGATGCATACTTACAGAGCCCCACACCTGCTAAAAAAAAACACACAATCCCAGCAGCATATATTAGATCTACTAGTACAAACTAGTTGCTGTACTAAACATAGTTACTTTAACCGTACTGGCATATTGTATTAGCTGGACACCAGCGGTCTGAACCAATAGTCCCATATAAGGGAAGCAATGTACTATGTTACTGTGAAGTATAGATAGAGTAACCGCTGACTTCTGCTGGGGTTGAGTTACACAAAAGAATGTGATGAAATAATAATAAGGATGTGATAAAACAAATGAAGACTAGTGTTTTAGAAAGACCCTTAGAGGAAAGCACTATGTGCAGTTATCTATTATACAGAAGACCTTGGTTCAGAAAGGCATATAGGAAAACAAATATATGAATAAGACACTGTCACAGTTGGCATGTCCCGGGCATGGTGAAGCCCATAACCGGTTTTCACTTGTGTGTAAATAAATTCCACGGCATTATCTCATTTAGTCCCCCTGGACTAATGGTTCCCAGACGATGAAGCCATTTCGCTTCTAGCCGAAGGAGCCTGCCTTCACGGTCACCTCCCCTTAACGATTTTTCTACATGGTCAATAACCATATGTTTGAGATCATTGATGGAATGTCCAGCTTCCAAGAAATGCCTGGCGACAGGCTGATCGGGTACTTTCCCTACAGTAGCTTTTTTAATTGCAGACCGGTGGAGGGCCATTCGTTCCCTCATAGTTCTGATGGATTTGCCCACATACACCAAGTTGCATGGGCAGACTATGATGTAAATAATATATGAAGAAGTACACGTGAGTACATGCCTAATGGGGATATCTCGGTCATCATGTGGGTGTTTGAACGAGGGTCCGGTAAGCATGTGGGAACAGGTAGTACACTTGATGCATTTGTAACATCCAGATGTTTTCGACAGTAACCCAGATGGGCATTCTGCCCTCTTACTGAAGCCTGTCACATCGGTGTGGACTATAATGTCCTTGATGTTGCGTCCTCTGGTAAAACAGGCCATCGGGCGTTTACTTTTAAAGGTTGGAAGAGCCTTATCTGAAGATACAAGCGGCCACAGAGCTCTGGAGGCCCGTGGAACAACTGCGCTTGTGGTGTTATACTGGGTAACAAAAGGAATCACCTCCCCTTTAGAGTTCTTGATATTAGAGGAGAGTAACTTGTTTCTCGGTATCGCCATGACCTCCAGTTTCTGTGCCTGCAATTTCCTATGATCGTAACCTCTTCGTAGGAATTTGGTAATCAGTCTGTCAATTTCCTCTTCCAGTTTGGAACGGTCACTAGTGATTCTGGCTATTCTTATCATCTGTGATCTGGGGAGCCCATTGATTTAGCCTTTGGGGTGGTGACTATTGGCTCGGAGCAAGGTGTTTTGATCAGTGGGTTTAGTGTACAGTCCTGTGTAAATTTGTCCATCTCTGATGGTCACCTGAACATCCAAATAGTTAATAGTGAAGTCATTAATGGTATACGTGAATCTGATGGGTGACTCTCGTGAATTTGCTGTAGTCATTAGCGCTTCAAAAAGAGCCTGAGGGCCAGTCCACATGATGAACAAGTCATCTATGAAACGCGTATATAAGAGAATATATTTAGCCATTTCTGGTTTCTTGAAAAAAATTTCTATCCCCTCTTTGAACATAAAGATATTAGCAAAGGATGGGGAGACATTGCTCCCCATCGCACACCCCGTTCTCTGGCGAAAAAAATGACCATCAAAAAGAAAAAAATTATGGGTGAGAATAAATTTTAACAAATCTAAGAATAACTTGTGGTCCAGGTCTCTCACTTGTTCTGACACAAGGAATTCTTCCATCGCTTGTAGCCCTTGTTGGTGAGGGATACTAGTGTAGAGACTACATATGTCTGCTACACACATTATGGTGCCCGGTGGTGCACAAGTGACTGTGGAAAGTCGTTGGAGAAAGCAGGTGGTGTCCTTTATGAATCTTTGATGTCCAAGGATGAATGGCTGCAAGATGTTATCTAAAAAGACTGAAATGGGTTGAAATATGGAGTTTCTGGCTGATATGATTGGACGACCCGGAGGGCTCTGCGGGTTTTTATGAATTTTCGGCACCGTGAAGAAGACAGGAACTTCAGGATGGTCCAGGGAAAGAGCCTTAAGTAGCTTGGGGGAGATGAGGCCCTGGGTACAAGCTGTTTTCAGCAAGGTGTCCACTGCTATTTTGTATTCAACTGAAGGGTCTTGGGTCAATCTTTCGTACGTGGACTCATCGTTAAGCTGTTGGTATGCTTCTTTGAGATAGTCACTCAGGTTTAAGACTACAATCCCGCCCCCCTTATCGGCGGGGCAGATGACAATGTCTCTATAAGATCCCAGTTGTTTAAGTGCCAGTTGCTCCTGTCGCGACAAGTTACAATGGCTCTCTGGTTTCGCCTGCTGATACTTGGACACCGAGTCATTAATCAACCGTATATATGATTTAATGGAAGAATTGGTCGAAGGTGGGTCAAAAGACGACAATTGCCTGGAGTTGATAAAGTTGCTGTGTGAAACATCCTGATCAGCAGGTGTATTACCTGTTCGTTATATTTGAAAAAATTCCTGTAGTCTGAGCTTACGGGCAAAACGATGAATGTCCACTTGCCAAGTAAAATCATCAAACCTAGTTGTAGGCACAAACGATAACCCTTTTTCCAGAACTGAAAGCTCATGGGGCGAAAAAAAATTATTCGATAAAGTATATACTAACGATTCCTCCTTGTTGTGGCTCCTTTTGTTCCTCGCCCACTGCCCGCCCCTGCGGGTGGCCTGCCTCTTCTGCCTTTTTCTTTGGAAGTGGAACTGGCTTGTGCTCCCTCTAAAGGGACGCGTGGAGTGTTGGTAGAGTCTTCAATCTCCTGTGGAGTGGTCTCATTCTCACTATTTGAAGTAGCTGACATGTGGGACTGTGCCTCCCGTCTCCTTCGCCAACTGTGCTTAGCTCGCGCATTGTAGGGAGTTTTAGCACCTTGTTCTCCGCCCATCAGCCATCTATAGACATGGTTGTTATCATAATCTTCCTTAACTTGTTTAGTACAGCAACTAGTTTGTACTAGTAGATCTAATATATGCTGCTGGGATTGTGTGTTTTTTTTGAGCAGGTGTGGGGCTCTGTAAGTATGTATCTGTTTCCACAGCGCACTTTATTTCCCATGATACAGTGCGGCAACGACGTGTACCCAGTCACCATGGTACCGGGCGGCCGCGCGCTGATGACGTCATCTGACGGCGTCGGACAACGGAGCCGTTTGGCGCCTGCTGAGTGCACTCATGGGGCTTCTTTCACACTATAAAGGTATGTTTTATACTTCTTCTCACTGTTGTACACCTTGACAAAGGGGCATGTGAGCAGTGAATTAAACAGTATTTAAGATAACATTGCGAATACTAAAGTGTAAGCAAACGTGGCACACTGGATCCATTATGTCCAGTATGATACGCTCCCACACACCAGCAGTAAAACAGCTCTTAGAAGTGGGACCTGATTGGCCCTGTATTAACACTGTTTAAATAATAAATAATATCTCAAATGACATGTGGTACATTAAAACAATCTACATGCGTAGCTTCAAACAACATTGCACATGACAAATACCACATACTGTAGTTAAAAATTCATATAGATAGGTGTTCTCTTTTACCTCCTATTTCCCTAAAAGAGTTTTTAGCACCAAAAGGATCCCTATAGTGCCAACTAGCTCTGCAAACCTATTTTAGAAGGATATTCTTCAACATAATAAACTGATTGTGCACTGATGTACCGCTGCCATCTAGTGGCCAATATATCAAAATACATACAAATATCTATAAAAGAGTACATCACTGTATTGCAAAACGTCTGAGCCTCAACGAATCCTAAATGTATATATAGATAGGCGGGTCCACCCAAAAAGCCTAACTCATCTAGTATACCTATAGTAGTTCTATTTAGCCCTATACTAGGCATGCAGCTTTATAAAAAGTGACTTAAATTTAATGATTCATTTAAATCTCTAGGGGCTACACAATCCAGATGGAAAATCCATCTGGATTCTAGCTGTAGAAGTAGCTTCCCTCTATCCCCTCCACGACAGGGTGCTGGAACATGATCAATCGCTTTATATTTTAAACTGGCGAGATTATGTTTATGTGTTAAATAATGACGAACTACCTGTTGGTCGCTGTCGCCCGTGGCTAGGGCTGCTCGGATGGCTGACCTATGTTGGGTGAGACGTACCTTAATTTGGCACACGGTCTTCCCAACATAGTACAGCCCGCAAGGACAAATGATGACGTATATTACATATTTGCTGGTACAAGTCAATGGCCACTTTATGCTAAATCTCTTACCAGTATGGGGATGAGGTATAGAGTCTCCAACTACCAAATATGAACAAGTTGTACACCCTAAGCAGCGAAAACAGCCATTCTTTCTGCTAAGAGAATGTTTAAGAGTCTGACTGTCAAGAAAACCGGTAACATCTGTTTTTAACCAATAAATCTTTTAAGTTATTTCCTCGTACATAGCTTGGCCTGAGTCTACTTTTGTAAAAACAGCCTAAATCTGGGTCTGTGGCAACAATTTGCCATAACTCTTTTGCCTTTCTTAAAGTGTGAGGGCTTTGCGTGTTGTATTCATTCACCCAGGTCACCGTATTACCTTTACTGGTGGTCTGAGGGCTGGCATTACTCTGAAAGTTAGCTAACACTTTCTTGCGTGCCTTCAAAAGTTCCCTCATGGAATACCCCCTTTCTGAATTTTTTTTGTCATAACATCAAGTTGCTTGTCCCTTATAGTAGGGTTACTATTATTCCTGCATACCCTTAAAAGTTGTGAATAGGGCAGGCCGCGAATAGTTGCTTTTGGGTGGAAGCTGTCCGCATGTAATACTGTGTTATGGTCTGTGGGCTTGGTGTATAAAGACGTATGGATCTGACCCTCACTGAGTTCTATTTGGATGTCCAAAAAGCAGATTTTATGCTTATCTTTCGTGATGGTAAACTTTATCAGACTTATTCTGTTTGTCAATAATATCTTCCAACTTGCTGACCTCTTGTTGCCAAAATATCAGCAAGTCGTCTATATACCTATAGTATAGACACAGTGAGTTGGAAATAGACAAATCCTCAAAGAAAAGCCCTTTCTCGACCTCCCACATAAAGCAGTTGGCGAACGAGGGTGCGACAGAAGAACCCATCGCACACTCCGTTAGCTGTTGATAATTAGTACCACTGAACATAAAAAAATTATGTTCTAAAGTAAAAGCTAGCAGTGTCAGGAAAAGATCAATATCTGGTGTAAACGCTGGTTTACGTACAGGACTAAAGCAATACTTTAAAAAGTCATTTCATACACTTTAAATGAAGCCGCTGCGGCCGCTATACTTAATCCACAACCTACGTACCTATTACACCATTAGCGTACAGAGTCCCGTACCGTGTACGGACTTTGCGTACAAACGCCGTGCTGACTGTACAAAGTACACGCAGTGCGTACACACCCAAAGATACACCGTGAACCCTTAACAGCTATGCATGCAATAGTAATACACTTTAAACCTTAGCAGGGAAAGGAAAACACGACACCAGATTGTATTTAAACTGCTGGGTTCTGACACCACAACATACTATTACTGAAAGGGGGTTACAATCACAAAGCAATACAATACAAAAGAATAATGGCTACAGTCAATGGTACATACTTTTGGTTTCGCCTGCGCTTCCCGGTCCGGTCCTCAGTCATCAAGGGTGATGACCTTCAGAGTCTGTGATAGTGACCTGGCATGCAGCTGGCTTTACAGTAGATCAAAACATAATACAATAGACACTGTGTGCTCTTCTTCCATTGGTTCGGGGGTGGGACATATCCTGTGCACCGGGGATCATTGGTCAGCTCAAGAAGTGGGCGATGGCTAAGACTTGAGATGTGATTTCTGTTGTTTGCATCTGAGTTCCCGCCCCATGACCAGTTAAACCCATCACATTAATCATAAATAAATCTGGTATTATTAATAACTTAATGTGGTGATATATAATAATATTCTTATTCCCACCAGATTAATGTTTACGTGACTCTGAACAATATGATCCCACACATGATGATTATCTATTTCCATCCTCAAGATATACATATATCCACATATATCCATATACTCATATATATATATATATACACACACATACTCCTGCTATTACAATTTGTTAGGAATTCTATATATATATATATATATTTTTTTTAATGCTGTGTGCTCGGCACTCACACTGATAAGGTAGTATATGCTGCGGTGCCCTCCTGGAGGCGAAAACCTCTATACATAGGTAGTGGAAGAAGGCGGCACTCAAGCAGACGTATATTGCAGTATAAAATTGGTCAGTTTTAATCCACTGACCAATTTTATACTGCAATATACGTCTGCTTGAGTGCCGCCTTCTTCCACTACCTAAATATATACACTGCTCAAAAAAATAAAGGGAACACTAAAATAACACATCCTAGATCTGAATGAATGAAATATTCTTATTAAATACTTTGTTCTTTACATAGTTGAATGTGCTGACAACAAAATCACACAAAAATTATCAATGGAAATCAAATTTATTAACCCATGGAGGTCTGGATTTGGAGTCACCCTCAAAATTAAAGTGAAAAAACACACTACAGGCTGATCCAACTTTGATGTAATGTCCTTAAAACAAGTCAAAATGAGGCTCAGTAGTGTGTGTGGCCTCCACGTGCCTGTATTACCTCCCTACAATGCCTGGGCATGCTCCTGATGAGGTGGTGGATGGTCTCCTGAGGGATCTCCTCCCTGACCTGGACAAAAGCATTTGCCAACTCCTGGACAGTCTGTGGTGCAACTGTTTCGAGTTGGTGGATGGTGGATGGAGCGAGACATGATTTCCCAGATGTGCTCAATTGGATTCAGGTCTGGGGAACGGGCGGGCCAGTCCATAGCATCAATGTCTTCGTCTTGCAGGAACTGCTGACACACTCCAGCCACATGAGGTCTAGCATTGTCTTGCATTAGGAGGAACCCAGGGCCAACCGCACCAGCATATGGTCTCACAAGGGGTCTGAGGATCTTATCTCGGTACCTAATGGCAGTCAGGCTACCTCTGGCGAGCACATGGAGGGCTGTGCGGCCCCCCAAAGAAATGCCACCCCACACCATTACTGACCCACTGCCAAATCGGTCATGCTGGAGGATGTTGCAGGCAGCAGAACGTTCTCCTTGGCGTCTCCAGACTCTGTCACGTCTGTCACATGTGCTCAGTTAGAACCTGATTTCATCTGTGAAGAGCACAGGGCGCCAGTGGCGAATTTGCCAATCTTGGTGTTCTCTGGCAAATGCCAAACGTCCTGCACGGTGTTGGGCTGTAAGCACAACCCCGACCTGTGGACATCAGGCCCTCATACCACCCTCATGGAGTCTGTTTCTGATCGTTTGAGTAGACACATGCACATTTGTGGCTTGCTGGAGGTCATTTTGCAGGGCTCTGGCAGTGCTCCTCCTGATCCTCCTTGCACAATTGCGGAAATAGCGGTCCTGCTGCTGGGCTGTTGCCCTCCTACGGCCTCCTCCACAGCTCCTGATGTACTGGCCTGTCTCCTGGTAGCGCCTCCATGCTCTGGACACTACGCTGACAGACACAGCAAACCTTCTTGCCACAGCTCGCATTGATGTGCCATCCTGGATGAGCTGCACTACCTGAGCCCCTTGTGTGGGTTGTAGGGAGGTCATACAGGCACGTGGAGGCCACATACACTACTGAGCCTCATTTTGACTTGTTTTAAGGACATTACATCAAAGTTGGTTTAGCCTGTAGTGTGTTTTTCCACTTTAATTTTGAGGGTGACTCCAAATCCAGACCTCCATGGGTTAATAAATTTGATTTCCATTGATAATTTTTGTGTGATTTTGTTGTCAGCACATTCAACTATGTAAAGAACAAAGTATTTAATAAGAATATTTCATTCATTCAGATCTAGGATGTGCTATTTTAGTGTTCCCTTTATTTTTTTGAGCAGTGTATATATATATATATATATATATATATATATATATACATATACATACACACATCTCCAAGAGTTTAGACTATGAATGTTAATATCTCAGATTTCTAAATGTCTGGTTTGTATTTTTGTTAGCTATTGCTAATTGAGTTTCTCTCAGCCTAGGTTCCTGGGTATTGTCTCTTTGTTTGTTTTGTCTTCAGGTGAGACAATGACAATCCAGTACTTATTGCTTTCAATAGAAACTCGGCTACCCTAGTAAACAAAGGTGTTTGCCTTCTTCATAGAATTTCAAAGCTTAGTGTAAATAAGGCCATTGTATTTTAGTCTCTGGGAGTTTAATTTATGTGTGACCGATCTTCATGCTATTTAGAAGAGGAAGCAGACAGTGTGGGATTTATGCAATATATAGATTAGATTTATGATATGCCTTTGTGGCTTTTCCATGTGAGTACAAATTCCACTGTAATTACTCATACCACGCTCTAATGCGTAGGACCGCGGGAGCGACCATACGCAATTTGCGAATATGTGCACGCACAGCCGAATACGTACGCACACGGAGGCCATCTATGTGGTGTTTGTACATAATGTGTGTGTTGTAATATTTTCTGACTTCGACACTGGGCCCTGGTATAAACAATTGTCTGTAATTACCCATCTTACTGCTTCCAATCCTGCTTTGTGTGGTATGGACGTATACAAGCTAGGTACATCCAACGTAACTAGTGTAGTGTCCTCGGGAACTGCTTGCATAAGCCTTAATTTCTCTAACAAAGTGCCTGTATCTTTAAGATGTGTAAACGTATTTTGGATATAGGGTTGCAAAAACGTATCGAGATACACTGCAACCGGCTCGCACAGAGACCCACGGGCAGAGATGATAGGTCTACCCGGGGGGCTCTGCACGTTCTTTTGTATCTTGGGTAGCGTGTAAAATATCGGTAAAATAGGATAAGCGGTGGACAACTTTTCAAATAACCTGAGACAATAAACCATCATATTTTGCTTGTTTTAAAATGGCGTCTAATTTTGTTTGTAAGCTTGTGTAGGATCTTGATCAAGCCTACAATATGTTGCAGAATCACTCAATAAACGAGTGCATTCTGCAACATATACTGCCGTGTCCTGTATTACAATAGAGCCCCCCTTATCAGCTGATCTCACAAAAATGTCTTTACGACTTTGTAGCTGAGTGAGGGCTCCTCGCTCCTCCCAGGACAGGTTGTGTCTAATAGGCCCCTCATCCATGTCGATGCTGATCTGTGAAACTTATACGTATCAACTTTCCATTTAAAATGGTCTTGTCTGTTTGTAGGAAAGAATGAAAGTCCTTTGCTCAATAGCTGCTGTTCTTGTGCAGTGAGGACAAGTTGAAAATAGCATTTATTTGTTTCTCCCCGTCTTTCTTCTCTGCCTTCCTCCGTGATTAGGCCCCCCCCCCCCCTGCACGTTGGCCTCTTCCTCGGGCCCCTGCCTGGGTGCTTACACCTAAAGGTGTCATAGTAGATGGAACATTGGCTGGGTGCTGCCTAGAACATTGAAACTCTGCATACACGGGGAGCTCACCCCAGCGAAAGGCACCGAAGCTGGGAAATAGGTGTCTGGAGTGCCGGAAGATTCTTGCTCTCTCTCTCTCTATAGTTTTATATGCTTAATTATTTCTGTGCATCTTCATCACCAAGTACATCCATCAGCTTTTTATCACACATCAATATAGCAGCCAAACTACCATCTATAATTCAATGATGTCTTATACATAATGTGTCCATTGACCTCGGTTCCAATGTGGGCCCCGTTCAAGACATTCAACAGCATCTCCTTCTGCAATGTATTAAAGCAAGCTGTAAATGAATTACTCACCCCCAGTCCGCCTCTTGATCCATACTGATTGATGAAATAAAGACCAAAGTGGATGAATTGTTAAAATTAGGTTTGAATTATCGTTGGATTGATGATAATTTGGTTAAGGTATTAATGTTGAACATCCAGTGTGCCCACTTTTTTATAGTATAACCAAAGTCCATAAGTCACTCACAGCTCCTCCCGGATGCCCAATAGTGTCTGTGAGACATTCAGAGCTGCAACCATTAGCGCAATTTGTTGATTTGATACTCCAGCCGATTGTGGCACAAAGTGAAAGTTACATTAATGATACAACACATCTGTTGTCTAAATTGGGTAGGATCACGGATTTGCCTAAGGATGTTTTCATTGCCACAATGGATGTGGCATCACTGTATACAATGATTCCACAAAAGGGGCAAAAGCTGTACATGAAATTATTTCCATGACTGATTATGTCAAACCTCCTGTAAATGTTATTTGCGATTTGATCCTTTGTGTATTTGTAAATGACCATTTTCAATATGGTGACTCTTTTAAGGTGCAGAATGCTGGTACTGCGATGGGTTAAAATTTGGTGCCGATTTACGCCAATTTGTTCATGACGGAGTATGATTGTATATCTATCCCAAGTATATTCCCAGGTTTCTGCTCTACTTTAGGTTCATAGATGTTTGTGTTGATATTATGGCGTGCCCCACACTCATTTCAGAATATGGTATATGAGTTAAATTCTTTGAGCAGTCTAATAAGATTTACCAGTAGGACTGAGTTTGATAATATAGAGTTTCCTGATGTATCAATCTTTAGAAAGGATAATACTCTAGGTTCCACGCTATTTTGTAAAATCATGGGTCGCATTACATTATTATTTGTGACCAACCACCATCCCAGGGCACTTAAGGAGGGGCTACCTGTGTCACAGTTGGTATGGGTACTCCATAATAACTCAGAGGTTGATAGAGCTGAAATCCAAATGCAGGAGATGGCTGCACATTTTTTGGAGAGTGGATATTCTAATAGTCGAGAGCAAAGTCGATCTATAATCATATGGCTCAAAAACAACAAAAAAAGGTTGAAGAGAAACTTGTGCTCAACACGCAATTTAACAACTATGGGGTAAATTTACTAAGATTCGTATTTTCCCGTTTCAGGTCAAAGTTCAATCACGAATGACATCGAAAGTGTAAAACTGCAACTTTTTGAATTTGTTACGATGGATTTACTAAGCTGTCGTATTCGGGTTTTTCTTTTCTTCCGATGTCGATGTCATTCGTGTTTTTTTTGTGTTTTTTACGGCAGTGATTAGCAAAACACTGCCGACTTTTTTACAATTAATCTCGGCCGGATCTGTGTGATCCGTGCTGGGGTTCTATTTTTTTTTTTTTTTTAATTAAACACTGTAAAATTTAAAACAAAAATTGCGTGGGGTCCCCCCTCCTAAGCATAACCAGCCTCGGGCTCTTTGAGCCGATCCTGGTTGCAGAAATATGGGGAAAAAAATGACAGGGGTTCCCCCATATTTAAGCAACCAGCATCGGGCTCTGCGCCTGGTCCTGGTCCCAAAAATACGGGGGACAAAAAGAGTAGGGGTCCCCCGTATTTTTAAAACCAGCACCGGGCTCCACTAGCTGGACAGATAATGCCACAGCCGGGGGTCACTTTTATATAGTGCCCTGCGGCCGTGGCATCAAAAATCCAACTAGTCACTCCTGGCCGGGGTACCCTGGGGGAGTGGGGACCCCTTCAATCAAGGGGTCCCCCCCCCCAGCCACCCAAGGGCCAGGGGTGAAGCCCGAGGCTGTCCCCCCCCATCCAATGGGCTGCGGATGGGGAGGCTGATAGCCTTTGTTGTAAAAGAAAAGATATTGTTTTTAGTAGCAGTACTACAAGGCCCAGCAAGCCTCCCCCGCATGCTGGTACTTGGAGAACCACAAGTGCCAGCATGCGACGGAAAAACGGGCCCGCTGGTACCTGTAGTACTACTACTAAAAAAATACCCAAAAAAAAGACAAGACACACACACCGTGAAAGTATAATTTTATTACATACATACACACATACATACATACTTACCTTATGTTCCCACGCAGGTCGGTCCTCTTCTCCAGTAGAATCCAAGGGGTACCTGTTGAAGAAATTATACTCACGAGATCCAGGAGTCCAGGCTCCTCGGGATATCCAGGGGTAATCCACGTACTTGAAAAAAATAACAAAACGGACACTCGAGCCACGCACTAAAAGGGGATCCATGTTTGCACATGGATCCCCTTTTCCCGACTGCCAGAAAACCCACTCTGACTTCTGTCTAAGTGGGTTTCTTCAGCCAATCAGGGAGTGCCACGTTGTAGCACTCTCCTGATCGGCTGTGTGCTCCTGTACTGAGTGACAGGCGGCACACGGCAGTGTTACAATGTAGCGCCTATGCGCTCCATTGTAACCAATGCTGGGAACTTTCTTGCTCAGCGGTGACGTCACTTTAGGTCAACCGCAGGGCAGAAAGTTCCCATCATTGGTTACAATGTAGCGCATAGGCGCTACATTGTAACACTGCCGTGTGCTGCCTGTCAGTGAGGACAGGAGCACACAGCTGATCAGGAGAGTGCTACAACGTGGCGCTCCCTGATTGGCTGAAGAAACCCACTTAGACAGAAGTCAAAGTGGGTTTCTGGCATTCGTGGAAAGGTGACCCATGTGCAAACATGGGTCCCCTTTCAGTTCGTGGTCGGGACACAGTTTTTTTTTTTTTCCAAGTACGTGGATTACCCCTGGATTTCCCGAGGAGCCTGGACCCCTGGATCTCGTGAGTATAATTTCTTCAACAGGTACCCCTTGGATTCTACTGGAGAAGAGGACCGACCTGCGTGGGAACTTAAGGTAAGTATGTATGTATGTGTGTATGTATGTAATAAAATTATACTTTCACGGTGTGTGTGTCTTGTCTTTTTTGGGGTATTTTTTTAGTAGTAGTACTACAGGTACCAGCGGGCCCGTTTTTCCATCGCATGCTGGTACTTGTGGTTCTCCAAGTACCAGCATGCGGGGGAGGCTTGCTGGGCCTTGTAGTACTGCTACTAAAAACAATATCTTTTCTTTTACAACAAAGGCTATCAGCCTCCCCATCCGCAGCCCATTGGATGGGGGGGACAGCCTCGGGCTTCACCCCTGGCCCTTGGGTGGCTGGGGGGGGGGACCCCTTGATTGAAGGGGTCCCCACTCCCCCAGGGTACCCCGGCCAGGAGTGACTAGTTGGATTTTTGATGCCACGGCCGCAGGGCACTATATAAAAGTGACCCCCGGCTGTGGCATTATCTGTCCAGCTAGTGGAGCCCGGTGCTGGTTTTAAAAATACGGGGGACCCCTACTCTTTTTGTCCCCCGTATTTTTGGGACCAGGACCAGGCGCAGAGCCCGATGCTGGTTGCTTAAATATGGGGGAACCCCTGTCATTTTTTTTCCCATATTTCTGCAACCAGGATCGGCTCAAAGAGCCCGAGGCTGGTTATGCTTAGGAGGGGGGACCCCACGCAATTTTTTTTGAAAAAATAAGCACTTTCCCACCCCTTCCCACTGATATACATGCACGGATCTCATGGATCCGTGCATGCCTATCCAATCACGAATAAAAAAAAAAGGTCTGTTTTTTTTTAGCACTTTTTTACGAGTTGTAATTTTTCACGGCAGTGTTTGTTTGTTTTTTGCTTTGCACTTCTTAGTAAATGACCGAGATTCATACTTAAACAGCCGCGTTTTGACCGATGGTGTATTCATCCGTAATTTTTTACTTGGACTTGCAAAAAATTACGAATGCCCTCATCTCTGCCGTGATTAGTGTTTAGTAAATTACCGAGATGACACTTTGATGAAAAAACGGCATCTCGGTCAAAATCGGGAGCTTAGTAAATTTCCCCCTATGCATCAACATTTGCAAAGTCGGTGAAAAAACATTGGCCTTTAATATGGAGTGATACCAGTTTGAAGAGCTTGGATAAACCTCTGTTATTTGCTTTTAAAAGAGGGACAAATCTTAACCAATTTTTAATGAAGCCACTAAAGAATTTTTGCAAGAAGGAAAGTGAAACCTGGTTGAGGCACAAAAAGACCAGATGTTTCCTATGCCTTGGGTGTACAACCTGTGGTGGTATGTTGGCAGCTAAGGAATTCGGCCATGCACACACAGGGGTGAAGACTGCCCTTAAATATTTGCTCATGTGCATGTCATCTTTTGTGATTCATGTAAGGATGTGTCCAAGTGGACAATATTACATTGGTTAGACATCAAGAAGTTTTAGGGAACAAATGGCCAATCATAGGCGGTCAATCAGACATGCCTTTGAGGAGGGCCACAGTGATAAACCAGTGGCCCGCCATTTTATGCAAAAAGGACATCAGGTGGCGATGTTAAAATCTACACTCATCGACCAGGTGCCTAAACTTGAAAGAGGTGGAGACAAGGAAAAATAGTTATTACAGACAGAACCTCAATGGATTTATAAGCTTTATACAAATTGCCCCTAGGGTATTGAATGAGAACTTTAATTAAAAATTTTTCCTTTAGTAACATAGTAACTAAGGTTGAAAAAAGACAATTGTCCATCAAGTTCAACCTATCTGTGGTCTCCTATGCAGTCTTATTATAGGAATAGTTATTTTTATATTAGGACTAGTTAAATTAACTATAATGTGTGCCTAGGGTTAACAGTAAATATTGAACTCTATAATAGAGCAGTGGAAGTTATATATACATAGGGATATACATTAATCGTGTATTGTGTGTTTATGTACTTTTGTCTTATTGTGTTATATTGTGTATTATGTAATGTTAGTGAACTTGTACTAAATGACTCATGTATCCCCCAGAGCACAGTAGTGATGTGCACCGGACATTTTTCGGGTTTTGTGTTTTGGTTTTGGATTCGGTTCCGCAGCCGTGTTTTGGATTCGGACGCGTTTTGGCAAAACCTCACCGAAATTTTTTTGTCGGATTCGGGTGTGTTTTGGATTCGGGTGTTTTTTACAAAAAACCCTAAAAAACAGCTTAAATCATAGAATTTGGGGGTCATTTTGATCCCATAGTTTTATTAACCTCAATAACCATAATTTCCACTCATTTCCAGTCTATTCTGAACACCTCACACCTCACAATATTATTTTTAGTCCTAAAATTTGCACCGAGGTCGCTGGATGGCTAAGCTAAGCGACACAAGTGGCCGACACAAACACCTGGCCCATCTAGGAGTGGCACTGCAGTGTCAGGCAGGATGGCACTTCAAAAAAATAGTCCCCAAACAGCACATGATGCAAAGAAAAAAAGAGGCGCACCAAGGTCGCTGTGTGACTAAGCTAAGCGACACAAGTGGCCGACACAAACACCTGGCCCATCTAGGAGTGGCACTGCAGTGTCAGGCAGGATGGCACTTCAAAAAAATTGTCCCCAAACAGCACATGATGCAAAGAAAAAAAGAGGCGCACCAAGGTCGCTGTGTGACTAAGCTAAGCGACACAAGTGGCCGACACAAACACCTGGCCCATCTAGGAGTGGCACTGCAGTGTCAGGCAGGATTGTCCCCAAACAGCACATGATGCAAAGAAAAATTAAAGAAAAAAGAGGTGCAAGATGGAATTGTCCTTGGGCCCTCCCACTCACCCTTATGTTGTATAAACAGGACATGCACACTTTAACAAACCCATAATTTCAGCGACAGGGTCTGCCACACGACTGTGACTGAAATGACTGGTTGGTTTGGGCCCCCACCAAAAAAAGAAGCAATCAATCTCTCCTTGCACAAACTGGCTCTACAGAGGCAAGATGTCCACCTCATCATCATCCTCCGATTCCTCACCCCTTTCACTGTGTACATCCCCCTCCTCACAGATTATTAATTCGTCCCCACTGGAATCCACCATCTCAGGTCCCTGTGTACTTTGTGGAGGCAATTGCTGCTGGTGAATGTCTCCACGGAGGAATTGATTATAATTCATTTTGATGAACATCATCTTCTCCACATTTTCTGGAAGTAACCTCGTACGCCGATTGCTGACAAGGTGAGCATCTGCACTAAACACTCTTTCGGAGTACACACTGGAGGGAGGGCAACTTAGGTAGAATAAAGCAAGTTTGTGCAAGGGCCTCCAAATTGCCTCTTTTTCCTGCCAGTATACGTACGGACTGTCTGACGTGCCTACTTGGATGCGGTCACTCATATAATCCTCCACCATTCTTTCAATGGTGAGAGAATCATATGAAGTGACAGTAGACGACATGTCAGTAATTGTTGGCAGGTCCTTCAGTCCGGACCAGATGTCAGCACTCGCTCCAGACTGCCCTGCATCACCGCCAGCGGGTGGGCTCGGAATTCTTAGCCTTTTCCTCGCACCCCCAGTTGCGGGAGAATGTGAAGGAGGAGATGTTGACGGGTCACGTTCCGCTTGACTTGACAATTTTGTCACCAGCAGGTCTTTGAACCTCTGCAGACTTGTGTCTGCCGGAAAGAGAGATACAATGTAGGTTTTAAATCTAGGATCGAGCACGGTGGCCAAAATGTAGTGCTCTGATTTCAACAGGTTGACCACCCGTGAATCCTGGTTAAGCGAATTAAGGGCTCCATCCACAAGTCCCACATGCCTAGCGGAATCGCTCTGGTTTAGCTCCTCCTTCAATGTCTCCAGCTTTTTCTGCAAAAGCCTGATGAGGGGAATGACCTGACTCTGGCTGGCAGTGTCTGAACTGACTTCACGTGTGGCAAGTTCAAAGGGTTGCAGAACCTTGCACAACGTTGAAATCATTTTCCACTGCGTTTGAGTCAGGTGCATTCCCCCTCCTTTGCCTATATCGTGGGCAGATGTATAGGCTTGAATGGCCTTTTGCTGCTCCTCCATATAGAGGGTTGAATTCCACCTCGTTACCACCTCTTGCTTCAGATGATGGCAGGGCAGGTTCAGGAATGTTTGGTGGTGCTCCAGTCTTCTGTACGCGGTGGCTGAATGCCGAAAGTGGCCCCAATTCTTCGGGCCACCGACAGCATCTCTTGCACGCCCCTGTCGTTTTTTAAATAATTCTGCACCACCAAATTCAATGTATGTGCAAAACATGGGACGTGCTGGAATTTGCCCAGATGTAATGCATGCACAATATTGCTGGCATTGTCCGATGTCACAAATCCCCAGGAGAGTCCAATTGGGGTAAGCCATTCTGCGATGATGTTCCTCAGTTTCCGTAAGAGGTTGTCAGCTGTGTGCCTCTTCTGGAAAGCGGTGATACAAAGCGTAGCCTGCCTAGGAACGAGTTGGCGTTTGCGAGATGCTGCTACTGGTGCCGCCGCTGCTGTTCTTGCTGCGGGAGGCAATACATCTACCCAGTGGGCTGTCACAGTCATATAGTCCTGAGTCTGCCCTGCTCCACTTGTCCACATGTCCGTGGTTAAGTGGACATTGGGTACAACTGCATTTTTTGGGACACGACTAGGGAGTCTTTTTCTGAGGTCTGTGTACATTTTCGGTATCGCCTGCCTAGAGAAATAGAACCTAGATGGTATTTGGTACTGGGAACACAGTACCTCAATCAAGTCTCTAGTTGGCTCTGAATTAACGGTGGATACCGGAACCACGTTTCTCACCGCCAAGGCTGCCAAGGCCTGAGTTATCTGCTTTGCAGCAGGATGACTGCTGTGATATTTCATCTTCCTCGCAAAGGACTGTTGGACAGTCAATTGCTTACTGGAAGTAGTACAAGTGGTCTTCCGACTTCCCCTCTGGGATGACGATCGACTCCCAGCAGCTACAACAGCAGCGCCAGCAGCAGTAGGCGTTACACTCAAGGATGCATCGGAGGAATCCCAGGCAGGAGAGGACTCGTCAGACTTGCCAGTGACATGGCCTGCAGGACTATTGGCTTTCCTGGGTAAGGAGGAAATTGACACTGAGGGAGTTGGTGGTGTGGTTTGTAGGAGCTTGGTTACAAGAGGAAGGGATTTAGTGGTCAGTGGACTGCTTCCGCTGTCACCCAAAGTTTTTGAACTTGTCACTGACTTATGATGAATGCGCTGCAGGTGACATATAAGGGAGGATGTTCCGAGGTGGTTAACGTCCTTACCCCTACTTATTACAGCTTGACAAAGGCAACACACGGCTTGACACCTGTTGTCCGCATTTGTGTTGAAATAATTCCACACTGAAGAGCTGATTTTTTTTTGTATTTTGACCAGGCATGTTAATGGCCATATTCGTCTCACGGACAACAGGTGTCTCCCCGGGTGCCTGACTTAAACAAACCACCTCACCATCAGAATCCTCCTTGTCAATTTCCTCCCCAGCGCCAGCAACACCCATATCCTCATCCTGGTGTACTTCAACAGTGACATCTTCAATTTGACTATCAGGAACTGGACTGCGGGTGCTCCTTCCAGCACTTGCAGGGGGCGTGCAAATGGTGGAAGGCGCAAGCTCTTCCCGTCCAATGTTAGGAAGGTCAGGCATCGCAACCGACACAATTGGACTCTCCTTGGGGATTTGTGATTTAGAAGAACGCACAGTTCTTTGCTGTGCTTTTGCCAGTTTAAGTCTTTTAATTTTTCTAGCGAGAGGATTAGTGCTTCCATCCTCATGTGAAGCTGAACCACTAGCCATGAACATAGGCCAGGGCCTCAGCCGTTCCTTGCCACTCTGTGTCGTAAATGGCATATTGGCAAGTTTACGCTTCTCCTCAGACGCTTTTAATTTTGATTTTTGAGTCATTTTACTGAACTTTTGTTTTTTGGATTTTACATGCTCTCTACTATGACATTGGGCATCGGCCTTGGCAGACGACGTTGATGGCATTTCAACGTCTCGGCCACGACTAGTGGCAGCAGCTTCAGCACGAGGTGGAAGTGGTTCTTGATCTTTCCCTATTTTAACCTCCACATTTTTGTTCTCCATTTTTTAATGTGTGGAATTATATGCCAGTAACTATCAATAGCAATGGCCTACTACTATATATACTGCGCACAACTGAAATGCACCACAGGTATGGATGGATAGTATACTTGACGACACAGAGGTAGGTAAAGCAGTGGCCTTCCGTACCGTACTGCTATATATACTGGTGGTCACTGTCAGCAATCTGCAAAACTAAAATGCACCACAGGTATAGAATGTAGATGGATAGTATACTTAATGACGACACAGAGGTAGGTACAGCAGTGGCCTTCCGCACCGTATTGCTATATATAGTATACTGGTGGTCACTGTGTCAGCAAACTGCAAAACTAAAATGCACCACAGGTATAGAATGTAGATGGATAGTATACTTAATGACGACACAGAGGTAGGTACAGCAGTGGCCTTCCGTACTGCTATATATAGTATACTGGTGATCACTGTGTCAGCAAACTGCAAAACTAAAATGCACCACAGGTATAGAATGTAGATGGATAGTATACTTAATGACGACACAGAGGTAGGTACAGCAGTGGCCTTCCGTACCATACTGCTATATATAGTATACTGGTGGTCACTGTGTCAGCAAACTGCAAAACTAAAATGCACCACAGGTATAGAATGTAGATGGATAATATACTTAATGACGACACAGAGGTAGGTACAGCAGTGGCCTTCCGTACTGCTATATATAGTATACTGATGGTCACTGTGTCAGCAAACTGCAAAACTAAAATGCACCACAGGTATAGAATGTAGATGGATAGTATACTTAATGACGACACAGAGGTAGGTACAGCAGTGGCCTTCTGCACCGTATTGCTATATATAGTATACTGGTGGTCACTGTGTCTGCAAACTGCAAAACTAAAATGCACCACAGGTATAGAATGTAGATGGATAGTATACTTAATGACGACACAGAGGTAGGTACAGCAGTGGCCTTCCGTACTGCTATATATAGTATACTGGTGATCACTGTGTCAGCAAACTGCAAAACTAAAATGCACCACAGGTATAGAATGTAGATGGATAGTATACTTAATGACGACACAGAGGTAGGTACAGCAGTGGCCTTCCGTACCATACTGCTATATATAGTATACTGGTGGTCACTGTGTCAGCAAACTGCAAAACTAAAATGCACCACAGGTATAGAATGTAGATGGATAATATACTTAATGACGACACAGAGGTAGGTACAGCAGTGGCCTTCCGTACTGCTATATATAGTATACTGGTGGTCACTGTGTCAGCAAACTGCAAAACTAAAATGCACCACAGGTATAGAATGTAGATGGATAGTATACTTAATGACGACACAGAGGTAGGTACAGCAGTGGCCTTCCGTACTGCTATATATAGTATACTGGTGGTCACTGTGTCAGCAAACTGCAAAACTAAAATGCACCACAGGTATAGAATGTAGATGGATAGTATACTTAATGACGACACAGAGGTAGGTACAGCAGTGGCCTTCCGTACCGTACTGCTATATATAGTATACTGGTGGTCACTGTGTCAGCAAACTGCAAAACTAAAATGCACCACAGGTATAGAATGTAGATGGATAGTATACTTAATGACGACACAGAGGTAGGTACAGCAGTCGCCTTCCATACTGCTATATATAGTATACTGGTGGTCACTGTGTCAGCAAACTGCAAAACTAAAATGCACCACAGGTATAGAATGTAGATGGATAGTATACTTAATGATGACACAGAGGTAGGTACAGCAGTGGGCTTCCGTACCGTACTGCTATATATAGTATACTGGTGGTCACTGTGTCAGCAAACTGCAAAACTAAAATGCACCACAGGTATAGAATGTAGATGGATAGTATACTTAATGACGACACAGAGGTAGGTACAGCAGTGGCCTTCCGTACTGCTATATATAGTATACTGGTGGTCACTGTGTCAGCAAACTGCAAAACTAAAATGCACCACAGGTATAGAATGTAGATGGATAGTATACTTAATGACGACACAGAGGTAGGTACAGCAGTGGCCTTCCGTACTGCTATATATAGTATACTGGTGGTCACTGTGTCAGCAAACTGCAAAACTAAAATGCACCACAGGTATAGAATCTAGATGGATAGTATACTTAATGACGACACAGAGGTAGGAACAGCAGTGGCCTACTGTACCGTAATGCTATATATTATATACTGGTGGTCACTGTGTCAGCAAAACTCTACACTGTACTCCTCCTATACAATATTATACTGGTGGTCCCCAGTCCCCACAATAAAGCAGCACACTGAGCACAGATATGGAGTGTTTTTCAGGCAGAAAACGTATTCTGGTGGTCACTGTCAGCAAAACTCTGCACTGTACTCCTGCTATATAATACAGCTGCTCCCCAGTCCCCGCAATTAAGCAGTGTGAGCACAGATATATGCAGCACACTGAGCACAGATATGGAGCGTTTTTTTCAGGCAGGAACGGATAACTGGTGGTCACTGATCAGCAAAACTCTGCACTGTACTCCTCCTATAATATACAGCTGCTCCCCAGCCCTCCCCACAATTAAGCAATAGTGCACAATCAAGTTCAACAATAACGGAGAGGACGCCAGCCACGTCCTCTCCCTAACATTTCCAATTCACGAGTGAAAATGGCGGTGACGCGCGGCTGCTTATACAGAATCCGAATCTCGCGAGAATCCGATAGCGGGATGATGACGTTCGGGCGCGCTCGGGTTAACCGAGCCATACGGGAGAATCCGAGTATGCCTCGGACCCGTGTAAAACGGGTGAAGTTCGGGGGGGTTTGGTTTCCGAGAAACCGAACCCGCTCATCACTACGTAGAGATGTGCGGCGGGCACTTTTCGTGTTTTGTGTTTTGGTTTTGGTTCTAATTCCATTTTCGTGTTTTGGTTTTGGCTTGGTTTTGCCAAAACCACCCTTTCGTGTTTTGGTTTTGGATCTGGATGATTTTTGGAAAAAACATAAAAACAGCTAAAATCACAGAATTTGGGGGTAATTTTGCTCCTACAGTATTATTAACCTCAATAACAATCATTTCCACTCATTTACAGTCTATTCTGAACACCTCACACCTCACAATATTGTTTCTAGGCCTAAAAGTTGCACCAAGGTGGCTGTATGACTAAGCTAAGCGGCACAAACACTTGGCCCATCTAGGAGTGGCACTGCAGTTGCAGACAAGATGGCACTATTCAAAAACTAGTCCCCAAACAGTACATGATGCAAAGAAGAAAAATAGGTGCAATGAGGTAGCTGGATGGCCAAGCTAAGCGACACAAGTGTGTGGTACAAACACCTGGCCCATTTTGGAGTGGAACTGCAGTTACAGACAGGATGGCAGATTTAAAAAATAGGCCCCAAACAGCACATAATGCAAAGAAGAAAAAGAGGTGCTATGAGGTAGCTGTATGACTAAGCTAAGCGACACAAGTGTATTGTTACGTTCCGGATGCTCAGAACTGGAGAAATGTAGTGATGCGAGTACAGAGCACCAGAACGTGACGCTGAACTAAGGAGAGGTATAGGAATAGCCCCTAGCACCCTACCTCCGTTGTCTTACCCGTGTGGTCGACTCACGCCTGAATGACTATGGTTTCTTGGGCCCACGGCAGCCGCGTTTGAAGGGCGGATTAGGTCTGCCCAACTCCGTTGCCCCCAGGTCTTAGAGAGAGACAAAGCATGAACCGAGACAGGGTAATAACAAGGGGACCTCTAACTAAAACAAACAGTGGCTAGGGGCTACTAACAACCCTAAAACTAAAGGTATGTGCTGCACGCCGCCAAGGAAAAAGGACAACAAAAGATACCACTGTCCGTTCCCCCACACGGCACCGCCGAGTTCCTGGGAGGACAGTGAAAAGCGGAAACCTCCGCAAAAACCTCCAACACAAAAGTAATACAAAGTTAAAGTAGCCTAGGCCGCAACTCGCGGCAGAAGCTGCTACTCACAAAACCGGGAGAGAACCCCAAATAACGAGAACCCTTGGATGACTGCAACAGGTTCGTTTTGGACAGGAAGGATTCCCAGGACCGGCTTCAGAACTCCAGGACTCGGGAGCACAGGGAGCAGGAACGACCAGATACAGCTAAATCAGGAACAGACGTTACCAGGCAGGAACAGCATGCAGGAAGCTATCACCGGCGTCTGTGTGAGGCACTGAGGAGGCATATAACAGGGAACCCTCCAATGGCAGTGCAGAGCCTGATTGATGAATGTCGTGCAGCTGCCTTGCTGCACGAGCAGGGGAGAACAGATGTGAGTACTCTCATGGCAACGGGGAACGCGGTCCGCCAGTGGCGTCCCCGTTGCCATGGACCCGGCGGCCCTGGGCGCACGGCGTTCTAGCGTTGCCAGGGACCCGGCGGCTATCGCGCGCATGGCGTCCCGGCGTTGCTAGGCGCCGTGCGGGAGCATACAGAGCGAGAGGCGCGGCGGCCGTGACCGCTGCTCGGTCAGAGCGCGGACAAAAACCGCTGCGCCTAACAGTACCCCCCCCTTGAGGAGGGGTTAAAGAACCCCTAGAGCCGGGTTTCTGAGGAAACTCCTGAAAGAATATCTTCTTAAGTTTAGGAGCATGTAAATCCTTATCCAACACCCAAGACCTTTCTTCAGGGCCATAACCTTTCCAGTGGACCAAAAAATAAAGCCGGCCACGAGCAAGCTTAGAATCTAAAACCTTCTCCACCAGGAACTCTTGTTGACCCTGAACATCCACCGGAAGTCTACCCTGGGAAATCTTCCGGGGGAACCTCCTGGAAACAATATATTTCTTCAAAAGAGAGCAGTGGAAAGTGTTGCCAACTTTAAGTGATTTAGGCAACCGCTGCCGAAAAGCCACTGGATTGACTTTCTTGACAATAAGAAACGGTCCAATAAATTTGGGTCCCAATCTAGCCGAGGGTTGTCGGAGCTTGATGTTACGGGTTGACAACCACACCTTATCTCCCACCTTAAGAGTGCACGGGCGTCGGAACCTATCCGAAAAAAATTTCTCTCGGAAGGCAGCCTTCTTCAGGGCAAGGTGCACCTTTTTCCAAATTATTCTGAGGCGGGAAGTTAAGGTCAACGAAGAGCCTGGAAAATGAGGATAAAAGGAATTGGCTCTAGGATAAAAGCCCAGGACCGAAAAGAAAGGAGACTCCTTGGTGGAAGAATGGCAAGAGTTATTATAGGCAAACTCGGCCAAAGGAAGAAATTCAGACCAATCATTCTGAAGTTTGGCCGAATACAGCCGTAAATACTGCTTTAATGACTGATTAACACGTTCAGTTTGTCCGTTAGACTGTGGATGGTATCCAGATGTTAAAGAGAGCTTCATATTTAATGAGGCACAAAAACGTTTCCAGAAACGGGCAATGAATTGTGGTCCCCGGTCAGAGACAATATCCATGGGTAAACCATGGAGCCTGAAGACATGGCGGAGAAACAAAACTGCCAAAACTTGAGCAGAGGGTAATCTGGGAAGAGCAATGAAGTGGGCCATCTTACTAAAATGGTCTACCACCACCCAAATGACCCGGAATCCAGATGAAAGAGGAAGGTCCACCACAAAATCCATGGAAATGTGTGACCATGGCCTAAAAGGGATGGCTAAAGGCATGAGTTGCCCGACTGGCAACGATCGGGATATCTTGTGCTGAGCGCAGACCTGACAAGAAAGGACAAATTCCCTTACGTCCTTGGAAAGATTAGGCCACCACACCGAGCGAGAAATTAATTCCAAGGTTTTAGTAACACCCGGATGACCGGAAACTTTGTTATCATGAAACTCAGCTAGAACAGTGCCTCTCAGAATTTCAGGGACGAAGAGACGGTCCGCAGGAGTAACTTTGGGAGCCTGCTGCTGAAGCTGGACTAGCTGTGTAAATAAATCCTGTGTGAGGCCTGCCCGGATGACAGACGACGGAACTATGGGGGTAGTAGCCGGATGGTTATTGTGAACCGGAAGAAAACAACGTGACAAGGCATCAGCTTTTGTATTCTTGGAACCGGGCCTGAAGGTGATAATAAACCTGAAATGAGTAAAAAACAGCGCCCAACGTGCCTGTCGAGCATTAAGCCGTTTAGCTGACTCAATATACTGCAGGTTCTTGTGGTCAGTAAACACTGTAATGGTATGCCTAGCTCCTTCCAGCCAATGCCTCCACTCCTCGAAAGCCCATTTAACTGCCAACAATTCTCGATTACCAACATCATAGTTGGATTCTGCGGAGGAGAATTTCCTGGACATGAAGGCACAAGGGTGTAATTCCTGAGACTCCGGGTCTTCCTGAGAAAGGATAGCCCCCACTCCAACCTCTGAGGCATCTACCTCGACAATAAAGGGGAGCTCCGGGTTGGGGTGCCTGAGAACAGGAGCTGAGACAAAGGCCTGCTTTAAGGCCAGAAAGGCAGATACGGCTTCAGGCGACCAATTGGAAGGGTCCGCTCCTTTCTTAGTCAATGCTACTATAGGAGCGACCAAATCAGAGAAGGTATGAATAAAACGCCTATAATAATTTGCAAACCCTAAAAAGCGCTGAATTGCTTTTAAGTTCGTGGGTTGTGCCCAATTTAGGATGGCCTGGAGTTTTTTTGGTTCCATGAAAAACCCCTTGGGAGAAATAATATACCCCAGGAAGGACACTTCTGTGATGTGGAAATCACATTTCTCCAGTTTGGCGTATAAATGATTCTCCCGTAATTTTTGAAGGACCAGTCGCACATGGGTAATATGTTGTTCAACAGACTCAGAGTAAATCAAAATGTCGTCTAAATAAACGACTACGAACTTTCCTAGGAAGTCACGAAGGACGTCATTAATGAGATCTTGAAATACCGCAGGAGCATTTGACAGCCCAAACGGCATCACCAGGTATTCATAATGACCTGACTGTGTGCTGAAAGCCGTCTTCCACTCATCCCCAGATTTTATTCGGATGAGATTGTAAGCCCCTCTAAGATCGATCTTGGAGAAGATAACGGCAGACCGGAGCTGATCAAACAGTACTGAAATCAATGGCAAGGGGTAGGTGTTTTTAACAGAAATTTTATTCAGAGCCCGAAAATCAATACATGGTCTGAGCGACCCATCTTTTTTCTCAACAAAAAAGAACCCTGCACTTAATGGAGATTTCGAGGGCCTAATGAAGCCTTTTTTTTAGGCTCTCCTGAATATAATCATTCATTGCCGTGGTTTCCGGACAGGGCATATAATCTCCCCTTAGCTAAAGAGGCACCGGGAACTAAATCAATAGCGCAGTCATAGGACCGATGGGGAGGCAGTACATCCGCATTACCCTTGGAGAAAACATCGGCAAAGTCCTGATATTCCAAAGGAATAAGTTCTGGGGTGACTGCCGGGAAATACACTCCTTAACACAAAAGGGACCACATTGGGAAATCTCCCCAGACCGCCAATCTATGGTGGGATTATGAAAGGCAAGCCAGGGGTGACCCAAAACTATGGGGACAGCCGGACAATGGGTAAGGTAAAATTCAATTTTCTCTGAATGTAGGGCCCCCACTGTCAGTTGTACTGGAGGTGTGCGGTGAGTGATAACCCCATTAAAAAGCGGACCACCATCCAAGCCGTGCATGGTGATACGTTTATGCAAGGGTATCTGTGGAACGCCTAAAGCCTGAGCCCAACCAAGATCCATGAAATTTCCCGCAGCTCCACTGTCGACGAAGGCCGACACTAACGAACTGAGGCTACCAAAGGAAATTTTTACAGGAACTAATAAGGAATCATTAGAGGAGATTAACTGCAGACCCAAGTGAACCCCCTCACTACTCACTTGGTCAGAGCGTTTCCCTGCTTATTCGGGCAATTACGTGCGATATGTCCCTTGCCACCACAATACAAACAAAGACCAGAATTTAGCCTTCTGGTTCTTTCCTCTGGGGACTGCCGGGAGAGACCCATTTGCATGGGCTCCTCGATGTCCTCTGGAAAAGTATATACACATGGACTAGGCCTAAAAGTAACTCCTCTTTCAGCCCTCCGCTCTCGGAGACGACGATCAATTTTAATAGCGAGCTCCATGAGTTTGTCTAGAGTCTCAGGAGCGGGGTACTGAAGGAGACTGTCTTTAATAACTTCAGACAAACCGAGGCGAAACTGACTGTGCAGGGCCGGGTCATTCCAGCCACAGTCGTTCGACCAACGGCGAAACTCGGTACAATACGCCTCTGCTGGATTTTTCCCTTGCTTAAGTGCACGCAGGTGGCTCTCAGCTGATGCTTCTCTATCAGGATCATCATACAAAAGGCCTAAGGACTTAAAAAAGGCATCTACTGATAGCAAGGCAACATCATCCGCTCTTAGCCCAAAAGCCCAGGTCTGTGGATCACCTTGGAGTAATGACATCACAATCCCGACCCGTTGAGACTCAGTACCAGAGGAACGGGGCCTTAAACGAAAATAAAGCTTACAATCTTCCTTAAAATTAAAAAAATCCTTTCGGTTACCCGAAAAACGGTCAGGTAAATGCATTTTTGGTTCTGGAACCATACTCGGGGAGGGATCTTCCTGCGATCTCACCCGAAGAGTAAGGTCCTGAACCATCTGAGTTAGTTCCTGAATCTGGTTGGCCAAAAGCTGGCTGGGATTTGGACCTAAAACTGCCGCATTCATGAGGCCGAATTTCTAGGCCCACCAATACAAAAGAAAAAATTAACTCTTTTTTTTTTTTTTATGGCCGTTGATAATGTTACGTTCCTGATGCTCAGAACTGGAGAGATGTAGTGATTCGAGTTCAGAGCACCAGAACATGACGCTGAACTAAGGAGAGGTACGGGAATAGCCCCTAGCACCCTACCTCCGTTGTCTTACCCGTGTGGTCGACTCACGCCTGAATGACTATGGTTTCTTGGGCCCACGGCAGCCGCGTTTGAAGGGCGGATTAGGTCTGCCCAACTCCGATGCCCCCAGGTCTTAGAGAGAGACAAAGCGTGAACCGAGACAGGGTAATAACAAGGGGACCTCTAACTAAAACAAACAGAAGCTAGGGGCTACTAAATACCCTAAAACTAAAGGTATGTGCGGCACGCCGCCAAGGAAAAAGGACAGAGAACCCCAAATAACGAGAACCCTCGGATGTCTGCAACAGGTTCGTTTTGGACAGGAAGGATTCCCAGGACCGGCTTCAGAACTCCAGGACTCGGGAGCACAGGGAGCAGGATCGACCAGATACAGCTAAATTAGGAACAAACGTTACCAGGCAGGAACAGCATGCAGGAAGCTATCACTGGCGTCTGTGTGAGGCACTGAGGAGGCATATAACAGGGAACCCTCCAATGGCAGTGCAGAGCCTGATTGGTGAATGTCGTGCAGCTGCCTTGCTGCACGAGCAGGGGAGAACAGATGTGAGTACTCTCATGGCAACGGGGAACGCGGTCCGCCTGTGGCGTCCCCGTTGCCATGGACCCGGCGGCCCTGGGCGCACGGCGTCCTAGTGTTGCCAGGGACCCGGCCGCTATCGCGCGCACGGCATCCCGGCGTTGCTAGGCGCCGTGCGGGAGCATACAGAGCGAGAGGCGCGGCGGCCGTGACCGCTGCTCTGTCAGAGAGCAGACAAAAACCGCCGCGCCTAACATGTGTGGCACAAACACCTGGCCCATCTAGGAGTGGCACTGCAGTGTCAGACAGGATGGCAGATTTAAAAATAGGCCCCAAACAGCACATGATGCAAAGAAGAAAAAGAGGTACAATGAGGTAGCTGGATGGCCAAGCTAAGCGACACAAGTGTGCGGCACAAACACCTGGGCCATCTAGGAGTAGCACTGCAGTTACAGACAGGATGGCACTTAAAGAAACTAGTCCCCAAACAGCACATGATGCAAAGAAGAAAAAGAGGTGCAAGATGGAATTGTCCTTGGGCCCTCCCACCCACCGTTATGTTGTATAAACAGGACGTGCACACTTTAACAAACCAATAATTTCAGCGACAGGGTCTGCCACACGAATGTGGCTGAAATGACTGGTTTGTTTGGGCCCCCACCAAAAAAGAAGCAATCAATCTCTCCTTGCACAAACTGGCTCTACAGAGGCAAGATGTCCACCTCATCATCATCCTCCGATTCCTCACCCTTTTTACCGTATACATCCTCCTCACTGAGTGTTAATTCGTCCCCACTGGAATCCACCATCACAGGTCCCTGTGTACTTTCTGGAGGCAATTGCTGGTAAAGGTCTTCCCAGAGGACTTTATTAATCATTTTAATGAACATCATCTTCTCCACATTTTGTGGAAGTAACCTCCTACGCTGATCACTGACACGGTTACCGGCTGCACTAAACATTCTTTCGGAGTACACACTGGAGGGGGGGGGGCAACTTACGTAAAATAAAGCCAGTTTGTGCAAGGGCCTCCAAATTGCCTCTTTTTCCTGCCAGTATACGTACGGACTGTCTGACATGCCTACTTGGATGCTGTCACTCATATAATCCTCCACCATTCTTTCAATGCTGACAGAATCATATGCAGTGACAGTAGACATGTCAGTAATCATTGGCAGGTCCTTCAGTCCGGACCAGATGTCAGCTTTCGCTCCTGACTTCCCTGCATCACCGCCAGCGGGTGGGCTAGGAAATGTTATCCTTTTCCTTGCAGCCCCAGTGGTGGGAGAAATTGAAGGAGGAGCTGTTGACGGGTCACGTTCCACTTGAGTTGACAATTTACTAGCCAGCAGGTCTTTGCACCTCTGCACACTTGTGTCTGCTGGAAAGAGAGGTACATCGTAGGCTTTAAACCTAGGATCGAGCACGGTGGCCAAAATGTAGTGCTCTGATTTCAACAGATTGACCACCCTTGAATCCTGGTAAAGCGAATGAAGGGCTCCATCCACAAGTCCCACATACTTTGCTGAATCGCTCTGTCTTGGCTCCTCCTTCAATTTATCCAGCTGCTTCTGCAAAAGCCTGATGAGGGGAATGACCTGACTCAAGCTGGCAGTGTCTGAACTGACTTCACATGTGGCAAGTTCGAAGGGTTGGAGAACCTTGCACAAGACGGAAATCATTCTACACTATGCGTGAGTCAGGTGCAATACCCCTCCTTTGCCTATATCATAGGTGGATGTATAGGCTTGAATGGCCTTTTGCTGCTCCTCCATCCTCTGAAGCATATAGGCCCTCATTCCGAGTTGATCGCAGCAGTTCATCGCATCGCAAACGGCAAAAAATCACAAACTGCGCATGCGCGAAAGTAGAAATGCGCGTGCGCAAAGGGAGCGATACGACGCTTGTGCAAAATTACTAACTGAAATTCAGCTCGTACTACATCACCGAAAACAGGGAGTGACGGAGGCGTGGCAGAGGCTCGGCTTCGCTATCTAACGAAATGGGCGTGAAAGTGGGCGGCTAGTGTGGGAGTATGCAACCGGCAGTAGGCGTGTTTTGAGCAGAAATGCGTATCCGATGGCAAAAAGTACACAACAAATGTTCGCTATCTTAACGCAGCCGAGGAGTAAGTCTGCAGCTACCCAGCACTTGTGAAGTCTTGTTACAAGTGTGTCTGCCCTATTTAGCAATTAATTAGCAAATTAATTTACCTGGTCAGCAATTACTTGCCAAACACTGCAGTTACAAATGACTCCAAACAGCAATTGTATGCCCACATAACAAATGTACATTTACCAGGTCTAAATCTGACACACTCACAAATAATGCACTGTCTTTTAATTATTTGGTAAAATACTTTGATGTTAACTGCATGTTTAAATTATTTGCTGAATACTTTGCAATTTAATCAAGTGTGCATAAACCAATTTATAAACTACATCAGCTAAATGTTCTCTACATACACATCTTCCTTTGTACATACCAAATAACATGAGTGACATAATGCAGGCTACACTTAATGTTACTTACTAACACTTTTTTTTTTTTTTTTTGGAATATGTGTCCATATCTAATACTATGCCATGTTGCCCCTAGTAACCCAAGTTCATTTCCAAGTTTTTTTTGTTTTATATGCCCAGTTAAGTGTTGTGCAAGGCATACATTTTTAACATTATAATATTCAATGTTTGTAAGAATATTCTGTTTGTTCCCTTATTCCACAAATGTAAATATGCCATGTTAAAGTTTACAGTGCACAGTTTTCAAGAGTGCATAACCTTTAATAAAACACACAAACAAGTGTTTTTTTTTTCTATTTTTTACTTCAATAAATAAAGTAAAGCAGCAACACAACATGGCTACAAATGAGCATGACATACAAAGTTGGACATGGCAACAAGCAGCTGCCAGTGGCAAATTTGACATAGCAGAACCCAGTACTATGGTAACCCCATCTACTGGCAAAATATGAAGTATAATATTTACTAAGAATATGTTGTGAACCCGCAGCCAGACGATACTTTTAGGGAACTGAGGTAGATTCTGGACCCAATACACCAACCCTAACATACACAGCACACTAGGAAGAGGAAGATGGCTCAAGTGTACAGGAAAATACCTCACAGGCTACAAATCCAAAAAGAACACAACCCCCTTTCACCTTGAGGGAGTTGTACATTCTGGCCACACAAGCAAAAAAAAAACATAGAGGCAACATGTCAAACATGGGTGCTGGGCATCTGGAGAGACATCACTTTCTCTTCTTTTTCCCCGCCTGATGTTGTTTTTCACGGCTCGGTCTGCGAAGTGACCTTCGAGGGCCATGCCCAGTGGGATGTTCTTCCTGGGCAGAGGGAGGGGAGGGAGCAGATGTGGCTGGCTCTCTGCCACTGTGGGCAAGGCAGCCAGCGATGTCCTGGAGCCCTTGCAGAATGGAATTTGCAATTTGTTGGACCGAGGAGGCGAGTTGGTCTTGGCCCTGCCTGATCTCTGCCAGACCTTGGCAGAGTTGAGCTACACCTTGCTCCACACTGGTTCTGTGCTCAGTGAGCCGGACAGGTATCTGGCTTACCTCCCGGATCATCCTGTCCTGAAAATCATTCAGGCTCTCACCATACCTGGCAATTTGAGACAGGATGTCCGGGATAGCAGAGGGTTGGGTGGGGGGCCAGTTGGAATCTGGACAGATGGAATCTGTGGTCCCACACTGGCAGAGACACTAGGTCCCCCCACCTCAGCCTCAGCCACATAACCCTCCTCTGACTCTACCTGCTCACCCACCTGTGCTGTGTTATGTTAAAAGCAAATAGAAGAATGAGTGGAAAAAGGGAAGAAAAAATCAATATTAGACTTTTGTAACCACTAAATTAGAATTTTAGGAATATGTGTGTAAACATACCTGGCAAGTCATGTAGATTAACTATTTCAGGCAGGTCCGTGTCCATATGAGACACCCCACCCGCCTCCTCGTTGCTCACACAGTCCATCGCCAGCTCCTCAAGATCTGTGTATTCCACAGTGGCAGCTGGACCTCCCCCTGTTGCCCTCGAGGCATTCCACTCCGCAGACCTCTTGCCCTTCAGGCGGGATTTGTAGTCAGCCCAACTACATATGTGAGTAGAATTAGAGGTAAGGGACATAAAAGTTAAGAATACCTGTTTTTATTGATAGTACACATGTTATATATTTGGTTGCTATACCGTCTTCTAACTTCCTGTGAGGTGCGGACAATGGAGCCGACTTCATTAACAGAATCAGTAATGTCCCTCCAGATGCGATCTTTGGTTGCAGCACCCATGTTTTTGCTGCCTCTGAATTTTTTTTCCATGGCCTGTGTGACCAAAACACGTAACTCCCTCTTAGTGAAGGCGGGCTGTCTTCTACGTTTTTTTGGATGTAGCCTGTGAGCTATCGTCCTGTCCCTCCTCACCATCTTCCTCTTCATTAGCTGGTTGTGTACTTTGGGTTTGAGATGGTAGTCCAGAATCGCCCTCAGTTTCCCCAGTATCTGTGTCTGGCAGGGGATTCAATCCTATCTCCTGTGTATCAGAAGATGGGGTTTCAACAGTACTGGGTCCTGCTATTTCAACATCCACACTGGCAGCTTGCAGCATCTGTCTCCGCAGCGCTAGGCGCCTAGCTGTCAATGCGGACATCTGCTGCTGCACCATGTCCATCTCTGCAGCCATCTGCTCACGTGTAGCTATGTTGCTGGTGGCATGTGTGTTTGCACAGCTGTCTTGCGATTTATAGCTGCGTGTGATTTCCAGTGCGGTAATTCGCACAGGTGTCAATTATGCAAATAGGTCCAGTAATTGTTGTACTGGCTATTTAAACGCCTTGTATGCAGCCTGTGTGTGTGGGTGTATGGTGAAAAATACAGAAGCAAGACAGAAGCAAGGTGGACGTGGTGCATAGCACATTTCTGAGTGAGTTTTTAATGCTGTATATTGCATATAAATGTGCGTTTGTTAGCTTGCACATTTCTTACTGTTGTGTTGCGGTTGGCGTATTTAACACAACTTTTAAATTTTTTTTTAGTATATTACAAAACAGAGTATGTATGGGTGTGCAATGCTTCTTTGTAGTGGTTTATAATTTGTTCATTTTGTATGGTGTTTTATGTTTAATTTATTATCTGTGTTTACATGTAGTATCTAATACAGGTTGAGTATCCCATATCCAAATATTCCGAAATACGGAATATTCCGAAATACAGAATTTTTTGAGTGAGACTGAGATAGTGAAACCTTTGTTTTCTCATAGCTCAATGTACACAAACTTTGTTTAATACACAAATTTATAAAAAATATTGTATTAAATGACCTTCAGGCTGTGTGTATAAGGTGTATATGAAACATAAATGCTTTCTGTGCTTAGACTTAGGTCCCATCTCCATGATATCTCATTATGGTATGCAATTATTCCAAACTACGGAAAAATCCGATATGCAAAATACTTCTGGTCCCAAGCATTTTGGATATGGGATACTCAACCTGTAGTTATGTTACATGTAATTTGCAGTGTGCCCGTTCTAGTGCTGACAGTGTGTGTGTGTTGCTATTCTCATTGTCCTTTTCTCTCTCTTGTAGGTGTCTCTATCGTTTTCTGTGCCGAAGTAGGCCATTTTTGGTTTCCATTTTGGACACAAGTTTCCATTTATTTTCAGAGCAGGTAAGTGGCCTGTCCCTGGGTTGCATGGTGTGGGAGTGCTGACAGTGTGTGTGTTGCTATTCTCATTGTCCCTTTCTCTCTCTTGTAGGTGTCTCTATTGTTTTCTGTGCCGAAGTAGGCCATTTTTGGTTTCCATTTTGCACACAAATTTCCATTTATTTTCAGAGCAGGTAAGTGGCCTGTCCCTGGGTGGCATGGTGTGGGAGTGCTGACAGTGTGTGTGTTGCTATTCTCATTGTCCTTTTCTCTCTCTTGTAGATGTCTCTATTGTTTTCTGTGCCGAAGTAGGCCATTTTTGGTTTCCATTTTAGACACAAGTCTCCATTTATTTTCTGAGCAGGTAAGTGGCCTATTATCTTACTGCTTTTGTATTTTTTTTTTATTATTATTATTATTTCATACTTAGTAGGTAATTCATATCTTGTTGCAGTAATTATATGGGTATGTTTGTATTTTGATTTTTCTTTGTGATGGTAACAGTGGCGTAAATTTGTCCCAGTCGCCCGGAGGCAAGATAAGTGTTGGTGCCCCCTCCACCCCAATACAATACACACACACACAAACACACACACAGAGCCGGCCCTAAGCATAGGCAAACTAGGCAAATGCCTAGGGCATTTGATATGCCTAGGAGCACAAGCAGCTTCTGCTGATTAAAATGATATGCGGCATGCCTATATTCTGTGTGTGATTGCAGCTGTATCGGCATACGAAATGCTACGTTACAGTGTATTCCTGGAAATTACTATAACGTAGCATTTCGTATGCAGATACAGCCACAGTCGCACACAGAATATAGGCATTCCGCATATCATTTTAATCAGCAGAAGCTGCTTGTGCATCCTAGCCACATAGTAATGCAAATAAGATGCATATTCGTCAAAAAAGGGCTAACAGCTGACTCACGCCAGGCATCTCCTGCTGCATGGCGTATTAAGGCAAGATGTATGCGGACACATCTGTATCCAAGCAGAGGCAGAGGTCACAGTGTTAGTGACCGTATGAGTGCTGTGTGCGGGTGGGTTGGTTGTGCAGTAGTGTTCGGAATATGTGTAAGGGGCATTATGTGTGTCACGTGTATAAATGCATTAATAATGTGCGGCATATGTGTAAGAGACATTATTTGTATAAGGGAATTAAAACAGGTTGGTATAATGTGTAAAGCGTATTATGTTTATAAGGAAATTAATAATGTGTGTCCTATGTGTAAGGGGCATTACTGTGCAGTATTATGTGTATAAATGCATTACTAATGTGTGGCATTATGTGTATAAGGTGCTCTACTGTGTGGCGTAACGTGTAGAAAGGGCACTACTGGGTGGTCTAATGTGAATAAAGAGCAATATGGTGTGGTGTAATGTGAATAAGGGGCAATTCAGCGTGATGTAATGTGAATAAGGGGAACGACTATGAGGAAAAATGTATATAAGGTAAAGTCTTAGTACTGTGTGATGTAATGTCAATAAGAGACACTATCGCATGATAAAATGTGAATAAAGTTGCACTACTGTACGGCATAATTTGAATTGGGGGTACTATTGTGTGGCCATGCCCCTTCCTAGCAAGAACACGTACCTTTTTGCGCTATGTGCCGAATGTGCGCATTGTTTCTACTTAAAATACAGGGGGTAGGAGCACCAAAATGAGGATTGCTATGGGTGAGGGGTGATGGTGCAGGGTCAGTGGCAGAACTAGTGGCGGTGCTAGGGGGCACCAGCCAAAATCTTGCCTAGGGCATGATATTGGTTAGGGCCGGCTCTGCACACACACACACACACACACACACACACACACACACACACACACACACACACACACACACACACACCTCTACACAGACACATGTATATATTATATGCACACACATAACTCTGGCAAATAAAAAAAATAAAAAAAACACTGTAAATATACATTGGAGGGACACCCTTGCAGCAGAATTATATATAAGCAATTACTTTTGACAATGTCAAATGTTTTGAAGGGTTAACTCACCACTGTGTGAGAGTGCTGGGCTGCAGACAACACTGTGGAGATAAGAGAAACAGAAGTGCAGAGACTGAGAGAGAGTTTACTTTCACTTTCTGCTCTCACTGCACGCACGGCTGATCCAAGGCAAGGGACCACGGGGATTGTTTCTGACAGCCGTGCTGAGTGAGATAGTGAGTGTTGGGATTCGGGCTGCATGTTGATGTGTGCTCAGCGCTGGGGGACAATGGAGGAAGTGCCCCTACACTCCTGGAGCCCGGCGACAAAAGACTCCATTGTCTCCCGGAGTTCCGCCTCTGGATGGTAACCTATGTTGTAGATACGTAGCTAACTGTGGCTTAATGTTTTTTGTTTTGTTTATTGTTCCGTATTTTCATCATGAAGATATGGAGTACGCTCCTGCAGTAAGTGTTTGAACACCCATACACTTTGTTTTGTTTTTTTGGCAATGTGTGTTGTTAATTGATTGTGTGTTTTAATGATTCTTACCTTCATTTGAAGTTGGTGATGTCCATATATGTGGCAGCGGAAGCCCTCCCACCCCAACCTGCGGAAGCAGTCCCACCCCAACCTGCGCAAGCCCTCCAACCCCAACCGGCTCCTCATCCTCCAAGGCAACGGAGGCGTGCAAGGCCACCAATTTTCCGTACCCATGTCACCCTTTTTGGGATGCCTGACGATGTTGTATTGTGCAGATACAGACTGCCACCTCATCTAATTCTAGACACTCTCTCCATAATAGAGAGTGATCTAGAACAATCCATTAGGTATCCTACAGCAATACCAGCATTGACACAATTCCTTGCTGTGTTACATTTTTTGGCCACTGGATCATACCAGCATGTAGTTGGTGACTTGGTTGGCATGTCGCAGGGCCAGTTCAGTAAGGTCCTGCGGCGTGTCAGCCAAGCATTTATAAGCCGAGTTAAGCAATTTATATCAATGCCTTTGGATGCTGGTGCCCTGGCTGTGGTGAAGCGGCAATTTCAGGAAGGGGGTAGTCGCTTCCCATGCGTTATTGGGGTTGTGGATGGGACACATGTTGCCATTGTTGCGCCAAGACATAATGAAGAAATCTATAGAAACAGGAAATTGTTTCATTCTCTGAATGTAATGGTTGTTTGTGGCCCATCCCTCCAGATCCTGTCCCTGAATGCTAAGTTCCCAGGGAACTCCCATGACGCCCATGTCATTAGACAATCAGGGATATGGCAAAGATTAAAAAACAATGGAAGGCCAAGACATGTGGCTATTGGGTGAGTTTTTAAATTTTTATTATTGGAACAGTCTTACTGTTTGAATTACATTCTTTAATGTTGCTTTTATCCTTTTTCTCTTCTCATATTATCAAACAGGAGACCGTGGATATCCTTGCACCCCCTGGCTCATGACTCCTTACAGTAAACCCAGGCCAGGACCACAGTCGGCATTTAACTCCGTGCTTACTGCCACTAGACAGCTGGTGGAGCGCACGATTGGTGTTCTTAAAGGGCGTTTTCATGTGCTCCACCACACTGGTGGTGACATCATGTATTCGCCGGAGATGGTAAATAAAATTGTGGTCCTGTGCGCTATCCTCCATAACATCGCTGTAAGTAGTCGCGTAGAGATTCCCCACACGGAGGAATTGCCGGATGAGGAGCCAGGGGTTGGCTGGCCATTCTGTGGGGGGAGTGTGAACCGCCGTGGTAATGCTGTAAGGGCTCGAATTGTGCGTGATTATTTCAGGTATTTATTTTTGTTTTATTTTGTTTTGTCTCCCCAAACTGTCTGTACGTGTTTACTTTTTTGGACTGATGGCATTTAGGTAGCTTGGTAAAGTTCAGAGTGTGTTGCTTGTGTTTTGTGAGTATTTTATAGTGTTTCAATACAGAATTTATCTGTAATGCTCTCCTTATCATGTTTGTTGAGTAAGATTGTTGTATATAATGGTATTACTGTTTTGTTTTTTTTTGTTTTTTTTTTAAATTTGGGGTAATTGTGTTATTAAACAACAATAACAGCAGCCTTTTTTATGTTTGGCTTGTGCATCTGTTTACCATAAAAATGACACAACATCTGATCCTAAAAAAACATAAACTTTGTGACTTTGTGTAGCTGATTGTTCCTGCAAAATGTGGTGAGTAAACAGAATTTTACACTTAGTTGTGTTTCTTCTTACCCCAAAAATAGGCAAAAAATATATATGTGTGTGTGTGTGTATATCTAATTTGTTTTTTTGTGCTCTCTCTCTCTCTCTCTCTATATATATATATATATATATATATATATGTAAACTTATATGTTTATGAATTGCGGCCATATATTAATGGTATATGTGTGTGTGTGTCTATAGAACTATCTAGAGACATATATGTAAACATTGTCATGTTTATTTTATTTTGCTTTTATCCTACAAACCTATAATGCTATTAATTTAGAAGCATGACTTTGGAATACAAATTTTTAATAATATATGTGTGTGTGTGTGTGTGTGTGTGTCCGCGGGTGCGAATCTCCGCTGATGCGAACTGTACACACTGTCCTGCACATTAATGTACACATATAAAGTTTAATACAGATGACACCATAAAATTACAACCAATCAAATGCCACCACACACTATAAATATATGCCCATGTATGGAAAACGCCATTGGCACCATGCGCGCAGCTGCCTTTACACGCCGGGAGCTGCACGTGTTAATAGCGGTAATGGACCGCCGCGTAGGGCGCGCAGGCTGCGCAGGGCCCTTTATACCCAATAGGGTTAAGCGCGAGGCCTACGCGGAGGTCCGCCGCATACTGCGGACCCGGACATGGCGCTCAATAATTCAGCTTGAGCGGCGGTGGAGTGACCTCCGCCGTCGCACGCCGGAGCTGTTGGCGGAGCTGCGCCAACAAATTTGCAGTCCCCGTAGATGCAGTAAGTTAAACACATTACATTACAATAGTAGCAGAAACTTTAAATGTAAAGACTGCACATTTTCACTAAGAAGTGCTATAGTGAGATAATTAGCAGACTGTGTAATTACACTATTGTAGCACAAACATGACACAAGTTTCCAAATTGTGTGTGGTTATGGCTTGCAGTACTGACTGTGTAGCAAAGTGCTTGTGAAAAAGTTAATGTTGTTGTACTAAGTCGCTACACAGGCTGTCGGCTGAACACAATAACTTGCTCTGTGTATTTAACATGGGACCTAACAATGTAATTTTGAAATGCTGATGGGTTTTTTTTCTCTAAAACCTAATTATTACATATGTCATTCTAGGGCAAGCACAACGGCAAGCAGCGGCTGGAAGGCCTCCAATTTCAATCCCAGCCCAATCCCCTTCTCCGCCCCCCTCCTCATCTGTGGCACAAGCCCCCTCTCCACCCCCTCTCTTTCCCAATCCCCCTCTCTGCCCCCCTCCCCCTCTCTTTCCCAATCCCCTTCTCTGCCCCCCTCCCCCTCTGTGGCCCAACCCACCTCTCCGCCCCCTCTCTTTCCCAATCCCCCTCTCTTTCCCAATCCCCCTCTCCACCCCCCTCTCCCTCTCTTTCCAAATCCCCCTCTCTGCCTCCTCCCCCTCTGTGGCCCAACCCACCTCTCCGCCACCCTCCCCCTCTCTTTCCCAATCCCCCTCTCTGCCCCCTCACCCTCTCTTTCCCTATCCCCCTCTCTGCCCCTCTCTTTCCCAATCCCCCTCTCTGCCCCCCTCCCCCTCTGTGGCCCCACCTACCTCTCCGACCCCCTCTGTGGCCCAACCCACCTCTCCGCCACCCTCCCCCTCTCAATCTGACCCACCCTCTGTAACTAGCTCCCCCCTTCCATCCTCTTTCCCCAATCCAGACTCCTTCCCCCATCCAGCCTCCTTCCCCCATCCAGCCTCCATCCCCACCTTCTGAATGGGCAGCAGAGGCCCCGGAGGCACTTCAGGGAGGTGCTCAAGTGGCAGAGGAGAGTAAGTTCACACACATTGACATTTAATTTGTTACCTAATTTAACTTCACATTCTAATAAATGCAGTGTTGTACTGGGGCCAATCTTGTGCCAAGGTAAAATGTCTGTCTTCTTCATCATGGTATGGATGTTGCATTTACATTTGTGTGAGGATCATTAGATGTACAGTGTCTACGTCTGCAATGTTTAGGCTGCCCACTCTAGGTCGACACTCATTATGTCGACAGGGTTGCCTGGACAACAGGGTTTATATGTGCTAGATTAGACCTGAGTGGAGTTTGGTATGTTGTTGGACTTTTACACTTGTGCCTGGGTATTCCAATATTTGCACATTCAACTCGCATGCTTCACTTTGTTAGGCAGGCTAAGGACACAGTGATTTGTGTTGTGAAAGTTACACTAAAAAAATGATTATTTTTTAATAAAAAAACCTGTTTGACCTTATGTAGTAAGGCAGGCTTTCTGGGAGTGTGGGCATGCTAGGATATGTTGTCCTTCTGAAGATGTTGATATGCAGTGTGATGATGCAGGGCTAACCCCAAAAAAGACAAGTCTGCTTCACTCCAGATGTAAATGAATCCCAGCATGGGGTTACATTTACTAGGATGGGAGTTCTATTTAAGATGGGATGTTGCCCATAGCAACCAATCAGATTCTACTTCTCATTTATTTAGCACCTTCTAGAAAATAATATGTGGAATCTGATTGGTTGCTATGGGCAACGTCCCATCTTAAATAGAACTCCCATCTTAGTAAATGTACCCCATGGTGTGGTACACTTTTGATTTTTTTTTTTTAACAATAACAAACATTGCTGAGCATGCTTGTGTGTTGGTATGCTACTGTTTTAACATTCAAACATCCATGATGTAGTCACTTTGCCATTAAAGTGTGCTTTGTGCCTTGCTTGTATAATAGGTAATGTGAGTAAGTTAGTAATGTTTTCTTTGCCTCTTCATTTCAGATGTTGCAGTTGGAGATCCCACCAGTTTGCCTGGGATTGTGGCAAGCCTTAAAGGGAACTTGAGGGCCGTGATGGCAGACCTGGACAAATTAGAAAAAAAATTCTAATTTTAAAAATGTTTTTTTTTATCTTGATTTTTTCTGCAAAAAAAACAACAAAAAAAACAAATGTGTTGTTGAAGTTAAGCAGGTGTTGTGTTTATTAATGCTATAAAGGAACAGCAGATTGGCGTGCAGAAATTGGTGACCTAAAGCAGTTCACACATCTTACTTAAGAATAGTTTATTAAAATTACACAAATAAAAAAGAAAACAAAATATGACAGTTAGGAGCTTATTGTTTCTAAAAACATGTAAACACATTTATTCACACACTACCCCTCTACACAAAAATAAACAAATTAGCATTAGACCAGGCACATTTACCACATCTATATATTTTTTTTATTTATTTAAATGTTGATAGCCAATTATGCTTACAAAGTGTTCTTCAGGTATTCTTTGAAGACTTAATTGGTCATGACCATTATCATTCATTATACTAATTGTAATAGTAATTGAGTAAGGCTTGTGGAGTTTGAACTGAAAGGTGTAATTTAACTTAAAAAAAAAAGCCATTGCTGTGCGGTTTTTAGAAAAAGCGTGTGCAATTTTAAGAAGAATGTGTAAATCTACAAGAAGTTAGGACTTTTACGATGAGGTTTGTGGTAATGCGATCGGTTCGCATTAGTGCGATGTCATTTGGAATACACCTACTTTGTGTAATACTGCGTACAAAATAGCAAAAATACGTTGGGGGCGGTTATTCGCTATTGTGCAACGTGTTCGCAATTTTGCTTATATGTTGTGCGAACGAAAAAAATAGCGATCAACTCGGAATCACCCCCCTAGAGTGTTGAATTCCACCTCGTTACCACCTCTTGCTTCAGTTGATGGTGGGGCAGGTTCAGGAGTGTTTGCTGGTGCTCCAGTCTTTGGCACACAGTGGCAGAATGCAGAAAGTGGCCCGCAATTTTTCGGGCCACCGACAGCATCTACTGCACACCCCTCTCATTTTTCAAAAAATTCTGCACCACCAAATTAATTGTATGTGCAAAACATGGAATATGCTTGAATTTGCCCAGATGTAATGCACGCACAATATTGGTGGCGTTGTCCGATATCACAAATCCCCAGGAGAGTCCAATTGGGGTAAGCCATTCTGCGATGATGTTCCTCAGTTTCCGTAAGAGGTTGTCAGCTGTGTGCCTCTTATGGAAAGCAGTGATACATAGCGTAGCCTGCCTAGGAACGAGTTGGCGTTTGCAAGATGCTGCTACTGGTGCCGCTGCGGGAGGCCATACATCTACCCAGTGGGCTGTTACAGTCATATAGGGGGTCATTCCGAGTTGATCGTTAGCTGCCATTGTTTGCAGCGCAGCGATCAGGCTAAAAATTGGCACTTCTGCGCATGCGTATGGTAAGCAATGCGCACGCGCGATGTACTTTCACAACAAACGATGCAGTTTCACACAAGGTCTAGCGATGCTTTTCAGTCGCACTGCTGATCGCTGAGTGATTGACAGGAATTGGGTGTTTCTGGGAGGTAACTGACCGTTTTCAGGGAGTGTGCTGAAAAACGCATGCGTGTCAGATACAAATGCAGGCGTGCCTGGGGAAACGTGGGCATGGCTGGCTGAACGCAGGGCGTATTTGTGACGTCAAAACAGGAACTAAATAGTCTGAAGTTATCGCAAGCTAGGAGTAGGTCTGGAGCTACTCAGAACCTGCTCGAAAATTTTTTTACAGCCGCGCTGCAATCCTTTCATTCGCACTTCTGCCAAGCTAAGATACACTCCCAGAGAGCGGCGTCTTAACGTTTGCACGGCTGCTAAAAGCAGCTAGCGAGCGAACAACTCGGAATGAGGGCCATAGTCCTTAGTCTGCCCTATTCCACTTGGCCACATGTCCGTGGTTAAGTAGACACTGGATACAACCGCATTTTGTAGGACACTTGTGACACTTTTTCTGACGTCTGTGTACAGTCTTGACAGTGACATGGCCTGCAGGACTATGGACGTTCCTGACTGAGGAGGAAGTTGACGTTGAGGGAGATAGTGGTGTGACTTGCAGGAGCTTGGGTACAGGAGGAAGAAGGGATTTAGGTGTCAGTGGACTGCTTACGGTCTTACCCAAAGTTTCTGAACTTGACAGTGACTTCGGATGAATGCGCAGCAGGTGACGTAAAAGGGAGGATGTTCCTAGGTGGTTAACATCCTTACCCATACTTATTACAGATTGACAGAGGCAACAGATTGCTTGACACCTGTTGTCCGGATTTGTGGAGAAATAATTCCACACTAAAGAGGTGGCTTTTTTGGTAGTTTGGCCAGGCATCACAATGGGCTTTTTCGTCCCAAGGACAACAGGTGTCTCCCCCGGTGCCTGACTTAAACAAACCACATCACCATCAGAATCCTCATCATCAACTTCCTCCTCAGCACCAGCAACACCCATATCCTCATCCTGGTGTACATCAACAGTGACATCTTCAATTTGAATATCAAGAACTGGACTGTAGGTGCTCCTTCCAGCACTTGCAGGGGGCGTACAAATGGTGGAAGGAGCCACCTCTTCCCGTCCAGTGCTGGGAAGGTCAGGCATCGCAACCGCCGACACACTTGGACTCTCCTTGGGGATTTGTGTTACCATCTCAGAGCGCACAGTTCTTTTCTGTGCTCTTTCCAGCTTAACTCTTTTAATTTTTCTAGCTGGAGGATGAGGGCTTCCATTGTCATGTGAAGCTGAACCACTAGCCATGAACATAGGCCAGGGCCTCAGCCGTTCCTTGCCACGCCATGTCGTAAATGGCATATTGGCAATTACGTTTCTCCTCAGACGATTTAAGTTTCTTTTTTTGGTTCTTTTTACTGAACTTTGGCTTTTGGGATTTTACACAACCTCTACTATCACATTGGGCATCGGCCTTGGCAGACGACGTTGATGGCATTTCATCGTCTATGTCATGGCTAGTGGCAGCAGCTTCAGCACTAGGAGGAAGTGGTTCTTCTTGATCATTCCCTATTTTCTCCTTCAAATTTTTGTTCTCCATTATTTTGTGGGCGTTATATGAGACACTGGGGGTAATTCCAAGTTGATCGCAGCAGGAAATTTTTTAGCAGTTGGGCAAAACCATGTGCACTGCAGGGGGGGCAGATATAACATTTGCAGAGAGAGTTAGATTTGGGTGGGTTATTTTGTTTCTGTGCAGGGTAAATACTGGCTGCTTTATTTTTACACTGCAATTTAGATTGCAGATTGAAATCAACACACCCAAATCTTACTCTCTCTGCACATGTTATATCTGCCTCCCCTGCAGTGCACATGGTTTTGCCCAACTGCTAAAAAATTTCCTGCTGCGATCAACTTGGAATTACTCCCAATATGCGTCACAGGAATTACTGGAATTACTGATGACACAGGACACTACCACTGGTCTGATGCAGCACAACACGTTGTTGTTATAATTGTTATACTGCAGCAGTGGACATATAGCAGCAGCGTATATATAGTCACTGGAATTACTGATGACACAGGACACTACCACTAGTCTGATGCAGCACAACACGTTGTTATAATTATTATACTGCAGCAGTGGACATATAGCAGCAGCGTATATCGTCACTGGAATTACTGATGACATAGGACACTACCACTGGTCTGATGCAGCACAACACATTGTTGTTATAATTATTATACTGCAGCAGTGGACATATAGTAGCAGCATATATTGTCACTGGAATTACTGATGACACAGGACACTACCACTGGTCTGATGCAGCACAACACATTGTTGTTATAATTATTATACTGCAGCAGTGGACATATAGCAGCAATGTATATCGTCACTGGATTACTGATGACACAGAACACTACCACTGGTCTGATGCAGCACAACACGTTGTTATAATGGGTGTAGTATGGTATGCCGGCGACCAGCATACCGGCGCCGGGAGCCTGACCGCCGGCATACCGACAGTGTGGCGAGCGCAAATGAGCCGCTGCGGGCACAGTGGCGCGCTACGCGTGCTGCGCTATTTTATTCTCCCTCCAGGGTGGTCGTGGACCCCCACGAGGGAGAATAAGTGTCGGTATGCCGGCTGTCTGGATCCCGGCGCCGGTATACTGTGCGCCGGGATCCCGACAGCCAGCATACTGAAGACCACCCATTATAATTATTATACTGCAGCAGTGGACATATAGCAACAGCATATATCGTCACTGGAATTACTGAGGACGCAGGACACTACCACTGGTCTGATGCAGCCCAACAGGTTGTTATAATTGTTATTCTGCAGCAGTAGACATATAGCAGCAGTGTATATCATCACTGGAATTACTGATGATACAGGATACTACCACTGGTCTGCACAACACAGCACCACTTTATACAGCTACACTGGATATATGGCAGCAGAGAACACCAACACTGTGAATGGCTGGACTGATACAGCACAATACACTGACTACACTGGACTGGTCTGCACAACACAGCACCACTTTACAGCTACACTGGATATATGGCAGCAGAGAACACCAACACTGTGACTGCCTGAACTGATGCAGCACAATACACTGAGTGACTACACTGAACTGAACTGAGCAGCACAACACTAGCCACCCCACTTTCCCACCCCAACACACAGACACTGAACACTGAGGACACGTCCTCTCTATACACTCTGCGAGACTGGAGTGAAAATAACGGGGACGTGCGGCTCCTTATATGGAATTCAAATCCCGCGAGAATCCCACAGTGGGATGATGACGTTTTTCCGTGTTCGGGTTTCCGAGTCAGATGGGAAAATCCGAGCCTGACTCGGATCAGGGCTCGAGACATGAAGTTCGGTAGGGTTCGGTTCTCTGAGAGCCGAACCTGCTCATCTCTAATTGTTATATCTATTGAGTGTATAGCTATACATAGTACTACTCTGTATTGCTAGTCCAGTGCAGTTTTATTGCATGTCATAATTTCTGCATTGTACAATGGGCCTAATTCTGATTTGATCGCAGCAGCAATTTTGTAAGCAGTTGGTCAAAACCATTTGCACTACAGGAGGGGCAAATATAACATGTGCAGAGAGAGTTAGATTTGGGTGGGGTGTATTCAAACTGAAATCTAAATTGCAGTGTAAAAATAAAGCAGCCAGTATTTACCCTGCACAGAAACAAAATAACCCACCCAAATCTAACTCTCTCTGCAAATGTTATATCTGCCCCCCTGCAGTGCACATGGTTTTGCCCAATTGCTAACAAACTTGCTGCTGCGATCAACTCAGAATTACCTCCAATGTGACTATGTGTGTGTGCATATAGCTGCTGTGTGACCTCCATTTCGTATCCCTATATTCTATAACCTGAGGGGGCTAAGTGCATCAGGTTTATCATTTAATATAGGTAGTTCACAGGATATACTCAGTGTGTATTTTTCTCTGTGATTTTAGTCACCATATACCTCTTCAGTTCCCTGTTTGTGCTGTTACACTGCGTGGTGGTGATGATGCTGCAGACACATTTGAGGAAAACATAGCAGCTGAGGGTTCAGGTTCTGGGGGATCCTTACCACCAAGTGGGACTGTAGCAACGGGGGTTCATAATGACCCACCTTGGGCTACCTTCTCCACGCTATTGAATATGCTGGTAACTAGACTAACGCCCCCTATGGGACCTCCTGTGCCGGTGCAACCGCTTATGGTCCCTGCGGTTAACCCGCCATGGGCAGATCAACTGTCCGCTCAGTTAAAGCAATTGAACCAATCACTGACTATTCAGAAGTCTAACCCTCGCCCGCCTAAGACCAAGGAGTCCTCTAAGCGGGCCATTACTTCCTCACGATCCACCAACATCCCAGACACCTCGTCTGATGTGGATGGCGTTTATACTGACCCCACAGATTCTGATCCTGACGCTTCTGATGGGGATTCTGTTTCACAGGTGAGTGTTCCTGACTTGCTGGAGGCTAATAGGACCATTCTTCAAATTACTGATGATCCGGAGCCTAAAGCTGCCCCTAAGAAACTGGACAGGTTTAAACGTCAGAAAGTGGTTAAACAAGTTTTACCTCATTCTGACCATTTTGTTGACATACGTGAGGAGTCCTGGGAAAATCTAGGAAAGAAATTCGCCCCTCACAAGAAGATGCTGGCTCGCTACCCCCTCGCTACAGAGCTAAGTAAAAATTGGGAGAAACCCCAGCCAGTGGATTCGCAGTTGGCGCGGCTGGTGGTATTCTCAGCTCTGCCGGTAACTACCATCACGTCTCTGAAAGAACCGACGGATAAGCGTGTGGAGGGTTGTTTAAAGGCAATTTACACCCTTACTGGTGCTGCACATAGGCCCACCTTTGCAGTGACATGGGCTGCAGAGGCTGTTGAAGCGTGGGCTCAAGATCTGGAGGCGGAGTTGCCTTCCATGCTTCTGATCATGCTAGACAATGTCTGTCTTATATTGTCACAGCTTCTCATTACATTAAGGAGGCGGCTTCTGATGCCGGTATTCTGGTGGCCAAGGCTTCTACTACGTCCATTTTGGCTCGCCGAATTCTCTGGTTACAGTCCTGGTCTGTGGATCTGGACTCTAAGAAAACCCTGCAGGTACTCCCTTTTAAGGGAGACATTCTTTTCGGAGAAGATCTCAACATATAGTGGCTGACTTAGCCTCTGCTAAAACAGCATGTCTACCTAGTACTGCTCCTTCGGTGCCGAAGGCTAAAAGTACTCCATTTCGCTCTTTTCGTACTTCAGGGAAAGCAAAAGGTCAGGCGTTCACACTTCCAAACCCAATAAGCCCAAACCCAAAAGGGCTTGGGCTGCCCGTCTGCCTGCTTCCAAAACTGACAAGCCTGCCGCATGACGGGGCGGGCCTTCCTCTGGGGGAACCTAGGGTGGGGGGCCGACTTCTAGAGTATACCCAGGAATGGTTGAGGACCGCTTCCGATGTCTGGGTACCGGAAGTCGTCACTCGAGGTTACGCCGTATCCTTCAAGAATCGTCCCCCTCATCGATTTTGCTTGACAGACATCCCTTCGGATCAGGTGAAGACAAAAACTCTTCATTCGGTGGTACAGTCCCTCCTGGGCACAGGAGTGGTAGTACAGGTGCCTCTGCTTCAGAGAGGCAAGGGGTTCTATTCACCTCTGTTCCTAGTCCCGAAACTGAATGGGTCCTCCCAGCCCATTCTCGACCTCAAGTCCTTGAATAAATTTGTGAGGGTCTCCAAGTTTCATATGGAAACTCTTCGCTCTATTGTTTTGATCTTGGAACCTGGGGATTATATGGTCTCCCTGGACATACAGGATGCTTAACTGCGTATTCCCATCGCAGTGTCGCATCAACAGTACCTGAGGTTTGCGGTTGGCAACCTCCATTACCAATTTCGGGCGTTACCTTTTGGTTTGACCACGGCTCCGCGAGTCTTCACCAAGGTCATGGCGGTAATGACGGCTGTACTCCGTCGTCAAGGGGTCAGGATCCTACCGCACCTGGACGACTTGTTGATCCTGGCAAATTCCCCAGAAATTCTCCATTTGGATCTGACTATCCAGTTTCTGCAAGCCCACGAGTGGCTCATCAACTAGAAGAAATCTTCCCTGGTCCCTGCTCAGAGCATGGTGCACCTGGGGGCGTTGTTGGACACTCACAACCAGCGGTTGTTCTTGTCTCATGAGAAAGTCCTGAAGCTTCAGGACAGGATTTGATGCTTCCTATCTCGTCTGCAAGTGTCGATACATTCTGCAATGCAAGTGCTAGGTCTCATGGTGTCGGCTTTCGACATGGTGAAGTACGCTCAATTCCATTCCCGCTCTCTGCAGAAGTTGATTCTTGCCAAGTGAGATGGCCTGCCTCACCGGATCAGGTCTCAAATTATCTCCTTGTCTCCGGAGGTCCATCTGTCACTGAGCTGGTGGTTTTAGGATTAACGATTGAGCAGGGGTAGTCCCTTCTGGATCTCAAACTGGGTCTTCCTGACGATGGATGCCAGTCTGAGAGGTTGGGGCAAGGTGTTGGAGCAACACCTGGTTGGTGGACCAAGGAGGAGTCTCTCCTCCCGATAAACATTCTGGAACTGCTGGCAGTGTTCAATGCTCTGAACTTTGCCCAGCATTTAATACAGAACAGACCTGTTCAAGTACAGTCAGACAACGCCACCACAGTGGCGTACATAAATCTTCAAGGCAGCACTCGAAGCCGCATGGCAATGAGGTAAGTATCAAGGATTCTTCAGTGGGCAGAACGCCATCTGCCAGCCATATTGGCAGTATTCATTCTGGGGGTCCTAAACTGGGAAGCGGACTTTCTCAGTTGTCAGGACGTACACGCCGGAGAGTGGAGCCTCCATCCAGAAGTGTTTCAACTCCTCGTGGACAGGTGGGGCCTTCCAGATGTGGACCTGATGGCGTCTCGACACAATCACAAGGTTCAAGGGATCCTCTAGCAGCGTTTGTGGATGCACTGGCAATTCCATGGAACTTTCAGCTGCCATACGTGTTCCCTCCGGTGTCACTCCTGCCCAGAGTAATAAGGAAGTTCAAGCAAGAAGGAGGAATCCTACTTCTGATCGCTCCCGCGTGGCCCAGGCGGCATTGGTTCTCAGACCTTCAGGGTCTCTCGATAGAGTGTCCCCTTCTACTTCTGCAGCACCCAGATCAGGGCCCCTGTGTATATCAAGATTTAGCCCGGTTGGCTTTGACGGCGTGGCTCTTGAAGCTTCCGTCTTGAGGGTCAAAGGTTTTTCTGAGGCGGTCATTCAAACTATGTTGAAGGCCCGAAAACCGGCTTCTGCTCGCATTTACCATAGGGTTTGGAATTCTTACTTTGCTTACAAGTTTAGTACGGCCAAACAACAGGTCCTGGACTTGGGCCTTCGTCTGGCCTCCATTAAGATTCATATTTCTGCCTTGTCGGTTTGGTTCCAGAGAAAAATTGCGACTTTACCTGATGTTCATACGTTCACTCAGGGTGTGTTGCGGATTCAACCTCCTTATGTCCCGCCTGTGGCTCCTTGGGACTTGTTGGCGTTTCTAATGGCATTACAAGAGTCTCCATTTAAGCCCATTGAATCTGCAGACCTTAAGTGGCTTTCTCTTAAGGTTTTGTTTCTGCTGGCTATTACCTCTGCTAGACGGGTGTCGGATTTGGGTGCCTTATCTTGCAGGTCACCATATCTGATTTTTCACCGTGATCGGGCGGTTCTTAGAACACGTCCCGGGTATTTACCTAAGGTGGTGTCTTCTTTCCACCTTAACCAGGAGATTGTGGTTCCAGCCTTTGCCTCTCATGAATTGTCTTCCAAAGAGCGATCTTTGGATGTGGTACGGGCTCTCTGTATGTATGTGAAGAGAACTGCCTCCATAAGGAAGTCGGATTCTCTCTTTGTTCTGTTTGGTTTTCACAAACATGCCTGGCCTGCTCACAAGCAGACCATAGCCAGATGGATTAGAATGGTGATTGCACATGCTTATGTACAGGCTGGGCTTCCAGCTCCTGTTACCATAAAGGCCCATTCTACTTGGTCGGTTGGACCTTCTTGGGCGGCCCGCCATGGTGCGACCCTTGAACAATTGTGCAAGGCGGCTACGTGATCCTCAGTGAACGCGTTCATAAGGTTTTATGCCTTCGATACTTCCGCCTTCCAGGATGCTTCTTTTGGACGCCAGGTTCTTGTGCCCGCTACAGTGCATCCCCTCCCATAAGGAATTGCTTTAGGACATCCCCAATGTCTTTACCTGTGGAGCCCAGTGAACCCAGAAAACGAGATTTATGGTAAGAACTTACCGTTGTTAAATCTCTTTCTGCAAGGTACACTGGGCTCCACAGAGCGCCCACCCTCTCGCACTTAGCTTCTTTGGGTTGGTATGGCATTAGCCGCTGACACTTTCTCCTGTCGTAAGTGTGTGGTGTATGTGGCTACTAACAGTTGTCATCTCTTTTGCCTGCTACTGCATTGGACTGGTTAACAAAAACTGAGCTCCTGTGCACGGAGGTGGGGTTAAAGAGGAGGCGGCGCTAGGCATTCTGGGAAGAAGGTCAAAGCTTTGAGCCTGTTGGTGACTCGCATCAAGATCCTACTCTACAACCCAATGTCATTCCCTGTGGAGCCCAGTATATCTTGCAGAAAGAGATTTTACAACGGTAAGTTCTTACCATAAATCTCGTTATTACAATGCACTCATCACTCATTTGTATTAAACCGCACACACCAGTCACACATCTGTATTGCACTCCACACACCCCTGACACACCTCTGTATTTCACGAACACACCCCAGTCACATCTCTATATTAATCTGCACACCCAAATCATACATCTGTATTACACCGCACAAACTCCAGTCACACATATGTATTACACCGCAAACACCCCAGTCACACATCTGTATTACACCGCATACATCCCAGTCATACATCTGTATTACACCGCAAACACCCCAATCACACCTGTGTATTACAATGCACACCCCAGTCACTCATCTGTATTGCTCCACACACACCTCTGTATTTCACCGCAAACACCCCAGTCACACCTCTGTTTTAATCTTTACACCCCAGTCACACATCTGTATTACACCGAACAAACTCCAGTCACACATCTGTATTACACCGAACAAAACCAAGTCACACATCTGTATTACACTGCACATACCCCCAGTCACACACATTTGTATTGCAACACATACTGCAGTCTCACATCTGTATTATACCACAAACCCAAGTGACATATCTGTATTTCACCGCACACCACAATGACACATCTGTATTACACTGCACAAACCCCAGTCACACATTTATATTACACCGCACAAACTCAAGTCACACAACTCTATTACACCCTAGAAACCCCTGTCACACATCTGTATTACCTCACAAACTGTCTAGTCACACATCTCTATTACACTGCACACACCAGTCACACATCTGTATTGCACCGCACACACCCCAGGCTCACATCTGTATTACACGGCACATACCACACTCACACATCTGTATTACACCGCACAAACCACAGTCACACATCTTTACTACATCGCAAACTCTCCAGTCACACATCTTTATTACTCTATACACACACACACACACACACACACACACACACACCAGTCACACATATGTATTACAACGCACACACCCCAGTCTCACATCTGTATTACACTGCACACCCCCCACAGTCAAACACATTTGTATTGCAACGCAGTCTCACATATGTATTATACCACAAACCCAAGTGACATATCTGTATTGCACCGCATAAACCCCAGTCACACATCTGTATTACACCGCATAAACCCCAGTCACACATCTGTATTACACCGCATAAACCCCAGTCACACATCTGTATTACACCGCACAAACCCGTCACACATCTATATTACACCGCACAAACTCAAGTCACACAACTCTATTACACCCTAGAAACCCCAGTCACACATCTGTATTACCTCACAAACTCTCTAGTCACAAATCTTTATTACACTACACACACACACACACACACACACACCAGTCACACGTCTGTATTACACTGCACATACCCCAGTCTCACATCTGTATTACACTCACATACCCCAGTCACACATCTATATTACATCGCACAAACCACACTCACACACAGGGCCTGGCGCCACCATTAGGCAGCTTTAGGCAGCTGCCTATGGGCGCCGGCCACTGGAGGGCGCCGCTACATCTGTCAGACTGAAAAAATAAGAATTTACTCACCGGTAATTCTATTTCTCGTAGTCCGTAGTGGATGCTGGGGACTCCGTAAGGACCATGGGGAATAGACGGCTCCGCAGGAGACTGGGCACATCTAAAGAAAGATTTAGGACTATCTGGTGTGCACTGGCTCCTCCCCCTATGACCCTCCTCCAAGCCTCAGTTAGGAACTGTGCCCGGAAGAGCTGACACAATAAGGAAGGATTTTTGAATCCCGGGTAAGACTCATACCAGCCACTAGAGATGAGCGCCGGAAATTTTTCGGGTTTTGTGTTTTGGTTTTGGGTTCGGTTCCGCGGCCGTGTTTTGGGTTCGACCGCATTTTGGCAAAACCTCACCGAATTTTTTTTGTCGGATTCGGGTGTGTTTTGGATTCGGGTGTTTTTTTCCAAAAAACCTAAAAAACAGCTTAAATCATAGAATTTGGCGGTCATTTTGATCCCAAAGTATTATTAACCTCAAAAACCATAATTTCCACTCATTTTCAGTCTATTCTGAATACCTCACACCTCACAATATTATTTTTAGTCCTAAAATTTGCACAGAGGTCGCTGTGTGAGTAAGATAAGCGACCCTAGTGGCCGACACAAACACCGAGCCCATCTAGGAGTGGCACTGAAGTGTCACGCAGGATGGCCCTTCCAAAAAACCCTCCCCAAACAGCACATGACGCAAAGAAAAAAAGAGGCGCAATGAGGTAGCTGTGTGAGTAAGATTAGCGACCCTAGTGGCCGACACAAACACCGGGCCCATCTAGGAGTGGCACTGCAGTGTCACGCAGGATGTCCCTTCCAAAAAACCCTCCCCAAACAGCACATGACGCAAAGAAAAAAAGAGGCGCAATGAGGTAGCTGTGTGAGTAAGATAAGCGACCCTAGTGGCCGACACAAACACCGGGCCCATCTAGGAGTGTCACTGCAGTGTCACGCAGGATGTCCCTTCCAAAAAACCCTCCCCAAACAGCACATGACGCAAAGAAAAAAAGAGGCGCAATGAGGTAGCTGTGTGAGTAAGATAAGCGACCCTAGTGGCCGACACAAACACCGGGCCCATCTAGGAGTGGCACTGCAGTGTCACGCAGGATGTCCCTTCCAAAAAACCCTCCCCAAACAGCACATGACGCAAAGAAAAAAGAGGCGCAATGAGGTAGCTGTGTGAGTAAGATAAGCGACCCTAGTGGCCGACACAAACACCGGGCCCATCTAGGAGTGGCACTGCAGTGTCACGCAGGATGTCCCTTCCAAAAAACCCTCCCCAAACAGCACATGACGCAAAGAAAAAAAGAGGCGCAATGAGGTAGCTGTGTGAGTAAGATAAGCGACCCTAGTGGCCGACACAAACACCGGGCCCATCTAGGAGTGGCACTGCAGTGTCACGCAGGATGTCCCTTCCAAAAAACCCTCCCCAAACAGCACATGACGCAAAGAAAAAAAGAGGCGCAATGAGGTAGCTGTGTGAGTAAGATAAGCGACCCTAGTTGCCGACACAAACACCGGGCCCATCTAGGAGTGGCACTGCAGTGTCACGCAGGATGTCCCTTCCAAAAAACCCTCCCCAAACAGCACATGACGCAAAGAAAAAAAGAGGCGCAATGAGGTAGCTGTGTGAGTAAGATAAGCGACCCTAGTGGCCGACACAAACACCGGGCCCATCTAGGAGTGGCACTGCAGTGTCACGCAGGATGTCCCTTCCAAAAAACCCTCCCCAAACAGCACATGACGCAAAGAAAAAGAAAAGAAAAAAGAGGTGCAAGATGGAATTGTCCTTGGGCCCTCCCACCCACCCTTATTTTGTATAAACAGGACATGCACACTTTAACCAACCCATCATTTCAGTGACAGGGTCTGCCACACGACTGTGACTGATATGACGGGTTGGTTTGGACCCCCACCAAAAAAGAAGCAATTAATCTCTCCTTGCACAAACTGGCTCTACAGAGGCAAGATGTCCACCTCATCATCATCCTCCGATATATCACCGTGTACATCCCCCTCCTCACAGATTATCAATTCGTCCCCACTGGAATCCACCATCTCAGCTCCCTGTGTACTTTGTGGAGGCAATTGCTGCTGGTCAATGTCTCCACGGAGGAATTGATTATAATTCATTTTAATGAACATCATCTTCTCCACATTTTCTGGATGTAACCTCGTACGCCGATTGCTGACAAGGTGAGCGGCGGCACTAAACACTCTTTCGGAGTACACACTTGTGGGAGGGCAACTTAGGTAGAATAAAGCCAGTTTGTGCAAGGGCCTCCAAATTGCCTCTTTTTCCTGCCAGTATAAGTACGGACTGTGTGACGTGCCTACTTGGATGCGGTCACTCATATAATCCTCCACCATTCTTTCAATGGGGAGAGAATCATATGCAGTGACAGTAGACGACATGTCCGTAATCGTTGTCAGGTCCTTCAGTCCGGACCAGATGTCAGCATCAGCAGTCGCTCCAGACTGCCCTGCATCACCGCCAGCGGGTGGGCTCGGAATTCTGAGCCTTTTCCTCGCACCCCCAGTTGCGGGAGAATGTGAAGGAGGAGATGTTGTTGACAGGTCGCGTTCCGCTTGACTTGACAATTTACTCACCAGCAGGTGTTTGAACCCCAGCAGACTTGTGTCTGCCGGAAAGAGAGATCCAAGGTAGGCTTTAAATCTAGGATCGAGCACGGTGGCCAAAATGTAGTGCTCTGATTTCAACAGATTGACCACCCGTGAATCCTTGCTAAGCGAATTAAGGGCTCCATCCACAAGTCCCACATGCCTAGCGGAATCGCTCCGTGTTAGCTCCTCCTTCAATGTCTCCAGCTTCTTCTGCAAAAGCCTGATGAGGGGAATGACCTGACTGGCTGGCAGTGTCTGAACTGACTTCACGTGTGGCAAGTTCAAAGGGCATCAGAACCTTGCACAACGTTGAAATCATTCTCCACTGCGCTTGAGACAGGTGCATCCCACCTCCTTTATCGTGCTCAATTGTATAGGCTTGAATGGCCTTTTGCTGCTCCTCCAACCTCTGAAGCATATACAGGGTTGAATTCCACCTCGTTACCACTTCTTGCTTCAGATGATGGCAGGGCAGGTTCAGTAGTTTTTGGTGGTGCTCCAGTTTTCTGTACGTGGTGCCTGTACGCCGAAAGTGTCCCGCAATTCTTCTGGCCACCGACAGCATCTCTTGCACGCCCCTGTCGTTTTTTAAAAAATTCTGCACCACCAAATTCAAGGTATGTGCAAAACATGGGACGTGCTGGAATTGGCCCAGATTTAATGCACACACAATATTGCTGGCGTTGTCCGATGCCACAAATCCACAGGAGAGTCCAATTAGGGTAAGCCATTCCGCGATGATCTTCCTCAGTTGCCGTAAGAGGTTTTCAGCTGTGTGCGTATTCTGGAAACCGGTGATACAAAGCGTAGCCTGCCTAGGAAAGAGTTGGCGTTTGCGAGATGCTGCTACTGGTACCGCCGCTGCTGTTCTTGCGGCGGGAGTCCATACATCTACCCAGTGGGCTGTCACAGTCATATAGTCCTGACCCTGCCCTGCTCCACTTGTCCACATGTCCGTGGTTAAGTGGACATTGGGTACAGCTGCATTTTTTAGGACACTGGTGACTCTTTTTCTGAGGTCTGTGTACATTTTCGGTATCGCCTGCCTAGAGAAATGGAACCTAGATGGTATTTGGTACCGGGGACACAGTACCTCCAAAAAGTCTCTAGTTGGCTCTGCAGTAATGATGGATACCGGAACCACGTTTCTCACCACCCAGGATGTCAAGGCCTCAGTTATCCGCTTTGCAGTAGGATGACTGCTGTGATATTTCATCTTCCTCGCAAAGGACTGTTGGACAGTCAATTGCTTGGTGGAAGTAGTAAAAGTGGTCTTACGACTTCCCCTCTGGGATGACCATCGACTCCCAGCAGCAACAACAGCAGCGCCAGCAGCAGTAGGCGTTACACGCAAGGATGCATCGGAGGAATCCCAGGCAGGAGAGGACTCGTCAGAATTGCCAGTGACATGGCCTGCAGGACTATTGGCATTCCTGGGGAAGGAGGAAATTGACACTGAGGGAGTTGGTGGGGTGGTTTGCGTGAGCTTGGTTACAAGAGGAAGGGATTTACTGGTCAGTGGACTGCTTCCGCTGTCGGCCCAAGTTTTTGAACTTGTCACTGACTTATTATGAATGCGCTGCAGGTGACGTATAAGGGAGGATGTTCCGAGGTGGTTAACGTCCTTACCCCTACTTATTACAGCTTGACAAAGGGAACACACGGCTTGACACCTGTTGTCCGCATTTCTGGTGAAATACTTCCACACCGAAGAGCTGATTTTTTTGGTATTTTCACCAGGCATGTCAACGGCCATATTCCTACCACGGACAACAGGTGTCTCCCCGGGTGCCTGACTTAAACAAACCACCTCACCATCAGAATCCTCCTGGTCAATTTCCTCCCCAGCGCCAGCAACACCCATATCCTCCTCATCCTGGTGTACTTCAACACTGACATCTTCAATCTGACTATCAGGAACTGGACTGCGGGTGCTCCTTCCATCACTTGCAGGGGGCGTGCAAATGGTGGAAGGCGCATGCTCTTCACGTCCAGTGTTGGGAAGGTCAGGCATCGCAACCGACACAATTGGAGTCGGACTCTCCTTGTGGATTTGGGATTTCGAAGAACGCACAGTTCTTTGCGGTGCTACTGCTTTTGCCAGCTTTAGTCTTTTCATTTTTCTAGCGAGAGGCTGAGTGCTTCCATCCTCATGTGAAGCTGAACCACTAGCCATGAACATAGGCCAGGGCCTCAGCCGTTCCTTGCCACTCCGTGTGGTAAATGGCATATTGGCAAGTTTACGCTTCTCCTCCGACAATTTTATTTTAGGTTTTGGAGTCCTTTTTTTACTGATATTTGGTGTTTTGGATTTGACATGCTCTGTACTATGACATTGGGCATCGGCCTTGGCAGACGACGTTGCTGGCATTTCATCGTCTCGGCCATGACTAGTGGCAGCAGCTTCAGCACGAGGTGGAAGTGGATCTTGATCTTTCCCTAATTTTGGAACCTCAACATTTTTGTTCTCCATATTTTAATAGGCACAACTAAAAGGCACCTCAGGTAAACAATGGAGATGGATGGATTGGATACTAGTATACAATTATGGATGGGCTGCCGAGTGCCGACACAGAGGTAGCCACAGCCGTGAACTACCGCACTGTACTGTGTCTGCTGCTAATATATAGACTGGTTGATAAAGAGATAGTATACTCGTAACTAGTATGTATGTATAAAGAAAGAAAAAAAAACCACGGTTAGGTGGTATATACAATTATGGACGGGCTGCCGAGTGCCGACACAGAGGTAGCCACAGCCGTGAACTACCGCACTGTACTGTGTCTGCTGCTAATATATAGACTGGTTGATAAAGAGATAGTATACTCGTAACTAGTATGTATGTATAAAGAAAGAAAAAAAAACCACGGTTAGGTGGTATATACAATTATGGACGGGCTGCCGAGTGCCGACACAGAGGTAGCCACAGCCGTGAACTACCGCACTGTACTGTGTCTGCTGCTAATATATAGACTGGTTGATAAAGAGATAGTATACTCGTAACTAGTATGTATGTATAAAGAAAGAAAAAAAAACCACGGTTAGGTGGTATATACAATTATGGACGGGCTGCCGAGTGCCGACACAGAGGTAGCCACAGCCGTGAACTACCGCACTGTACTGTGTCTGCTGCTAATATATAGACTGGTTGATAAAGAGATAGTATACTCGTAACTAGTATGTATGTATAAAGAAAGAAAAAAAAAACACGGTTAGGTGGTATATACAATTATGGACGGGCTGCCGAGTGCCGACACAGAGGTAGCCACAGCCGTGAACTACCGCACTGTACTGTGTCTGCTGCTAATATATAGACTGGTTGATAAAGAGATAGTATACTCGTAACTAGTATGTATGTATAAAGAAAGAAAAAAAAACCACAGTTAGGTGGTATATACAATTATGGACGGGCTGCCGAGTGCCGACACAGAGGTAGCCACAGCCGTGAACTACCGCACTGTACTGTGTCTGCTGCTAATATAGACTGGTTGATAAAGAGATAGTATACTCGTAACTAGTATGTATGTATAAAGAAAGAAAAAAAAACAACGGTTAGGTGGTATATACAATTATGGACGGGCTGCCGAGTGCCGACACAGAGGTAGCCACAGCCGTGAACTACCGCACTGTACTGTGTCTGCTGCTAATATAGACTGGTTGATAAAGAGATAGTATACTCGTAACTAGTATGACTATAAAGAAAGAAAAAAAAACCACGGTTAGGTGGTATATACAATTATGGACGGGCTGCCGAGTGCCGACACAGAGGTAGCCACAGCCGTGAACTACCGCACTGTACTGTGTCTGCTGCTAATATATAGACTGGTTGATAAAGAGATAGTATACTCGTAACTAGTATGTATGTATAAAGAAAGAAAAAAAAACCACGGTTAGGTGGTATATACAATTATGGACGGGCTGCCGAGTGCCGACACAGAGGTAGCCACAGCCGTGAACTACCGCACTGTACTGTGTCTGCTGCTAATATAGACTGGTTGATAAAGAGATAGTATACTCGTAACTAGTATGTTTGTATAAAGAAAGAAAAAAAAACCACGGTTAGGTGGTATATACAATTATGGACGGGCTGCCGAGTGCCGACACAGAGGTAGCCACAGCCGTGAACTACCGCACTGTACTGTGTCTGCTGCTAATATATAGACTGGTTGATAAAGAGATAGTATACTCGTAACTAGTATGTATGTATAAAGAAAGAAAAAAAAAACACGGTTAGGTGGTATATACAATTATGGACGGGCTGCCGAGTGCCGACACAGAGGTAGCCACAGCCGTGAACTACCGCACTGTACTGTGTCTGCTGCTAATATATAGACTGGTTGATAAAGAGATAGTATACTCGTAACTAGTATGTATGTATAAAGAAAGAAAAAAAAACCACGGTTAGGTGGTATATACAATTATGGACGGGCTGCCGAGTGCCGACACAGAGGTAGCCACAGCCATGAACTACCGCACTGTACTGTGTCTGCTGCTAATATAGACTGGTTGATAAAGAGATAGTATACTCGTAACTAGTATGTATGTATAAAGAAAGAAAAAAAAACCACGGTTAGGTGGTATATACAATTATGGACGGGCTGCCGAGTGCCGACACAGAGGTAGCAACAGCCGTGAACTACCGCACTGTACTGTGTCTGCTGCTAATATAGACTGGTTGATAAAGAGATAGTATACTCGTAACTAGTATGACTATAAAGAAAGAAAAAAAAACCACGGTTAGGTGGTATATACAATTATGGACGGGCTGCCGAGTGCCGACACAGAGGTAGCCACAGCCGTGAACTACCGCACTGTACTGTGTCTGCTGCTAATATAGACTGGTTGATAAAGAGATAGTATACTACTAATATTATATATACTGGTGGTCAGGTCACTGGTCACTAGTCACACTGGCAGTGGCACTCCTGCAGCAAAAGTGTGCACTGTTTAATTTTAATATAATATTATGTACTCCTGGCTCCTGCTATAACCTATAACTGGCACTGCAGTGCTCCCCAGTCTCCCCCACAATTATAAGCTGTGTGAGCTGAGCACAGTCAGATATATATATACATTGATGCAGCACACTGGGCTGAGCAGTGCACACAGATATGGTATGTGACTGAGTCACTGTGTGTATCGTTTTTTTCAGGCAGAGAACGGATATATTAAATAAAACAAACAACTGCACTGTCTGGTGGTCACTGTGGTCGTCAGTCACTAAACTCTGCACTCTCTTCTACAGTATCACAGCCTCAGGTCAATCTCTCTCTCTCTCTCTCAACCCTAATCTAAATGGAGAGGACGCCAGCCACGTCCTCTCCCTATCAATCTCAATGCACGTGTGAAAATGGCGGCGACGCGCGGCTCCTTATATAGAATCCGAGTCTCGCGAGAATCCGACAGCGTCATGATGACGTTCGGGCGCGCTCGGGTTAACCGAGCAAGGCGGGAGGATCCGAGTCTGCTCGGACCCGTGAAAAAAACATGAAGTTCGTGCGGGTTCGGATTCAGAGAAACCGAACCCGCTCATCTCTACCAGCCACACCAATCACACCATATAACACGTGATAGGAACCCCGGTTAACAGTATGATAACAACTGGAGCCTCTGAAGAGATGGCTCACAACAAAACCCGATATTTTGTAACAATAACTATGTACAGGTATTGCAGACAATCCGCACTTGGGATGGGCACCCAGCATCCACTACGGACTACGAGAAATAGAATTACCGGTGAGTAAATTCTTATTTTCTCTGACGTCCTAGTGGATGCTGGGGACTCCGTAAGGACCATGGGGATTATACCAAAGCTCCCAAACGGGCGGGAGAGTGCGGATGACTCTGCAGCACCGAATGAGAGAACTCAAGGTCCTCCTCAGCCAGGGTATCAAATTTGTAGAATTTTGCAAACGTGTTTGCCCCTGACCAAGTAGCAGCTCGGCAAAGTTGTAAAGCCGAGACCCCTCGGGCAGCCGCCCAAGATGAGCCCACCTTCCGTGTGGAATGGGCTTTTACAGATTTAGGCTGCAGTAAGCCTACCGCAGAATGCGCCAGCTGAATAGTGCTACAAATCCAGCACGCAATAGACTGCTTAGAAGCAGGAGCACCCAGCTTGGCGGGTGCATACAGGATAAACAGCGAGTCAGTCTTTCTGACTCCAGCCGTCCTGGAAATATAAATTTTTAGGGCCCTGACTACGTCCAGCAACTTGGAATCCTCCAAGTCCCTAGTAGCCGCAGGCACCACAATAGGTTGGTTCAAGAGAAAAGCTGAGACCACCTTTGGGAGAAACTGAGGACGAGTCCTCAATTCTGCCCTATCCATATGGAAAATCAGATAAGGGCTTTTACAAGACAAAGCCGCCAATTCTGAAACCCGCCTGGCCGACGCCAAGGCCAACAGCATGACCACTTTCCACGTGAGATATTTTAAATCCACAGTCTTAAGTGGTTCGAACCAATGTGATTTCAGAAATGCCAAAACCACATTGAGATCCCAAGGTGCCACTGGGGGCACAAAAGGAGGCTGAATATGCAGAACTCCTTTGACAAAAGTCTGAACTTCGGGCAGTGAAGCCAGTTCTTTTTGGAAGAAAATCGACAGAGCCGAAATCTGGACCTTTATGGACCACAATTTGAGGCCCAACGTCACCCCTGCTTGCAGGGAGTGCAGGAATCGACCCAGTTGAAATTCCTCCGTCGGGGCCTTCATGGCCTCACACCAAGCAACATATTTTCGCCAAATGCGGTGATAATGTTTTGCGGTGACATCCTTCCTGGCTTTGATCAGGGTAGGGATGACTTCCTCCGGAATACCCTTTTCCTTCAGGATCCGGTGTTCAACCGCCATGCCGTCAAACGCAGCCGCGGTAAGTCTTGGAACAGACAGGGTCCCTGCTGCAGCAGGTCTTGTCTGAGCGGCAGTGGCCAAGGGTCCTCTGTAAGCATCTCTTGAAGTTCCGGGTACCAAGCTCTTCTTGGCCAATCCGGAACCACGAGTATGGTTTTCACTCCTCGCCTTCTTATTATTCTCAGTACCTTGGGTATGATAGGTAGAGGAGGAAACACATAAACCGACTGGTACACCCATGGTGTCACTAAAGCGTCCACCGCTATCGCCTGAGGGTCTCTTGACCGGGCGCAATATCTTTTCAACTTCTTGTTGAGGCGGGACGCCATCATGTCTACCTGTGGTTTTGCCCACCGGTTGACCAGCATTTGGAAAACTTCTGGATGAAGTCCCCATTCTCCCGGGTGGAGGTCGTGCCTGCTGAGGAAGTCTGCTTCCCAGTTGTCCACTCCCGGAATGAACACTGCCGTCAGTGCTAACACATGATTCTCTGCCCATCTGAGAATCCTTGTGGCTTCTGCCATCGCCATCCTGCTTCTCGTGCCGCCCTGTCTGTTTACATGGGCGACCGCCGTGATGTTGTCTGACTGGATCAGTACCGGCTGGTTTTGAAGCAGGGGTCTTGCCTGGCTTAGGGCATTGTAAATGGCCCTTAGCTCCAGGATATTTATGTGAAGAGAAATCTCCTGATTTGACCACAGTCCCTGGAAATTTCTTCCCTTTGTGACTGCCCCCCAGCCCCGAAGGCTGGCATCCATGGTCACCAGGACCCAGTCCTGTATTCCGAATCTGCGGCCCTCTAGTAAATGAGCCCTCTGCAGCCACCACAGCAGCGACACCCTGGTTCTGGCCGATAGGGTTATCCGCTGTTGTATCTGGAGATGGGACCCGGACCATTTGTCCAACAGGTCCCACTGGAACGTCCTTGGAACCTTCAGAATGGAATTGCTTCGTACGAAGCTACCATTTTTCCCAGGACTCGTGTGCATTGATGTACCGACACTTTTCCTGGTTTTAGGATGTCTCTGACCAGAGATGACAATTCCTCGGCTTTTTCCAGTGGAAGAAACACTCTTTTCTGGTCTGTGTCCAGAACCATTCCCAGGAACAGAAGACGTGTCGTCGGGACCAGCTGTGACTTTGGAATGTTTTGAATCCAGCCGTGCTGTTGTAGCACTTCCTGAGAAAGTGCCACCCCCCCTATCAACTGTTCTTTGGACCTCGCCTTTATCAGGAGATCGTCCAAGTACGGGATAATTAAAACTCCCTTCTTGCGAAGGAGTATCATCATTTCGGCCATCACCTTGGTAAAGACCCTCGGTGCCGTGGATAATCCAAACGGCAGCGTCTGGAACTGATAGTGACAGTCCTGTACCACAAATCTGAGGTACTCCTGGTGCGGAGGGTAAATGGGGACATGCAGGTACGCATCCTTGATGTCCAGGGATACCATGTAATCCCCCTCCTCCAGGCTCGCAATAACCGCCCTGAGCGATTCCATCTTGAACTTGAACCTTTTGATATAAGTGTTCAAGGCTTTTAAATTTAAGATGGGTCTCACCGAACCGTCCGGTTTCGGTACCACAAACATTGTGGAGTAGTAACCCTTTCCTTGTTGAAGGAGGGGTACCTTGTCGATCACTTTCTGTGAATACAGTTTTTGAATAGCCACCAACACTGCCTCCCTGGCAGAGGGAGTTGCCGGCAAGGCAGATTTTAGGAAATGGCGGGGGGGGGGGGGGGGGGACGTCTCGAATTCCAGCCTGTACCCCTGAGATACTACTTGAAGGACCCAGGGATCCACTTGTGAGAGAGCCCACTGTGTGCTGAAAAAACCTGAGACGCACCCCCACCGTTCCCGATTCCGCCTGAGCAGCCCCAGCGTCATGCTGTGGACTTACCGGACGCAGGGGAGGACTTCTGCTCCTGGGAACTAGCTGTGCGCTGCAGCTTTTTCCCCCTTCCTCTGTCCCTCGGCAGAAAGGATGAGCCTCTAGCACGCTTATTTTTCTGGGGCCGAAAGGACTGTACCTGATAATACGGTGCTTTCTTTTGCTGTGGGGTAGCCTGTGGCAAAAAAGTCGATTTCCCAGCAGTAGCTAAGGAAACGAGGTCTGAAAGACCTTCCCCAAAAAGTTCCACCCCTTTATAGGGTAAAACTTCCATGTGCCGCTTGGAGTCGGCATCACCTGACCACTGCCTAGTCCATAACCCCCGTCAGGCGGCAATGGACATAGCGCTTATTTTTGATGCCAGCCGGCAAATATCCCTCTGTGCATCACGCATGTATAAGACCGCGTCTTTAATATGGTCAATCGTTAGCAAAATATTGTCCCTATCCATGGTATCAATGTTTTCCGACAGGGAGTCTGACCACGCAGCAGCAGCACTGCACATCCAAGCTGATGCAATAGCGGGTCTCAATATAATGCCAGTGTGTGTGTATATAGCTTTTAGGGTACTTTCCTGCTTTCTATCAGCAGGTTTTTTTAGGGCGGCCGTATCCGGAGACGGTAGTGCCACCTTCTTTGATAAGCGTGTCAGCGCTTTATCTACCCTAGGGGGTGTTTCCCAGCGTGACCTATCCTCTGGCGGGAAAGGGTACGCAGCCATTAACCGTTTAGAAATGATCAATTTCTTATCTGGGGAAGTCCACGCTTCCTCACACACCTCATTTAATTCGTCAGATGCAGGAAAAACTACTGGTAGTTTTTTCTCACCAAACATAATACCCTTTTTTTGTGGTACCTGGGGTATCATCAGAAATGTGTAATACATTTTTCATAGCCTCAATCATATAATGGGTGGATCTATTGGAGGGTACACTCGTCTCATCATCGTCGACACTGGAGTCTGTATCCGTGTCGACATCCGTATCTGTCATCTGAGGTAGCGGGCGTTTTATAGCCCCTGATGACATTTGAGACGCTTGGACAGGCTCAAGCTGAGTAGCCGGCTGTCCTATGTCGTCAAACTTTTTATGTAAGGAGCTGACACTGTCACGTAATTTCTTCCATAAGTCCATCCACACTGGTGTCGACCCCGCAGGGGGTGACATCACATTCACAGGCATTTGCTTTGCCTCCACATCATTATCCTCATCATACATGTCGACACAGCAGTACCGACACACAGCAGACACACAGGGAATGCTCTTACAGAGGACAGGACCCCACAAAGCCCTTTGGGGAGACAGAGGGAGAGTATGCCAGCACACACCAGGGCGCTATATAACACAGGGATATCACTATACAGAGTGTTTTCCCCTATAGCTGCCTATATATTATATATACTGCGCCTAAATTGTGCCCCCCCTCTCTTTTTTACCCTTTCTGTAGTGCAGGACTGCAGGGGAGAGCCAGGGAGCTTCCTTCCAGCGAAGCTGTGAGGGAATAATGGCGCCAGTGTGCTGAGGGAGTTGGCTCCGCCCCTTTTTCGGCGGGCTTTCTCCCGCTATTTTATCGTTTCTGGCAGGGGTTAATATACACCTATATAGCCTCTGGGGCTATATATGGTGTTAGTTTTGCCAGCCAAGGTGTTATTATTGCTGCTCAGGGCGCCCCCCCCAGCGCCCTGCACCCATCAGTGACCGCAGTGTGTGGTGTGCATGAGGAGAAATGGCGCACAGCTGCAGTGCTGTGCGCTACCTTGGAGAAGACAGAAGTCTTCAGCCGCCGATTTTCCGGACCACCTTCTTGTTTCTGGCTCTGTAAGGGGGACGGCGGCGCGGCTCCGGGAACGGACGACGAGGTCGGGTCCTGTGTTCGATCCCTCTGGAGCTAATGGTGTCCAGTAGCCTAAGAAGCCCAAGCTACCACCACTTAGGTAGGTTCGCTTCTTCTCCCCTTAGTCCCTCGTTGCAGTGAGCCTGTTGCCAACAGGTCTCACTGAAAATAAAAAACCTAAACTATACTTTCTTCTAGGAGCTCAGGAGAGCCCCTAGTGTGCATCCAGCTCGGCCGGGCACAGAAATCTAACTGAGGCTTGGAGGAGGGTCATAGGGGGAGGAGCCAGTGCACACCAGATAGTCCTAAATCTTTCTTTAGATGTGCCCAGTCTCCTGCGGAGCCGTCTATTCCCCATGGTCCTTACGGAGTCCCCAGCATCCACTAGGATGTCAGAGAAACTAATCTTTCATTCACATATTGCTCTAGACAGCAGTGGTGGGGGGTCTAACGATCCACAGCCACCGCTGTCACTAGATTCCTGCTTGTGGGGAGTGTTGCGGTGGGTATGAGGTTTACCGATGGCTGCTATTGCGGAGTGAGATGGAGAGAGGAGGGAGCGGTGGCGGCGGCGAGTGGTTGCCCAACTACCGCTGCTCTCCTCTGGAGGGGGGAGAGGCCAACTACTGATCCGGGACGCGCAGGGGGTGGAGTTACTGATGACTGCTAAAGTGTGTGCTGTGGGGTGGGAGAGTAAGGAGAAAATGCCGGCTGCTGTGTTTCTTGCAGGATGGGGTAGGCGAAAGATGCCAATGAGTGTGTATGGTGGGGATGGAGGAGCCTGCCGGCGCCGGGCGCTCATGTGTATTGTCAGGTGCGGGGAATGCGTTGGCCACCGCCGCTGCTACTGCTATTGAGGCGGCCAGGCAGACAGGCTTGTGGCTGGGGGAATTGCCGGCTGCTGCAGCTGTGGAGAGAGGGGGTGCCTGCCGCTGCTGCCCATGTCACATGTGTGGTGGGACAGGGGGGTTTCATTGGACACCTCCGCTACTATGAAGGAGAAGGTAGGTTTGCCGCCACTCCTGTGTAATGTGGAGGGTTTCTGGCCACTGCTATGGACGGGAAAAGGAGGGGGGGGGGGGTACAGGAGGGTAGCTGCTACTGCTGTGTGTGTCTGTTTATCTATCCAGATAGATATATAAGGCGCCCATAACTTTATTGTGATTACATAAACCTTTTCTTAAGCTAGCTTATCACTAAAATAAAACGACACAACACACTGAAATAAAGACACGGACACGGTAGCTGGAGTTAAAGGTCAGACGATATTTATTGATCGCTGACCAACTCTTTAAACTATAATTGTAATCGAATTGGAATTAATTTAGATTGTAGAGTTAACTTTAGATTGGAGGATGGCAAAAAGAAAGTCGCTACGTGACACCAGCTCCAGTCACCTAGATGAAAACCACCAAACCAAGGAGGGGAGTACCCAACCCCGCCTCCTTCCTGCATAACCCGCATTGTGCTGGCCTCACCACTCTTTTCTCTGGCAAACGTTCGGTTCCCGCAGGGGAACGTCTAAATGTCCACACCTGCCCACACCTGCCGTCCTTCTAAAGAGGGTGCCCCACAATGACCACTTATGCCTGTTTGACCGCTGGTTGGTAGCGACTTCCCGCCACCAAAGGTTTACAAAACCGCCACCGCCATCCGAACAAGCAAATAATAACCAACTAAGAACAAACTAAATAGCCCTAACGAAAAGGACCAAAAACATCCTCCAGGAAAACCTGCACTTCGTCCGGAGAAAGATGAACCCCATCCTCCTTGTAGAACTGCCGATTATGCAGCACAAGTAAAGGATGCCTGACAGCTACTCCACCTATGGCCCTGACAAAGAGAGACACTGCCGAATTCACCTTCTTGCGAGCCTTCTCCAGAGCTGAGAAACGCACCGCACCACGCCAATGAAAACGCGGAACTATCTCCGACCAAACAATGCGTACTCCTGGCCAGTGACAACGAATCGCCACCAAATCCGCCTTAATGGACAAAATTAAATCTATGCCCCTAACTCGGCCCAAATCATTCCCACTTAAATGCAGGATAATACAACTGGGGCGACCCCAGCGGCGCTCACGGTGAAAAAGGAGCCACAACAAATCACCCCACAGCATGCCCCTGACACCTAACCAACGCAACTCCCTGGACCCAAAAACATCAGCTGCCCTAAGTGCCATGGGATGCCTCGCCGCCCAAAAAATATAAGAATGGCCAACCAGCCATACATGTTCCCCAAAATCAACGACAGCTGAAAAAGAAAACTCCCTAACATCAGAAATGTGCACACAAAACACATATATAATGCAATAAATAGAATAACCCAAGTGAAGGAGAAAACTCAAAAAAACCTCCCATGGACCTTAAGAGAACAGCCAATTGAAATTAGGCCCCCTCTGAGAAAAATGTAAAAATTCACTTCACACCCTCGATTCCTGAACATTAAGCGTTCAAAAACCGACGAGTAAACACGTTTTTGGGTTAGCGCAACAGGCGCACCTACATCTTATCAAAACGGACATAAGACTTATAGGAGGCAGACTTCCAACGGCCCAGCTCCCGAATAGCCGCCGGGGATGAACCCGTAGCCGCTGCATGGGTAGCCGCCCCAATGCGAAAGGAATGGGTACCGAAGTCCGCCCCCCGCAATCCCAACGCCGCCAAACATTTCTTAAACACAGCAGCAAATTGAAACTTCGTCAGCGGGCCAGCGTGCGCATGCACCAGCAACTGGTCGCCCCCCGAAGGCCTCAACCGGATATACTCCTGCGTCAAAACCGCAGCGGGCAAACACTCGCTTCCTCCTGGGCCTCCAAGGACACCCAGCGACCCCGACCTGTTTGATCTGTCTTGGACCGCACAATCCTACAGAGCAACAGGCCATCCTGCAGGCGCACATTCTCGTAAAGCAGACCCGACTCCCGAGATGACTTGCTGCACACCATTAACTCGCTCACTCGGAAAGCCCCAAAAAAGGCTAGGGCATACGCACAACTAAACAGGGCCACCTCGAGCTCCGAGGTCGCAATTCGAGGCAGCACACCCAGCAACTCCGTCAGAAGCTGCAACGTCACGGGTCTACGGGAGTCCGCGGGCGCCGGTCGCATCCTAGCCCAATCGTTGAGCGCTCTGGAAAGGACAGAAGACCCGGTGGGGTCCGTCATCCCGTGGAGCCGAGAGTGAAAAGAAATGCCCGCAAGGGCAGAAGACATGGCCGCTTACGACCTCCTCTTTTGATAATGTTCCCAAACAAAGGCCGTCAAAACGTCAGCCGGGGACTCACCTGCCACACTGTACCTACTTTGAAAGGCCGACCAATCACGCCAGGCCGCATCATACGCCCTGAGCGTGGAAGGAGCCAACATACACCTGGCCAGAGCAGCTAACCCGATTCGACAATCTGCCAGACAGAAGGCGGGCACGGTAAACCCTCCGCCGCCGCTCCCGGAACCAATGCCCGGAACTTATCAAATTGGCACCGAGACAATGCATCCGTAATTCCGTTGTCGATTCCGGGAACGTGACGGGCCCTGAAATTAATATTGCGCCGCAAGCAAACTAACACTAGACGCCGTAGAAGCCGCAAAGCCTGAGGAGAGGAAGAACGCTGATTATTGATGGCGTGTACCACCCCCAAGTTGTCGCAACGGAACGATATGTCCCGATTCACGAACTGGCAGGCCCACAACTCAAGAGCAACTATGATCGGGAACAATTCCAGCAAAAGGAGGTTCTTGGTGAAACCCCGCGCCACCCAAGAGGCCGGCCAGGCAGCAGCGCACCATGCCCCGGCAAAAAATGCTCCAAAACCCTGACTGCCCGAGGCATCCGTGAACAACTGGAGCCAACTGCTGGAACAACAAGGGGGAGGCCACAAAACCTCCCTGTTGAAGGACACCAGGAAAGAAACCCAAATCCGCAAATCATCCCTGATCTCGCGGGAAAGGTACACGGTGTGATGCTGCCGGACCGTCCCCGCCGTGGCCCGTTCAAGTTTGCGACAGAAAACCCTACCCATGGGGATAATCCGGCACGCAAAGTTGAACGAACCCAGCAAAGACTGTACCTGCTTAAGCCGAACCCTGTGCTTGCCTAAACAATCGTGAATTAAACCCAAAAGCTTACGCACTTTATCCTCGGGAAGGCGACAGCAACCCGCCACCGTGTCTATTTCAATTCCTAAATAGCTAAGACAAGTGCAGGGGCCCTCACACTTGTCCTGCGCGACGGGCACCTCCAAACTTTCGAACAAGGACCCAGCCACCGACAGAATATCTCCACAGATCGAACTGCCCCCTGGGCCCACAAATAGAAAATCGTCCAGGTAGTGAGCCACCCCGAGTTGGCCGGAGGCGGCCTGGACGCTCCAGTGCAAAAACGTGCTAAATCTCTCAAAATAGGCGCAGGAGACCGAACAACCCATGGGGAGACACCGATCCACATAAAACTCGTCCCCCAGTTTGAAACCCAGAAACCGCAGGGAATCCGGATGCAGGGGAAGTAGCCGAAAAGCCGACTCCACGTCCAATTTTGCCAACAGGCCCCCCGGACCACAGTCCCGCACCAAGCGCAGAGCGTCATCAAAGACTGATAATGCACCCTGCACACGGCCTGAGGAATGGAGTCATTAACCGAAACGCCCGGAGGATGCGACAGGTGCTGTATCAGGCGGAACTTGCCCGGGGCCTTCTTGGGCACCACCCCAACGGGGGAAATGCACAAGGAGGGCATAGGGGAAAGGCCCACACATGCGCCCCAAGCAGATCTCCACGTCCACTTTCCGCCGCACCTCCCGTGGGAATTTGCGAGCCGACCTCAAATTCTGGCGCGCCACTACGTGCACCGAATCCGAAATGGGCAGACGAAAACCATGTCGAAAACCCTCCAAGAGGAACGACGCTGCCGACTTGTCAGGGTATAAACTCAGCCAGCGCCGCAATTCGGGAACTCGAATCGGGGAGAAGGCCTTACTTTCCAACTCCCCTGGCCTCGGCTGGAGCGGAGGACTTACCGCTCGCCGCCGAGGTGCAATCATTGGCCGGGTGACTGGCCCCGTACAATTTACACGAGTGTCGAAAACGACAATTTACCCCCCTGGCGCATTTTCCTTCGTTGTAGGCAAAACACTTTCCTTTCCCCACCGAGCGGGAGCCCGAAACCCCAGCCGCCACGGGCTTCTTGACCGCGGCGTCCGGAGCGGGCTTGACCTGCTGTGTGACCTCCAACCACACCTCGACATCCTTAAAACCCGCGGGCAGGATGGGGTTACCATCCTGATTACGACGGAATTTCTCATCGTAATCCCGCCAAGCGGAACCTTTGGATTTTAAGTACATGTCATGCACTAAAAACAGGTATTTGACCAAATTGGAATACTCGGCGGGCCGCGATTCTGTGTAGCAAGCCGTAAAAACCAAGAACCCCCGCAACCACTGGTGAAAATTGCGGAACGCACTTTCCCCAATGCCACCCGGTTTCTTAGCTGCGTCAAATCCCTGCCGCATCTCATCCGTAAGGGTGAAGATGTCAACGTATTTCCCATTCCTAATTTTTTCTCGCATCCGCTTACGAACCCCCCGGGTAATTGCCGTGTTGGCGCAATGCACCATCTCCGTATAACGGTCGGGGGGAATTGCCGACGCCGGCGCTGTCACTTTCTGCAATTCCTTCGCCATGCGCCGCGCGATAAGTCTAGCTAATTTACGCGGGCACCGCGGAGAACCTGAAGAAACACTGCTAGACGAGGAGGAAGAAGAACTAGACGAACAGTGTGAAGTAATAGCTTGCTCACCAGTGCCTGAAGGAACCAGAACAGCATTGTCCGTTGCACCCGACTCCGGTGGCGGTGGAACTTCCCCCGTCTGTGCCGCGGCCCTCTCCGACCTCCGGCCCCTCCGTGACAAAGACCCGGAACCAGCCAGCACCTGCGAGGAGGAAACAGAAGGGACAACAGGCGCAGGGGAAACCAGCGCATCAACAGCAATGGGGGTAACAGGCGGGGGAGGGGGCCAAGCCCAGTCGCTCTGCGGAGGGGGGCCAGCGGGAAGCGGCGGGGGAGGACCCCCAACGGAGGGGTACAAAAAGGCGTGGGGGAAGGCAGACCCGACCCCCGTAGCGCCACCAATGGTGTAAGCAGGCCGCCACGCAGGAGGCGGAATGTAACCGACCGACCCAGAAAATCCCGACGAAACCGGATGGAACTGAGTAGGCCCCGGGGCCGGCAGCAAAAATTGCGCAAACAGGTTTGTCCCGGCATGCGAGCCCACAAAGGCAGGGGGGGGGAACCGTAACCCGGGGGCCGCTGACCGACCACGTGGGATGGACGCCTGAGTCGCCACCAGCTGCAACGCCCCCAGCGGGCCGGGGGGGGGGGGGGTGCCTGGAGCCCGACGCCCGAAGATGCCGACGTGGGAAGACGTGCAACAGGTGACCAGGAGCCTAGCAAAAAGGCCCCCGATGCGGGATTCCCATCCGGGAACCCCCGCCCCGAAACTGCAGGAGGGGCAGGCGCCGCGGCAGTCCCAGCCACACTCCCCGCCCCGAAACTCCCAGGGCCCGTCCCAGTCACCCCATCCCCAACCATATATGCGGGCGAAAAAGGCCCCCCCGTAGGGAGGGGTCCATCCGCCTTCGCTGCAGCCCCGTTCACAGAGGGCACATTACCCTGCTGCCCCACCGTTATTGCCCCCGCCTGTACTGTAAGCCCCCCTCTCCCCCCGCAGCCCCGTCGCGGCCGCCCGGCACCACGTGGGCACCCGAGCCGTCGCTCAGAGCCGCAGGCGGGGAGGGAAGGGGAGACCCGGCGCTGACTAGCGCGCCGGGCGAGGGAGCTGATTGGCACGCTGAGGCCGCAGGGGACCGCGGCCCGGCCGAGTCACGCGTCCCGGCGGCACGAGCAGAGCGGCCGCTAGCCGCACGCACCTCGCTGGCAGGGGAGCGGGCCGCCGCGGTCCGACCCTGCCGGGGGCTTGTCGCTGCCGTAAGCAACCTCCGGGGGCCGCACTACGGGAGCGGGGGGTGCCCACGGCCTCCACGAGGCGGCGGGAGGGGGGAGCGGAGCGGCGTGGACGCGGCATGGCAGGGGGGGAGCAGAAATACACCACACATCTTGAAACAACTATATAAAGGAAGGAGCACAACAAGGGGGGGGGGGGGGGCAGAACAGAAACAATATAAAGGCACCAAGGATAACACAAGACAAAGTAAACTGTGGCAATGGGGGTCATTCCGAGTTGTTCGCTCGCAAGCTGCTTTTAGCAGCTTTACACACGCTAAGCCGCCGCCTACTGGGAGTGAAACTTAGCTTCTTAAACTTGCGAACGAAAGATTCGCAATATAGCGAAAAGACATCTCTGTGCAGTTTCTGAGTAACTCGAGACTTACTCGGCATCTGCGATGAGGTCAGTGCTTGTCGTTCCTGGTTTGACGTCATAAACACACCCAGCGTTCGCCCAGACACTCCTCCGTTTCTCCAGCCACTCCCGCGTTTTTCCCAGAAACGGTAGCGTTTTTTCGCACACACCCATAAAACGGCCAGTTTCCGCCCAGAAACACCCACTTCCTGTCAATCACATTACGATCACCAGAACGAAGAAAAAACCGTGAGTAAAATTTCTAACTGCATAGCAAATTTACTTGGCGCAGTCGCAGTGCGGACATTGCGCATGCGCACTAAGCGGAAAATCGCTGCGATGCGAAAAAATTTACCGAGCGAACAACTCAGAATGACCCCCAATATACTTAACCTTCCTGGGCCATACAATGAATGGCAAGAGGATGTCTGAGGCACATGACCCTGCCCTATATACTATCCTAAGACCAACCCATTAAAGTTTGATGGACAACCCTCTAATCCAATAGGAAAAACAACCGGAAAACTGATCTGCCTAGCAACTGCTTAGTCATCAAACAACCAATCACCAAAAGTTGGGCTCTTATATGGCCTCAGGCTTATGCAGCCTTCAGCTAATGTAATATATATATATATATATATGTATATATATATATATATATATATATATAAATATATCTCTAGATAGATATACAGACACAAACAGCAGTAGCAGCTAACCTCCTGTATCCCCCCCCCCCCAATACATGTGATATATACTGTGCACATACATATACTGCAACGTTATGCCAATGACACAACCTATGGCTTCTTACTGCGAGACCCACCTGCAACGCAAATTGCAGTATCGACGTACCATCAGTCCAACTATCAGACACCCTGCTATAACTGATCAGAATGTCCATTGGAACATGTCTGCCGAGGCCAGCACGACTGCATCAGTGACAGCCATCGGACGGGTCTGTACCTGCAGGGAGGAAAGTTTTGGATCCCAGAAAGCATCTGCTACCAAGGGACTCATCTCTGTACTATAAGTACCTTTCATAAGTTAATTATCTGTGCATTACACTAACACAGAAATACACTACAGCCAGGTAAATACCTTCCTGCCTTCTCCTGGGTATGACTGACTGGGTATCTCTTTCTGCCATCTCCTCCTTGTTCTTCTCTCCCATCTCCCCCTATTCCTCATCTCTTTCCTATTTCCCCCTATTCTTCCTCTCTCCCCTATTCTTCCTCTCTCTCCCGTCTCTCCCCTATTCTTCCTCTCTCTCCCGTCTCTCCCCTATTCTTCCTCTCTCTCCCGTCTCTCCCCTATTCCTTCTCTGTCTCCCGTCTCTCCCCTATTCTTCCTCTCTCTCCCGTCTCTCCCCTATTCTTCCTCTCTCTCCCGTCTCCTCCCTATTCCTCCTCTCTCTCCCGTCTCCCCCCTATTCCTCCTCTTTCCCGTCTCCCCCATTCCTCCTCTTTCCCGTCTCCCCCTATTCCTCCTCTTTCCCGTCTCCCCCTATTCCTCCTCTTTCCCATTTCCCCCTATTCCTCCTCTCTTTCCTATTTCCCCCATCCTCCTCTCTTTCCCGTCTCCCCCTATTATTCCTCTTTCCAGTCTCCCCCTATTCCTCCTCTTTACCATCTCCCCGTATTCCTCCTCTTTACCATCTCCCTCTATTCCTCCTCTTTACCGTCTCCCCCTATTCCTCCTCTTTACCGTCTCCCTCTATTCCTCCTCTTTCTAATTTCCCCCTATTCCTCCTCTCTTTCCTATTTCCCCCATCCTCCTCTCTTTCCCTTCTCCCCCTATTCCTCCTCTTTACCATCTCCCCCTATTCCTCCTCTTTACCGTCTCCCTCTATTCCTCCTCTTTCCCATTTCCCCCTATTCCTCCTCTCTTTCCTATTTCCCCCATCCTCCTCTCTTTCGCTTGTCCCCCTATTCCTCCTCTCTTTCCTATTTCCCCATCCTCCTCTCTTTCCCTTCTCCCCCTATTCCTCCTCTCTTTCCTATTTCCCCATCCTCCTCCTCTTTTCCTTTTCCACCTATTCCTCCTCTTTCCTATTTCCCCCATCCTTCTCTTTTTTCCTTCTCCCTCTATTCCTCCTCTCTTTCCCATTTCCCCCTATTCCTCCTCTTTCCCTTTTCCTCATCTCTTTACCCCATCCGCTCTTTCCTTTCTCCCCCTATTCCTCCTCTTTTTCCTGTCTCCATCTATTTTTCCTCTCTCTCTCCCATCTCCCACTATTCCTCCTCTCTATCTCAACTGTCTTGCCCTGTTTGTCCTCTCCCCGGTGGATACAGCATCGCTCCTCTCCAGGTCCGGCAGTGCTGCGCCTGATTATTGGATCAAATGGAGCTGGGACAGCAAGGAGAGGGCAGCAATGTTTTATTTATTTATTTATTTGGGGGTAGGGGGAGTGCAGACTGATTTAAAATAATAAAATTCCCATCATGGATTTTTGCAGTAAATATTACCACAAGTTTTTATTTATCAATTGGATACCACAGGTATCAGGGGTTTGCATACCTGCGGCAATGAAAAAAAGGTTGCAATAGCAGTGGTAATTTTTACCGCAAAATTTGCACACCCAATTGAATATGCTCACATAAATTATTAAATTTATGGCATATACTTATAAGATGCCACCTGCGTGTGGGGGGTGGGGAGTAGGCTAAAGTTTTGCCTAGGGTGACCCGAAATCTTGCACCGGCCCTGCTCACACATCTGTATTACACCGCACAAACCACAGTCACACATCTTTTTTACACCGCGCAAATCCCAGTCACACATCTTTATTACATCGCAAACTCTCCAGTCACTTATCTTTATTACTCTACACACACACATGCCAGTCACACATATGTATTACAACACACACACCCCAGTCTCACATCTGTATTACACTGCACATACCCAGTCACACATTTATAATACACCGCACAAACCCTAGTCACACATTTGTATTACACCGTACAAACCCGTCACACCTCTGTATTACACTGCACACCCCAGTCTCACATCTGTTTTAAACCGCACACACCACAGTCACACATCTGTATTACACCGCACACACCCCAGTCACACATCTCTATTACACCGCAAACACTAGTGACACATCTTTATTACACTTCACACACAGCAGTGACACATATGTATTATACCGCACACACCCCAGCCACACAAGTGTATTACACTGCACACACCCCAGTCACACCTCTGTATTACAATGCACACCCCAGTCACTCATCTTTATTACACCGCACATACCAGTCAAACATTTGTATTGCACCGCACACACCCCAGACATATATCTGTATTTCACCGCACATACCCCAGTAACATCTCTGTATTAATCTGCACACCTCAGTCACACATCTGTATTACACCGCACACACCCCAGTCATACATCTGTATTACACTGCAAACACCCCAATCACACCTCTGTATTACACTGCACACCCCAGTCACACATCTGTTTTAAACCGCACCCCCCCCCCAGTCACACATCTCTATTACACCGCAAACACTAGTGACACATCTTTATTACACTTCACACACAGCAGTGACATATATGTATTATACCGCACACACCCGTCACACAAGTGCATTACACTGCACACACCCCAGTCACACCTCTGTATTACAATGCACACCTCAGTCCCTCATCTGTATTACACCGCACATACCAGTCAAACATTTGTATTGCACCGCACACACCCCAGACACATCTCTGTATTTCACCGCACACACCCCAGTAACATCTCTGTATTAATCTGCACACCCCAGTCACACATCTGTATTACACCGCACACACCCCAGTCATACATCTGTATTACACCGCACACACCCCAGTCACACCTCTGTATTAATCTGTACACCCCAGTCACACATCTGTATTACACCAAACAAACTCCAGTCACACATCTGTATTACACTGTACACCTCCCACAGTCACACACATTTGTATTGCAACGCAGACTGCAGTCTCACATCTGTATTATACCACAAACCCAAGTGACATATCTGTATTGCACCGCACACCACAGTAACACGTCTGTATTACACCGCATAAACCCCAGTCACACATCTGTATGACACTGCACAAACCCCAGTCACACATTTATATTACACCGCACAAACTCAAGTCACACAACTCTATTACACCCTAGAAACCCCAGTCACACATCTGTATTACCTCACAAACTCTCTAGTCACAAATCTTTATTACACTACACACACACACTAGTCACACATCTGTATTACACCGCAAACACCCCAGTCTCACATCTGTATTACACCGCACATACCCCAGTTACACATCTATATTATACCGCACAAACCACACTCACACATCTGTATTACACCGCACAAACCACAGTCACACATCTCTTTTACACCGCGCAAATCCCAGTCACACATCTTTATTACATCGCAAACTCTCCAGCAACTTATCTTTATTACTCTACACACACACACACACACACACACACACACACACACACACACACACACACACACACACACACACACGGCAGTCACACATATGTATTACAATGCACAAACCCCAGTCTCTCATCTGTATTACACTGCACATACCCAGTCACACATTTATAATACACCGTACAAACCCTAGTCACACATCTGTATTACACCGCACAAACCCGTCACATCTCTGTATTACACCGCACACCCCAGTCACACATCTGTTTTAAACCGCACCCCCCCAGTCACACATCTGTATTACACCGCACACACCCCAGTCACACATCTCTATTACACCGCAAACACTAGTGACACATCTTTATTACACTTCACACACAGCAGTGATACATATGTATTATACCGCACACACCCCAGCCACACAAGTGTATTACACTGCAAAAACCCCAGTCACACCTCTGTATTACAATGCACACCCCAGTCACTCATCTGTATTACACCGCACATACCAGTCACACGTTTGTATTGCACCGCACACACCCCAGACACATCTCTGTATTTCACCGCACACACCCCAGTAACATCTCTGTATTAATCTGCACACCCCAGTCACACATCTGTATTACACCGCACACACCCCAGTCATACATCTGTATTACACCGCACACACCCCAGTCACACCTCTGTATTAATCTGTACACCCCAGTCACACATCTGTATTACACCAAACAAACTCCAGTCACACATCTGTATTACACTGCACACCCCCCACAGTCACACACATTTGTATTGCAACGCAGACTGCAGTCTCACATCTGTATTATACCACAAACCCAAGTGACATATCTGTATTGCACCGCACACCACAGTCACACATCTGTATTACACCGCATAAACCCCAGTCACACATCTGTATTACACTGCACAAACCCCAGTCACACATTTATATTACACCGCACAAACTCAAGTCACACAACTCTATTACACCCTAGAAACCCCAGTCACACATCTGTATTACCTTACAAACTCTCTAGTCACAAATCTTTATTACACTACACACACACACACACACCAGTCACACATCTGTATTACACTGCAAACACCCCAGTCTCACATCTGTATTACACCGCACATACCCCAGTTACACATCTATATTACACCGCACAAACCACACTCACACATCTGTATTACACCGCACAAACCAGTCACACATCTCTTTTACACCGCGCAAATCCCAGTCACACATCTTTATTACATCGCAAACTCTCCAGCAACTTATCTTTATTACTCTACACACACACACACACACACACACACACACACACACACACACACACACACGGCAGTCACACATATGTATTACAATGCAGAAACCCCAGTCTCACATCTGTATTACACTGCACATACCCAGTCACACATTTATAATACACCGTACAAACCCTAGTCACACATCTGTATTACACCGCACAAACCCGTCACACCTCTGTATTACACTGCACACCCCAGTCACACATCTGTTTTAAACCGCACCCCCCCCAGTCACACATCTGTATTACACCGCACACACCCCAGTCACACATCTCTATTACACCGCAAACACTAGTGACACATCTTTATTACACTTCACACACAGCAGTGATACATATGTCTTATACCGCACACACCCCAGCCACACAAGTGTATTACACTGCACACACCCCAGTCACACCTCTGTATTACAATGCACACCCCAGTCACTCATCTGAATTACACCGCACATACCAGTCACACATTTGTATTGCACCGCACACACCCCAGACACATCTCTGTATTTCACCGCACACACCCCAGTAACATCTCTGTATTAATCTGCACACCCCAGTCACACATCTGTATTACACCGCACACACCCCAGTCATACATCTGTATTACACCGCACACACCCCAGTCACACCTCTGTATTAATCTGTACACCCCAGTCACACATCTGTATTACACCACACACACCCTAGTCATACATCTGTATTACACCGCAAACACCCCAATCACACCTCTGTATTACACTGCACACCCCAGTCACTCATCTGTATTGCACCGCATACACCCCAGACACACCTCTGTATTTCACTGCACACACCCCAGTCACGCCTCTGTATTAATCTGCACACCCCAGTCACACATCTGTATTACACCAAACAAACTCCAGTCACACATCTGTATTACACCGAACAGACCCCAGTCACACATCTGTATTACACTGCAACCCCCCCTAGTCACACACATTTGTATTACACTGCAACCCCCCCCCCAGTCACACACATTTGTATTGCAACGCATACTGTAGTCTCAAATCCATTGGCGTTTCTATAATGGGTGCGGTGCACACGGGCCCCTGGGTCCAGGAGGGGCCCACACCGCACCCATTGCACCCATTTTAACATTTACTTTTCCGGAGTCCAGCGCCGGGACCTGCAATCGCGGTGGAAATCGACGCCAAAATGGCCACCGCACATGCGCGGTAGCCAAATTGGTCTTCAGATCATGGCACAATGCCAGAGTCTACAGCGCCGTACAGAGGAGTGGGCCCACCTGGAGGTGCACACGGGCCCCCTCCTCTGTAGAAACGCCCCTGCTCATATCTGTATTATACCACAAAACCAAATCACATATCTGTATTGCACCGCACACCACAGTTACACATCTATATTACACCGCACAAATCCCAGTCATACATCTGTATTACACCGCACAAACTCAAGTCACACAACTCTATTACACCCTAGAAACTAGAGATGTGCGGCGGGCACTTTTCGTGTTTTGTGTTCTGGTTCTAATTCCACTTTCGTGTTTTGGTTTTGGATCTGGATGATTTTTGAAGAAAACCCCCCCCATAAAAACAGCTAAAATCACAGAATTTGGGGGTAATTTTGCTCCTATGGTATTATTAACCTCAATAACAATCATTTCCACTCATTTCCAGTCTATTCTGAACACCTCACAGCTCACAATATTGTTTTTAGGCCAAAAGGTTGCACCAAGGTAGCTGGATGACTAAGCTAAGCGACACAAGTGGACAACACAAACACCTGGCCCATCTAGGAGTGGCACTGCAGTGTCAGGCAGGAGGGCAGATATAAAAAAAAGGCCCCAAACAGCACATCATGCAAAGAAGAAAAAGAATTGCAATGAGGTAGCTGTATGACTAAGCAAAGCAACACAAACAATTGGCCCATCTAGGTGTGGCACTGCAGTGGTAGACAGTAGAGATGAGCGCCGGAAATTTTTCGGGTTTTGTGTTTTGGTTTTGGGTTCGGTTCCGCGGCCGTGTTTTGGGTTCGACCGCGTTTTGGCAAAACCTCACCGAATTTTTTTTGTCGGATTCGGGTGTTTTTTTCAAAAAACCCTAAAAAACAGCTTAAATCATAGAATTTGGGGGTCATATTGATCCCAAAGTATTATTAACCTCAAAAACCATAATTTCCACTCATTTTCAGTCTATTCTGAATACCTCACACCTCACAATATTATTTTTAGTCCTAAAATTTGCACCGAGGTCGCTGTGTGAGTAAGATAAGCGACCCTAGTGGCCGACACAAACACCGGGCCCATCTAGGAGTGGCACTGCAGTGTCACGCAGGATGTCCCTTCCAAAAAACCCTCCCCAAACAGCACATGACGCAAAGAAAAAAAGAGGCGCAATGAGGTAGCTGTGTGAGTAAGATAAGCGACCCTAGTGGCCGACACAAACACCGGGCCCATCTAGGAGTGGCACTGCAGTGTCACGCAGGATGTCCCTTCCAAAAAACCCTCCCCAAACAGCACGACGCAAAGAAAAAAAGAGGCGCAATGAGGTAGCTGACTGTGTGAGTAAGATAAGCGACCCTAGTGGCCGACACAAACACCGGGCCCATCTAGGAGTGGCACTGCAGTGTCACGCAGGATGTCCCTTCCAAAAAACCCTCCCCAAACAGCACATGACGCAAAGAAAAAAAGAGGCGCAATGAGGTAGCTGACTGTGTGAGTAAGATAAGCGACCCTAGTGGCCGACACAAACACCGGGCACATCTAGGAGTGGCACTGCAGTGTCAGACAGGATGGCACTTGAAAAAAATAGTCCCCAAACAGCACATGATGCAAAGAAAAAAAGAGGCGCAATGAGGTAGCTGTGTGACTAAGCTAAGCGACCCTAGTGGCCGACACAAACACCTGGCCCATCTAGGAGTGGCACTGCAGTGTCACGCAGGATGTCCCTTCCAAAAAACCCTCCCCAAACAGCACATGACGCAAAGAAAAAAAGAGGCGCAATGAGGTAGCTGACTGTGTGAGTAAGATAAGCGACCCTAGTGGCCGACACAAACACCGGGCCCATCTAGGAGTGGCACTGCAGTGTCACGCAGGATGTCCCTTCCAAAAAACCCTCCCCAAACAGCACATGACGCAAAGAAAAAAAGAGGCGCAATGAGGTAGCTGACTGTGTGAGTAAGATAAGCGACCCTAGTGGCCGACACAAACACCGGGCCCATCTAGGAGTGGCACTGCAGTGTCACGCAGGATGGCCCTTCCAAAAAACCCTCCCCAAACAGCACATGACGCAAAGAAAAAGAAAAGAAAAAAGAGGTGCAAGATGGAATTGTCCTTGGGCCCTCCCACCCACCCTTATGTTGTATAAACAAAACAGGACATGCACACTTTAACCAACCCATCATTTCAGTGACAGGGTCTGCCACACGACTGTGACTGATATGACGGGTTGGTTTGGACCCCCCCCAAAAAAGAAGCAATTAATCTCTCCTTGCACAAACTGGCTCTACAGAGGCAAGATGTCCACCTCATCATCATCCTCCGATATATCACCGTGTACATCCCCCTCCTCACAGATTATCAATTCGTCCCCACTGGAATCCACCATCTCAGCTCCCTGTGTACTTTGTGGAGGCAATTGCTGCTGGTCAATGTCTCCGCGGAGGAATTGATTATAATTCATTTTAATGAACATCATCTTCTCCACATTTTCTGGATGTAACCTCGTACGCCGATTGCTGACAAGGTGAGCGGCGGCACTAAACACTCTTTCGGAGTACACACTAGTGGGAGGGCAACTTAGGTAGAATAAAGCCAGTTTGTGCAAGGGCCTCCAAATTGCCTCTTTTTCCTGCCAGTATAAGTACGGACTGTGTGACGTGCCTACTTGGATGCGGTCACTCATATAATCCTCCACCATTCTTTCAATGGGGAGAGAATCATATGCAGTGCCAGTAGACGACATGTCCGTATCCGTAATCGTTGTCAGGTCCTTCAGTCCGGACCAGATGTCAGCATCAGCAGTCGCTCCAGACTGCCCTGCATCACCGCCAGCGGGTGGGCTCGGAATTCTGAGCCTTTTCCTCGCACCCCCAGTTGCGGGAGAATGTGAAGGAGGAGATGTTGACAGGTCGCGTTCCGCTTGACTTGACAATTTTCTCACCAGCAGGTCTTTCAACCCCAGCAGACTTGTGTCTGCCGGAAAGAGAGATCCAAGGTAGGCTTTAAATCTAGGATCGAGCACGGTGGCCAAAATGTAGTGCTCTGATTTCAACAGATTGACCACCCGTGAATCCTTGTTAAGCGAATTAAGGGCTCCATCCACAAGTCCCACATGCCTAGCGGAATCGCTCCGTGTTAGCTCCTCCTTCAATGTCTCCAGCTTCTTCTGCAAAAGCCTGATGAGGGGAATGACCTGACTCAGGCTGGCAGTGTCTGAACTGACTTCACGTGTGGCAAGTTCAAAGGGCATCAGAACCTTGCACAACGTTGAAATCATTCTCCACTGCGCTTGAGACAGGTGCATTCCACCTCCTATATCGTGCTCAATTGTATAGGCTTGAATGGCCTTTTGCTGCTCCTCCAACCTCTGAAGCATATAGAGGGTTGAATTCCACCTCGTTACCACTTCTTGCTTCAGATGATGGCAGGGCAGGTTCAGTAGTTTTGGTGGTGCTCCAGTCTTCTGTACGTGGTGCCTGTACGCCGAAAGTGTCCCGCAATTCTTCTGGCCACCGACAGCATCTCTTGCACGCCCCTGTCGTTTTTAAAAAAATTCTGCACCACCAAATTCAAGGTATGTGCAAAACATGGGACGTGCAGGAATTTGCCCATATTTAATGCACACACAATATTGCTGGCGTTGTCCGATGCCACAAATCCACAGGAGAGTCCAATTGGGGTAAGCCATTCCGCGATGATCTTCCTCAGTTGCCGTAAGAGGTTTTCAGCTGTGTGCGTATTCTGGAAACCGGTGATACAAAGCGTAGCCTGCCTAGGAAAGAGTTGGCGTTTGCGAGATGCTGCTACTGGTGCCGCCGCTGCTGTTCTTGCGGCGGGAGTCCATACATCTACCCAGTGGGCTGTCACAGTCATATAGTCCTGACCCTGCCCTGCTCCACTTGTCCACATGTCCGTGGTTAAGTGGACATTGGGTACAACTGCATTTTTTAGGACACTGGTGACAATGCTAAATTCCTTTGTCGTATAAACAACCCTTTATGAAGTCTAAGAACACTGTACGCTGTTTATTTAAGAAGTACCGTACGGGTACGCTGGTTGCGTAACGATCGCTCCGCCGTAGGCGAGACGCTCAAGCGTCATGTTCGCTCACGGCCCAGCGATCACAGGACAGCACGTTAAGGGCTATGACTAGAGTAATGATTCGCTATGGCGTAGCGGACGCTCGAGACCACGAGGAGATCACCAGCGGCGCAGACGCTCACAACGCTATACCTTTATGTCTAAACCTTATACCAATGAAATACACAGAATACCTTAATGTGAATACAGGGTGTAAGTGCAACCTTGTGTAACCTGACTAACTACAAAGCTGCTTGAGCGTCACCGACGCTCAAGTGAACACTTAACACTATAGGAAATACACAGATACTGGTTTAGGGTCCAAAGCCTATTAACTGTATTATATCTAATATACTTGTAAAAGGGGATAACAGTACAAATGATACACTACAATATAACAGAGACTTCCTAACCAAAATACAATACTATCTAATACATTTCAATACTAGTCTAGGGGAGATGTGAGAGAAAAGAGAAAGGAGAGAGAGAGAGAGAAATGGAGAGAGATGAGAGAAATTGGCTCACAGTAAGACAATGATTACGGAGAGAAACTTACGCACAAAGGGTATGATCGCATGCGCCTCGATATCCAGCTCCCGGTTATCAGCAGAAAACCGTTGATGAGAGAGTGAAGTTGGATATGGTCGACCTGCCTATTTATGCCCCTCACACAATGCAATCTCATAGTCCCTACAATCCCATTGTCCATTGGACGTCGGAATTCGGCCCTGTATCATAACAAAAGGTCATAGGTTGATTCATACAGGTGGGCTGTGACGATTTCAAACAGCTCAGGTGGGTGGGAAACTGGGTTTCCCGCCGCATACCTGAGTATGAGTAAATAATAGAAATGGACATAAACTTCTTATGTCCATTACTATTCGCACGAGCGATTAATACGCTCCAAACCAACACCGGAATATTGCTAATTAAATACTCTTCCGATGGGTACCAAACACTGCTGCATGACTCTTGTTAGACCCTTCCCACAATACAAAGAGGGATTCCTCAGCTCAGGGACATTCTATACTAACTAAACTTTCAGAAACTATCAAAGGGACCATGATCTACAAACTACATTAATTGTGAAAATATGTAACGATTGGGTCGCACGCTACGACTACATACTCTTTACCGTAAATACGCATACCGATGCGAGCGGGTGCACGCATCAGCGGGTATGCGCTATCACGGGAAAGCGCACGCATGCGCAGCACGGACCAACATGAGGTGCAAATATGGCAGCGTGTATAGGGATATTTTTCTGACTTTGACACTGGTGAGTCTTTTTCTGACGTCCGTGTACATTCTCGGTATCGCCTGCCTAGAGAAGTGGAACCTAGATGGTATTTGGTAACGGGGGCACACTGCCTCAATAAATTTTCTAGTTCCCTGTGAACTAACGGCGGATACCGGACGCACGTCTAACACCAACATAGTTGTCAAGGCCTCAGTTATCCGCTTTGCAGCAGGATGACTGCTGTGATATTTCATCTTCCTCGCAAAGGACTGTTGAACAGTCAATTGCTTACTGGTAGTACAAGTGGGCTTACGACTTCCCCTCTGGGATGACCATCGACTCCCAGCAGCAACAACAGCAGCGCCAGCAGCAGTAGGCGTTACACGCAAGGATGCATCGGAGGAATCCCAGGCAGGAGAGGAATCATCAGAATTGCCAGTGACATGGCCTGCAGGACTATTGGCATTCCTGGGGAAGGAGGAAATTGACACTGAGGGAGTTGGTGGGGTGGTTTGCGTGAGCTTGGTTACAAGAGGAAGGGATTTACTGGTCAGTGGACTGCTTCCGCTGTCGGCCAAAGTTTTTGAACTTGTCACTGACTTATTATGAATGCGCTGCAGGTGACGTATAAGGGAGGATGTTCCGAGGTGGTTAACGTCTTTACCCCTACTTATTACAGCTTGACAAAGGGAACACACGGCTTGACAAATGTTGTCCGCATTTCTGGTGAAATACTTCCACACCGAAGAGCTGATTTTTTTGGTATTTTCACCAGGCATGTCAACGGCCCTATTCCTCCCACGGACAACAGGTGTCTCCCCGGGTGCCTGACTTAAACAAACCACCTCACCATCAGAATCCTCCTGGTCAATTTCCTCCCCAGCGCCAGCAACACCCATATCCTCCTCATCCTGGTGTACTTCAACACTGACATCTTCAATCTGACTATCAGGAACTGGACTGCGGGTGCTCCTTCCAGCACTTGCAGGGGGCGTGCAAATGGTGGAAGGCGCATGCTCTTCACGTCCAGTGTTGGGAAGGTCAGGCATCGCAACCGACACAATTGGACTCTCCTTGTGGATTTGGGATTTCGAAGAACGCACAGTTCTTTGCTGTGCTTTTTCCAGCTTGAGTCTTTTCATTTTTCTAGCGAGAGGCTGAGTGCTTCCATCCTCATGTGAAGCTGAACCACTAGCCATGAACATAGGCCAGGGCCTCAGCCGTTCCTTGCCACTCCGTGTGGTAAATGGCATATTGGCAAGTTTACGCTTCTCCTCCGACAATTTTATTTTAGGTTTTGGAGTCCTTTTTTTACTGATATTTGGTGTTTTGGATTTGACATGCACTGTACTATGACATTGGGCATCGGCCTTGGCAGACGACGTTGCTGGCATTTCATCGTCTCGGCCATGACTAGTGGCAGCAGCTTCAGCACGAGGTGGAAGTGGATCTTGATCTTTCCCTAATTTTGGAACCTCAACATTTTTGTTCTCCATATTTTAATAGGCACAACTAAAAGGCACCTCAGGTAAACAATGGAGATGGATGGATACTAGTATACAATGGATGGATACTAGTATACAATTATGGATGGACTGCCGAGTGCCGACACAGAGGTAGCTACAGCCGTGGACTACCGTACTGTACTGTGTCTGCTGCTAATATAGACTGGTTGATAATGAGATGTAGTATGTATGTATAAAGAAGAAAGAAAAAAAAACCACGGGTAGGTGGTATACAATTATGGACGGACTGCCGAGTGCCGACACAGAGGTAGCTACAGCCGTGGACTACCGTACTGTACTGTGTCTGCTGCTAATATAGACTGGATGATAATGAGATGTAGTATGTATAAAGAAGAAAAAAAAAACCACGGGTAGGTGGTATACAATTATGGATGGACTGCCGAGTGCCGACACAGAGGTAGCTACAGCCGTGGACTACCATACTGTACTGTGTCTGCTGCTAATATAGACTGGATGATAATGAGATGTAGTATGTATAAAGAAGAAAGAAAAAAAAACCACGGGTAGGTGGTATACAATTATGGATGGACTGCCGAGTGCCGACACAGAGGTAGCTACAGCCGTGGACTACCGTACTGTACTGTGTCTGCTGCTAATATAGACTGGTTGATAATGAGATGTAGTATGTATGTATAAAGAAGAAAGAAAAAAAAACCACGGGTAGGTGGTATACAATTATGGACGGACTGCCGAGTGCCGACACAGAGGTAGCTACAGCCGTGGACTACCGTACTGTACTGTGTCTGCTGCTAATATAGACTGGATGATAATGAGATGTAGTATGTATAAAGAAGAAAGAAAAAAAAACCACGGGTAGGTGGTATACAATTATGGACGGACTGCCGAGTGCCGACACAGAGGTAGCTACAGCCGTGGACTACCGTACTGTACTGTGTCTGCTGCTAATATAGACTGGATGATAATGAGATGTAGTATGTATAAAGAAGAAAAAAAAAACCCACGGGTAGGTGGTATACAATTATGGATGGACTGCCGAGTGCCGACACAGAGGTAGCTACAGCCGTGGACTACCGTACTGTACTGTGTCTGCTGCTAATATAGACTGGATGATAATGAGATGTAGTATGTATAAAGAAGAAAGAAAAAAAAAACCACGGGTAGGTGGTATACAATTATGGACGGACTGTCGAGTGCCGACACAGAGGTAGCTACAGCCGTGGACTACCGTACTGTACTGTGTCTGCTACTAATATAGACTGGATGATAATGAGATGTAGTATGTATAAAGAAGAAAAAAAAAACACGGGTAGGTGGTATACAATTATGGATGGACTGCCGAGTGCCGACACAGAGGTAGCTACAGCCGTGGACTACCGTACTGTACTGTGTCTGCTGCTAATATAGACTGGATGATAATGAGATGTAGTATGTATAAAGAAGAAAGAAAAAAAAACCACGGGTAGGTGGTATACAATTATGGATGGACTGCCGAGTGCCGACACAGAGGTAGCTACAGCCGTGGACTACCGTACTGTACTGTGTCTGCTGCTAATATAGACTGGATGATAATGAGATGTAGTATGTATAAAGAAGAAAAAAAAACCACGGGTAGGTGGTATACAATTATGGATGGACTGCCGAGTGCCGACACAGAGGTAGCTACAGCCGTGGACTACCGTACTGTACTGTGTCTGCTGCTAATATAGACTGGATGATAATGAGATGTAGTATGTATAAAGAAGAAAGAAATAAAAACCACGGGTAGGTGGTATACAATTATGGACGGACTGCCGAGTGCCGACACAGAGGTAGCTACAGCCGTGGACTACCGTACTGTACTGTGTCTGCTGCTAATATAGACTGGATGATAATGAGATGTAGTATGTATAAAGAAGAAAAAAAAACCACGGGTAGGTGGTATACAATTATGGATGGACTGCCGAGTGCCGACACAGAGGTAGCTACAGCCGTGGACTACCGTACTGTACTGTGTCTGCTGCTAATATAGACTGGATGATAATGAGATGTAGTATGTATAAAGAAGAAAGAAAAAAAACCACGGGTAGGTGGTATACAATTATGGATGGACTGCCGAGTGCCGACACAGAGGTAGCTACAGCCGTGGACTACCGTACTGTACTGTGTCTGCTGCTAATATAGACTGGATGATAATGAGATGTAGTATGTATAAAGAAGGAAAAAAAAACCACGGGTAGGTGGTATACAATTATGGATGGACTGCCGAGTGCCGACACACAGGTAGCTACAGCCGTGGACTACCGTACTGTACTGTGTCTGCTGCTAATATAGACTGGATGATAATGAGATGTAGTATGTATAAAGAAGAAAGAAAAAAAAACCACGGGTAGGTGGTATACAATTATGGACGGACTGCCGAGTGCCGACACAGAGGTAGCTACAGCCGTGGACTACCGTACTGTACTGTGTCTGCTGCTAATATAGACTGGATGATAATGAGATGTAGTATGTATAAAGATGAAAAAAAAAACACGGGTAGGTGGTATACAATTATGGATGGACTGCCGAGTGCCGACACAGAGGTAGCTACAGCCGTGGACTACCGTACTGTACTGTGTCTGCTGCTAATATAGACTGGATGATAATGAGATGTAGTATGTATAAAGAAGAAAGAAAAAAAAACCACGGGTAGGTGGTATACAATTATGGACGGACTGCCGAGTGCCGACACAGAGGTAGCTAAAGCCGTGGACTACCGTACTGTACTGTGTCTGCTGCTAATATAGACTGGATGATAATGAGATGTAGTATGTATAAAGAAGAAAGAAAAAAAAACCACGGGTAGGTGGTATACAATTATGGATGGACTGCCGAGTGCCGACACAGAGGTAGCTACAGCCGTGGACTACCGTACTGTACTGTGTCTGCTGCTAATATAGACTGGATGATAATGAGATGTAGTATGTATAAAGAAGAAGAAAAAAAACACGGGTAGGTGGTATACAATTATGGATGGACTGCCGAGTGCCGACACAGAGGTAGCTACAGCCGTGGACTACCGTACTGTACTGTGTCTGCTGCTAATATAGACTGGATGATAATGAGATGTAGTATGTATAAAGAAGAAAGAAAAAAAAAAACACGGGTAGGTGGTATACAATTATGGATGGACTGCCGAGTGCCGACACAGAGGTAGCTACAGCCGTGAACTACCGTACTGTGTCTGCTGCGACTGGATGATAAATAATGATATAAAAAATATATATATATCACTACTGCAGCCGGACAGGTATATATTATATAATGACGGACCTGCTGGACACTGTCTGTCAGCAGAATGAGTTTTTTATAGAATAAAAAAACACCACACAAGTCACACGACGAGCAATCACAATATAGTATACTATACTGGTGGTCAGTGTGGTCAGGTCACTGGTCAGTCACACTGGCAGTGGCACTCCTGCAGCAAAAGTGTGCACTGTTTAATTTTAATAATATGTACTCCTGGCTCCTGCTATAACCTATAACTGCTCCCCAGTCTCCCCCACAATTAAGCTGTGTGAGCACAGTCAGATATTATACATAGATGATGCAGCACACTGGGCTGAGCACAGATATGGTATGTGACTGAGTCACTGTGTATCGTTTTTTTCAGGCAGAGAACGGATTATATTAAATAAAACTGCACTGGTGGTCACTGGTCAGTGGTCAGTCACTAGTAAACTCTGCACTCTCTAGTACTCCTAAGCTCCAGTAAATCAAGTGTCTCTGTCTCAATCTCACTCTCTCTCTCTTCTAATCTAAATGGAGAGGACGCCAGCCACGTCCTCTCCCTATCAATCTCAATGCACGTGTGAAAATGGCGGCGACGCGCGGCTCCTTATATAGAATCCGAGTCTCGCGATAGAATCCGAGCCTCGCGAGAATCCGACAGCGTCATGATGACGTTCGGGGCGCGCTCGGGTTAACCGAGCAAGGCGGGAAGATCCGAGTCGCTCGGATCCATGTAAAAAAAGCTGAAGTTCGGGCGGGTTCGGATTCCGAGGAACCGAACCCGCTCATCTCTAGTAGACAGGAGGGCAGATATCAAAAAAAGGCCCTTAACAGCACATGATGCAAAGAAGAAGAAAAAGGTGCACCGAGGTTGCTGTAGGCCTAAGCTAAGCGACACAACCACCTGGCCCATCTAGTAGTATCTAGTGATGAGCGGGTTCGGTTTCCGAGAAACCGAACCCCCCGAGCTTTACCTTTTTTACACGGGTCTGAGCCATACTCGGATTCTCCCGTATGGCTCGGTTAACCCGAGCGCGCCCGAACGTCATCATCCCGCTGTCGGATTCTCGCGAGATTCGGATTCTATATAAGCAGCCGCGCGTCGCCGCCATTTTCACACGTGCATTGGAGATGATAGGGAGAGGACGTGGCTGGCGTCCTCTCCGTTTAGTAGAAGACAGTTGATTTGATTGCTTGTTTATTACTATAATTGTGGGGAGGATTGGGGAGCAGCTGTTAGGAGGAGTACAGTGCAGAGTTTAGTTGTTATCCGTTCTCTGCCTGAAAAAAACGCTCCATACCATATCTGTGCTCAGTGTGCTGCATGATATATCTGTGCTGAGTGCTCGCACTGCTTAATTGTGGGGACTGGGGAGCAGCTATAGCAGGAGTACAGTGCAGAGTTTTGCTGACAGTGACCACCAGTATACGTTTGTCTGCCTGAAAAACACTCCATATCTGTGCTCACAGTGTGCTGCTTTATTGTGGGGACTGGGGACCACCAGTATAATTAATATTATATAGGAGGAGTACAGTGCAGAGTGCACTGCTGTACCTACCTCTGTGTCGTCATCCATTAAGTATACTATCCATCTACATTCCTATACCTGTGGTGCATTTTAGTTTAGCAGTTTGCTGACAGTGTCCACCAGGTCCAGTATACTGTATATAGCATATCGGTAGGCCACTGCTGTACCTACCTTTGTGTCGTCACTCGTCATCCATTAAGAATACTATCCATCCATCTACATTGTATACCTGTGGTGCCTTTTTTTTAGACTAGTTTAGCAGTTTGCTGACAGTGTCCACCAGGTCCAGTATACTGTATATAGCAGTATGGTAGGCCACTGCTGTACCTACCTCTGTGTCGTCACTCGTCATCCATTAAGTATACTATCCATCCATCTACATTGTATACCTGTGCTGCCTTTTTTTTAGACTAGTTTAGCAGTTTGCTAACAGTGTCCACCAGGTCCAGTATACTGTATATAGCAGTACGGAAGGCCACTGCTGTACCTACCTCTGTGTCGTCACTCGTCATCCATTAAGTATACTATCCATCCATCTACATTGTATACCTGTGGTGCCTTTTTTTTAGACTAGTTTAGCAGTTTGCTGACAGTGTCCACCAGGTCCAGTATACTGTATATAGCAGACCGGTAGGCCACTGCTGTACCTACCTCTGTGTCATTACTCGTCATCCATTAAGTATACTATCCATCCATCTACATTGTATACCTGTGGTGCCTTTTTTTTAGACTAGTTTAGCAGTTTGCTGACAGTGTCCACCAGGTCCAGTATACTGTATATAGCAGTACGGTAGGCCACTGCTGTACCTACCTCTGTGTCGTCACTCATCATCCATTAAGTATATTATCCATCCAGTGGCGTAAGTTCATCACAGTTGCCCGGAGGCAAGATAAATATTGGTGCCCCCCTATTTCCTATATTAAGATAAATATATGTATGTATGTATGTATGTATGTATGTATGTATGTATGTATGTGTGCATGAATGTAGATACTGTATTTATACATTTAATTGTCTTTTATTTTAAATCAAACATTTCTTAGCAGTCATACCCAGGATTAGAACACATGACCTGTTACACTGACAGCAGACACTTTACTGATGGAGTTATTTGCTCCTGTAGAGGAAGCATGAGAATTCTAACTATATGTGTAATTGTCAGAGAAGTATCTTCATATAGTTAGAATTCTCATATTTCCTATACAGGAGCAAACAGCTTCATCAGTAAGGTGTCTGCTTCCAGTGTAATAGGTTGTGGGATCTAATACTGGGTGTGATACTTGTAAAATGTGTATATTCAGTATAATAAAGAGGGTGTGATTTGTAAGGTGCAGGGACCAGTGAGTCAGTCGGCCACTGAAAAGACAGCGTCAGCTATCAATGAATTTAATTCAAAGGTGTCACAGAATGGGAGGAGAGGTGCCCCCCTTCAGAGCAGGAGCCCGGCGGCAGATGACTCCGTTGCCTCCCAGAGTTCTGCCTCTGTATCCATCCATCTACATTGTATACCTGTGGTGCCTTTTTTTTTAGACTAGTTTATCAGTTTGCTGACAGTGTCCACCAGGTCCAGTATACTGTATATAGCAGTACGGTAGGCCACTGCTGTACCTACCTCTGTGTCGTCACTCGTCATCCATTAAGTATACTATCCATCCATCTACATTGTATACCTGTGGTGCCTTTTTTTAGACTAGTTTAGCAGTTTGCTGACAGTGTCCACCAGGTCCAGTATACTGTATATAGCAGTACGGTAGGCCACTGCTGTACCTACCTCTGTGTCGTCACTTGTCATCCATTAAGTATACTATCCATCCATCTACATTGTATACCTGTGGTGCCTTTTTTTTAGACTAGTTTAGCAGTTTGCTGACAGTGTCCACCAGGTCCAGTATACTGTATATAGCAGACCGGTAGGCCACTGCTGTACCTACCTCTGTGTCATCACTCGTCATCCATTAAGTATACTATCCATCCATCTACATTGTATACCTGTGGTGCCTTTTTTTTAGACTAGTTTAGCAGTTTGCTGACAGTTTCCACCAGGTCCAGTATACTGTATATAGCAGTACGGTAGGCCACTGCTGTACCTACCTCTGTGTCGTAACTCGTCATCCAGTAAGTATACTATCCATCCATCTACATTGTATACCTGTGGTGCCTTTTTTTTAGACTAGTTTAGCAGTTTGCTGACAGTGTCCACCAGGTCCAGTATACTGTATATAGCAGTACGGTAGGCCACTGCTGTTCCTACCTCTGTGTCGTCACTCGTCATCCATTAAGTATACTATCCATCCATCTACATTGTATACCTGTGGTGCCTTTTTTTTAGACTAGTTTAGCAGTTTGCTGACAGTGTCCACCAGGTCCAGTATACTGTATATAGCAGTACGGTAGGCCACTGCTGTACCTACCTCTGTGTCGTCACTCGTCATCCATTAAGTATACTATCCATCTACATTGTATACCTGTGGTGCATTTTAGTTGTGCACAGTAAATATAGTAGTAGGCCATTGCTATTGATACTGGCATATAATTCCACACATTAAAAAATGGAGAACAAATATGTGGAGGTTAAAGGGAAAGATCAAGATCCACTTCCACCTCGTGCTGAAGCTGCTGCCACTAGTCATGGCCGAGACGATGAAATGCCATCAACGTCGTCTGCCAAGGCCGATGCCCAATGTCATAGTAGAGAGCATGTAAAATCCAAAACACAAAAGTTCAGTAAAATGACCCAAAAATCAAAATTAAAAGCGTCTGAGAAGCGGAAACTTGCCAATATGCCATTTACGACACGGAGTGGCAAGGAACGGCTGAGGCCCTGGCCTATGTTCATGGCTAGTGGTTCAGCTTCAAATGAGGATGGAAGCACTCATCCTCTCGCTAGAAAAAAGAAAAGACTTAAGCTGGCAAAAGCACAGCAAAGAACTGTGCGTTCTTCTAAATCACAAATCCCCAAGGAGAGTCCAATTGTGTCGGTTGCGATGCCTGACCTTCCCAACACTGGACGGGAAGAGCTTGCGCCTTCCACCATTTGCACGCCCCCTGCAAGTGCTGGAAGGAGCACCCGCAGTCCAGTTCCTGATAGTCAAATTGAAGATGTCAGTGTTGAAGTACACCAGGATGAGGATATGGGTGTTGCTGGCGCTGGGGAGGAAATTGACAAGGAGGATTCTGATGGTGAGGTGGTTTGTTTAAGTCAGGCACCCGGGGAGACACCTGTTGTCCATGGAAGGAATATGGCCATTGACATGCCTGGTCAAAATACAAAAAAAATCAGCTCTTCGGTGTGGAATTATTTCAACACAAATGCGGACAACAGGTGTCAAGCCGTGTGTTGCCTTTGTCAAGCTGTAATAAGTAGGGGTAAGGACGTTAACCACCTCGGAACATCCTCCCTTATACGTCACCTGCAGCGCATTCATCATAAGTCAGTGACAAGTTCAAAAACTTTGGGTGACAGCGGAAGCAGTCCACTGACCACTAAATCCCTTCCTCTTGTAACCAAGCTCCTGCAAACTACACCACCAACTCCCTCAGTGTCAATTTCCTCCTTACCCAGGAAAGCCAATAGTCCTGCAGGCCATGTCACTGTCAAGTCTGACGAGTCCTCTCCTGCCTGGGATTCCTCCGATGCATCCTTGAGTGTAACGCCTACTGCTGCTGGCGCTGCTGTTGTTGCTGCTGGGAGTCGATCATCATCCCAGAGGGGAAGTCGGAAGACCACTTGTACTGCTTCCAGTAAGCAATTGACTGTCCAACAGTCCTTTGCGAGGAAGATGAAATATCACAGCAGTCATCCTGCTGCAAAGCGGATAAAGGAGGCCTTGGCAGCCTGGGCGGTGAGAAACGTGGTTCCGGTATCCATCGTTAATTCAGAGCCAACTATAGACTTGATTGAGGTACTGTGTCCCCGGTACCAAATACCATCTAGGTTCCATTTCTCTAGGCAGGCGATACCGAAAATGTACACAGACCTCAGAAAAAGACTCACCAGTGTCCTAAAAAAATAAGATTTTACTCACCGGTAAATCTATTTCTCGTAGTCCGTAGTGGATGCTGGGAACTCCGAAAGGACCATGGGGAATAGCGGGCTCCGAAGGAGGCTGGGCACTCTTGAAAGATTTATGACCACCTGGTGTGCACTGGCTCCTCCCACTATGACCCTCCTCCAAGCCTCAGTTAGGACACTGTGCCCGGACGAGCTGACATAATAATGAAGGATTTTGAATCCCGGGTAAGACTCATACCAGCCACACCAATCACACCGTACAACTCGTGATACTATATCCAGTTTGACAGTATGAAAACAACTGAGCCTCTCAACAGATGGCTCAACAATAACCCTTTAGTTAGCAATAACTATTTACCAGTATTGCAGACAATCCGCACTTGGGATGGGCGCCTAGCATCCACTACGGACTACGAGAAATAGATTTACCGGTGAGTAAAATCTTATTTTCTCTAACGTCCTAGTGGATGCTGGGAACTCCGAAAGGACCATGGGGATTATACCAAAGCTCCCAAACGGGCGGGAGAGTGCGGATGACTCTGCAGCACCGAATGAGAGAACTCAAGGTCAGCCTCAGCCAGGGTATCAAATTTGTAGAATTTTGCAAACGTGTTTGCCCCTGACCAAGTAACAGCTCGGCAAAGTTGTAAAGCCGAGACCTCTCGGGCAGCCGCCCAAGATGAGCCCACCTTCCCTGTGGAATGGGCTTTCACTGATTTAGGATGCGGCAGTCCAGCCGCAGAATGCGCCTGCTGAATCGTGTCACAGATCCAGCGAGCGATAGTCTGCTTAGAAGCAGGAGCACCCAGTCTGTTGGGTGCATACAGGATAAATAGCGAGTCAATTTTCTTGACTCTAGCCGTCCTGGAAACATAATTTTTCAAGGCCCTGACTACGTCCAGTAACTTGGAATCCTCCAAGTCCCTAGTAGCCGCAGGCACCACAATAGGTTGGTTCAAGTGAAAAACTGATACCACCTTAGGGAGAAACTGGGGACGAGTCCTCAATTCTGCCCTCTCCATATGGAAAATCAGATAAGGACTTTTATATGACAAAGCCGCCAATTCTGATACACGCCTGGCCGAAGCCAAGGTCAATAACATGACCACTTTCCGCGTGAGATATTTTAGATCCACGGTTTTTAGTGGTTCAAACCAATGTGATTTTAAGAAACTCAACACCACGTTGAGATCCCAAGGTGCCACTGGAGGCACAACCGGGGGCTGAATATACAGCACTCCTTTTACAATGTCTGAACTTCAGGAACTGAAGTTAATTATTTTTGGAAGAAAATCGACAGAGCCGAGATCTGTATCTTAATGGAGCCTAATTTTAGGCCCATAGACACTCCTGCTTGTAGGAAATGCAGAAATCGACCTAGTTGAAATTCCTCTGTTGGGGCCTTTTGTGGCCTCACACCAAGCAACATATTTCCGCCATATGCGGTGATAATGTTTTGCAGTTACATCTTTCCTGGCTTGAATCAGCGTAGGAATGACTTCCTCCGGAAATCCTTTAGGATCCGGCGTTCAACCGCCATGCCATCAAAACGTAGCCGCGGTAAGTCTTGGAACAGACAGGGCCCCTGCTGCAGCAGGTCCCGTCTGAGCGGCAGAGGCCATGGGTCCTCTGATATTATTTCTTGAAGTTCTGGGTACCAGGCTCTTCTTGGCCAATCCGGAACCACGAGTATCGTTCTTACTCCTCGCCTTCTTATTATTCTCAGTACCTTTGGTATGAGAGGCAGAGGGGGGAACACATAAACCGACTGGTACACCCACGGTGTTACCAGAGCGTCCACAGCTATCGCCTGAAGGTCCCTTGACCTGGCGCCATATCTTTTATAGCTTTTTGTTGAGGCGGGACGCCTTCATGTCCACCTGTGGCCTTTCCCAATGGTGTACAATCCTTTGGAAGACTTTTGGATGAAGTCCCCACTCTCTCGGGTGGAAGTCGTGTCTGCTGAGAAGATCTGCTTCCCAGTTGTCCACTCCGAGAATGAACACTGCTGACAGTGCTAACACATGATTTTCCGCCCATGGGAGAATCCTTGTGGCTTCTGTCATCGCCATCCTGCTTCTTGTGCCGCCCTGTTGGTTTACATGGGCGACTGCCATGATGTTGTCTGATTGGATCAGGACCGGCCTTTTGAAGCAGAGGCCTTGCCTGACTCAGGGCATTGTAAATGGCCCTCAGTTCCAAAATATTTATGTAGGGAAGTCACCTGACTTGACCAAAGTCCCTGGAAGCTTCTTCCCTGTGTGACTGCCCCCCAGCCTCAAAGGCTGGCATCCATGGTCACTAGGACCTAGTCCTGTATGTCGAACCTGCGGCCCTCTTGAAGATGGGCACTCTGCAGCCACTACAGTAGAGATACCCTGGTCCTTGGAGACAGGGTTATCAGCTGATGCATCTGAAGATGTGATCCGGACCACCTGTCCAACAGGTCCCCCTGAAAAGTTCTTGCATGGAACCTGCCGAATGGGATTGCTTCGTAGGAAGCTATCATTTTTCCCAGGACTCGCGTGCAATGATGCACCGATAACTGTTTTGGCTTCAGGAGGTCTCTGACTAGAGATGACAGCTCCATGGCTTTCTCCTCCGGGAGAAACACTTATTTCTGGTCTGTGTCCAGAACCATCCCCAGGAACAGTAGACGTGTCGTAGGAAACAGCTGTGTCTTTGGACTGTTTAGAATCCAACCGTGCTGTTGTAGCACTTTCCAAAATAGTGCTACCCCGACTAGCAACTGCTCCTTGGACCTCGCCCTTATAAGGAGATTGTCCAAGTACGGGATCATTAAAAACTCCCCTTTTTCGAAGGAGTATCATCATTCCGGCCATTACCTTGGTAACATCCTCGGTGCCATGTACAGTCCAAACGGCAGAGTCTGGACTTGGTAATGGTAATCCTGTACCACAAATCTGAGGTACTCCTGGCGAGGATAGTAAATGGGGACATGCAGATAAGCATCTTGATGTCCCGGGATACCATGTAATCCCCCTCGTCCAGGCTTGCAATAACCGCCCTGGGCGATTCCATCTTGAACTTGAATTTTTTATGTATGTGTTCAAGGATTTTAAATATAAAAAAGGGTCACACCGAACCATGCGGTTTCGGTACCCCAAACCGTGTGGAATAGTAACCCCGTCCTTGTTGAAGTAGGGGCACCTTAAGTATTACCTGATGGGAATACAGCTTATTAATTGCCTCTAGCACAGCCTCCCTGCCTGAGGGAGTTGTCGACAAGGCATATTTGAGGAAACGGCGGGGGGAAGACATCTCGAATTCCAGCTTGTACCCTTGAAATACTACTTGAATGAAACAGGGATCCACCTGTGAGCGAGCCCACTGATCGCTGAAATTTTTGAGACGGCCCCCCACCGTACCTGGCTACACCTGTGGAGCCCCCGCGTCATGCTGTGGACTCAGAGGAAGCGAGAGAAGAATTATGATTCTGGGAACAGGCTGACTGGTGCAGCTTTTTCCCTCTTCCCTTGTCTCTGTACAGAAAGGAAGCGCCTTTGACCCGCTTGCTTTTCTGAAGCCGAAAGGACTGTACCTGATAATACAGTGCTTTCTTAGTCTGTGAGGAAAACTGAGGTAAAAATATTTCTTCCCAGCTGTTGCTGCGGATACAAGGTCCCAGAGACCATCCCCAAATAATTCCTCACCCTTATAAGGCAGAATCTCTATGCGCCTTTGAAAGTCAGCATCACCTGTCCAGTGACAGGTCTCTAATACCCTCCTGACAGAATGGACATTACATTCATTTTGGATGCCAGCCGGCAAAATATCCCTCTGTGCATCCCTCATATATAAGACGACGTCTTTAATATGTTTGACAGGGTCACCGACCACGCTGCAGCAGCACGCTCTGCAGGTTTCAGTCTAGTACCTGAGTGTGTAAAACAGACTTCAGGATAGCCTCCTGCTTTTTATCAACAGGTACCTTCAAAGTGGCCGTTCCTAAAACGGCAGTGCCACCTATTTTGACAACCATGTGAGCGCCTTATCCACCCTAGGGGATATCTCCCAGCGTAACTTATCCTCTGGCGGGAAAAGGTACGCCATCTGTAACTTTTTTGAAATTACCAGTTTCTTATCAGGGGGAACCCACGCTTCTCACACACTTCATTCATTCATCTGATGGGGGAACAAAACACTGCCTGCTTTTTCTCCCCAAACATAAAAACCCATTTTTAGAGGTTAATGTCAGAAATGTGTAACACATTTTTATTGCCGGGATCAAGTCACGGAAGTTCCTAGTGGATTGTGTATATGTCTCAACCTTGACGACACTGGAGTCAGACTCCGTGTCGACATCTGTGTCTGCCATCTGAATGAGCGGGCGTTTTTGAGCCCCTGATGGCCTTTGAGACGCCTGGGCAGGCGCGGGCTGAGAAGCCGGCTGTCCCACAGCTGTTACGTCATCCACCCTTTTATGTAAGGAGTTGACACTGTCGGTTAATACCTTTCACCTAACCATCCACTCTGGTGTCGGCCCCCAGGGGGCGACATCACATTTATCGGCATCTGCTCCGTCACTATATAAGCCTCCTCCTCAAACATGTCGACACAGCTGTACCGACACACCGCACACACACAGGGAATGCTCTGACTGAGGACAGGACCCCACAAAGCCCTTTGGGGAGACAGAGAGAGAGTATGCCAGCACACACCAGAGCGCTATATAATGTGGGGATTAACACTATAACTGAGTGAATTTTCCCCAATAGCTGCTTGTATATACAATATTGCGCCTAAATTTAGTGCCCCCCCTCTCTTTTTAACCCTTTGAGCCTGAAAACTACAGGGGAGAGCCTGGGGAGCTTTCTTCCAGCTGCACTGTGAAAAGAAAATGGCGCCAGTGTGTCTGAGGGAGATAGCTCCGCCCCTTTTCCGCGGCCTATTCTCCCGCTTTTCTCTGGATTCTGGCAGGGGTATTTACCACATATATAGCCTCTGGGGCTATATATTGTGGTATTTTTGCCAGCCAAGGTGTTTTTATTGCTGCTCAGGGCGCCCCCCCCAAGCGCCCTGCACCCTCAGTGACCGGAGTGTGAAGTGTGCATGAGGAGCAATGGCGCACAGCTGCAGTGCTGTGCGCTACCTTGGTGAAGACAGATGTCTTCTGCCGCCGATTTTCCGGACCTCTTCTTGCTTCTGGCTCTGTAAGGGGGACGGCGGCGCGGCTCCGGGACCGAACACCAAGGACTGGGCATGCGATCGATCCCTCTGGAGCTAATGGTGTCCAGTAGCCTAAGAAGCCCAATCCGGCTGCAAGCAGGCGAGTTCGCTTCTTCTCCCCTTAGTCCCTCGCTGCAGTGAGCCTGTTGCCAGCAGGTCTCACTGAAAATAAAAAACCTAATTCTATACTTTCTTTCTAGAGGCTCAGGAGAGCCCCTAGTGTACATCCAACCTCGGCCGGGCACAAGATCTAACTGAGGCTTGGAGGAGGGTCATAGTGGGAGGAGCCAGTGCACACCAGGTGGTCATAAATCTTTCTAGAGTGCCCAGCCTCCTTCGGAGCCCGCTATTCCCCATGGTCCTTTCGGAGTTCCCAGCATCCACTAGGACGTTAGAGAAATGCAGTTGTACCCAATGTCCACTTAACCACGGACATGTGGACAAGTGGAGCAGGGCAGACTCAGGACTATATGACTGTGACAGCCCACTGGGTAGATGTATTGCCTCCCGCAGCAAGAACAGCAGCGGCGGCACCAGTAGCAGCATCTCGCAAATGCCAACTCGTTCCTAGGCAGGCTACGCTTTGTATCACCGCTTTCCAGAATAGGCACACAGCTGAAAACCTCTTACGGCAACTGAGGAAGATCATCGCAGAATGGCTTACCCCAATAGGACTCTCCTGGGGATTTGTGACATCGGACAACGCCAGCAATATTGTGCGTGCATTACATCTGGGCAAATTCCATCACGTCCCATGTTTTGCACATACCTTGAATTTGGTGGTGCAGAATTATTTAAAAAACGACAGGGGCGTGCAAGAGATGCTGTCGGTGGCCCGAAGAATTGCGGGCCACTTTCGGCATTCATGCACCGCGTACAGAAGACTGGAGCACCACCAAACATTCCTGAACCTGCCCTGCCATCATCTGAAGCAAGAGGTGGAAACGAGGTGGAATTCAACCCTCTACATGCTTCAGAGGATGGAGGAGCAGCAAAAGGCAATTCAAGCCTATACATCTGCCTACAATATAGGCAAAGGAGGTGGAATGCACCTGACTCAAGCGCAGTGGAGAATGATTTCAACGTTGTGCAAGGTTCTGCAACCCTTTAAACTTGCCACACGTGAAGTCAGTTCAGACACTGCCAGCCTGAGTCAGGTCATTCCCCTCATCAGGCTTTTGCAGAAGAAGCTGGAGACATTGAAGGAGGAGCTAAAACAGAGCGATTCCGCTAGGCATGTGGGACTTGCGGATGGAGCCCTTAATTCGCTTAACCAGGATTCATGGGTGGTCAATCTGTTGAAATCAGAGCACTACATTTTGGCCACCGTTCTCGATCCTAGATTTAAAACCTACGTTGTATCTCTCTTTCCGGCAGACACTAGTCTGCAGAGGTTCAAAGACCTGCTGGTGAGAAAATTGTCAAGTCAAGCGGAACGTGACCCGTCACCATCTCCTCCTTCACATTCTCCCGCAACTGGGGGTGCGAGGAAAAGGCTTAGAATTACGAGCCCACCCGCTGGCGGTGATGCAGGGCAGTCTGGAGCGAGTGCTGACATCTGGTCCGGACTGAAGGACCTGCCAACGATTACTGACATGTCGTCTACTGTCACTGCATATGATTCTCTCACCATTGAAAGAATGGTGGAGGATTATATGAGTGACCGCATCCAAGTAGGCACGTCAGACAGTCCGTACGTATACTGGCAGGAAAAAGAGGCAATTTGGAGGCCCTTGCAGAAACTGGCTTTATTCTACCTAAGTTGCCCTTCCTCCATTGTGTACTCCGAAAGAGTGTTTGGTGCAGCCGCTCACCTTGTCAGCAATCGGCGTAAGAGGTTACTTCCAGAAAATGTGGAGAAGATGATGTTCATTAAAATGAATTATAATCAATTCCTCCGTGGAGACATTCACCAGCAGCAATTGCCTCCAGAAAGTACACGGGGACCTGAGGTGGTGGATTCCAGTGGGGACGAATTAATAATCTGTGAGGAGGGGGATGTACACAGTGAAAGGGGTGAGGAATCGGAGGATGATGATGAGGTGGACATCTTGCCTCTGTAGAGCCAGTTTGTGCAAGGAGAGATTGATTGCTCTTTTTTGGTGGGGGCCCAAACCAACCAGTCATTTCAGTCACAGTCGTGTGGCAGACCCTGTCGCTGAAATGATGGGTTCGTTAAAGTGTGCATGTCCTGTTTATACAACATAAGGGTTGGTGGGAGGGCCCAAGCACAATTCCATCTTGCACCTCTTTTTTCTTTCATTTTTCTTTGCATCATGTGCTGTTTGGGGACAATTTTTTTGAAGGGCCATCCTGCCTGACACTGCAGTGCCACTCCTAGATGGGCCAGGTGTTTGTGTCGGCCGCTTGTGTCGCTTAGCTTAGTCACACAGCGACCTTGGTGCACCTCTTTTTTTCTTTGCATCATGTGCTGTTTGGGGAGTATTTTTTGGAAGGGCCATCCTGTCTTGATTGACACTGCAGTGCCACTCCTAGATGGGCCAGGTGTTTGTGTCGGCCACTTGTGTCGCTTAGCTTAGTCACACAGCCACCTCGGTGCGCTTCTTTTTTTCTTTGCATCATGTGCTGTTTGGGGAGTATTTTTTGGAAGGGCCATCCTGTCTTGATTGACACTGCAGTGCCACTCCTAGATGGGCCAGGTGTTTGTGTCGGCCACTTGTGTCGCTTAGCTTAGTCACACAGCCACCTTGGTGCGCCTCTTTTTTTTCTTTGCATCATGTTCTGTTTGGGGACAATTTTTTTGAAGTGCCATCCTGCCTGACACTGCAGTGCCACTCCTAGATGGGCCAGGTGTTTGTGTCGGCCACTTGGGTCGCTTAGCTTAGCCATCCAGCGACCTCGGTGCAAATTTTAGGACTAAAAATAATATTGTGAGGTGTTCAGAATAGACTGAAAATGAGTGGAAATTATGGTTATTGAGGTTAATAATACTATGGGATCAAAATGACCCCCAAATTCTATGATTTAAGCTGTTTTTGAGGTTTTTTTTAAAAAAACACCCGAATCCAAAACACACCCGAATCCGACAAAAAAATTTCGGTAAGGTTTTGCCAAAAGGCGTCCGAATCCAAAACACGGCCGCGGAACCGAACCCAAAACCAAAACACAAAACCCGAAAATTTTCCGGTGCACATCACTAGTAGTATCACGCAGTGGCTGAATGTCGAGAGTGGGCCGCAATTGTTCGGTCCACTGACAGCATCTCCAGCACGCTCCAGTCACTTTAAAAAAAATCTGTAATTAGTGGACTTATACGGCAGTACCCCAGGACTAATACAGCAGTACCTCTGGACTCATACGGCAGTGTCACACAGGATGGCACTTTTCAAAAACTAGGCCCCAAACAGCACCTCATGCAAAGATGTCGAAGAGGTGCAATGAGGTAGCTGTATGACTAAGCCAAGCGACACAAACAATTCCAACTGGAATTATACGTCCAAATCACTGGAATTATGCGTCCAAATCCCTGGAATTAATTGGCAAGATCACTGTAATTATGTAATCATGCTGAGCAGGGGGAGAGATGTGTGCTGATTGGTCTGTGTTAGATTGCTCTGCACACATCTCTACGTGTGTACCCCCTTAACTGATGTGCTGGCCCTTAGGTCATGGGCTAATCTTTCAAGTACATTATGAAGTAGATGCTCTGTTTGGCTCCCACATGTGATGCAGTTCCCTCTGAAGCATTTTCTCTGGACATTGGCTGGGGTCCAGTACTCTGTTCTCATGCGCGTGCACAGCACTTGACACACACACACACTTACTAGAGTAGCACCTGATGCACACATGCATGGCAGCTGACACATATGCACGCAGTATAAGACAAAGTAATGGTAATGTAATCATGCAGCAACTCAAACACAGATACACAAGCTACACCTAACACACACACATGCGCAGCACCTTTCACGCACACACATACACATGCAGTACCTGACACACACATATACGTGCGCAGCACCAGACACACAAATATTAGAGATGAGCGGGTTCGGTTTCTCTGAATCCGAACCCGCCAGAACTTCATGTTTTTTTTCACGGGTCCGAGCGACTCGGATCTTCCCGCCTTGCTCGGTTAACCCGAGCGCGCCCGAACGTCATCATGACGCTGTCGGATTCTCGCGAGGCTCGGATTCTATCGCGAGACTCGGATTCTATATAAGGAGCCGCGCGTCGCCGCCATTTTCACACGTGCATTGAGATTGATAGGGAGAGGACGTGGCTGGCGTCCTCTCCGTTTAGAATAGATTAGAGAGACACTTGATTTACTAATTTTGGGGAGCATTAGGAGTACTCAGTACAGTGCAGAGTTTTGCTGATAGTGACCAGTGACCACCAGTTTTATTTATAATCCGTTCTCTGCCTGAAAAAAGCGATACACAGCACACAGTGACTCAGTCACATACCATATCTGTGTGCACTGCTCAGGCTCAGGCCAGTGTGCTGCATCATCTATTATCTATATATAATATTATATATATCTGTCTGACTGCTCAGCTCACACAGCTTATAATTGTGGGGGAGACTGGGGAGCACTACTGCAGTGCCAGTTATAGGTTATAGCAGGAGCCAGGAGTACATAATATATTATATAGTGAGTGACCACCAGACACACAGTGCAGTTTATTTAATATATCCGTTCTCTGCCTGAAAAAAGCGATACACACAGTGACTCAGTCAGTCACATACCATATCTGTGTGCACTGCTCAGGCTCAGGCCAGTGTGCTGCATCATCTATATATATTATATATCTGTCTGACTGCTCATCTCACACAGCTTATAATTGTGGGGGAGACTGGGGAGCACTACTGCAGTGCCAGTTATAGGTTATAGCAGGAGCCAGGAGTACATAATATTATATTAAAATTAAACAGTGCACACTTTTGCTGCAGGAGTGCCACTGCCAGTGTGACTAGTGACCAGTGACCTGACCACCAGTATATATAATATTAGTAGTATACTATCTCTTTATCAACCAGTCTATATATTAGCAGCAGACACAGTACAGTGCGGTAGTTCACGGCTGTGGCTACCTCTGTGTCGGCACTCGGCAGCCCGTCCATAATTGTATATACCACCTAACCGTGGTTTTTTTTTCTTTCTTTATACATACATACTAGTTACGAGTATACTATCTCTTTATCAACCAGTCTATATATTAGCAGCAGACACAGTACAGTGCGGTAGTTCACGGCTGTGGCTACCTCTGTGTCGGCACTCGGCAGCCCGTCCATAATTGTATATACCACCTAACCGTGGTTTTTTTTTCTTTCTTTATACATACATACTAGTTACGAGTATACTATCTCTTTATCAACCAGTCTATATATTAGCAGCAGACACAGTACAGTGCGGTAGTTCACGGCTGTGGCTACCTCTGTGTCGGCACTCGGCAGCCCGTCCATAATTGTATATACCACCTAACCGTGGTTTTTTTTTCTTTCTTTATACATACATACTAGTTACGAGTATACTATCTCTTTATCAACCAGTCTATATTAGCAGCAGACACAGTACAGTGCGGTAGTTCACGGCTGTGGCTACCTCTGTGTCGGCACTCGGCAACCCGTCCATAATTGTATATACCACCTAACCGTGGTTTTTTTTTCTTTCTTTATACATACATACTAGTTACGAGTATACTATCTCTTTATCAACCAGTCTATATATTAGCAGCAGACACAGTACAGTGCGGTAGTTCACGGCTGTGGCTACCTCTGTGTCGGCACTCGGCAGCCCGTCCATAATTGTATATACTACCTAACTGTGGTTTTTTTTTCTTTCTTTATACATACATACTAGTTACGAGTATACTATCTCTTTATCAACCAGTCTATATATTAGCAGCAGACACAGTACAGTGCGGTAGTTCACGGCTGTGGCTACCTCTGTGTCGGCACTCGGCAGCCCGTCCATAATTGTATACTAGTATCCAATCCATCCATCTCCATTGTTTACCTGAGGTGCCTTTTAGTTGTGCCTATTAAAATATGGAGAACAAAAATGTTGAGGTTCCAAAATTAGGGAAAGATCAAGATCCACTTCCACCTCGTGCTGAAGCTGCTGCCACTAGTCATGGCCGAGACGATGAAATGCCAGCAACGTCGTCTGCCAAGGCCGATGCCCAATGTCATAGTACAGAGCATGTCAAATCCAAAACACCAAATATCAGTAAAAAAAGGACTGCAAAACCTAAAATAAAATTGTCGGAGGAGAAGCGTAAACTTGCCAATATGCCATTTACCACACGGAGTGGCAAGGAACGGCTGAGGCCCTGGCCTATGTTCATGGCTAGTGGTTCAGCTTCACATGAGGATGGAAGCACTCAGCCTCTCGCTAGAAAAATGAAAAGACTCAAGCTGGCAAAAGCAGCACAGCAAAGAACTGTGCATTCTTCGAAATCCCAAATCCACAAGGAGAGTCCAATTGTGTCGGTTGCGATGCCTGACCTTCCCAACACTGGACGTGAAGAGCATGCGCCTTCCACCATTTGCACGCCCCCTGCAAGTGCTGGAAGGAGCACCCGCAGTCCAGTTCCTGATAGTCAGATTGAAGATGTCAGTGTTGAAGTACACCAGGATGAGGAGGATATGGGTGTTGCTGGCGCTGGGGAGGAAATTGACCAGGAGGATTCTGATGGTGAGGTGGTTTGTTTAAGTCAGGCACCCGGGGAGACACCTGTTGTCCGTGGGAGGAATATGGCCGTTGACATGCCAGGTGAAAATACCAAAAAAATCAGCTCTTCGGTGTGGAGGTATTTCACCAGAAATGCGGACAACAGGTGTCAAGCCGTGTGTTCCCTTTGTCAAGCTGTAATAAGTAGGGGTAAGGACGTTAACCACCTCGGAACATCCTCCCTTATACGTCACCTGCAGCACATTCATAATAAGTCAGTGACAAGTTCAAAAACTTTGGGTGACAGCGGAAGCAGTCCACTGACCAGTAAATCCCTTCCTCTTGTAACCAAGCTAACGCAAACCACCCCACCAACTCCCTCAGTGTCAATTTCCTCCTTCCCCAGGAATGCCAATAGTCCTGCAGGCCATGTCACTGGCAATTCTGACGAGTCCTCTCCTGCCTGGGATTCCTCCGATGCATCCTTGCGTGTAACGCCTACTGCTGCTGGCGCTGCTGTTGTTGCCGCTGGGAGTCGATGGTCATCCCAGAGGGGAAGTCGTAAGCCCACTTGTACTACTTCCAGTAAGCAATTGACTGTTCAACAGTCCTTTGCGAGGAAGATGAAATATCACAGCAGTCATCCTACTGCAAAGCGGATAACTGAGTCCTTGACAACTATGTTGGTGTTAGACGTGCGTCCGGTATCCGCCGTTAGTTCACAGGGAACTAGACAATTTATTGAGGCAGTGTGCCCCCGTTACCAAATACCATCTAGGTTCCACTTCTCTAGGCAGGCGATACCGAGAATGTACACGGACGTCAGAAAAAGACTCACCAGTGTCCTAAAAAATGCAGTTGTACCCAATGTCCACTTAACCACGGACATGTGGACAAGTGGAGCAGGGCAGGGTCAGGACTATATGACTGTGACAGCCCACTGGGTAGATGTATGGACTCCCGCCGCAAGAACAGCAGCGGCGGCACCAGTAGCAGCATCTCGCAAACGCCAACTCTTTCCTAGGCAGGCTACGCTTTGTATCACCGCTTTCCAGAATACGCACACAGCTGAAAACCTCTTACGGCAACTGAGGAAGATCATCGCGGAATGGCTTACCCCAATTGGACTCTCCTGTGGATTTGTGGCATCGGACAACGCCAGCAATATTGTGTGTGCATTAAATATGGGCAAATTCCAGCACGTCCCATGTTTTGCACATACCTTGAATTTGGTGGTGCAGAATTTTTTAAAAAACGACAGGGGCGTGCAAGAGATGCTGTCGGTGGCCAGAAGAATTGCGGGACACTTTCGGCGTACAGGCACCACGTACAGAAGACTGGAGCACCACCAAAAACTACTGAACCTGCCCTGCCATCATCTGAAGCAAGAAGTGGTAACGAGGTGGAATTCAACCCTCTATATGCTTCAGAGGTTGGAGGAGCAGCAAAAGGCCATTCAAGCCTATACAATTGAGCACGATATAGTAGGTGGAATGCACCTGTCTCAGGCGCAGTGGAGAATGATTTCAACGTTGTGCAAGGTTCTGATGCCCTTTGAACTTGCCACACGTGAAGTCAGTTCAGACACTGCCAGCCTGAGTCAGGTCATTCCCCTCATCAGGCTTTTGCAGAAGAAGCTGGAGGCATTGAAGAAGGAGCTAAAAGGGAGCGATTCCGCTAGGCATGTGGGACTTGTGGATGCAGCCCTTAATTCGCTTAACAAGGATTCACGGGTGGTCAATCTGTTGAAATCAGAGCACTACATTTTGGCCACCGTGCTCGATCCTAGATTTAAAGCCTACCTTGGATCTCTCTTTCCGGCAGACACAGGTCTGCTGGGGTTGAAAGACCTGCTGGTGACAAAATTGTCAAGTCAAGCGGAACGCGACCTGTCAACATCTCCTCCTTCACATTCTCCCGCAACTGGGGGTGCGAGGAAAAGGCTCAGAATTCCGAGCCCACCCGCTGGCGGTGATGCAGGGCAGTCTGGAGCGACTGCTGATGCTGACATCTGGTCCGGACTGAAGGACCTGACAACGATTACGGACATGTCGTCTACTGTCACTGCATATGATTCTCTCAACATTGATAGAATGGTGGAGGATTATATGAGTGACCGCATCCAAGTAGGCACGTCACACAGTCCGTACTTATACTGGCAGGAAAAAGAGGCAATTTGGAGGCCCTTGCACAAACTGGCTTTATTCTACCTAAGTTGCCCTCCCACAAGTGTGTACTCCGAAAGAGTGTTTAGTGCCGCCGCTCACCTTGTCAGCAATCGGCGTACGAGGTTACATCCAGAAAATGTGGAGAAGATGATGTTCATTAAAATGAATTATAATCAATTCCTCCGCGGAGACATTGACCAGCAGCAATTGCCTCCACAAAGTACACAGGGAGCTGAGATGGTGGATTCCAGTGGGGACGAATTGATAATCTGTGAGGAGGGGGATGTACACGGTGATATATCGGAGGGTGAAGATGAGGTGGACATCTTGCCTCTGTAGAGCCAGTTTGTGCAAGGAGAGATTAATTGCTTCTTTTTTGGGGGGGGGTCCAAACCAACCCGTCATATCAGTCACAGTCGTGTGGCAGACCCTGTCACTGAAATGATGGGTTGGTTAAAGTGTGCATGTCCTGTTTTGTTTATACAACATAAGGGTGGGTGGGAGGGCCCAAGGACAATTCCATCTTGCACCTCTTTTTTCTTTTCTTTTTCTTTGCATCATGTGCTGATTGGGGAGGGTTTTTTGGAAGGGACATCCTGCGTGACACTGCAGTGCCACTCCTAGATGGGCCCGGTGTTTGTGTCGGCCACTAGGGTCGCTAATCTTACTCACACAGTCAGCTACCTCATTGCGCCTCTTTTTTTCTTTGCGTCATGTGCTGTTTGGGGAGGGTTTTTTGGAAGGGACATCCTGCGTGACACTGCAGTGCCACTCCTAGATGGGCCCGGTGTTTGTGTCGGCCACTAGGGTCGCTAATCTTACTCACACAGCTACCTCATTGCGCCTCTTTTTTTCTTTGCGTCATGTGCTGTTTGGGGAGGGTTTTTTGGAAGGGCCATCCTGCGTGACACTGCAGTGCCACTCCTAGATGGGCCCGGTGTTTGTGTCGGCCACTAGGGTCGCTAATCTTACTCACACAGCTACCTCATTGCGCCTCTTTTTTTCTTTGCGTCATGTGCTGTTTGGGGAGGGTTTTTTGGAAGGGACATCCTGCGTGACACTGCAGTGCCACTCCTAGATGGGCCCGGTGTTTGTGTCGGCCACTAGGGTCGCTTATCTTACTCACACAGCGACCTCGGTGCAAATTTTAGGACTAAAAATAATATTGTGAGGTGTGAGGTATTCAGAATAGACTGAAAATGAGTGTAAATTATGGTTTTTGAGGTTAATAATACTTTGGGATCAAAATGACCCCCAAATTCTATGATTTAAGCTGTTTTTTAGTGTTTTTTGAAAAAAACACCCGAATCCAAAACACACCCGAATCCGACAAAAAAAATTCGGTGAGGTTTTGCCAAAACGCGTTCGAACCCAAAACACGGCCGCGGAACCGAACCCAAAACCAAAACACAAAACCCGAAAAATGTCAGGCGCTCATCTCTAACAAATATATGAACGTGCATGACCTTACACACAATCACACACACGTGCAAGACCTGACTTTTACACTCGCATTTACTTGCTCAACTCCTGACTCACTTACCCACACGGCTGCCGAAGCATACACACGAAGCATCAGATACACTAATTTAAACACACAGCACCCAAAACACACATACTTACGCCGCACCTGAGACATACACAAATATACACGCGTTGCACCTCACACACACGCACACACACACACACACACACACACACACACACACACACACACACGTGCAGCACCTGACACACACATCATAGTTGCCTACCCTCCTTCATTCTGCAGGAGACTCCCTGAAATAGCAGCAATCTCCCTCACTCCCTAAATAGTTCTGCAATCTCCCTGATTATACCTTACCTCCATTATGTAGCTGTTACATTCTTGGGGGGGGGGGGGGGGGGGGAGAAATCAGAGATAAATACATTCAAATGGGATCATCAGTGCCATTTCCCTGCATTGGTAATAAGGCACAATGATCCCTATGGCTACATACATTATAAATAAGGTTTCTTGCAGCCACTTACAGTATATGGAATCTCTTGTAAAGCACAATACACAAACAAATCCTGCAAAATATCAGTGTCTTTTCTTCAACAAATAGATATTACTAAGTTTGTGCCTCATTTACATTTGGATGCAAGTAATTTTCATAACACGCCTCTCCAATGTAGCGGTATGCACCCGCGTTGATAGGTGTTACTTTCACAATCTCCCTGAAAAACATTTTCAAAAGTAGGCAACTATGATACACATACATATGCACGCACCGCATCTGACTAGTGATGTGCACCGGACACTTTTCGGGTTTTGTGTTTTGGTTTTGGATTCGGTTCCGCGCCCGTGTTTTGGATTCGGATGCGTTTTGGCAAAACCTCCCTGAAAATTTTTTGTCGGATTCGGGTGTGTTTTGGATTCGGGTGTTTTTTAACAAAAACCCCTCAAAAACAGCTTAAATCATAGAATTTGGGGGTCGTTTTGATCCCATAGTATTATTAACCTCAATAACCATAATTTCCACTCATTTTTAGTCTATTCTGAACACCTCACAATATTATTTTTCATCCTAAAATTTGCACCGAGGTCGCTGGAGGACTAAGCTAAGCGACACAAGTGGCCGACACAAACACCTGGCCCATCTAGGAGTGGCACTGCAGTGTCAGGCAGGATGGCACTTCAAAAAAATAGTCCGCAAACAGCACATGATGCAAAGAAAAATGAAAGAAAAAAGAGGTGCAAGATGGAATTGTCCTTGGGCCCTCCCACCCACCCTTATGTTGTATAAACAGGACATGCACACTTTAACAAACCCATCATTTCAGCGACAGGGTCTGCCACACAACTGTGACTGAAATGACTGGTTGGTTTGGGCCCCCACCAAAAAAGAAGCAATCAATCTCTCCTTGCACAAACTGGCTTTACAGAGGCAAGATGTCCACCTCCTCCTCATCGTCCGATTCCTCACCCTTTTCACTGTGTACATCCCCCTCCTCACAGATTATTAATTCGTCCCCACTGAAATCCACCATCTCAGGTCCCTGTGTACTTTCTGGAGGCAATTGCTGGTGAATGTCTCCACGGAGGAATTGATTATAATTCATTTTGATGAACATCATCTTCTCCACATTTTCTGGAAGTAACCTCGTACGCCGATTGCTGACAAGGTGAGCGGCTGCACTAAACACTCTTTCGGAGTACACACTGGAGGGTGGGCAACTTAGGTAAAATAAAGCCAGTTTCTGCAAGGGCCTCCAAATTGCCTCTTTTTCCTGCCAGTATACGTACGGACTGTCTGATGTGCCTACTTGGATGCGGTCACTCATATAATCCTCCACCATTCTTTCAATGGTGAGAGAATCATATGCAGTGACAGTAGACGACATGTCAGTAATCGTTGGCAGGTCCTTCAGTCCGGACCAGATGTCAGCACTCGCTCCAGACTGCCCTGCATCACCGCCAGCAGGTGGGCTCGGAATTCTTAGCCTTTTCCTCGCTCCCCCAGTTGCGGGATAATGTGAAGGAGGAGCTGTTGACGGGTCACGTTCCGCTTGACTTGACAATTTTCTCACCAGCAGGTCTTTGAACCTCTGCAGACTTGTGTCTGCCGGAAAGAGAGATCCAACGTAGGTTTTAAATCTAGGATCGAGCACGGTGGCCAAAATGTAGTGCTCTGATTTCAACAGATTGACCACCCGTGAATCCTGGTTAAGCGAATTAAGGGCTCCATCCACAAGTCCCATATGCCTAGCGGAATCGCTCTATTTTAGCTCCTTCTTCAATGTCTCCAGCTTCTTCTGCAAAAGCCTGATGAGGGGAATGACCTGACTCAGGCTGGCAGTGTCTGAACTGACTTCACGTGTGGCAAGTTCAAAGGGTTGCAGAACCTTGCACAACGTTGAAATCATTCTCCACTGCGCTTGAGTCAGGTGCATTCCCCCTCCTTTGCCTATATCGTAGGCAGATGTATAGGCTTGAATGGCCTTTTGCTGCTCCTCCATCCTCTGAAGCATATAGAGGGTTGAATTCCACCTCGTTACCACCTCTTGCTTCAGATGATGGCAGGGCAGGTTCAGGACTGTTTGCTGGTGCTCCAGTCTTCGGCACGCGGTGGCTGAATGCCGAAAGTGGCCCGCAATTCTTCGGGCCACCGACAGCATCTCTTGCACGCCCCTGTCGTTTTTTAAATAATTCTGCACCGCCAAATTCAATGTATGTGCAAAACACGGGATGTGCTGGAATTTGCCCAGATGTAATGCACGCACAATATTGCTGGCGTTGTCCGATGTCACAAATCCCCAGGAGAGTCCATTTGGGGTAAGCCATTCTGCGATGATCTTCCTCAGTTTCCGTAAGAGGTTGTCAGCTATGTGCCTCTTCTGGAAAGCGGTGATACAAAGCGTAGCCTGCCTAGGAACGAGTTGGCATTTGCGAAATGCTGCTACTGGTGCCGCCGCTGCTGTTCTTGCTGCGGGAGGCAATACATCTACCCAGTGGGCTGTCACAGTCATATAGTCCTGAGTCTGCCCTGCTCCACTTGTCCACATGTCCGTGGTTAAGTGGACATTGGGTACAACTGCATTTTTTAGGACACTGGTGACTCTTTTTCTGAGGTCTGTGTACATTTTCGGTATCGCCTGCCTAGAGAAATGGAACCTAGATGGTATTTGGTACCGGGGACACAGTACCTCAATCAAGTCTGTAGTTGCCTGTGAATTAACGGTGGATAACGGAAACACGTTTCTCACCGCCCAGGCTGCCAAGGCCTGAGTTATCTGCTTTGCAGCAAGATGACTGCTGTGATATTTCATCTTCCTCGCAAAGGACTGTTGGACAGTCAATTGCTTACTGGAAGTAGTACAAGTGGTCTTCCGACTTCCCCTCTGGGATGACGATCGACTCCCAGCAGCAACAACAGCAGCGCCAGCAGCAGGAGGCGTTACACTCAAGGATGCATCGGAGGAATCCCAGGCAGGAGAGGACTCGTTAGACTTGACAGTGACATGGCCTGCAGGACTATTGGCTTTCATGTGTAAGGAGGAAATTGACACTGAGGGAGTTGGTGGTGTGGTTTGCAGGAGCTTGGTTACAAGAGGAAGGGATTTACTGGTCAGTGGACTGCTTCCGCTGTCATCCAAAGTTTTTGAACTTGTCACTGACTTATGATGAATGCGCTGCAGGTGACGTATAAGGGAGGATGTTCCGAGGTGGTTAACGTCCTTGCCCCTACTTATTACAGCTTGACAAAGGCAACACACGGCTTGACACCAGTTGTCCGCATTTGTGTTAAAATAATTCCACACCGAAGAGATGATTTTTTTTGTAATTTGACCAGGCATGTCAATGGCCATATTCGTCCCACGGACAACAGGTGTCTCCCCGGGTGCCTGACTTAAACAAGTCACCTCACCATCAGAATCCTCCTTGTCAATTTCCTCCTCAGTGCCAGCAACACCCATATCCTCATCCTGGTGTACTTCAACAGTGACATCTTCAATTTGACTATCAGGAACTGGACTGCGGGTGCTCCTTCCAGCACTTGCAGGGGGCGTGCAAATGGTGGAAGGCGCCACCTCTTCCCGTCCAGTGTTGGGAAGGTCAGGCATCGCACACGACACAATTGGACTCTCCTTGGGGATTTGGAGATGATATTGGGCATCGGCCTTGGCAGACGACGTTGATGGCATTTCATCGTCTCGGCCATGACTAGTGGCAGCAGCTTCAGCACGAAGTGGAAGTGGATCTTTCCCTATTTTACCTTCCACATTTTTGTTCTCCATTTTTTAATGTGTGAAATTATATGCCAGTATCAATAGCAATGGCCTACTACTATATATACTGCGCACAACTGAAATGCACCACAGGTATGGATGGATAGTATACTTGACGACACAGAGGTAGGTAGAGCAGTGGCCTACTGTACCGTACTGCTATATATTATATACTGGTGGTCAGCAAACTGTGCAAAACTGAAATGCACCACAGGTATGGATGGATAGTATACTTGACGACACAGAGGTAGGTAGATCAGTGGCCTACTGTACCGTACTGCTATATATTATATACTGGTGATCAGCAAACTGTGCAAAACTGAAATGCACCACAGGTATGGATGGATAGTATACTTGACGACACAAAGGTAGGTAGAGCAGTGGCCTACTGTACCGTACTGCTATATATTATATACTGGTGGTCAGCAAACTGTGCAAAACTGAAATGCACCACAGGTATGGATGGATAGTATACTTGACGACACAGAGGTAGGTAGAGCAGTGGCCTTCTGTACCGTACTCCTATATATTATATACTGGTGGTCAGCAAAATTATGCACTGTACTCCTACTATATACTAGAGATGAGCGGGTTCGGTTTCTCTGAAACCGAACCCGCACGAACTTCATGTTTTTTTTACGGGTCCGAGCAGACTCGGATCCTCCCGCCTTGCTCGGTTAACCCGAGCGCGCCCGAACGTCATCATGACGCTGTCGGATTCTCGCGAGACTCGGATTCTATATAAGGAGCCGCGCGTCGCCGCCATTTTCACACATGCATTGAGATTGATAGGGAGAGGACGTGGCTGGCGTCCTCTCCATTAGAAATTAGATTAGAAGAGAGAGAGAGATTGTGCAGAGTCAGACAGAGTTTACCACAGTGACCAGTGCAGTTGTTGTTAGTTAACTTTTATTTATTTTAATATAATATATCCGTTCTCTGCTATATCCGTTCTCTGCCTGAAAAAAAACGATACACAGCAGCAGCCAGTCACACAGTGTGACTCAGTCTGTGTGCACTCAGCTCAGCCCAGTGTGCTGCACATCAATGTATAAAAGGCAAAGCTTATAATAATTGTGGGGGAGACTGGGGAGCACTGCAGGTTGTTATAGCAGGAGCCCCCAGGAGTACATAATATTATATTAATTTAAAATTAAACAGTGCACACTTTTGCTGCAGGAGTGCCACTGCCAGTGTGACTAGTGGTGACCAGTGCCTGACCACCAGTATAGTAGTATATTGTTGTATGTATTGTATACTATCTCTTTATCAACCAGTCTATATTAGCAGCAGACACAGTACAGTGCGGTAGTTCACGGCTGTGGCTACCTCTGTGTCGGCAGTCGGAACTCGGCAGGCAGTCCGTCCATCCATAATTGTATTACAATATATACCACCTAACCGTGGTATTTTTTTTTCTTTCTTTATACCGTCGTCATAGTGTCATACTAGTTGTTACGAGTATACTACTATCTCTTTATCAACCAGTGTACAGTGCGGTAGTTCACGGCTGTGGCTACCTCTGTGTCGGCAGTCGGCAGGCAGTCCGTCCATCCATAATTGTATTATTATTATAATATATACCACCTAACCGTGGTTTTTTTTTCATTCTTTATACCGTCATAGTGTCATACTAGTTGTTACGAGTATACTACTATCTCTTTATCAACCAGTGTACAGTGCGGTAGTTCACGGCTGTGGCTACCTCTGTGTCGGCAGTCGGCAGGCAGTCCGTCCATCCATAATTGTATTATTATTATAATATATACCACCTAACCGTGGTTTTTTTTTCATTCTTTATACCGTCGTCATAGTGTCATACTAGTTGTTACGAGTATACTACTATCTCTTTATCAACCAGTGTACAGTGCGGTAGTTCACGGCTGTGGCTACCTCTGTGTCGGCAGTCGGCAGGCAGTCCGTCCATCCATAATTGTATTATTATTATAATATATACCACCTAACCGTGGTTTTTTTTTCATTCTTTATACCGTCGTCATAGTGTCACACTAGTTGTTACGAGTATACTACTATCTCTTTATCAACCAGTGTACAGTGCGGTAGTTCACGGCTGTGGCTACCTCTGTGTCGGCACTCGGCAGGCAGTCCGTCCATCCATAATTGTATTATTATTATAATATATACCACCTAACTGTGGTATTTTTTTTTCTTTCTTTATACCGTCGTCATAGTGTCATACTAGTTGTTACGAGTATACTACTATCTCTTTATCAACCAGTGTACAGTGCGGTAGTTCACGGCTGTGGCTACCTCTGTGTCGGCAGTCGGCAGGCAGTCCGTCCATCCATAATTGTATTATTATTATAATATATACCACCTAACTGTGGTATTTTTTTTTCTTTCTTTATACCGTCGTCATAGTGTCATACTAGTTGTTACGAGTATACTACTATCTCTTTATCAACCAGTGTACAGTGCGGTAGTTCACGGCTGTGGCTACCTCTGTGTCGGCAGTCGGCAGGCAGTCCGTCCATCCATAATTGTATTATTATTATAATATATACCACCTAACCGTGGTTTTTTTTTTCATTCTTTATACCGTCGTCATAGTGTCATACTAGTTGTTACGAGTATACTACTATCTCTTTATCAACCAGTGTACAGTGCGGTAGTTCACGGCTGTGGCTACCTCTGTGTCGGCAGTCGGCAGGCAGTCCGTCCATCCATAATTGTATTATTATTATAATATATACCACCTAACTGTGGTATTTTTTTTTCTTTCTTTATACCGTCGTCATAGTGTCATACTAGTTGTTACGAGTATACTACTATCTCTTTATCAACCAGTGTACAGTGCGGTAGTTCACGGCTGTGGCTACCTCTGTGTCGGCAGTCGGCAGGCAGTCCGTCCATCCATAATTGTATTATTATTATAATATATACCACCTAACCGTGGTATTTTTTTTTCTTTCTTTATACCGTCGTCATAGTGTCATACTAGTTGTTACGAGTATACTACTATCTCTTTATCAACCAGTGTACAGTGCGGTAGTTCACGGCTGTGGCTACCTCTGTGTCGGCACTCGGCAGGCAGTCCGTCCATCCATAATTGTATTATTATTATAATATATACCACCTAACCGTGGTTTTTTTTTCATTCTTTATACCGTCGTCATAGTGTCATACTAGTTGTTACGAGTATACTACTATCTCTTTATCAACCAGTGTACAGTGCGGTAGTTCACGGCTGTGGCTACCTCTGTGTCGGCAGTCGGCAGGCAGTCCGTCCATCCATAATTGTATTATTATTATAATATATACCACCTAACTGTGGTATTTTTTTTTCTTTCTTTATACCGTCGTCATAGTGTCATACTAGTTGTTACGAGTATACTACTATCTCTTTATCAACCAGTGTACAGTGCGGTAGTTCACGGCTGTGGCTACCTCTGTGTCGGCAGTCGGCAGGCAGTCCGTCCATCCATAATTGTATTATTATTATAATATATACCACCTAACCGTGGTTTTTTTATACCACCTAACCGTGGCAGTCCGTCCATAATTGTATACTAGTATCCAATCCATCCATCTCCATTGTTTACCTGAGGTGCCTTTTAGTTCTGCCTATAAAATATGGAGAACAAAAAAGTTGAGGTTCCAAAATTAGGGAAAGATCAAGATCCACTTCCACCTCGTGCTGAAGCTGCTGCCACAAGTCATGGCCGAGACGATGAAATGCCAGCAACGTCGTCTGCCAAGGCCGATGCCCAATGTCATAGTACAGAGCATGTCAAATCCAAAACACCAAATATCAGAAAAAAAAGGACTCCAAAACCTAAAATAAAATTGTCGGAGGAGAAGCGTAAACTTGCCAATATGCCATTTACCACACGGAGTGGCAAGGAACGGCTGAGGCCCTGGCCTATGTTCATGGCTAGTGGTTCAGCTTCACATGAGGATGGAAGCACTCAGCCTCTCGCTAGAAAACTGAAAAGACTCAAGCTGGCAAAAGCACCGCAAAGAACTGTGCGTTCTTTGAAATCCCAAATCCACAAGGAGAGTCCAATTGTGTCGTTTGCGATGCCTGACCTTCCCAACACTGGACGTGAAGAGCATGCGCCTTCCACTATTTGCATGCCCCCTGCAAGTGCTGGAAGGAGCACCCGCAGTCCAGTTCCTGATAGTCAGATTGAAGATGTCAGTGTTGAAGTACACCAGGATGAGGAGGATATGGGTGTTGCTGGCGCTGGGGAGGAAATTGACCAGGAGGATTCTGATGGTGAGGTGGTTTGTTTAAGTCAGGCACCCGGGGAGACACCTGTTGTCCGTGGGAGGAATATGGCCGTTGACATGCCAGGTGAAAATACCAAAAAAATCAGCTCTTCGGTGTGGAGGTATTTCACCAGAAATGCGGACAACAGGTGTCAAGCCGTGTGTTCCCTTTGTCAAGCTGTAATAAGTAGGGGTAAGGACGTTAACCACCTCGGAACATCCTCCCTTATACGTCACCTGCAGCGCATTCATAATAAGTCAGTGACAAGTTCAAAAACTTTGGGTGACAGCGGAAGCAGTCCACTGACCAGTAAATCCCTTCCTCTTGTAACCAAGCTCACGCAAACCACCCCACCAACTCCCTCAGTGTCAATTTCCTCCTTCCCCAGGAATGCCAATAGTCCTGCAGGCCATGTCACTGGCAAGTCTGACGAGTCCTCTCCTGCCTGGGATTCCTCCGATGCATCCTTGCGTGTAACGCCTACTGCTGCTGGCGCTGCTGTTGTTGCCGCTGGGAGTCGATGGTCATCCCAGAGGGGAAGTCGTAAGCCCACTTGTACTACTTCCAGTAAGCAATTGACTGTTCAACAGTCCTTTGCGAGGAAGATGAAATATCACAGCAGTCATCCTACTGCAAAGCGGATAACTGAGTCCTTGACAACTATGTTGGTGTTAGACGTGCGTCCGGTATCCGCCGTTAGTTCACAGGGAACTAGACAATTTATTGAGGCAGTGTGCCCCCGTTACCAAATACCATCTAGGTTCCACTTCTCTAGGCAGGCGATACCGAGAATGTACACGGACGTCAGAAAAAGACTCACCAGTGTCCTAAAAAATGCAGTTGTACCCAATGTCCACTTAACCACGGACATGTGGACAAGTGGAGCAGGGCAGGGTCAGGACTATATGACTGTGACAGCCCACTGGGTAGATGTATGGACTCCCGCCGCAAGAACAGCAGCGGCGGCACCAGTAGCAGCATCTCGCAAACGCCAACTCTTTCCTAGGCAGGCTACGCTTTGTATCACCGCTTTCCAGAATACGCACACAGCTGAAAACCTCTTACGGCAACTGAGGAAGATCATCGCGGAATGGCTTGCCCCAATTGGACTCTCCTGTGGATTTGTGGCATCGGACAACGCCAGCAATATTGTGTGTGCATTAAATATGGGCAAATTCCAGCACGTCCCATGTTTTGCACATACCTTGAATTTGGTGGTGCAGAATTTTTTAAAAAACGACAGGGGCGTGCAAGAGATGCTGTCGGTGGCCAGAAAAATTGCGGGACACTTTCGGCGTACAGGCACCACGTACAGAAGACTGGAGCACCACCAAAAACTACTGAACCTGCCCTGCCATCATCTGAAGCAAGAAGTGGTAACGAGGTGGAATTCAACCCTCTATATGCTTCAGAGGTTGGAGGAGCAGCAAAAGGCCATTCAAGCCTATACAATTGAGCACGATATAGGAGATGGAATGCACCTGTCTCAAGTGCAGTGGAGAATGATTTCAACGTTGTGCAAGGTTCTGATGCCCTTTGAACTTGCCACACGTGAAGTCAGTTCAGACACTGCCAGCCTGAGTCAGGTCATTCCCCTCATCAGGCTTTTGCAGAAGAAGCTGGAGGCATTGAAGAAGGAGCTAACACGGAGCGATTCCGCTAGGCATGTGGGACTTGTGGATGCAGCCCTTAATTCGCTTAACAAGGATTCACGGGTGGTCAATCTGTTGAAATCAGAGCACTACATTTTGGCCACCGTGCTCGATCCTAGATTTAAAGCCTACCTTGGATCTCTCTTTCCGGCAGACACAGGTCTGCTGGGGTTGAAAGACCTGCTGGTGACAAAATTGTCAAGTCAAGCGGAACGCGACCTGTCAACATCTCCTCCTTCACATTCTCCCGCAACTGGGGGTGCGAGGAAAAGGCTCAGAATTCCGAGCCCACCCGCTGGCGGTGATGCAGGGCAGTCTGGAGCGACTGCTGATGCTGACATCTGGTCCGGACTGAAGGACCTGACAACGATTACGGACATGTCGTCTACTGTCACTGCATATGATTCTCTCAACATTGATAGAATGGTGGAGGATTATATGAGTGACCGCATCCAAGTAGGCACGTCACACAGTCCGTACTTATACTGGCAGGAAAAAGAGGCAATTTGGAGGCCCTTGCACAAACTGGCTTTATTCTACCTAAGTTGCCCTCCCACAAGTGTGTACTCCGAAAGAGTGTTTAGTGCCGCCGCTCACCTTGTCAGCAATCGGCGTACGAGGTTACATCCAGAAAATGTGGAGAAGATGATGTTCATTAAAATGAATTATAATCAATTCCTCCGCGGAGACATTGACCAGCAGCAATTGCCTCCACAAAGTACACAGGGAGCTGAGATGGTGGATTCCAGTGGGGACGAATTGATAATCTGTGAGGAGGGGGATGTACACGGTGATATATCGGAGGGTGAAGATGAGGTGGACATCTTGCCTCTGTAGAGCCAGTTTGTGCAAGGAGAGATTAATTGCTTCTTTTTTGGGGGGGGTCCAAACCAACCCGTCATATCAGTCACAGTCGTGTGGCAGACCCTGTCACTGAAATGATGGGTTGGTTAAAGTGTGCATGTCCTGTTTTGTTTATACAACATAAGGGTGGGTGGGAGGGCCCAAGGATAATTCCATCTTGCACCTCTTTTTTCTTTTCTTTTTCTTTGCATCATGTGCTGATTGGGGAGGGTTTTTTGGAAGGGACATCCTGCGTGACACTGCAGTGCCACTCCTAGATGGGCCCGGTGTTTGTGTCGGCCACTAGGGTCGCTTATCTTTCTCACACAGTCAGCTACCTCATTGCGCCTCTTTTTTTCTTTGCGTCATGTGCTGTTTGGGGAGGGTTTTTTGGAAGGGACATCCTGCGTGACACTGCAGTGCCACTCCTAGATGGGCCCGGTGTTTGTGTCGGCCACTAGGGTCGCTTATCTTACTCACACAGCGACCTCGGTGCAAATTTTAGGACTAAAAATAATATTGTGAGGTGTGATGTGTTCAGAATAGGCTGAAAATGAGTGTAAATTATGTTTTTTGAGGTTAATAATACTTTGGGATCAAAATTACCCCCAAATTCTATGATTTAAGCTGTTTTTTAGGGTTTTTTGAAAAAAACACCCGAATCCAAAACACACCCGAATCCGACAAAAAAAATTCGGTGAGGTTTTGCCAAAACGCGGTCGAACCCAAAACACGGCCGCGGAACCGAACCCAAAACCAAAACACAAAACCCGAAAAATTTCAGGCGCTCATCTCTACTATATACTACAATGCAGCACAGATATAGAGCGTTTTTCAGGCAGAGAACGTATAATACTGGTGGTCACTGGTCAGCAAAACTCTGCACTGTACTCCTCCTATATAATACTGCTGGTCCCCAGTCCCCACAATAAAGCAGTGTGAGCACAGATATATGCAGCACACTGAGCACAGATATGGAGCGTTTTTCAGGCAGACAACGTATAATACTGGTGGTCACTGGTCAGCAAAACTCTGCACTGTACTCCTCCTATAATACTGCTGGTCCCCAGAATAAAGATATTTGCACTGCAGCCCCCTGAAACAAAGTGAGAGGACGCCAGTCACGTCCTCTCACTGTCATTTCCAATGCACAAGTGAAAAATGGCGGTGACGCGCGGCTCCTTATATAGAATCCGAATCTCGCGAGAATCCGACAGCGGGATGATGACGTTCGGGCGCGCTCGGGTTAACCGAGCAAGGCGGGAGGATCCGAGTCTGCCTCGGACCCGTGTAAAAAGGGTGAAGTTCGGGGGGTTCGGATTCCGAGGAACCGAACCCGCTCATCACTACATCTGACACACAGAAATTTACACACAGCACCTTACTTACACACACACACACGCGCGCAAGACCTGACACTTCCACACACATATACACGCACAAGACACACATGTTTCGCTGCAGTTGCATACACACGCAGCATCAAACACACTATTTTACACATGCAGCACCTGAAAAAAAAAAAAAAATATATATATATATATATATATATATATACACATGCAGCACCTGACACACACATATACACACACAGCATCAGACACACTATTATACCCACGCAGTACTTGATTTACACACACACACGTAGCTTTTCACACACACACACATACACGCATGCCACCTGAGACACTCGCAAGCGGCTCCTCACACACAAACAGTGACCCCACATGTATGTACACGCATTGCACCACACCCCCGTACGTACACGCATGGCACCTCAAACACGTACAAACAAGCGCAGCACCTGACTCACACGTACCAACGCGGCACCTGAAACACACACAAATACCTTTTGCGGCACTTCACACACATACACACACGACACCTATCAGACACAGACATATACACACGCTGTACCTCATACTTATACACACATAGATGTACATGCGTGGCATATCAAATACACACACATACTCATTCATGCGCGGCACGTGACACACACACCTACAGGTACGGCTCTTCTCGCACACATGTACACGCTAAGCAACTGACACACACTTATATACACGTAGCACCAGACACAGACACACAAACAAATACACGTACAGCACCTGACATTCACATGACGTTTAGGACAGAGAGGGTTAGAAGGAAGGTGGTTTAAGGCAGAGAGGAGGAGAGGGGTGGTTTGGACAGAGAGAGTGGGGAGAAGTGAGGTGTATTGGCCTAAGAGGGATTGGAGGAGGGGTAGGAGTTATGTCAGAGAGGGAAGGGAGGAAAGAGGGGTTAAGCCAGAGTGACCGCGGGAGGGAGGGTTCGGTCAAAGAGGGACGGAAAATAGGATTTTAATTACCTACCGGTAAATCCTTTTCTCTTAGTCCATGGAGGATACTGGGGTCCACATTAGTAACATGGGGTATGGACGGGTTCACTAGGAGCCTTGGGCACTTTATGAAATCAATAGTGTGCACTGGCTCCTCCCTCTATGCCTCTCCTACCAGACTCAGTCTAGAAACTGTGCCCGAGGAGACGGACATATCCTGAGGAAGGATGTAACAGAACAGTGGTGAGATTCGAACCAGCACACACAAACAAGAGGAAAGCCATGCTTTCCAAACCTGAACAAGAACAGCAACAGCTGAACCAACAACCTTACTTAACGAAGTAACAGGGCAGGAAACACGAAGAACTGGGCGGGCGCCCAGTATCCTCTATGGACTACGAAAAAAGTATTTACCGGTAGGTAAATAAAATCCTATTTTCTCTTAGGTCCTAGAGGATACTGGGGTCCACATTAGTACCATGGGGATGTATCAAAGCTCCCAAACTGGGTGGGAGAGTGCTGAGGTTCCTGCAGAACTGATTGGCCTCTGAGGACCTCCAGTTTGGTCAAAGTATCGAACTTGTAGAACTTAGCAAATGTGTACGGTCCTGACCATGTAGCCGCACCGACCTAGTAGAGTGGGCCTGTACTTTAGGAACCAGCATTTCTGCCATAGAAAAAGCATGCTGGATAGTAAGCCTGATCCAGCGAGCAATAGACTGCTTTGAAGCAGGACACCCAATTTTCTTGGGATCATAGAGAACAAACAGTGAATCAGATTTTCTGTGATGAGCTGTCCTCTTCACGTAGATCTTCAAAGCCCTCACAGCATCCAGGGACTTTGAGGTAGCAGAGAACCACAATAGGTTGGTTGATATGAAATGCAGACACCACCTTAGGAAGAAATTGCTGACGAGTTCTGAGGTCAGCTCTATCCTCATAAAAAAGCTTTTGTGAGACAACGCCCCCAGTTTGGACACACATCTTGTGGAAGCTAGGGCCAACAGTGTAACAGTCTTCCACGTAAGAAACTTAACGTCAACCTCCTGTAAAGGTTCGAACCAGTCCGATTGCAGAAACTGCAACACCATGGTAAGATCCCAAGGTGCCGTGGGAGGCACAAAGAGCGGTTGGATGTGCAGAACACCCTTCAAGAACGTCTGAACCTCAGGGAGGGAAGCCAATTGTTTCTGGAAGAAAATGGACAAGGCCGAAATTTGGACTTTCAAGGAGCCTAAACGTAGGCCCCCATCCACACCTGACTGTAGAAAAAAAGAGAAAATGTCCCAGTTGAAATTCCACTGCAGGAAATTTCCTGTTCTCACACTACGAGACATATTTTTTCCAAACCAGTGGTAATGTGCCACTGCTTGTGGGTCCCTCGACCTGGAACAATACTGCTTGAGCTTCTTGTTGAGACGAGAGGCCATCATGTCTATTTGTGGAATTCCCCACTGACTTGTCAAGGACTCAAACAGCTGCGGGTGAAAATCCCACTCTCCTGGGTGGAGATCTGTCTGCTGAGGAAGTCCGCTTCCCAGTTGCCTACTCCCGGAATGAAGATTACCGACAGCGCCAACGCGTGTCTTTCTGCCCAGAGGAGAATCCTTGTTACCTCTGACACTGCTGCTCTGCTCTTCATTCCGCCCTGTCGGTTTATGTACATTACTCCCGTCACATTGTCCGACTGAACTTGAATGGCGTGATCTTGAAGAAAATATGATGCCTTTAGAAGGGCGTTGTATATGGCCCTTAGTTCCAGAACGTTAATCGGAAGAATGGTTTCCTGACTTGACCAAGTTCCTTGGAACTGTTCCCCCTGGGTGACTGCTCCCCTGTCAGGCTCCGGATCCTTACCTCCGGCGAGTGCTCCCGCGGGTTACCATCCCGCTGGTTGGCGTGGCTGCAGCGGCAGGGAGCTGCTGGTGGCGGGTCCTTCTGGACGGATGTGCGGCTGCCAAGTGCCGGGGGCCGAGGGTCTGGAGAGCCGGGCGCTGCGGCAGGGATCGCTGCGGTAAGGTCCTCTAGTGTTGACACAGTATAGTGTGTCAGAGACAGAAGCTAGCTAAAGCTGTGTGCTAATAGCTAAGTATGTCTCCTGTGCTGGGGGCAGCCATGTTGGAGACCAGAGTATTACCAATGAAGTTCCCAATCTGTGTCCAGCCAATCCTGCGTGTTCTCCCCTTACAAAAATGAGCTGGCTCAGAGGGAGAGTGCCAGTGCTTCATGTTACCTCCTTGTGAAAGGTTCTCCAGCTCAGTGCTCCCAGGTTACTTCTGGTTCCCTGGTCCTGGTTGCTCTCATCCATCGGTTACCTAAACGCTGCTGCAGTCCTGCTGTCTAAGTCCGTTGCCACTTCTGGAAGCGCTCACGGGGTCCCAGGTCGTAGAGGAGCTCCAGGTGCTAACGGCAGTTCCCGCAGACGTCTTCATTTCTTCAAAGTTCAAGTTCTTCAGCCTCGTCTTTCAATCACAAACCGCAGTCCTCATTTCTTCAAAGACAAGTTCTTCAGCCTCATCTTTCAATAACAAACCACAGTCTTCATTTCTTCAAAGTCCAAGTTCTTCAGCCTCGTCTTTCAATTACAAACCACAGTCATTTCTTCAAAGTCCAAGTTCTTCAGCCTCGTCTTTTAATCATAAAACACAGTCTTCAGTTCTTCTTTGCCGGAGTTCTCCAGCTTCACTCTTCAAGTCATTTAACCATAGACTCTAATTGTTCCAATTTCTTCAATTGCTCCAATATTCGTGTACAGCCTGATTATTCATTAAAACTACAGTTATCTTCCTACAAAGTCCTCATTTTCTTTACGCCCTCTGGCCAACGTTAACACTTAGTTAGGCTTCCACCCCATGAGGAGGAATTACATTCAGCCACCTCGTTTACTCTCCTCACAGGTAGTTGTCCCTTCAGCCAAAACTCGGTTGTCGGAACCCCAAATTACGCTGAGCGTGACATCCCCAACCTCTGAGGCTTGTGTCTGTGGTTAGCAGAAATCAATTTTGAATCCCGAACCTCCCACCCTCGGTCAGGTGAGAAGTCTGAAGCCACCACAGAAGGGACATCCTGGCTTTTGGCGACAGACGTATCCTCTGGTACATGTGAAGATGCGATCCGGACCAGATCCAGCTGGAAACCTACCATACTGCAGAGCCTCGTAAGAGGCTACCATCTTCCCAAAAAGGTGAATTCACAGATGCACTGATATCCGAGTTGGTTTTAGAACACCCCGCACCATTGACTGGATTACCAATGCCTTTTCCAACGGAAGGAATAACTTCTGTACCTCCATATCTAGTATCATCCCCAGGAACGGAAGCTTCCATGTTGGTTCCAGGTAGGATTTTGGTAGGTTCAGAATCCACCTGTGATCCTGAAGTAGACGGGTTGAGAGGGCACTGCTGTCCAACAACCTCTCCCTGGATGGCGCTTTCATCAGCAGGTCATCCAGGTATGGTATTATGTTCACTCCCTGCTTGCAGAGGAGAAACATCATCTCTCCCATTACCTTGGTGAATACCCTCGGTGCTGTGGAGAGACCAAATGGCAGGGCCTGAAACTGGTAGTGACAGTCCTGTAGTGCAAACCTTAGATAAGCCTGATGAGGCAGCCAAATCGGAATGTGAAGGTAGGCATCCCTGATGTCCATAGACACCAGGAATTCCCCCTCCTCCAGACATGAGATCACTGCTCTCAAAGACTCCATCTTGAACTTGAACACCCTTAGATATGGGTTCAGTGATTTGAGGTTTACAATGGGCCTTACCGAACCGTCTGATTTCGGTACCACAACTAGATTGGAGTAATACAGTAACCCTTGTTTTGTAGTTGAAGTGTAACTGGGACAATGACCTGAGTCGGAACCAGCTTTTGAATTGCTGCCTCTAAACTCATACTTGCTTCCGGAGAAGCTGGTAAGCCTGATTTGAAGAATCTGTGAGGTGGAAGTTCCTGAAACTCCAGTCTGTATCCCTGGGTGATAAGATCTATGACCCAGGAATCCTGGCAAGAAGTTGCCCAAACATGACGTAGCCAAGCTCCCACCTGCCTGTCTTCCAGGAAGTGCGGACCACCGTTATGCTGAAGGCTTTGAGGAAGCACACCCAGAGGTCTGTTTCTGAGAACCTGCAACTGCTGGTTTTCTGGATTTACCTCTATTACCTTTGAAGGCTGTAGAAGAACCTTTGTTTTTGCCTTTGAATTTCGCTGTCCGAAAGGACTGCAGAGTTGGGGCAGAGTAGGTTTTCCTAGCTGGGGGTGCTGCGGAAGGAAGGCACGTAGACTTATCCACCGCAGCCTTGGATATCAACTTATCCAGTTCATCTCCAAAAAGGACCTCACCTGTGAAAGGTATATTTTCCACACCTTTCCTGGAATCTGCATCCGCAGTCCACTGGCGTAGCCACAAGCCCCTGCATGCTGACACTGCCATGGCAGTGGTGTGTGCGTTGAGCAAACTAATTTCCTTTATGGACTCCACCATAAAGTTAGCAGAGTCTTGGATATGCTGCAGGAGTAAAACTATCTCCCCCCTGGGTAAGGTATCCAATCCTTCAATTAGGTTAGCTGACCACTTTGCAGTTGCTTTAGTGATCCATGCGCAAGCAATAGTGGGTCTCTGGGCCAACCCAGCAGCAATGTATAGCGATTTGAGAGTGTTCTCAGTCTTGCGGTCAGCTGTGTCCTTTAAGGATGCTGCCCCAGGAACAGGTAAGACTATCTTACGTGACAACCTAGATACCGATGCGTCTACAATCGGTGGGTTTTCCCATTTCTTTCTATCTTCTAGAGCAGTGGTTCTCAAACTTGGTCCTCAGGACCCGAGACAGGTCACGTTTTCCATGTCACCCAGCAGCTGCACTGTGTATCACCAACTGTCACATTTGCAAAATGTATAGGTGACCTGCAAAACATGATCCGTGTGGTGTCCTGAGTACCGAGTTTGATAACCTTTGTTCTAGAGGAAAGGGAAAGGGTGTAATTAATCTTTTAGGGATCTGAAATTTTTTGCCAGGGTTAGCCCAAGTTTCTTCAAACAGGGCATTCAATTCCTTAGATGCAGGAAAGTAGCTTAGGATTTCGATTTTACATTAAAATAAGTTCCTCCTCTACCTCCGCCGTCTTGTCAGGAATGTGCAGGACATTTCTGATAGCCTCTTTCATAGAACCATAGAATTTGACGGCAGATAAGAACCACTTGGCCCATCTAGTCTGCCCATTTTTTTTATCCTTTAGGTAATCGCAACCCTTTTTGAACCTTAATTCTTTGTAAGGATATTCATATGCCTATCCCAAGCATGTTTAAATTGCTCTACAGTCTTAGCCTCTACCACCTCTGATGGGAGGCTATTCCACTTATCCACTACCCTTTCTGTGAAATAATTTTTCCTTAAATTTCCCCTGAACCTGCCTCCCTCCAGTTTCAGTGTATGTCCTCGAGTTCTAATACTTCTCTTCCTTTGAAGAATGTTTCCCTCCTGAACTTTATTAAAACCTTTGGTATATTTGAAAGTTTCTATCATGTCTCCCCTTTCCCTTCTCTCCTCCATACTATACATGTTAAGATCTTTTAGCCTTTCAGGGTAAGTTTTGTGATGTAGGCCATACACCATTTTAGTTGCCCTTCTTTGTACACTCTCTAATGTATTTATATCCTTCTGGAGATATGGTCTCAAGAACTGGACACAGTATTCCAGATGGGGCCACACCAATGACCTATACAGTGTCATTATTACTTCTCTTTTCCTGCTACTGATTCCTCTCCCTATGCAACCAAGCATCTGACTTGCCTTTCTCATTGCTTTGTTGCATTGCTTTCCTGCCTTTAAGTCACTTGAAATAGTGACTCCTAAATCCCTTTCCTCCTCAGTAGTTTCCATTATAGTACCCTTAATACTATATTTAGCCTTTGGGTTTTTGAGACCCAAGTGCATGATTTTGCATTTTTTAGCATTAAACTGTAGTTGCCATGTTCTTGACCATTTTTCAAGCCTAGCTAGGTCATCAATCATTTGTTTTACCCCTCCTGGTGTGTCTACCCTGTTGCATATCTTTGTATCATCAGCAAAAAGGCATACTTTCCCTTCAATACCATTTGCAATGTCACCAACAAAGATATTAAAGAGAACTGGTCCGAGTACAGATCCCTGGGGTACTCCACTGGTAACATTTCCCTCCATAGATTGCACTCCATTTACTATAACTGTCTGTTTCCTATCCTGCAACCAGGTTCTTATCCATTTAACTATTTTATAATCCACCCCCACACTTTCAAGTTTATTTAGCAGTCTGCGAAGTGGGACAATGTCAAATGCCTTACTAAAGTCTAGATATGCTACATCTACAGCTCCACCTTGATCTATTATTTTCATCACAGAGTCAAAAAAGTCAATAAGATTTGTTTGGCATGATCTCCCACCAGTAAATCCATGCTGTTTTGGATCCTGTAAGTTGTTTGATTTAAGATATTCCACAACTCTTTCTTTTAGTCGTTTTTCCATTACTTTCCCTACTACTGATGTAAGGCTTACTGGTCTGTAGTTACTTGCTTCTTCCTTGCTTACCCTTTTGTACAGTGGAACTACATTTGCTCTTTTCCAGTCCTCTGGAATGGCACCTGTATTTAGTGACTGGTTAAATAATTCTGTTAATGGTGCCACCAGCACATCTTTTAGCTCTTTTAGTATCCTTGGGTGTATCCCATCTGGCCCCATTGATTTATCCACTTTTAGTTTTGAAAGTTCAGTTAGGACCTTCTCCTCTGTAAATGTACTTTCATCTACCTTATTTTTTATGAATGTCCTTGCAACATAACTGGGGCCCCTTCCCTTCTCCTTCTGTAGTAAATACTGAGCAAAAATAATTATTTAGATGATCTGCTATTGCCTTGTCTCCCTCCACCAAATTCTCACTCTCTGTCTTAAGTCTTATTATTCCTCCATTTGATTTTCTCCTTTCATTTATATACTTAAAAAAAGTTTTGCCCCCTTTATCTACTGACTGGGCCATTTTCTCCTCAGATTCTGCCTTTGCACGTCTGATCACTTTCTTAGCATCCTTCCGTCTGTCAACATACACCTCTTTGTCATTATTATTTTGAGTCTGTTTGTATTTCCTAAAAGCCATCTTTTTTGCTTTCACACTAGTCGATACTTCTTTTGTGAACCACACTGGCTTCCTTTTCCTGGTGCTTTTCCTAACCCTTTTGATACAAAGGTTTGTTGCCCTTAGTATTGCACTTTTCAGTTTTTCCCATCTCTCCTGCACCCCTTCCAAGTTCCTCCAGTCTGCCAATGAATCACTTAAACATCTCCCCATTTTTGCAAAGTCAGCATTTCTAAAATCCAACACCTTTGTTTTTGTGTGACAGGAGTTGGATCCTGTCTTTATACTAAACCATACTGCATGATGATCACTGGATCCCAGGTGCTCACCCACATATATGTCTGATATCCTGTCACCATTTGTAAGAATTAAATCTAATATTGAGTCTTTGCGAGTGGGCTCCCTCACCAATTGCTTGAGAGATGCTCCCTGTAAGGAATTTAGAAATTTGCCACTTGTAGCTGAACTTGCAAGGGACCCCTCCCAATTTACATCAGGTAAATTAAAGTCTCCCATGATTATAACTTCTCCCTTTAAAGCCATTTTAGAGATGTCCAACAATAGGTTCCTGTCCAAATCCTGCCCCTGGCCTGGTGGTCTATAGATCACCCCAATGAGAATAATTTCCTTCTCCCCAGTTTCCGTGGTGACCCAAAGGGCCTCAGTTTTGTCCTCAACATTTTGTATTAAAGTAGCATTTATGCTTTTTTTCACATACATTGCTACCCCTCCTCTTATTCTTCCTAAATAAATTGTATCCTGGTATAGCTATGTCCCAGTGATGATTCTCATTGCACCATGACTCAGTAATTGCAACAATATCCAGGTTATCCCTTGTCATTATCGCAATTAGCTCTGGAATTTTGTCTCCTAAGCTCCTAGCATTTGCACACATAGCTTTAAGAATTTTGTATGTGCATCTGTTATTAGTAGCCATGTCCAGACAGTACAAAAAAATTACAAGTTTAAAGTTGAAATTACCTGTTTGGTGATGTTGTTCAGTGTCTGTTTGTTTGTTTGTTTGTTTCCCCCCCCAATCAGGAATCACACTCTGTCATTTACACCACGACTACACCTCACTAAATGAAAAGATATACTACACCTGTCCACAAATGGCCAAATGGTCAAAGGAGGTAAACTCCAGACAGCATGCAGATATAAAACTGTTTCACTGAACAACTTCCCCACACATGCAATGCCAATTACAAGCAATTCATTACATCAAGAACATACATGAGTTTGCATAATAGAGAACTGTAGTGAGCAGATTGGGGATGTCTTTTCTTAGTTTAAAAGACAGATAATATGCATAAGATGAATAACATACTTTTGAGGCATTAAGACAGTCCATATGTCATAATTTTGGTGTGTTGTTGTTTTCCTTCTGTTCTCCTTCGGTTTAACGCAGGTATAACGCTAATATTATAATAACACTTTTATGTCAGCACTTCTATGGAAGCACTTCCAGCCTTAGACTAGATATTAAATAGGAACATTTTCCATGTGAATGCAATGATTGCAAACTCCTTCCAATACAATCCCACTTCAAACTAAGGCAATAAATTAGCTTACACAAACAGGCATTACATACCAATAAGACAGCCAACTAAATCTTTACAGAGTTAAAAAAACAAACAAAAAAAAAACCTCTTTCTCAATGTACCTAAACTATGCAATCATGGTATTCATTTGAGATAATCAGCAGATGCAGTACAACTTGCTGGTATGTGTAGTTCCACGAATCGTACCTAAACTATGCAATCATAGTATTCATTTGAGATCATCAGCAGATGCAGTACAACTTGCTGGTATGTGTAGTTCCACCAATCGTACCTAAACTATGCAATCATGGTATTCATTTGAGATAATCAGCAGATGCAGTACAACTTGCTGGTATGTGTAGTTCCACGAATCGTACCTGTTGAGGACAAGGAGTGATGAGGAGTTGGTTCACAAAGTTCACAATCGATAACAGCTGATGATATAAATTAACGCAGGTATAACGCTAAAATTATAATAACACTTTTATGTCAGCACTTCTATGGAAGCACTCCCAGCCGACGGCTTCCAGCCTTAGACTAGATATTAAATAGGAACATTTTCCATGTGAATGCAACGATTGCAAACTCCTCCCGATACAATCCCACTTCAAACTAAGGCAATAAATTAGCTTACACAAACAAGCATTACATACCAATAAGGCAGCCAACTAAATCTTTACAGAGTTAAAAAACAAACAAATAAATAAACTCTTTCTCAATGTACCTAAACTATGCAATCATGGTATTCATTTGAGATAATCAGCAGATGCAGTACAACTTGCTGGTATGTGTAGTTCCACGAATCGTACCTAAACTATGCAATCATGGTATTCATTTGAGATAATCAGCAGATGCAGTACAACTTGCTGGTATGTGTAGTTCCACAAATCGTACCTAAACTATGCAATCATGGTATTAATTTGAGATAATCAGCAGATGCAGTACAACTTGCTGGTATGTGTAGTTCCACGAATCGTACCTAAACTATGCAATCATGGTATTCATTTGAGATAATCAGCAGATGCAGTACCTTTTGAGGACAAGGAGTGATGAGGAGTTGGTTCACAAAGTGTTAGGATCTCCTGCTCTGTGCTGCCACGTCGCCATGGCAACCGGGAGGCAAGTGTTAGCGAAGTAACCTGAGCGCAGCTGATACTCCGGTCCAGGTTTTTACTGTGTATTGGTTACAGGCTCTGTGCACGGCAGGGAATCCGGCGCTGGTTTTGTGCTCACAGTCTGTGAGGTCTGAGTGGGGCGTGGACAGCACCTGCTATATAAACCATCCTCTCAGGCTAGGCAAATGCTGCTGAATCTTTGTTTGTTAGTCAGTTCCAGAGAGTTAGCTAGTACTGTGTGACTTTGTATTTACTTGTTGCTTACTGCGTATAGGCCTTGGGATTCGGTACTTCATTCTGCCAATCCGGACCTAGCAGTAAGACTGGAGTCAGTTGTTTGACCTGCCGGGGTTCTTTTGCTATTCTGTGAACCCAGCAGGTTTGCGGCTGTACTCTCAGACCTGCTTGCTTAATCCTCCCTCACTGTGCAGGGCGTCCAGGTGTCAGTTTAGTGGCAGTAAGCTGAACCTGTGCCCTGCAAGTGGGGGTTAGGATTGTGGATACTCTCCTTGTGTCTATATTTCTATCTCTGACCAAGGAGTTTATTCCCACACCCGTTGGTAACCCTTTGGGGGTTTTTCTGTTGCTCTTAGCAACATCATTTCAGGTGCTCCACATGTTAAATCACTACACATCGCTTCATTGTCCGCTCTATTCCATCTGAGCATTCCTGACACTAGGGAGACACCCAATTCCTGAGCCTTTGGGCTTCTCCGTTCACTTTGTGTTTATTAGTTATTCCATCACCTCCTGTGTATGTTATGTTATACTGTCTGTGAGTTCGTTCGCTTCGCTTCCCTCTCTGTTCATACACCGGTATACTCCTGTTAGCACTGGTGTGCGTAACATATTCAGCAGCCTTACTCCTGTTGAAATTTTGTGGGAATATGGAGCATACCCCTCAAAATACTTTTCAACAGGTGGTCGATCAGGTGCAGGTCCTGACTCGACAATTTAATGAGATGTCCATTAAAATGAACACCCCGCAGGCCGCTAGCGGAGCTCCCGCAGCAGCAGCGGCAAGTTCAGGGGTTAAGGAGCCGAAAGTAAATCTCCCGGATCGTTTTTCTGGAGATCGCTCGCAGTTCTTTTGTTTCAAGGAGAGCTGTAAGCTATATTTCAGGCTTAGGCCCCAGTCTTCTGGGTCGGAGATTCAGCGGGTGGGCATGGTGATTTCCTTGCTACAAGGAGACCCACAGGTCTGGGCATATGGGTTACAGCCTGACTGTCCGTCGCTTAAAAGTGTTGATGCTTTTTTTACGGCACTGGGCATTTTGTATGATGACCCTGACAAGATGGCTTCAGCCGAGGCTCAGATTACGGTTCTTAAGCAAGGGCGACGGCCAGCTGAGGTTTATAGTACGGAGTTTCGGAGGTTGGCTCATGATACCCAGTGGAATGACCCAGCCCTGAGAAACCAGTACCGAAGGGGCCTTTCTGACCAGTTATCCATCCGGGTGGATAGACGGCTGAGAGAGCGTAGACTTGAATGGGAGACCGCAGTTTCCTTTTTTCCCAAGGGAACCTCAGACTCTGAGGAATATTCCGAGGAGCCTATGCAGATTGGGGCTACCCGCCTCTCCTCGCGTGAGAAGACGCGGAGGAGACAGCAGGGTTTGTTTGTACTGTGGGAATAAAGGTCATGTTGTAGTATCATGCCCTGAAAAACCGGAAAACTTCAGGGCCTGAGGGTGATGGGAAATATCCTGTCAGGCCAGAAGTCAGAATTTCCTAAAAAGACTTTTCTCATTCCGGTGACTTTGGAGATCCTCGGTCAAACTGTCAAGACTGAGGCCTTTGTTGACAGTGGGGCCGATGGGGTTTTCATGGACCGTCAATTCGCCCTGGAACACTCTGTTCCCTCAGTACCTTTGGCATCAGAGATTGAGATCTGTGGGTTAAACGGGGAACCATTGTCCCAGGGTAAAATTACCTCCTGCACCAGCCAAATTCCTTTGTTTATTGGAGCCACACACTCTGAAAAATTGTCTTTTTATGTGACTGTCTGTTCTTTTGCCCCATTGGTTTTGGAGTTACCCTGGTTAAGGGCCCATAACCCTCAATTTGACTGGGTCTCTGGGGAGATTCTTAGTTGGGGTAGTGATTGTTTCAGGAGTTGCTTGAGCCTTCCAGTCAGGCTCTCGCAGCTAAGTTTGCCAGGATTGCCAGGATGTTATGCAGATTTTGCGGATGTGTTCTCCAAAAAAGTTGCGGAGGTACTACCTCCCCATCGCCCCTATGACTGTGCCATTGATTTGTTGCCGGATGCTAAGCTTCCCAAGAGCAGGTTGTACTCCCTGTCACGTCCTGAGACTCAGGCTATGGCAGAGTACATTCAGGAGAACTTGGCTAAGGGATATATCAGACCCTCACAGTCCCCAGTTGGGTCGGGGTTCTTTTTCGTGGGTAAAAAGGACGGTTCGTTGCGACCCTGCATCGACTTCAGGGAATTGAACCGTATCACGATTAAAAACTCGTACCCACTGCCGCTCATTTCGGTTTTGTTTGACCAGCTTCGTACTGCCACCATTTTTTCTAAGATTGACCTACGCGGTGCTTACAATCTAATCCGAATAAGAGAGGGGGATGAATGGAAGACTGCCTTTAATACCCACTCAGGGCATTATGAATATTTGGTGATGCCTTTTGGGCTCTCTAATGCCCGGGCAGTCTTCCAGGAATTCATGAACGATGTGCTCAGGGAATATTTGGATAGATTCTTAGTTGTTTATCTAGATGACATCCTAATCTTCTCTCATTCCCTGGAGGAACATCGGAAGCATGTACGCTTAGTCCTCCAGAAACTCAGAGACCACCAGCTTGGGGCGAATCTGGAGAAGTGCGAGTTTGAAGTCCAGCAAATCGCATTTCTAGGGTATATTATCTCCTCAGAAGGTTTCCAAATGGAGGGTTCTAAGGTACAGGCAGTCCTGGATTGGGTGCAGCCCACTAGTTTGAAGGCGCTTCAGCGTTTTCTGAGCTTTGCGAATTTTTATAGACGGTTTATCGCTGGATTTTCGTCTATAGTGGCCCCCTTGGTGGCACTCACTAAGAAAGGGGCGGATGTTGCTCACTGGTCTTGTGAGGCCAAAGCGGCCTTTGCCCGTCTCAAAAGGGCATTTGTCTCGGCCAAGGTGCTGCGACACCCAGATCCAGAGCGTCCTTTTGTGGTAGAAGTGGATGCCTCTGAGATAGGTATTGGGGCAGTGCTCTCTCAGATGGGGGTGTCTGATAATCGACTTCATCCCTGTGCTTACTTTTCCCGTAAATTTTCGTCTGCCGAGATGAATTATGATGTGGGTAACCGGGAATTGTTGGCTATAAAGGATGCACTCGGGGAGTGGAGACACTGGCTTGAGGGGGCTAAGTTTGTGGTCTCAATTCTCACCGACCATAAGAATCTGGCATATTTAGAGTCAGCGAAGCGGCTCAATGCCAGGCAGGCACGATGGGCTTTGTTTTTTGCTCGCTTTAATTTTTTGATAACATATCGCCCTGGGTCAAAAAACATCAAGGCTGATGCGCTCTCGCAGAGTTTTGCTCCAGTTCAAGAGACCACCGAGGAGCCATTGCCCATTGTGTCCCCATCATGTATTAAAGTGGGCATTACCCAGGACCTCTTGTCATTAGTCCTTAGAGCACAGGAGCAGGCTCCTCCAGACCTTCCGGTAGGTCTCTTGTTTGTGCCTCCTAGGTTAAGACAGCGAGTGTTCCTGGAATTCCATGCCAAGAGGTCGGCAGGGCATCTGAGTATTGCCAGAACTCGGGAGTTGCTGTCTAGGGCGGTGTGGTGGCCCTCGGTGGCTAGGGATGTGGATCAGTGGGTTCGGGCATGTGACGTTTGTGCCCGAAATAAAACTCCTAGAGGGGTTCCTGTCGGCCCATTACATCCACTCTCTATTCCGTCTAAGCCATGGACCCACATTTCCATGGATTTTGTGGTGGACTTGCCCAAATCCTCAGGGATGACAGCCATTTGGGTTGTCGTTGACAGGTTTTCGAAGATGGCGCATTTCGTTCCACTGGTTGGGTTGCCATTTATGCAGCATGTTGTGCGCCTCCACGGGTTGCCACTTGATGTGGTCTCTGACCGTGGATCCCAGTTTGTGGCCAAATTCTGGAGGGCATTTTGTTCTGATCTCCAGATTTCTGTGAGCTTGTCGTCAGGCTACCATCCACAGTCTAATGGGCAGACTGAGAGGGTGAACCAGTCCTTGGAGCAGTTCCTCAGGTGTTATGTCTCCAAGTGTCATACTGACTGGGTTGCTCATCTGTCCATGGCGGAGTTTGCCTATAACAACGCGGCTCACTCTGCTACAGGGATCTCTCCCTTCCTTTGTGTGTATGGGCATCATCCTAAGGCCAATTCTTTTGACCCCCTGGATTCCACGTCTGGTGGTTCCTCTGTTGTTTCGGTTCTTAGGGGTATTTGGAGGAAAGTGAAGAAAGCCCTTGTGTCTGTGTCATTAGTGACCAAAAGGGTTTTTGATAAGCGGAGAAGACCCTGCAGCTTCAAATTAGGAGACTTCGTCTGGTTGTCCACCAAGAATTTGAGACAGCCATCTCATAAGCTTGGCCCCCGGTTCATCGGCCCTTATAAGATCACCAGGGTTATCAATCCGGTGGCATTTCAGTTAGATCTGCCCCGTTCATTGGGTATCAATAAAACATTTCATTGTTCCCTTTTAAAACTGGCGGTTAGTAATCCTTCTTCCAGTGGAAGACCTTCTCCTCTTCTGATACGGGGTCAGAGGGAGTTTGTGGTTGAAAGGGTTCTTGACTCCAAGATGGTTCGGGGTTGGCTGTCATTTTTGGTGCACTGGAAGGGGTATGGCCCGGTGGAGCGGTCGTGGGTGCGCAGTTGTGATCTTCATGCCCCTAGACTGATACGCTCTTTCTTCTCGCAGTTCCCCGATAAACCCGGTGGTAGGGGTTCTTTGACCCCTCGTCAGAGGGGGGGTACTGTTAGGATCTCCTGCTCTGTGCTGCCACGTCGCCATGGCAACCGGGAGGCAAGTGTTAGCGAAGTAACCTGAGCGCAGCTGATACTCCGGTCCGGGTTTTTACTGTGTGGTGGTTACAGGCTCTGTGCACGGCAGGGAATCCGGCGCTGGTTTTGTGCTCACAGTCTGTGAGGTCTGAGTGGGGCGTGTACAGCACCTGCTATATAAACCATCCTCTCAGGCTAGGCAAATGCTGCTGAATCTTTGTTTGTTAGTCAGTTCCAGAGAGTTAGCTAGTACTGTGTGACTTTGTATTTACTTGTTGCTTACTGCGTATAGGCCTTGGGATTCGGTACTTCATTCTGCCAATCCGGACCTAGCAGTAAGACTGGAGTCAGTTGTTTGACCTGCCGGGGTTCTTTTGCTATTCTGTGAACCCAGCAGGTTTGCGGCTGTACTCTCAGACCTGCTTGCTTAATCCTCCCTCACTGTGCAGGGCTACCAGGTGTCAGTTTAGTGGCAGTAAGCTGAACCTGTGCCCTGCAAGTGGGGGTTAGGATTGTGGATACTCTCCTTGTGTCTATATTTCTATCTCTGACCAAGGAGTTTATTCCCACACCCGTTGGTAACCCTTTGGGGTTTTTTCTGTTGCTCTTAGCAACATCATTTCAGGTGCTCCACATGTTAAATCACTACACATCGCTTCATTGTCCGCTCTATTCCATCTGAGCATTCCTGACACTAGGGAGACACCCAATTCCTGAGCCTTTGGGCTTCTCCGTTCACTTTGTGTTTATTAGTTATTCCATCACCTCCTGTGTATGTTATGTTATACTGTCTGTGAGTTTGTTTGCTTCGCTTCCCTCTCTGTTCATACACCGGTATACTCCTGTTAGCACTGGTGTGCGTAACACAAAGTTCACAATCGATAACAGCTGATGATATAACTTAAAGCAGGTATAACGCTAATATTATAATAACACTTTTATGTCAGCACTTCTATGGAAGCACTCCCAGCCGACGGCTTCCAGCCTTAGACTCATGGCCTGTATGCCCTGTGATAGGACAGCATCCCCCCCACTCGCATCCACTTCACCCTCCTCTGGATCTGATGTATCGTCATCAGTATCATCCTGCATGAGCTGGGCCAGAGTACGCTTTTGTGGGCAAATGGCGGGGGTTTGTGACACTGGTATGGGAACTGAATCTCTATTCATCAGGTCATCCATATACTGTCTTAAAAATTGTGTCTCTTTCTCATTATGGGTTAATTTAGTAGAAATATTAGATATCATCCCTTTAATGGAAGCTAACCATGGGGGTTCTGCCCCACTAGCCTGAGAATGAACACTATCCTGAGTACAGGGTAGTGAGTTTACGGGGGAGGAAAGACACTCTGCTGTGCAGGAAACACAGTCCCTGGACATGGTAATGTGAAGGGACACACACACACACCCACACACAGAAGGTGAAAACACAGTTTAACCCACACAGAGTCCCCAGAGAGACACAGAAATCGGAGCCAGCCACACACAGCGCCCTTATGGCCAAGTTATTTAGCTGGGTCGCCACACTAAGTTTAGCATAAAGACAGAGACTGACTCATCCCATACAAAAACAAAGGTGTTGGAGTGGACGAACTTGGAAGCAGTGCAGGAGAGGTGGGAAATATTAAAATGTGCAATATTAAAGGCAACAGACCTTTGTATCAAAAGTGTTAGGAAAAACACAAGGAAAAGGAAGCCAGTGTGGTTTGCGAAAGAAGTAGCAAATATTGTGAAAGCAAAAAAGATGGCTTTTAGGAAATATGAGCAGACACAAATAATGAAGACAAAGAGATATATCTTGTTAAACAGAAAGAGACTAAGGGGGTAATTCCAAGTTGATCGCAGCGGGAATTTTGTTAGCAGTTGGGCAAAACCATGTGCACTGCAGGGGAGGCAGATATAACATGTGCAGAAAGAGTTAGATTTGGGTGGGTTATTTTATTTCTGTGCAATGTAAATACTGGCTGCTTTATTTTTACACTGCAAATTAGATTGCAGATTGAACACACCACACCCAAATCTAACTCTCTCTGCACATGTTAAATCTGCCTCCCCTGCAGTGCACATGGTTTTGCCCAACTGCTAACAAAATTCCTGCTGCGATCAACTTGGAATTACCCCCATAGAAGGTAATCAGATGTGCAAAGGCACAAGCTGAGGAGAAAATGGCCCAGTCAGTGGGTAAAGGAGGCAAAACTTTTTTAGGCATATAAGCGAAAGGAGAAAAACAAAAGGCGGAATAATAAACCAAAGACAGAGACTGGGAGTCTTGTTGAGGGAGACAATGTAGCAGATCATCTTAATAATTATTTTTGCTCAGTATTTACTACTGAAAGAGGGGGGAAGGAACCACAGTTAAGTTGCAGGGATATTCAGGAAAATGAAACAAGTTAATTTACAGAGGAGAAGGTCCTAACAACTCCCAAAGCTGAAAGTGGACAAATCTATGGGGCCAGATGGGAGACATCCAAGGATACTAAAAGAACTTAAAGAGGTGCTGGTAGCACCATTGACAGAATTATTCAACCAGTCATTAGCTACAGGAGTAATTCCAGAGGACTGGAAAAGAGCAAATGTAGTACCACTGTGCAAAAGTGGAAGCAAGGAAGAGGCAAACGGGTGTGGTATAAAAGATAGATTGTGTCTAGTTAGACAGTCAATAGATAGACACCATATGTTAGACAGACATTAGGTCAACAGGGTCAAAAGGTTGACATGAAAAAAGGTAGACAGTACAAAGGGTCGACATGGTCAAAATGTCAACATGGTCAAAAGGCAGACATGAAAATGATCGACATGTAAAAGGTAGACACCATGGGGTAAATTTACTAAGGTGAGAGATTTTTAGAACTGGTGATGATGCCCATAGCAACCAATCAGATTATATCTATTATCTGCTAGAAGCAGCTAGATAAATGGTAAGTAGAATCTGATTGGTTGCCAGGGGCAACATCACCAGTTCTAAAAATCTCCCACCTTAGTAAATTTACCCCCATGTTTTTTTGCATTTTTGTGGTTTGTGTGGATAGTTTTCTCATCTGGGTCCCCCAATTGTAAAAAGGCTTCGCTCGCCACGCTTTGGGCTCGCCACAAGGTTTATAACCAACTCTATGCCGACATGGATAGAGAAGGTATGAAATAGTCCAAAAACATGTTATATTTAAAAAAAAAAACATTTGTCTATCTTTTTTATGTTGACCATTTTCATGTTGCCCTTTTGACCCTGTTGACCTTTTGTACTGTCTACCTTTTTCATGTCGACCTTTTGACCCTGTCGCCCTAATGTCTGTCTAACATATGGCGTCTATCTATTGACTGTCGAACTAGATACTGTCTATCTATCAACCGGCTACCCGATCACTTACAAGTAAAACCATGCCTTGTAAGTAATTGCCCCTTTATAAAATTTCAGAGTTCAGCCGGCATCCCGCACGGCCGCCGAACTCGGGTGGCATTACATCCTACCCAGAGTGATGGTAATTAGCTGGCAAAAGTAAATTAAAGTGTCTCTGGCAGTGCAGCTTCCAGCCAGCTAAACATCATGCCCAGTTGAATTCCCCTATATAGTGTAATATTTCAGCCGTAGCCTTGCTGGTGTATGAAGGCATTACAGTGATGTGGTAAGGAGCAGTGACTGCAGGTAAACGCAAGATCAAAATTTTACTCATATGGAAAAGGGAAGAGACGGTGGTCCAAGGATAGATAAAAGCAAAAAGTGTCTCTGTAAAGGTACATTGAATGTGTAGGCATTTATGCATGAATATGTATGTATGTTTATATGCGTGGTTTCATATGTATATATTATATATGTTTGTGTGTTTGCATGTATATATGTATATACAGTATTGTGACAAGGAGCACATAAACAGCAGGTTTATTCTTTCTTCAGCAATTAGGTCACTCACATGGTTGTAACAGCAGTTCACAGCAGTTACAGGTTAAAGCAGCGGTTCTCAAACTCGGTCCTCAGGGGCCCACACAGTGCATGTTTTGCAGGTCTCCTCACAGAATCGCAAGTGAAATAATTAGCTCCACCTGTGGACCTTTTAAAATGTGTCAGTGAGTAATTAATACACCTGTGCACCTGCTGGGTTACCTGCAAAACATGCACTGTGTGGGCTCACGAGGACCGAGTTTGAGAACCTCTGGGTTAAAGCATAGCATTCCATGTTCTGACAATCAGCAATGGTATAGACTCCAATGGCTCCTAACATAAACCCAGGTCCTCAGCCTATTGCCTGGCCAGCTTGTCCAGCATCAGGAGTATAATCCCTGTGTACAGACAGGATTCTCAAAGGCAGCTAACAGGTGCTACTAATCAACTTGGCTGCAATTCATTCCTGACCTCAGGGAGTCCCTGGACTGGAGCCATGTTCAATTACTGTTACATACTTAAACAAGGAAATCCTGCTGTCCCTGCCACAGAATGTATGGTTAGATTAGTATGTAAGTGTAGGTGTATGTACAGTATATGTGAATGCAGGTATATATGTATGTGTGTATCTATACATGTATACACATGTATGTATGTGTATATATATATATATATATATATACATACAGTATATATACAAACACATATAAAACCACAGCACTCGCCATCCCAGAACCAGGTGCATGTAGCCCATGACCACATATTTAAAGAAATACAAACAGAAAATTCAGCACTCACCATAGCAAGCTCACTTATCCTCACTACATCAATAAACAAATAATGTACACAGTATATATATATAGTATATATATATATATATATATATCATATATATACAGTATGTATATAAACAATTTGTGATGTGATTAATATAGTACAGCAAGCATATATAAATAAAGATCGATAGCTATATACACATTGCCCAAGCCTGGGCACAGCATAGCGTGGCTGTTCCTTGGCACTCGGGGTCTTCACAGAATAGAAGAATACTGCACATGGGGTGCTGATTATGCGCGGAGGCTTGTTCTCGCTAAAGATAACATTTTCTGCCTCCTCTAGTGTGGTTTATAATGACAGCCAGGAGCAGCTTTGCATTGAAGAACTCAATAACAGTGATCCTTTACCTACAGCGCTAAGAATCCTGGTAGCAGGTCAACAACCTCATATGGCTCCTTGGGCACTAATGCTGGATTCCTGTCTCCCATCTCGGGGCATGAGTATTTAACCCTTATTACAGTTAACCCTTAACTCATGTATAATGTTACCAGTGCCTGCACCCAAGCATTTCAGGCCAAAGTATGGTGTTCTATGGTTTTAGGGTCAGCTTGGGCACCTTAGGTGTAGTTTAATTGATCCTCCCTAGTAATATTGTACTTTTAACTTAATTTACTTGTTTTGTTATTAATTTACTTGTTTTGCTCTGTGCAGGTGTAAAGGCAGTTACCTGAATGATCCTCTCTTCCCGGATACAGAAATAACAAGGCATATACTTCTATAGGAAGGCTTTCTGCACAACAGCATTTACTCTAATCTTCACATCAGTTGACGATGATATTACATAAATATTATACTACATAACACTGAAATTAAGATGACAAAATATTTACATTTTACAATATGACCTGTAAATTACTAAACTATATTTTATGCATTTCGATGAGTTCTCTCTGAACAATAATCCCTATTAATACTCAACATAACAGTGCTTATTATAGCTATTTTAAAACCAATTTGGTACCTGACAATAATAGTCAAATTTAGCTAGTCCACATAAAGAAGTTCTAGATATATAGATTATATTTTAATATAGTTTAAAAAGTATTTTTTTTTTTAAAAATATTTAATTATTATATTATGCACATCTGCAGAACGGATTTTCTCTGCGAAAACTGGTGGACACAGTCAGGCGGTGCAGTTGCATGTGATCTGACCATGCCAGTTAAGTGGTCAAACTGGAACGTTCCTTGGATTGATTTTTTTTTGTTGTTGTTTTTTTAGTTATTTCGGATGAAAGATCCTAACTTTCCTTTTCTGTAGCAGCTTTCACAATCTGTAACCTACAGTAGGTGACACTTACAGTCACTTGTATATTATTGCTCTGTTGCTCTGTAATAATACCATTATATACAAAGTAAATTTTTGCATCCACATGCCTGCATCCTGTACTGCTGGATGATAATCCTGAAAGTTTGTTGCATTTCTGAACATTCTCCTCTAGATGTCACTGTTGTATTACTTATAATGTTACTATACTTCCTTAAGTATTAAAGATTATGGGGGTAATTCCAAATTGATCGCAGCAGGATTTTTGTTAGCAATTGGGCAAAACCATGTGCACTGCATGGGGAGGCAGATATAACATGTGCAGAGAGAGTTAGATTTGGGTGGGGTGTGTTCAATCTGCAATTTAATTTGCAGTGTAAAAATAAAGCAACCAGTATTTACCCTGCACAGAAATAAAATAACCCACCCAAATCTAACTCTTTATGCACATGTTATATCTGCCTCCCCTGCAGTGCACATGGTTTTGCCCAACTGCTATCAAAAATCCTGCTGCGATCAACTTGGAATTACCCCCTATGTACTGTGATGCATTTAAGTGTGGTCATAAAGAAATTTTGGGGTCTATTCATGAAGCAGTGAAAAGTGTGGAGAAGTGAGCCAGTGGAGAAGTTGTCCATGGCAACCAATCAGTGTTGAGGTAACATTTATAAAAATGCATTTTATACATTTATACATAGCAGCTGATTGGTTGGCATGGGCAACTTTTCCACTGGCTCACTTCTCCACACTTTTCACTGCTTCATGAATAGACTGTTCGATTAAGTGGGTTATATTCCTAGAATTCCTGTTATTTGTACTGTAACTATTCTGCTCATTACTATTAAAGCTATCCTGTATAATATTCCCAAGTATCTTTAGTCAATAACAGGCTGCTGTAGTTAAGGATATCAGTAGGCCAATAATTATTAAATTACTCCCTTCCAATAAAAAAATGCTCCTTCTGGACTGGTATCGTCAATTAGTCATCTCTCTGTATTTATGATGCTGTCACCCCTAACCAGTGTCGGACTTGGGGCATGCAGGGCCCACCGGGGGAATGCAGTGGTAGAGGCCTGTGTTAGGGGTGTGGTCAGTCTGCAGAGGGGGTGTAGCCTGCCACCTCATTGGTTTGACTAACCATTAGAGAGTGCAACATCTGGGCCCCTTCATAAATATATACAGTAAATTCATCTGCTGCATGCATGATAATGTACCAAATAAATTAACAGCAACGCACTGTAGAAAACACACCATAGTCCAGTATAAGGTAACATATGTGTAATTCCAGTGCACAGTCTGGAACCTGATCCTTAGGGCAGGAGGTGGGCCCCCAGGCAGTGGGGCCCACCGGTAGTTTCCCCTGTACCCCTGTGGTCCAGTCCAAGCCTGCCCCTAACTACTGACTGGCTGTGAGTGACTCTGAGAATGTGTGCAGTTATAGCTTACAGACCTCCGTTGTCTTCAGTAACTTGTTCCTACCAGTTACCATTGGCTCTCCCTCTGGCCACACCTGCCAGCTAAGTCATTGGTGGGCAGTGAAGTCACTGTTGTAAGCCTAGGACCTAGCACTATCCAGTCTGTCTGTAACACTGTGGCAAACGCCAACATCCAATTTGGAATAGACATGAGTTTTTTTCACCCACTATCTTATGGTCAAGCTTGGTCTATGTATACAAATTTAAGTTACATTTATGTCACAAAATATATTTGAAACTATTACCATATGGTGTTTATTTTCTCATATTTTACCCAAAGATGCCTCTCTACAAGCTTAAGAGGTGCAATGAGGTAGCTGTATGACTAAGCTAAGTGACACAAGTGTGCGGCACAAACACCTGGCCCATCTAGGAGTGGCACTGCAGTGGCAGACAGGATGGCACTTAAATAAAACTAGTCCTCAAACAGCACATCATGCAAAAAAGTAAAAGAGGTGCAATGAGGTAGCTGGATGACTAAGCTAAGCGACACAAATGTGCGGCACAAACACCTGGCCTACCTAGGGTTGGCACTGCAGTCCCGCTGCACCAATGGCATATACCGGACGCACATCTAACACCAACAGAACTGTGTCAAGTCTTCAGTTATCTGCTTTGCAACATGATGACTGCTGTCATATTTAATCTTCCTCGCAAAGGACTGTTGGACAGTCATTTGCTTAGTTGAAGTAGTACAAGTGGTCTTCTGACTACCCCTCTGGGATGACGATCGACTACAAGCAGCAACAACAGCAGCTGCAGCAGCAGAAGGAGGAAGTGGTTCTTGATCTTTCCCTATTTTATCCTCCAAATTTTTGTTCTCCATTATTTTTCTGGAGTTATATAACAAAATGCAGCAAAGGAGAACATACCTCTACACCACACAGGGCAAACCCTGTAAAAAACATTTGGATTAAATATTAATTACACCTTTATTTGGAGTAAATAATATACAGCACAGGACAGCACCACTGAATTTATATGGCAGCACCACTGGACTGGACTTATATGGCAGTACCACTGGAATGGATTTATATGCCAGTACCACTGGATTTATAAGGCAGTACCACTAGACTGGATTTATACGCCAGTACTACTGGATTTATACGGCAGTACCACTGGACTGGATTTATACGCCAGTGCCACTGGATTTATATGGCAGTACCACTGGACTAGATTTATACACCAGTACCACTGGATTTATACAGCAGTACCACTGGACATATATACGGCAGTATCACTGGACATATACGACAGTACCACTGGACTGGATTTATATGCCAGTACCACTGTATTTACACGGCAGTACCACTGACATATACGGCAGTATCACTGGAATTATATAGCAATACCACTGGACATTCACAACAGTACCACTGGACTGGATTTATATGCCAGTACCACTGGATTTATACGGCAGTACCACTGGACATATAAGACAGTATCATTCGATTTATACGGTAGTATCACTGGACTTATACGACAGTATCACTGGACTGGATTTATACGCCAGTACCATTGGACATATACGGCAGTATCACTGGATTTTTATGGCAGTATCACTGGACTGGAGTTATACGCCAGTACTACTGGATGTATACGGCAGTATCACTGGACATATATAGTAGTATCACTGGACATATATGGCAGTACCACTGGACTTATAAGGCAGCACAGAGACCCCACCACTGGAATGATGCAGGACAACACAGCACCACTGCAATGGACTGGACTTATACAGCAGCACTGGACATATGGCAGCAGAGGATACCACCACTGAAAGTCTCAATACTACTGATAATAATATGCATATAACCAAATTAAATGAAGTGGATTCAAATAACCAGATCAACGATAGATTGAAGGGCCACTAACAAACTAACCCTAAAAATCTTAAATCATCGAAATAACGAAAAAGCATAAAAAAGGGAGGAAACAAATCAAATAAATATAGTAGCTACTATATTTATTTGTGTTTCCTCCCTTTTTATGCTTATTATTATCAGTAGTTTTGAGACTTTCTGCGTAATGTATTAATATTAGTTTCTTCCATTTCCTTTATATCCCTATTTTTGGAGCCTATTAGGTCCTTCCGACCTAGGTTGATATATGGTTGAATTCATGATGACATCTGTCATTTGTCAATTGAGTCCCACTGTTTATTAGAGATGAGCGGGTTCGGTTCGTCGAGATCCGAACACCCCGAACTTCACGTGGTTTACACGGATCCGTGGCAGCCTCAGTTCTTCCCGCCTAACACGCAAAACCTGAACGGGGGAAAACGTCATCATCCCACTGTCGGATTCTTGCAAGATTCGGATTCCATATAAAGAGCCGCGCTTCGCCGACATTTTCACTCATGCATTGTCGAGATAGCGAGAGGACGTGGTTATGTTCTCTGCCTGAATAGCCCAATATCAGCTAAATCTCAGCTCAATATCTGTGCTCAGTATCAGTGCTGCATTGTGGTGACCAGTATATATATAGTAGTACAGCACAGTAGTCCATTGCTGTATTTTGCTGCTCCGTGTCAGTTCTGTTATCCAGAACAGTGCTCAGTATCTGTGCTCATTATTATCATTGCTGCATTGTGGTGACCACTGACCAGTATATAGTAGTACAGTGCAGTAATCTATTGCTGTATTGCTGCTCCGTGTCAGTTCTATTATCCAGAACAGTGCACAGTATCTGTGCTCATTATTATCATTGCTGCATTGTGGTGACCAGTATATAGTAGTACAGTACAGTAGTCCATTGCTGTATTTTGCTGCCTCGTGTCAGTTCTATTATCCTGAACAGTGCTCAGTATCTGTGCTCATTATTATCATTGCTGCATTGTGGTGACCACTGACCAGTATATAGTAGTACAGTACAGTAGTCCAATGCTGTATTTTGCTGCCCCGTGTCAGTTCTATTATCCTGAACAGTGCTCAATATCTGTGCGCAGTATCAGTGCTGCATTGTGGTGATTAAAAGTCCAGTGTCTTGTGCTGCATCTTGCTGCTGTAGGGTGCTGTGGTAGTGCCATGTAATGTGCATAGGTCATCATCATTCCAGTCACAGTGGTATTTGGTATCTATCTAGTGGTATCTAATTCCAGACATTACTGCCGTCTAATTCCAGATATATTACAGGCATATAATTCCACACATTAAAAAATGGAGAACAAAAATGTGGAGGGTAAAATAGGGAAAGATCAAGATCCACTTCCACCTAGTGCTGAAGCTGCTGCCACTAGTCATGGCAGAGACGATGAAATGCCATCAACGTCGTCTGCAAAGGCCGATGCCCAATGTCATAGTAAAGAGCATGTAAAATCCAAAAACAAAAGTTCAGTAAAATGACCCAAAAATCTAAATTAAAAGCGTCTGAAGAGAAGCGTAAACTTGCCAATATGCCATTTACGACACGGAGTGGCAAGGAACGGCTGAGGCCCTGGCCTATGTTCATGGCTAGTGGTTCAGCTTCACATGAGGATGGAAGCACTCATCCTCCCGCTAGAAAAATGAAAAGACTTAAGCTGGCAAAAGCCCAGCAAAGAACTGTGCGTTCTTCTAAATCACAAATCCCCAAGGAGAGTCCAATTGTGTCGGTTGCGATGCCTGACCTTCCCAACATTGGACGGGAAGAGGTGGCTCCTCCCACCATTTGCACTCACCCTGCAAGTGCTGGAAGGAGCACCCACAGTCCAGTTCCTGATAGTCAAATTGAAGATGTCACTGTTGAAGTACACCAGGATGAGGATATGGGTGTTGCTGGCGCTGAGGAGGAAATTGACAAGGAGGCTTCTGATGGAGAGGTGGTTTGTTTAAGTCAGGCACCCGGGGAGACACCTGTTGTCCGTGGGATGAATAAGGCCTTTGACATGCCTGGTCAAAATACAAAAAAAAAATCACCTCTTTGGTGTGGAATTATTTCAACAGAAATGCGGACAACAGGTGTCAAGCAGTGTGTTGCCTTTGTCAAGCTGTAATAAGTAGGGGTAAGGACGTTAACCACCTCGGAACATCCTCCCTTATACGTCACCTGGAGCGCATTAATCAGAAGTGATTGACAAGTTCAAAAACTTTGGGTGACAGCGGAAGCAGTACACTGACAACTAAAACCCTTCTTCCTCTTGTACCCAAGCTCCTGCAAACCACCCCACCAACTCCCTCAGTGTCAATTTCCTCCTTAGACAGGAATGCCGATAGTCCAGCAGGCCATGTCACTGGCAAGTCTGACGAGTCCTCTCCTAACTGGGATTCCTCCGATGGATCCTTGAGTGTAATGCCTACTGCTGCTGGTGCTGCTGTTGTTACTGCTGGGAGTCGATCGTCATCCCAGAGGGGAAGTCGGAATACCACTTGTACTACTTCCAGTAAGCAATTGACTGTCCAACAGTCCTTTGTGAGGAAGATTAAATATCACAGCAGTCATCCTGTTGCAAAGCGTATAACTCAGGCCTTGACAACTATGTTGGTGTTAGATGTGCGTCCGGTATCCATCATTAGTTCATAGGGACTTAGAGAATTGCTTGAGGTAGTGTGTCCCCGGTACCAAATACCATCTAGGTTCCACTTCTCTAGGCAGGCGATACCGAGAATGTACACAGACGTCAGAAAAAGAGTCACCAGTGTCCTAAAAAAATGCAGTTGTACCCAATGTCCACTTAACCACGGAAATGTGGAGAAGGGCAGACTAAGAACTATATGACTGTGACAGCCCACTGGGCAGAGGTATTGCCTCCCGCAGCAACAACAGCAGCAGCGGCACCAGTAGCAGCATCTCACAAACACCAACTCGTTCCTAGGCAGGCTACGCTTTGTATCACCGCTTTCCATAAGAGGCACACAGCTGACAACCTCTTACGGAAACTGAGGAACATCATCACAGATTGGCTTAACCCAATTAGACTCTCCTGGGGATTTGTGACATCGGACAATGCCACCAATATTGTGCGTGCATTACATGTGGGCAAATTCCAGCACGTCCCATGTTTTGCACATTCAATGAATTTGGTGGTGCAGAATTTTTTAAACAACGACAGGGGCGTGCAAGAGATGCTGTCGGTTGCCCGAAAAATTGCGGGCCACTTTCGGCATTCAGCCACCGCGTGCCGAAGACTGGAGCACCAGCAAACACTCCTGAACATGCCCTACCATCAGCTGAAGCAAGAGGTGGTAACGAGGTGGAATTCAACCCTCTATATGCTTTAGAGGATGGAGGAGCAGCAGAAGGCCATTCAAGCCTATACATCTGCCTACGATATAGGCAAAGGAGTGGGAATGCACCTGACTCAAGCGCAGTGGAGAATGATTTCAACGTTGTGCAAGGTTCTCCAACCCTTTGAACTTGCCACACGTGAAGTCAGTTCAGACACTGCCAGCCTGAGTCAGGTCATTCCCTCATCAGGCTTTTGCAGAAGCAGCTGGAGACATTGAAGGAGGAGCTAAAATGGAGTGATTCCGCTAGGCATGTGGGACTTGTGGATGGAGCCCTTCATTTGCTTAACCAGGATTCACGGGTGGTCAATCTGTTGAAATCAGAGCACTACATTTTGGGCACCGTGCTCGATCCTAGGTTTAAAGCCTACGTTGTATCTCTCTTTCCGGCAGACACAAGTCTGCAGATGTTCAAAGACCTGCTGGTGAGACAATTGTCAAGTCAAGCGGAACGTGACCCGCCAACAGCTCCTCCTTCATTTTCTCCCGCTACTGGAGCTGCCAGGAAAAGGATAACGTTTCCAAAACCACCCGCTGGTGGTGATGCAGGGCAGTCAGGAGCGATAGCTGACATCTGGTCCAGACTGAAGGACCTGCCAATGATTACTGACATGTCGTCTACTGTCACTGCATATGATTCTGTCACCATTGAAAGAATGGTGGAGGATTATATGAGTGACAGCATCACTGTAGGCATGTCAGACAGTCCGTACGTATACTGGCAGGAAAAAGAGGCAATTTGGAGGCCCTTGCAGAAACTGGCTTTATTTTACCTAAGTTGCCCCCCCCTCCAGTGTGTACTCCGAAAGAGTGTTTAGTGCAGCCGGTCACCTTGTCAGCGATCGGCGTAGGAGGTTACTTCCAGAAAATGTAGAGAAGATGATGTTCATCAAAATGAATTATAATCAATTCCTCCGTGGAGACATTTACCAGCAATTGCCGCCAGAAAGTACACAGGTACCTGTGATGGTGTATTCCAGTGGGGACAAATTAATACTCTTTGAGGAGGGGGATGTACACAGTGAAAGGGTTGAGGAATCGGACGATGAGGAGGAGGTGGACATCTTGCCTCTGTAGAGCCAGTTTGTGCCAGGAGAGATTGATTGCTTCTTTTTTGGTGGGGGCCCAAACCAACCAGTCATTTCAGCCACAGCCATGTGGCAGACCCTGTCGCTGAAATGATGGGTTTGTTAAAGTGTGCATGTCCTGTTTATACAACATAAGGGTGGGTGGGAGGGAACAAGGACAATTCCATCTTGCACCTCTTCTTTTTTTTTTTATTTATCTTTGCATCATGTGCTGTTTGGGGACTATTTTTTTAAGTGCCATCCTGTCTGACACTGCAGTGCCACTCCTAGATGGGCCAGGTGTTTGTGCCGCCCACTTGGGTCGCTTAGCTTAGTCATCCAGCGACCTCGGTGCAAATTTTATGACTAAAAATAATATTGTGAGGTATGAGGTGTTCAGAATAGACTGGAGATGAGTGGAAATTATGGTTATTGAGGTTAATAATACTATGGGATTAAAATTACCCCCAAATTCTATGAATTAAGCTGTTTTTGAGGGTTTTTGGAAAAAAAACACCCAAATCCGACAAAAATTCTTAAGGGAGGTTTTGCCAAAACGCGTCCGAATCCAAAACACGGCCACGGAACCAAAACACAAAACCCGAAAAATGTCCGGTGCACATCTTTACTGTTTATTATATAGCTACTCATGTATATTTAAATGTATATTTAGTGTTCATTCTAGCATAGTGTTTTTTCACTTTTGTGCTACAGTATGATTTAATATGGATTGGTTTTTCTGTCTTTCATCTAGAGTTTTAATGGTCATTCACCTTCTTTTTATGTTGCACTGTTATCATGTCTGTGGTACTGTATTTGTTTTTATCTCTAGCGCTGCGGCTGCATCTGGCGGCTTAGCATGGCAACGGCGCTGGATAATGCACGTCGCACTTATGTGATGTCATCGGTTCCCGATGGCGTGGACGTGGTGCACGGTGATGGTTCGTTATGGTGATTACTTTCTGGTTATTTAAGGTAAGCACTTTAATTCTTCTGTATTCATGCATGAAGAAATTTAGCAACAAATGAAACTTTTTTCTGAACCAGCTTGCTGACTTCTGCCAAGACCCATGAGTGCCGTGCCCCTTCTTGACTAATTATATATATATATATATATATATATATAGAGAGAGAGAGAGAGAGAGAGATAGAGAGAGATAGAGAGAGGTCCAAAGGGGAAGCAATTAAAGGCACTCAGAAGGGCAAAAAATACAGCCCCTTGAGATCTATATGAATCGACGTTTCGGAGCTTACGCCCCTTTATCAAGACATATCATACACCTATCGTGTATGATATGTCTTGATAAAGGGGCGTAAGCTCCAAAACGTCGATTCATCTAGATCTCTGAGTGCTGTATTTTTTGCCCTTCTGAGTGCCTTTAATTGCTTCCCCTTTGGACCTCTATTCTACTGTGGACTAGGGCACCGGGGCCCGCTGATTTATACCGTCTGAGTGCCGGCTGACAAGGGATTGTATATATATATATATATATATATATATAAGTGCAAAATAGAGGAATTGGGTGCCCAAGGATTATATCAACCCCAGAAATAAAATAAGAAACCTCAAAGAGTAACACGGTAAGATTTGATCTAACGTTAAAATATAGGAATGAACTGTTCATTTAATAATTTATTAAAAAGATACAAAGCATACATAGTGTCCATCATATTACATAGTCAACAAGATGTAAATCTCCTATGCTTTGTGGAAGAGTACAAGTAAACTTCTGCTTGTGTCCTTAATCTTCCTTATTGAATATTCGGAGATGATATCAGAAATCAGAGTAATAACCCTAAAGAGTTAGCACGTACTAAAATGAAGGTATTAAACACCCCAAGATCTAAAACTCTGGGTAGTACAGCTAAAGAGAGCGGTTCCAAGTTTGTATGGGTCAACAAATTCATTACTGCCAGTTCTGATATCAGTAAAATCACTAAATCCTTTTGGCCTGTCATCCAGTCAGATCCTGCCCTTTCTAATCTATCTACAACCCGTATAATGCCAGCATATAAACGGGGAAAGAATATTCGTGACTTTGTGGTTAGATCTGATATACAGTTCCCTAGTACATCTAGCACAGAGAGTGGAGCATTCCTCAATCAATCTCGTAAGGGATGCTTTAAGTGTCTAGGTTGCACAACGTGAAGCCATATGATTGCTGGTGATACGTTTTACCATCCTTATACTGGGAAGAAGTTTAAGATCTGTCACCGGGTGACTTTTAGTACGAAATTTGTTGTGTATCTTCTCAGTTGCCCATGTGGTCTCCACTATGTGGGCAAACTGAGTGTACTTTTAAGGAACATATGGCAAATCACTGTTCCTCAATTAGGGCAGCATTGCAGTCAGGCAAAAGTGATTTACCAGTATCCAGACATTTTGTTGAAGCACGCCACTCGTTGGCAACTTTACGTAACCGGATAATTGATCATATCCCCCTGTTACGATGGGGAGGAGATAGGGGTCTCCGTTTGCTACAAGCTGAGTCAAAGTGGATTTTTCTTCTTGACACATTAGCCCCTAGGGGCTTAAATGAGCAATTAGGACTGGCCTGTTTTTTGTAACCATCATGCTGATGTGTTTATCTATATTTGTATATTATTGTATGATGTGATACTTTTAGTGTTGCCTTTTTGGTTCTTTTAGTAAGGTATGTTCTGTATATGTACATGTCCTTTTTGGCGCAGATGCCATTGTAGTCAGTACTTATATATTATACTAAGCAAGCAATAGTAATAACATTAGTGACTTTGCTAATGGGTGTGTTTTTGGGTGGACTATCCACCCTGACTATTATGTTCAGTGGCATGAGCACCAACTTGACTTGTACTTTGATCAAACTGTGTCCGATTGTTTACATCATGCCCGGTTGAGACACCTTTCATTAGGATAGCACGATCGCGCTCTGACATGGTTTGTTGACATAATTATATTTATTATATTTATGTACCATCTTCATTCATTGCATGCATGTTTTCTATATCCTCTGTGTTTTGTCTATGTTTATATGTAGTGTTCTTGAATTTTTATAACTCTGTATTTCAGGTTTTGCATTTGTAACAATTTTTGTGCTCCGGCCCCTCCATAATGCCAGTGTATGGGCGCGTTGTGATGACGTCATTTGGAAGAGCGGGGCGCGCGGGCGGCCGGCGTCATGGATGGACCGGAGGAGGGATAAAGTTATGTTATGTATTGTATTGGTGATGCCCTGACGAAAATGTTGAACATACAACATTGAAATGTTGGCCACAGAGCTGAGTACTGTCGTTTGTTTGCCGTGAGTGCCGCCGAACATTCCGATATATGTTATGCTAATATCAGCCAGCTGTCACAGGATAAGGCCAAATACATATACACAGCACAAACCAGACACACACATAAATTGATTTTAAAACAACTCATTGTGGCCACACAAGGAGTCTAACATCGTGTGTGGAACGCACGCCGGTACAGTGACATGCACTGCACTTCCTGTGAGCCGCGCATCACTTCCCGTCCGGCGTTGCCAAGTAACGGCGCCGTGAGTAAAGCAGACCACATTAGCTTATGTAAATCACATCGGAGAGAACAACCAAAGTATCCACTACAGATCCTCATATAGGCCAGATACATAATCAGGATAAATCAATCGATTACCTAGCAACCTGTGGTATTTGAGCTGCCACAGGGATTTCTATACAGCATCACTTCCGGTCGCTTGTAGCCAGGCAACAAATACCCAGTTGCTAACACAAATTACGTTAACCTCAGATTGAAAAAACATTGTGCATAAATGTACACGGCTGTTGAACTCCCCCAATATATAGCAAACATACGTAAGGGTCAGCAAGAACCAACCCTATCCCCTTACTACCAAAGTAAACAGGAATGTCACAATCGATAATATGATTAACAGGCGGGCTGCACCAATAGCACACAGGCACCCATCAGAATAGTCATCAGGGCATTGCAAGTATATACATTTAAAAATGACTAAACATAGTGCTAAACATAGATCCCCAAAACCTATAAAAAACCACAAGGAAAAATTGCATCACGAGATGCACATATACCTAGTGGAGTACATATAAACTCAATCAAAAAAACAAAAAACACAAAAGGATCAGAGGACATGACTGATAGATCACTCAAAGAGCTGAACACCCCTGTACTGTCACAAAAAATAATGAAACATAAAAATATCATGAAAAATTAGCAAAAATCAGACTGGCATCAGCCTCAGACGATGCCAAATCACAAAAACATGTGCAATGGGTTCTGTTCATTGAGTTCTTTCGGTGACATTGTCCCCAAGAAATGGATCCAATATGCCTCGCGTTTTAGTAACAACTTGTTCCTGTCCCCTCCCCTGGCAAGAGGAGGCACCCAGTCAATTATGGACCGCATGGTGGAAAGTTGGTGCTTGAATTGCAAGAAATGTGCTGCCACCGGTTTGTCAGTCTTACCGGTCGAGTAAGCCAAATGAATCGAGGACCGATGCTGGTTCATCCTTTCACGAAAGGTACGTATCGTCTTACCAACATACATCTTGCCACAGGGACACGTCAGGTAGTATACAACATGGTCCATAGTACAGACCAGATGATGTCTCAGCTTGATTTTGGTCCCATACAGTGGATGATTGAAAAACTGTCCAGTAACCATGGACCGGCATGTGGTGTACTGCAAACATTTGTAGAACCCTGGTCTTTTATCAAGCCATTGTCCACCGCTTGAGCTAACGGCACTCATGGTTGGTCTGAGAAGAATATCCTTCAAATTCTGGCCACGTTGTATACTGAATAAGTGAGGCTTTGGACCAATGGACTTAAACCTTGGGTCAGAGCAAACAATTGGCCAATTGTCCGTGACAGTTTTCTGTATAGACTTTAGGTTGGTGCTGCAACTGGTCTTAAAGATCAGATGGTTAGACTCTCTTGGTTGTTTAGATGAATTACCACCTTTGGCGTGGATTGCACGTGCCTTAGCAAGGCATTTCAGCACATTACTTCTTTTGTATCCACGACTCACAAACCGGTCAACACAATCCTGTAACTGTATCTCTGCTCGACCTGCATCAGAGTTGTTCCTAAGGACTCTAAGTAACTGCGAAACAGGTAAGATCGATTTGAGCTTGTCTGGATGATGACTTGTGGCCCACAATAGCATGTTTCGGTCAGTTGGCTTTCGGTATAAGGTGTATTCTAAAGCAGGTGGTCGACTCAAAACCGTCACATCCAAAAAATCAATTGTAGAATTATTAATGTTTGCAGTAAATCTAATCGGGGTGTTCAGATAATTAAGCGCATCCACCATGGCATAAAATGACTCAGTGGTGCCACTCCATATCATAAAGAGATCGTCAATATATCTTCTATAGTAAACCATCTGTTCCCCATATCTAGGAAGAATATATTCATTCTCATATTTAGCCATGTACAGGTTAGCGAACCCTGGGGCCAAATTCGACCCCATCGCTGTCCCAGTGTGCTGGATAAAATACTCCCCCTGATATTGGAAGTGGTTATGTGACAATACTAGTCTAATACGATCCAATATGAATTCAATGGGAGGTCCTTCATAAGGGCCTGCTAAAAGTGCTTCACGTACTGTCATTAATCCTTCATCATGGGGAATGACGGTATACAACGAGTTAACATCAAGAGTCGCTAGTTGGTACCCAGCTGAAATACAGTCCAGTGAATTTAGACCCTCCAGAAAGTCACCTGTGTCCCATAAATAGCTCTTCATACTCTTAACACAAGGTTGTAAAAAATAGTCTACAAACACCGCCAACGGTTGCAAAAGTGAGCAACGTGCGGAGATGATGGGATGCTCAGGAGGTTTGCTCAAGGACTTGTGGACTTTCGGGAGGGTATAAATTACTGGACACACCGGAAATTCAACAGTCAAAAAATCATAAACATCCTCAGTAATCCAGCCATGCTGGAAAGCAGTACATAATATGGAGTCAACTTCCTTCTTAATTCGTGGGATTGGATTAAACTCAACCTGAGTATAGATCTCTTTATTGGCCAACTGGGATCTAATCTCCTCATCAAAGTCAGAAAAGTTTTGTAGTACAACAGCACCGCCCTTGTCAGCATTTCTGATGACAAGAGCGGTGTCGTCCCTCAAATCTCTCAGCGCTTTCCATTCGTCGCTAGTGAGATTGGAATAGTGTTTCTTATTGCTGCTAGTGGCCCTAGTCACATCAGAGTTGGTTAATCTCATAAAGGTTCGCAGGCTTGCATTATTGGAGACGGGATCGAAAGTACTAGGATTGCGGAATGCCTTGGATGAAGTAGAGACCGTCTCTAAAGAATTTGATTTTTTGGGTTGATTATCAAAATATTCACGCAGTCTTAGCTGCTGACCCATCTTGTAGTGCTTGATAGACCACTGAAAAGATTTAAAACCGTTAGTGGGCACAAAAGATAAACCCTTACTCAATAGAGACGTCTCAGCCTTAGTAAGCTGGTGGTCAGATATATTAAAGATTAGGTTTTGGTTTTGGGCCCCTTCTTGTTTTTTCCGCGATATTTTGTACCCCCCCTCCCCTCGCCGCGGGTGGGGCCTCCCGTAGCTAGTTCCCGTTTGGAGCGGGTGCCAGAGCCTAAAAAAGTAGAGGAGGATGATGCCCCAGACGGAGGCAAATTATCAGTGTAATCAGAGTCTGAGGAAGAATATGAATTATGGGAATGTGCGCCAAAAGAGCGGCCTCCCCGCCCTCTAAACCTATAGGGGAGATTGTGTCGAAAGGAGCTATCTCTACCCTCACCAGAGAGCCACCGATAGACTGAATGTTTTTGGTAATCCAGTTCTACTGTCTCCCATTTCTTTCTTTTAAACGATATCAGCTCCTGCTTGTATTTCTCAATCTGATCTTGTATTTTCTCCAACCAATTCTCTGTTTTATCAACTTTAAGTGGAGCCACCTGTTCCTTTTCAAAGATTTCAATCTCAGATCTTACTTTCTTGAGCTCAACACCAACCTCTTCAATCACTAGCACAAGCAAGTCTAAAGAACATTTGTTCAATACACCACACCATTTGACACAGAAAGAAGGATTTTTCCTTCCAATGGTGGGTGTGTTGACAATCCTGAAACCACGAGGTATCCTCTTTTTTCGAAAATACTCAGAGAGGAACTGACCGTGTAAATTGAGGTCAACCTCCCTCCTGCGCAACCTGTGTAATTTATGGTATAAATCAATTGGTGTCTGCGAAGGCAGTTCATCAAAATCTACCTGATTGAATAATACACGCTCAGCCTCGTCATCAGTAAGGCTGACCAGCAAATGTTCTGCATCACTCAGTGACTGCTCATCCAATATGCCTAGGGCATGTGACATCCTACAGAAAACTGGTAGCTACAATATATCTGCAAACCTGATCTATGCCCACGTCCTCTGATCCAAAACAATCAAAAATCATCACATTAAAAAAGAAAAGAAAAAAGACAGTGCTAAAAATAGAAGATTCACTGCAAACTGCTAACAAATTGAAAGTCAAAAATAAAAAGATTAAATATTCAACATGTCATGTGTCACATATGAAACCTTAATGTAGCTGGGTGCCGACCCAAGGACACGGTCAAATGTCCCAAAGCATATCCATTGTAGAAGAGCCGCACTCACATGTCGTTAATAATCACAGTTGCTGGGGTGCAAAATCCAGGAACAGGTCCTATCAGAACAAAGTTCCACGATACATGTGCACAAATAAGGATGCACTCACCAGACTTCTCCAGGGTGAAATTGATAGATTTTAATCCAGACAGCACATACTCACAAACAGAAGGTCAACGTTTCAGCTCACAGCAGAGCCTTTGTCAAGACCAGATTACCAGGTTGCCATCTCCCTAGCACTGCTCTGAATAGTGAAACCATATATACCCTTGGTGCAGCCACACCCCCCAATCATCCAATTAGCAGCATGAACAAACAGGCCATCATTAAGCTAATATCAGCCAATTGTCACAGGATAAGGCCAAATACATATACACAGCACAAACCAGACACACACATAAATTGATTTTAAAACAACTCATTGTGGCCACACAAGAAGTCTAACATCGTGTGTGGAACACACGCCGGTACAGTGACACGCACGGCACTTCCTGTGAGCCTTCCTTGTGTCCCCGGCACTCCGGTTTCTGTCCAGAGGATATCCGCTTAATTTATTAGTAACAGCTGGAGGAAGGCATTAAGCTTTAAAAGGGTGGATTTGCTTAAACCCTGGATGAATAAAGACACCTCCAACATTATCCCATGGGTCAGTAATTACAGTGTTAAAAGCAAGCACATTAATAAACGAATGAAGTCACTGTGGCCTATTGTGACTTCGGACCCGGAGTTGCAAGTTCTGCATAACAAGCGAATTCTGCCCAGGAAGGGAAGGAGCATTAAAAGTTTAGTGGTCAAAATGGACATGGCCAAATTTAAGAACGTGCCCACCAATTTCCTGACCAGGAAAAATGGTTGTTTTAAATGCACTGGGTGCACAACATGTGCGCACATGTCCCCTGGTGACTATATTTCACACACTTATTCAGGTAAGAAATTTCCGATACAATGGCCATTAACCTGCACCACAAAATTTGTGGTGTATGCCATTATGTGCCCCTGCGGGTGCTACTATATAGGCAAAACAGAATGCCAATTTAAGATCAGAATGGCACAGCCTAGGCAAGCCATCAGAAATGCACTTGCGACCGGCAAGGGTGACCAGCCTGTCGCCCGACACTATCTGGATTTTAAACACTCTATGTCCACTTTTAAACATTGTATTATAGATCATGTCCCGGAGTCAAACAGAGGGGATAATAGAGGTAAACAACTTCTGCAACTGGGATCCAGATGGATCTTGAAGCTTAATACCCTCAGACCGGCAGGTTCCAATGATAATTTGGGTTTGTTAAATTTTTTGTAAGACATCATGAAGCTCCATTTAGTCTTTATAGATGCATGCCCTCTGGATGAGACACATGTAAGAGCCAAGAAAGTCTCCCATAATTATTTTATAGTCTACATGTAGGTCACTACCATTGAGCTGTGTTAGCAGAACTTTGATATATTTTTTTTTATATTCTCTTATTGACGCACATGCACTCAGTTTCAATATTGTGATCACTTGCACTAGGCTGGGAATTAAGTTTCATCACTTATGCCGGCCACAGGTCACATTTTGTTTTTGTCAGCAACACTTTATCCATTATAGTGTGCACGTATACACAGGTTGATCGCAGCTTTCACATTACACAGAGGGCACAAACCTTTGTTTTTTTTAAAAAGTGATAGCAATATATATTTTTAGATTATGGTGAAGTATAATTTCACTGATATGGTTTTATGTGTGCACATTGAAGAGAGATTCTTGTGGGATTGTTTTGTAGGGGGCTGTATGAACATGGGCCTGTCATTGATGCAAATTGGGTTTGTTCATGTTTTCAGCATCGCCATGGACACCTGCCTGGCAACCGCAATGTCACATCCGCATCAGCTGATGCGCAAAGGGATGCTGGACAGGAAGTCAGGACGGTGTGTCCTGCTGCGATTGCTGACGGGGCAATCCAAAGGGGGTAAGTTTTGGCTATTTATACACTGTTTTGATGCACTTGTGTTTATCCTGATGAAGGGAACGGTGGTCCCCGAAACATTGATGTGACACTGTAATACACGATTTGACTACTTTTGAAGACTCCGAGTGCCGCCTCTTATTTTGTGTTGTTTATTTCATAAACTAGATAGTCAAATTTAAATATTTTTACCGGATACATATAAAGACAGGATGACCTTACACATATAGACACCCATATTTAAAAAACATACATCTTTTTATTGTTAAGACAGTATTGTTCAAATTCACATTTGCATTAAAAGGAAATGACAATGAACATTTCTTTTACATTAAGAATACAGTTGTTTGTTACAACTTTTTAAAATGATAATAAAGAGCTTTCACCCAACGTGTTTCATCTTATAGCAACTTCTTCAACTGTGTTTTCTGAATAACAACTCTTTGTTTATTTTGAAAAGCTGTATCATTCATAATGAATAAGGATCTTAATTGAACCAATTAATGTGCTAAAAGTTCTTATAGAATAAATGTGAAAACTTGAAGAAAAAAAGGCTCCCACAATTTTGCAACACTTAGTGGGGTTCCCTGTTTGAGACCATCTGGTAATTTATATTATTCTCCAAAGTGAGTATTTATAAGTTGTTTATCAAGCCTCATTACATTTTTTCCCGCAGTACGCTCCACAGAGATACTTTTTTTGTTTCTATTTTATTTTGGTCTCTATCGACAAGGGATATTCTCTGTGTTGAAGCTTGCTTCTCGGGGAAAAAAAGCAGTGTTAAACAAATTGATTTAGAATATACTAACTGATATAAAGTAAACAAAACAACAGTAGTTTTAAATCAAGAGCGCATTAAGGAACTCTACTATTATATATATATATATATATATATATATATATATATATATATATATATTTGTTTTGCAAACCAATACACTATTCTATATTAAGGTATTGCCAAAGATTGGAGAATGGGCAGCACTTTGATATGCCCTAGGTCAGAGGTAGCCAACCCTGGTACTCGAGAGCTACCAACAAGTAATGTTTTCCAGGTCTCCTCACAGAATCACAAGTAATTAGCTCCACCTGTGGATCTTTTAAAATGTGTCACAGTAATGACTGCACCTGTGCACCTGCGCACCTGCAAGGTGCAGTGGCGGAACTAGCGAGCGGTGGGCCCAGGTGCGACAAAATGCTATGCCCCCCCCCCCCCCCTTGTCCCATCCAAGTCCACCCCCTCACCCCTGGAGAGAATCTGGTGAGGGGGACCTGCTCAGGGCCAGAGAAATGGATACCTAGCAACAGTGCGGTAACTAGACATTTTAGCACCGTGTGTAAGAAACAGCATCGGAGCCCCACCCCTGCATGCAAAACAGGGGCAGTGCGCGCCGTAGTCGCGCGCAAAAATACATAGGGGCGTGGCTTCATGGGGAAGTGGTGTGGTCACAAAATAATACCAATTCATAAAACGGTGCACAGTAGTCTCCATTATTCAAATTACGCCGCACAGTTGCACCACTACACCAGGTAGAGACCATTTTACACCTTACGGCGGACAGATTCCCCTTTTTACACATTACGACAGACAGCATCCCCCTTTTTCACACATAGGCAGACACCGTCCCCTTTTTACACATAACGGCAGACAGTGTGCCCTTGTTACACATAATGGCAGACAGCGTCCCCCTTTTTACACATAACGGCAGACAGCATCCCCCTTTTCACACATTACGGCAGACAGCATACCCCTTTTTACACATAACGGCAGACAGCGTGCCCTTGTTACACATAACAGCAGACAGCGTGCCCTTGTTACACATAACGGCAGACAGCGTCCCCCTTTTTACACATAACGGCAGACAGCATCCCCATTTTTACACATTACGGCAGACAGCATCCCCCTTTTTACACATAACGGCAGACAGCGTGCCCTTGTTACACATAACGGCAGACAGCATGCCCTTGTTACACATAACGGCAGACAGCGTGCCTTTTACACATTACGGCAGACAGCCCCCCCCCCAGCCACAACACGCGCCCCCTGCAAATAATCGATCGTATATTGAGGTGTCATGAAATAACCATCGTTTCAGGGCCCATGTGACAAGCTCTAGGACAAATAGGCAGATTTGAGCATAATGAACATCTGTGCACATGTGCATATTCTGGGTGTATAACTGAACTATACCATAATGCACAGACCTATTCCCCCCCCCCACCCACACACACACACACACACACACACACACACAACACACACACACACACACACACACACACACAAGTTAGCAACCACAGTGTACACTGTTGCTTTGATGGATTAATTCACCTGCTTTTATGGCTCTTATTGGCAGGGCTAGGAAGACCGTTGAATCTTCTCTCCAGCACTAGGGATCCTGCCTGGAATGATGACATCCCCTCCCCACAGGCCCGCGAATCGCGGGTAAAATGCTGTGAGTGGGCAGAGCCTAATGCCGCGAGTGGGCGGAGCTACTATTGTGACCCGCGATCAGAAAAAAATCTTTTAAGTTAATCAGGGGGGGTTTCTGGGTACGCGTGCGCACACAGCGGCATGTAATGAGTCAGTTTGACTCATTACATGCTTTGGGCCCCTGGACAGTGGCGGGCCCCAGTGCAACGCACTGGTTGCACTGGCGGTAGTTCCGCCTCTGGCAAGGTGAGCTGGAAAACATGGACTGTTGGTAGCACTTGAGGACCAAGGTTGGGTACCACTGCTCTAGGTGAACCATCTAGGTGTGCTATTGCAAAAACTATTGAACTAGAATACTAGGTTCTCAAACTCGGTCCTCAGGACCCCATACGGTGCATGTTTTGCAGGTCTCCTCACAAAATCACAAGTGAAATAATTAGCTCCACCTGTGGACCTTTTAAAATGTGTCAATGAGTAATTAATACACCTGTGCACCTACTGGGTTACCTGCAAAACATGCACTGTGTGGGGTCCTGAGGACCGAGTTTGAGAACCACTGAACTAGAACATCGATCAAACTAACTCTTCCCATCAGCCTCTTCAATTTCTTTCACTTTGCAAATGCTGCAATATTGTTCCACAAACCTATATACTTTGGATGAGGTCTAAATATACCTGAAGAAATTGAAGTGCACAAGGCCACCATAGAACTTTGTACTTTTCTGGAAACTTTGTGTATTGTACTTCCACGAAATTCAAAAATATAGTAGATGCCTGCTTTGTTGACATAAAATCTAATGTGTGGCAACTTTTAAATTGAACACAAGATGGCAATATACCTCTATTGTTAAATAAAGCAGATAGCAATTAGTTATGACGCTCTATAGCCACACAATGGCAATAACAAGCCTTTAAATGTAGCATAGTGTTAGTGGTCACATATTTCAAAAGGTACAATTTCAGCGTTAACAATAAGTAAATAATATGTCATTAATATGCAATATAAAAGTTATTTCAAGCCCAGTATTTCTTTTATTTTTTTTTGAAGGGCTGGGGGTATAATTTTTTTTTTAGTGATCATTGCAGGTTTGTTTGCACACATATAGCCAAGTTCATCTTTGCCACGATGCGTATGCATGGGCATATGCATTCCGGAAAGCTGCATTATACGCCGTGATGTGACGAATCGCAGCTGGCATTCGACCTATAGGCTGATTGAGAGCATGCGTGTGTATGCGTGTGACTCATTCGTGTTCACACTAGTCATGCCATCCATGCCGCAGTGCATACACCTCACAGCATGAATGAGCGTGGCTACAAATAAAGTGGCAGACAACTCATTGGGGCTTATTCAGATGTGGCTGGAGTTGATATGCTGATTACATAGAACAGTAAGCTTTAATATAGAACAATAGCTTTAATATGGTAATGCTACTGGAGGCGTCACGCCTCCTGATGCTTTACTGATCCGAACTGTGTCCAAGGATGCAGTATCGGATCTTCCCCAACACCATTGGGCAGCTTGCGGCACCCATGGGGACACGCAAGTCGCCTATCGCAGAAGCCAGGAAAACTACATACAATAACAGAGATCCCTGGCCTCTTCTCTCCCCTTAAACAGTTTTCACAAATGGAGGTCATTGCTGAATGCTCCCCACCCACAAACAGCATCAGACTGTCAATCACTGATAGTGTGATGCCATCCCTGCCTCCTGTATCGCAGGACCCATTTGCGCACGTGCAGAATAGATCCTGCGTATGCGCAAAGTACCAAACATCTGTACTTTGCACATCAAAGCTCAAGAACAACCAGACCTGAATGAGGTTCAGTGTTTGATATACACATTGACAAGATATACTACTATACTACTGTTTGTTCCTGACATCATTGTATCAACTTCAGTCTCCATTTTCACAGTATCCTTTAAATCTAATAAAACTATGCTATACTGAAAATGTCTGTTCAAAGTCGTTCGTGAGACTGATTTTTTTTTAGAGATGAGCGAGTTCGGTTCTCCCTACCGAACATCACGTCCCGAGCCCGGATCCGAGTCTGGCTTGGGACTTCCCGCCAGACATGGAAACCAAAACGAGGCAAAACGTTATCATCCTGCTGTCAGATTCTTGTGGGTTTTGGATTCCATATAAGGAGCTGCGCGTTGCCGCCATTTCACTCCAGTCTTGGAGAGTGTAGTGAGAGGACGTGTCTCTTCGGTGTCTGTGCGGGAAAGTGGTGTGGCGTGGCAACCTTCTCTTATGTGTCATTCCAGCCCTGTCTTGTGCTGCATCAGTCCAGTGCTGCTGCTGTATAAGTCCAGTGCAGTGGTGCTGTGTTGTGCTGCATCAGTCCAGTGGTGGTGTCCTGTGCTGCCATAAGTCCAGTGCTGCTGCTGTATAAGTCCAGTGCAGTGGTGCTGTGTTGTGCTGCATCAGTCCAGTGGTGGTGTCCTGTGCTGCCATAAGTCCAGTGGTGGTGTCCTGTGCTGCCATAAGTCCAGTGCTGCTGCTCTATAAGTCCAGTGCAGTGGTGGTGTCCTGTGCTACCATAAGTCCAGTGGTGGTGTCCTGTGCTGCCATAAGTCCAGTGCTGCTACCGTATAAGTACTGAGGTACTGCCGTATAAGTCCAGTGGTACTGCTGTATAAGTCCAGTGGTACTGCCATATAAGTCCAGCCCAGTGGTGCTGCCATATAAGTCCAGTGGTACTGCCGTATAAGTCCAGTCCAGTGGTACTGCCGTATAAGTCCAGTGATACTGACGTAAAAGTCCAGTGGTACTGCCGAATAAGTCTGTTGGTACTGCTGTATAAGTCTGTTGGTACTGCCGCATAAGTCCAGTGGTACTGCCATATAAGTCCAGTCCAGTGGTACTGCCGTATAAGTCCAGTGGTACTGCCGTATAAGTCCAGTCCAGTGGTACTGCCGTATAAGTCCAGTGATACTGACGTAAAAGTCCAGTGGTACTGCCTTATAAGTCTGTTTGTACTGCTGTATAAGACTGTTGGTACTGCCACATAAGTCCAGTGGTTCTGCAGTATAAGTCCAGTCCAGTGGTACTGCCGTATAAGTCCAGTGGTACTGCCGTACAAGTCCAGTCCAGTGGTACTGCCATATAAGTCCAGTGGTGCTGCCATATAAGTCCAGTGGTACTGCCGTATAAGTCCAGTGGTACTGCTGTATAAGTCCAGTGGTACTGCTGTATAAATCCAGTCCAGTGGTACTGCCATATAAATCCAGTCCAGTGGTACTGCCGTATAAGTCCAGTGCTACTGCCGTACAAGTCCAGTGGTACTGCCAAAAAAGTCCAGTCTGGTGGTACTGCCGTATAAGTCCAATGTTACTGCCATATAAGTCCAGTCCAGTGGTACTGCCGTATAAGTCCAGTGGTACTGCTGTATAAGTCCAGTGAAACTGCCATATAAGTCCATTGGTACTGCCGTATAAGTCCAGTGGTGCTGTCCTGTGCTGTATATTATTTACTCCAAATAAAGCACTTATTAAAATGTAATCCAAATAATTTTTACATGCCCTGTGTGGTGTGGGGGTATGCTCTCCTGTGCTGCATATTGTTATATAACTCCAGAAAAATAATGGAGAACAAACATTTGGAGGATAAAATAGAGAAAGATAAAGAACCCCTTCCTCCTAGTGCTGAAGCTGCTGCCACTAGTCATTATAACATAGACAATGAAATGCCATCAACGTCATCAGCCAAGGCCGATGCCCAATGTCATAGTAGAGGGCATGTTAAATCCAAAAAGCCAAAGTTCAGTAAAATGACCCCAAAAAATTAATTTAAATGGTCTGAGGAGAAACGTAAACCTGCCAATATGCCATTTACGACACGGAGTGGCAAGGAACGGCTAAGGCCATGGCCTGTGTTCATGACTAGTGGTTCAGCTTCACATGACGATGGAAGCCCTCATACTCCCACTAGAAAAATTATAAGAGTTAAGCTGGCAAAAGCACAGCAAAGAAACGTGCGTTGTTATGAGCCACGGCAGTGGCTCATTCCTTTTTTAATTTTGCTCATGTATTTTATGTTGTATTTCTGTTTGCATGCCAGGGTTTCTTATGTACTTGTACTGTTGCAGGCCGCCCTTGGTGTGTCTGTGTAACTGCATCTTGTCTCTTGTATGTGTGGCTTGGGCTGTCTCTGCTGTCAGTAATTATGCCATTACCTTGTGCCTGGCTTCCAGCCATCCTGATTGGGGCGTGTTTCCTATATTACCCAGGTTGCCGTTCACCTGGGTGCTGGTGATAGCTTCATGTCCAGTATTGTACCTGTATGTTCCTGGTTAGCTTACTGCAAACCTGTTCCTGGTCCCTGTCAGCTGTTCCTGGTCCCTGTCTGTAATTCCTGGTTCCAGTCTGAACTCCTGGTGCTCTGGTCCTGGTTTCTGTTTGGATCGTGTCCAGTCAAGAGTCCTGTTCGGTTTCCAGCTCTGTCGGCCAGTCCTTGGAACTCCCCCGTGTTGTTCCCTTGTGGTATCGTGAGTCTGCAGCTCTGCCGCATTCTGCGTCAGAGGCCGCATTGTTATTACCTCTTTGTTGTGTTGCTTTTGTGGTAGTTTCTACACAGTCCTTTGTTAGGTTGTGACGGAGTCGCTTTAGGTGGCTAGGCCGCAATACTTTGGTTTACTTTTCTGGTAACGACGGTATCATATTTGTGGGTCTTCCCGCTAGCCTTAGTTTTTGTGTTTTGGTACTGGTGGCAGCGGCGCGTATACTTATTTTTTATTTCCCATTGGTAGCCTTGCAGGGTTTAGCTAGTTTCTCCCCTTACTCACTCGCAGTCTCTGGAGGTGCCTTGTCACCTTATAAGACTGGGAGGCATCAGAGTTTTGGCGGACCTAATTCGCCCATTCAAACGCGGCTGCCATGGGCTCAAGAACTCTAGCACCGCAGGCACTATCTGACCACTAAGAGGAGTAACAGAGTTAGGGTTAGAATAGGTCTTGCTGCGGTCATCCATACTGGCCGCAGCTTCACTCATGAGTACTGGAACTCCCCAGTTGTCACACATTCCGCCAGAGTCACCAGAGTTCCAGGTACTCAATTTGTAACATTATACTCAGTTCATGACATTCGTTCTAAGATGGTATCACAAATCCCCCAAGGAGAGTCCAAGTGTGTCGGCGGTTGCGATGCCTGACCTTCCCAACACTGGACAGGAAGAGGTGGCTCCTTCCACCATTTGCACGCCCTCTGCAAGTGCTGGAAGGAGCACCCACAGTCCAGTTTCTGATATTCAAATTGAATATGTCACTGTTGAAGTATACCAGGATGAGGATATGAATGTTGCTAGCACTGAGGAGGAAGTTGACGAGGAGGATTCTGATGGTGAAGTGGTTTGTTTAAATCAGGCACCAGGGGAGACAGTTGTTGTCCGTGGGATGAATAAGCCCATTGTCATGCCTAGGCAAAATACCAAAAAAGCCACCTCTTCAGTATGGAATTATTTCTCCACAAATCCGGACAACAGGTGTCAAGCCATGTGTTGCCTTTGTCAATCCACAGTAAGTAAGGGTAAGGATGTTAACCACCTAGAAACATCCTCACTTATATGTCACCTGCAGCCCATTCATCAGAAGTCATTGTCAAGTTCATAAACTTTGGGTAAGAGCGTAAGCAGTCCACTGACACCTAAATCCCTTCTTCCTCTTGTACCCAAGCTCCTGCAAGCCACACTACCAACTCTCTCAACATCAATTTCCTCCTCAGTCAGGAACATCAGTAATCCTGCAGGCCATGTCACTGGCATGACTGACGAGTCCTTTCCTAACCGGGATTCTTACTGAGGATGCTTGAGTGGTACGCCTACTGCTGCTGCCGCTGCTGTTGTTGCTGCTAGGAGTCGATCGTCATCCCAGAGGGGAAGTCGGAAGATCACTTGTACTACTTCAACTAAGAAATTGACTGTCCAACAGTCCTTTGCGAGGAAGATGAAATATGACAGCAGTCATCCTGTTGCAAAGCGGATAACTGAGGCCTTGACAGCTATGCTGGTGTTTGACATGCATCCGGTATCCGCCATTGGTGCAGTGGGATTTAGATAATTGATGGAGGTAGTGTGTCCCCGGTACCAAATCCTATCTAGATTCCACTTCACTAGGAAAACAATTTCCGGACTGTATAGGGACATTAAGAAAGGTGTCCTCAGTGTCCTAAAAAATGCGGTTGTACGCAGTGTCCACAAGTGGAGCAGGGCAAACTGAGGACTACATAACTGTGACAGCCCACTGGGTAGATGTATTGCCTCCCGCAGCAACAACAGCAGTGGCACCAGTAGCAGCGTCTCACAAATGCCAGCTCGTTCCTAGGCAGGCTACACTGTGTATCACCGGTTTCCGTAAGAGGCACACCGCTCACAACCTTTTACGGAAACTGAGGGACATCATTGCACAATAGCTTACCCCACTTAGACTCTCCTGGGGATTTGTGATATCGGACAATGCCACCAATATTGTGTGTGCATTACATCTTGGCAAATTCCAGCACGTCCCATGTTTTGCACATTACAATTCATTTGGTGGTGCAGAATTTTTTTTAAAATGACAGGGGCGTGCAGAAGATGCTGTCGGTGACCCGAAAAATTACGGGCCACTTTCGGCATTCCTGCCATCACCTGAAGCAAGAGGTGGTAACGAGGTGGAATTCAACACTCTATATGCTTTAGAGGATGGAGGAGCAGCAAAAGGCCACTCAAGCCTATACATCCACCTACGATATAAGAAAGGAGGGGGAATGCACCTGACTCAAGTGCAGTGGAGAATGATTTTCATCTTGTGTAAGGTTCTCCAACACTTCCCCGGACTCCTTAAAAAAGACCCCAGAATAGGGGTGGAAACGCGTCGGAGGGAACAGCAAAAGCCGCCCAGGACGGACGTATGACTGTGACACCGGGAGACTCATTACAGCCTCATTTGACATCGAGGGTGCCCGGGAATCACCTGTATTGTGCTGTTTTTGAACTGTTCATTCAGTTCATAGAACTCCGGTAATTACATTCATTAGATCTGCGCTGGACCAATTGCTGTTTATACGTTCTGTGTGGAGCTAAATATTTTATTCATATTTTATGTGTATCATGTAATTAAAGGTGTTTTTACTGTACTTCACTATATGAACCCTTTCTCTCATATGCATTTATTACCTGGGTGCAACTACCAATCGCCCCAAGAGAGAACCAGACCAGAATCACCTCTATAGACCATCCTATAAACAACAGCACTGGATAAGTGATACCTATTTTTGTCTCTTACAAGTCAGCAGAGGTTCAAAGACCTGCTTGTGAGACAATTGTCAACTCAAACAAAATGTGACCGTCAACAGCTCCTCCTTCATTTTCTCCCGCATCTGGGGCTGCGAGGAGCAAGTGCTGACATCTGGTCTGGACTGAAGGACCTGACAATGATTACTGACATATTTATTGTCACTGCATATGATGCTGTCACCATTGAAAGAATGGTGGAGGATTATATGGGTGACAGCATCCAAGTAGGCATGTCAGACAGTCCGTATTTATATTGGCAAGAAAAAGAGGCAATTTGGAGGCCCTTGCACAAACTGGTTTTATTTTACCTAAGTCGCCCCCCCTCCAGTGTGTACTCCAAAAGAGTGTTTAGTGTAGCCGGTATCCTTGTCAACGATCGGAGTAGGAGGTTACTTACACAAAATGTGGAGAAGATGATGTTCATCAAAATAAATTATAAATTCCTCCAGGAAGACCTTTACCAGCAATTGCCTCCAGAAAGTACATAGGAACCTGTGATGGTGGATTCCAGTGGGGACGAATTAATACTCGGTGAGGAGGAGGATGTACACGCTGAAAGGGGTGAGAAATTGGAGGATGAGGATGACATCTTGCCTCTGTAGAGCCAGTTTGTGCAAGGAGAGATGAATTGCTTCTTTTTTAGCGGGGGGGATTAGTTGCTATTTTTTTTGTGGGGGCCCAAACAAACCAGTCATTTCAGCCACAGTCGTGTGGCAGACCCTGTTGCTTAAATGCTTGGTTTGTTAAAGTGTGCATGTCCTGTTTATACAACATAAGGGTGGGTGGGAGGGCCCAAGGACAATTCCATCTTGCACCTCTTTTTTTTCTTTGCATTATGTGCTGTCTGGGGCCTAGTTTTTAAAAGTGCCATCCTGTCTGACACTGCTGTGCCACTCCTAGATGGGCCAGGTGTTTGTGCCGCACACTTGTGTCGCTTAGCTTAGTCATCCAGCGACCTCACTGCACCTCTTTTTCTGCTTTGCATTATGTGCTATTTGGGGCCTAGTTTTTAAAAGTGCCATCCTGTCTGCCACTGCATTGCCACTACTAGATGGGCCAAGTGTTTGTGCTGGCCACTTAGCAAAATGGCATCCAGCTACCTCATTGCACCTCTTTTTCTTCTTTGCATTGTGTGCTCTTATGGGCCTAGTTTTAAAAGTGCCATCCTGTCTGACACTGCAGTGCCACTCCTAGATGGGCCAGGTGTTTGTGCCGCCCACTTGGGTCGCTTAGCTTAGTCATCCAGTGACTTTGGTGCAACCTTTTGGCCTAAAAACAATATTGTGAGATGTGAGGTGTTCAGAATAGACTTGAAATAAGTGGAAATTAAAGTTATTGAGGTCAATAATACCGTAGGGTCAAAATGACCCCCACATTCTGTGATTTTAGCTGTTTTTATGTTTTTTTCAAAAATCATCCAGATCCAAAACCAAAACTCAAAAGGGTGGTTTTGGCAAAACCAATTCAGTTCCAAAACATGAGCGAGGATCAAGATCCAAAACCAAAACACGAAAAGTGACTGCCGCACAACTCTATTTTTTTTTAGACATTTTTTGAGAAAATACCAAAAAACATTTATGCCAACGTTTGAAATAATATTCTTATTTTATGACTATACCCTAGATGCGTCATTGCTTGGAGAGTGATAAAATGGAGAGACAAAAAGCACCATCCAATCAGCTCCTGTCATTTTTCAAACACAGCCTGTAACATGGCAATTAGCAGCTGATTGGCTGCTACCTTTTCTCTCTCTATGTTATCACTCTCCAAGCAATGATGCATGTAGCCCAAGTTGATTACATTCCATGCTAAAAAAAAGAAACAAATATAGCAGTACAAATTGTCTGATCATCTGTGCACCAATTCTTCCCATCAGAGCTATTTCTAGCGGCAGTTGAGCCATGTGGTCGCACGGGGCGCCCGCTTTGAGATCTCCCCAGATGCTATTACAATTCCCCCTCCTCCCACCCATAGCACTTCACTCAGGGGGGCGAAGTTTTGAGAAATGACGCAGTTGCGTCATTTTCTGAAACCCATACATAGTTTACAGCTCAGATCGGGCAAAGAAGGTGGCAAAAGTGTGGGAGGTAGCGCTGTACTGGCAGCCTCTGGGGACTCTTCCTATGACCTGTTCCGGCGCACTTTCAGGCACCTCCCGCCGCTGCTTTACTGCTCGTTGCTTACAGCGGCTGGAGCTTGAACTGCACACTAGCGAGGGGGATCAGCATTCTGACCTCTGTTGCATTGGCGTCCTATTTATACTCTCCTAAAGCCAGCACAAGCTCCTCACTATCCCGCGCTAGTCTTGTGCATCTCCCCATTGATTGACAGTTTGTTAGTGCTTGTGAGGCTTCTAGAGTCTTCTATAGCACTGGCCATAAATGTAAGATATATACATATATATATATATAAAGAGGTTTGGGAAACAGCGGCACTCAGCAGTCTGGATATCATTCAATTAATCTTTATTCGGTCCTACGCCGTTTCGGGGACGACACCCCGTCTTCAGGGACAATCATACACAAACACAAGAAGAACAACAAAACATATATACCCTCCTAATAGACACTCATTACTGAGATTCAACTCACCTGTCCGGGCGCCGACGGAACCGCCATGTGTTTTCGCGAGTTGTCACAGTCGCTGGGTACTGACGTCATTGCAGCGCATCAGTCGACAAGCCAATCACGGGCATGTGCGTCCCGTTGCTAAGAAACTCACGACCGGCTTTCACTCACAAGACGTTTCCCTTCACTATGTGCTGTATTCTCAACACACTGACGTCCGGCGGACGCACCGGCAGGGAGCCAATCCCTGTCATTCATGTCACTGTTACTAAGCAACACCTGTATAAGGAAAATAACAAAAACAAAAATAATATCAATACAAATACACAACACATTAAAATATTAAAATGCCCAATTAGATAGACATGATTACAAAAAACACACACACATAAAAAACTGATCTTACAGATAACGATGCCAGCCATAATTTACTATCAAAGTAGTGGACATATGTTATCTAAATGTCATTAACTAAATGTGCCTGCTGTAATGAACAAACAGTTGAAACACACCAACACTATAATGTATTATAGAGCAATTATATTAAGACCTTTTGCAACTTAGATCTACGTGCCTACAGAAAACATTGGAGACCTAAGGTTTCGTTTAAACCCCGTGGTGACAATGTGTTAAGGGTAAAAATCCATCTACTTTCTCGTTGCAGAAGTATCTTATTACGATCCCCTCCACGATGTGATAGAGGGACATGATCTATAATAATGGCCCGCATACTCGCTACTGTGTGCCTTGCCTGTAGGCAGTGTCGGGCCACTGGTTGTTCGCTGGAGCCCTTCTCCAATGCTTGTTTGATGGCGCTGCGGTGCAATGCCATCCTCTCTCTGAATTGCCTCTGGGTCTTGCCCACATAGGCAAGTCCACAGGGGCATTTCAACATGTAAATCACATGAGTGGTTGTACAGGTCACCCGATGTAGTATTTTAAACTTCTTCCCTGTCAGTGGGTGACTAAATGTGGTGCCCATCATGAGTGTGTTACACGTGGAGCATCCTAAACAACGATAACAGCCAACCTTAGGACGTAGGAAGTGGGATTGCACTGATTTAGTTAAGGGGAAGACGTCTAGTTTGACAACCTGGTCTGCAATACTTTTCCCTCTGGTATAGCTAGGTAATAGCCTCGTGCCCGTTAGGGCTGGTAACGAGTGATCTGTGTTGACTATCGGCCACAATTTTTTAGCCTGTTTAACTATGGTTGTAGTGGCCGTAGTGTATTGATTTACCCATGGGATCTTTGGGGCCTGTTGTCCCGTTTCAAGTGTGGTTTTGTTCAATAAAGATTCCCTTGTCTGACTTAAGGCTTTAGCTTTACTCAATAGAAGGTCAGGCAGTGGATAGCCACTGCGGGCTAGGAGAATTATCTCTGACCCACAGCAGACTATTGAGACTATGGATCAGATGGTCACCAAATTTGAAGCACGTGGCTATCCACTGCCTGACCTTCTATTGAGTAAAGCTAAAGCCTTAAGTCAGACAAGGGAATCTTTATTGAACAAAACCACACTTGAAACGGGACAACAGGCCCCAAAGATCCCATGGGTAAATCAATACACTACGGCCACTACAACCATAGTTAAACAGGCTAAAAAATTGTGGCCGATAGTCAACACAGATCACTCGTTACCAGCCCTAACGGGCACGAGGCTATTACCTAGCTATACCAGAGGGAAAAGTATTGCAGACCAGGTTGTCAAACTAGACGTCTTCCCCTTAACTAAATCAGTGCAATCCCACTTCCTACGTCCTAAGGTTGGCTGTTATCGTTGTTTAGGATGCTCCACGTGTAACACACTCATGATGGGCACCACATTTAGTCACCCACTGACAGGGAAGAAGTTTAAAATACTACATCGGGTGACCTGTACAACCACTCATGTGATTTACATGTTGAAATGCCCCTGTGGACTTGCCTATGTGGGCAAGACCCAGAGGCAATTCAGAGAGAGGATGGCATTGCACCGCAGCGCCATCAAACAAGCATTGGAGAAGGGCTCCAGCGAACAACCAGTGGCCCGACACTGCCTACAGGCAAGGCACACAGTAGCGAGTATGCGGGCCATTATTATAGATCATGTCCCTCTATCACATCGTGGAGGGGATCGTAATAAGATACTTCTGCAACGAGAAAGTAGATGGATTTTTACCCTTAACACATTGTCACCACGGGGTTTAAACGAAACCTTAGGTCTCCAATGTTTTCTGTAGGCACGTAGATCTAAGTTGCAAAAGGTCTTAATATAATTGCTCTATAATACATTATAGTGTTGGTGTGTTTCAACTGTTTGTTCATTACAGCAGGCACATTTAGTTAATGACATTTAGATAACATATGTCCACTACTTTGATAGTAAATTATGGCTGGCATCGTTATCTGTAAGATCAGTTTTTTATGTGTGTGTGTTTTTTGTAATCATGTCTATCTAATTGGGCATTTTAATATTTTAATGTGTTGTGTATTTGTATTGATATTATTTTTGTTTTTGTTATTTTCCTTATACAGGTGTTGCTTAGTAACAGTGACATGAATGACAGGGATTGGCTCCCTGCCGGTGCGTCCGCCGGACGTCAGTGTGTTGAGAATACAGCACATAGTGAAGGGAAACGTCTTGTGAGTGAAAGCCGGTCGTGAGTTTCTTAGCAACGGGACGCACATGCCCGTGATTGGCTTGTCGACTGATGCGCTGCAATGACGTCAGTACCCAGCGACTGTGACAACTCGCGAAAACACATGGCGGTTCCGTCGGCGCCCGGACAGGTGAGTTGAATCTCAGTAATGAGTGTCTATTAGGAGGGTATATATGTTTTGTTGTTCTTCTTGTGTTTGTGTATGATTGTCCCTGAAGACGGGGTGTCGTCCCCGAAACGGCGTAGGACCGAATAAAGATTAATTGAATGATATCCAGACTGCTGAGTGCCGCTGTTTCCCAAACCTCTTTATTATGGATCTGGCATTTTGATCACTGAGGGCACCGCAGCAAGTATACGCTTCTTCCCCTTTTCTGAGTGCCGAACCTAACCGATACCTATATATATATATATATATATATACACACACACACACACACACACACACACACACACACACACACACACACACACACAATATCCCTTGTATACATATATGAATGATCATACTATGTTTATTTTTATTAAATAATTAATCAAATAACATCTATTCCTCACACCAGAGTCGTTTCTAGCGGCGGGCGAGCTGTGCGACATCTGCTGGCTGCTAATACCGCTCCACCTTCTCCCACCCATAGCACTCCACTCTGGGGCAGTTTCTCAAAATGATGCAGTTGCGCTGTGACTTCACAACTGCGTCATTTCACAAAACTCCGCCCCTGTGGGGAGTGCTATGAGCAGAGTGCTGTGGGCTGAAGGAGGGGGGCAGGTAATAGCAGGGAATGGAGGAGCCACTGGCGCCGACGAGCAGAGCACGATACCCCTGGCAATGGGCTAAACCCTGACAATGAGCATGAAAACCAGCACCATGAACCCCGGACAATGAGCATTACACCCATGGCAATGAGCACGACACCCAGAGCATGAAACCCCTAGCAACAAGCTTTATACCTCTGGCAACGAGCATGACACCCAGAGCATGAAACCCCTGGCAACGAGCATGGAACCCAGAGCATGGTACCCCTGGCAACGAGCAGGTAATTTAAAAGTAATTAGAAGCCTTACTGTAGGGCAAAATGTATCGCAGGCATTGCTGTGTTTGGCATAATATGATGCAAAGGGCATTACTGTGTGGGACTTAATATGGTGGAATTTTTTTTCTTTCCTGTTGCGGCTGAGGTCTGTTGGTGCAGGGTCAAAAACTGGGGTGTAAGGTAGTATTTTCCTGTGAGGCCACTCCCTTTTTAGTGAGGCCATGCCTATTTTAGCAAGGCTACACCCCATCGAGGGAAGGTGCAAAATAGTGTAGTTTATGTCTATGGGGGGGGGGGGGCGCATTTTTGAATGTCAATGGGGGGGTGCATTTTTTTACTGTTCGCACTCAGAGCCAAATTGTTTAGAAACAGCCCTGCTTCCTGTACCGTACCGGAAAATTTCCATGTTTCAGTCTGTTCCATTTAAGCAATATAGTCACACTCATAACTAAGACACTTTGGAGTCAATTTATTAAGCCTTGGGTGGGGATAAAATGGACAGAGATAAAGCACCAGCCAACCAGCTCCTGTAATTTTTCGAACACAGTCTGTAAAATGGCAATTAGGAGTTGATTGGCTTGTAGTACTTTATCTCTACCCACTTTATCTCTCTCCCAGGCTTAGTAAAAAGATCCCTTAAGGTGGGTACACACTGAGACAATATCGTCTCGATTTGTCATTCTGGCTGAATCAGAACGACAAATCGGGCATATCGTTCAGTGTGTATGCTCGCCCGACCGGCCCTGCAGTATGGCCAACTGGGTGATAATGCTAGCAACTGCAGCATGTGTAATGAAGGAAGGAGCAATATGCCTGTCTGTGACCTTCATTGCATTGCTCAATGTAGAATTAGAGAACAGTAGCCCATAGGCAACTATAGGCTAACGCCATCTGCAGATGGCATTAGCTACTGGGGCCAAGCTTGGACATACCCTTTTAGACAGAAATGTATAAATTACCTGGCTTTTTCTCTGCATTTCAGTGCCGGGTAGTTTTGCCAGTCCCTGCCTGACCTTCCTTTGACACAGACAAGCAAATTGCCGGTTCAAGAATTTCTACCTGGCAATTTGTGGATCAAAACCGGTATTTCGCCTGTGTGAAAGAGGGAAAACCTGTAGTAAGTGTAACCAGAGGCACTTAGCATATTCCTGGCCAGGGCTATGAGCTTACCCACCGCATCAAGGTAGCCTCTCATTGGGTAAGTCCCTAACACTAACTATAGGGGTTCAGGTCCGGGGGGCAGGACACCCCAGAGCCACCCAGCCAGACAACCCCAGGGCATCGCAGGAGTGATAAAAATATAGGGTTAAAGAGGTAGGAGCAGCTGCTGCTGCATGTGTGAATAATGTGAGGAGTAAAAGAAAATTATGTGAAAGTGTTACATATATATAAAACAAACTATAAGGGCCATGGAGTGATGAAATAGTGTTAAATTGCGATGCCCCAGGGACACCCAGCCACGGCAGGCACAGGGAGCCCCACACCCCAGAGAATTCCCCCCATTATGGACTGCCATATTAAACAAAATGTAGGAGTCTTACCTCAGTGTGCTCATTCCAAATGTAAAGGCTAGAGTGTTGGACTATTTAAAATCAGAGGGGTGGGTGGGGCAGGGTGCTAAATTAGGGTGAAGGTGTCTCCTACCTTCAAAAATGTATGAATACATCAGTTACAGAGGGAAAAGGGCCCTAATTTGCACACCTTAATTAGGTAGTGAGGTGCTACTCTGCTTGAGACTTAGTAAAGTGTACAGAGGGAAAAGGTAGCAGGTGCACTATCTCACACTAGCTCAACCTGTAGTAACCAGAGGCACTTAGCATATTCCTGGCCAGGGCTATGAGCTTACCCACCGCATCAAGGTAGCCTCTCATTGGGTAAGTCCCTAACACTAACTATAGGGGTTCAGGTCTGGGGGGCAGGACACCCCAGAGCCACCCAGCCAGACAACCCCAGGGCATCGCAGGAGTGATAAAAATATAAGGTTAAAGAGGTAGGAGCAGCTGTTCCTGCATGTGTGAATAATGTGAGGAGTAAAAGAAAATTATGTGAAGGTGTTACATATATATAAAACAAACTATAAGGGCCATGGAGCGATGAAATAGTGTTAAATTGCGATGCCCCAGGGACACCCAGCCACGGCAGGCACAGGGAGCCCCACACCCCAGAGAATTCCCCCCATTATGGACTGCCATATTAAACAAAATGTAGGAGTCTTACCTTAGTGTGCTCATTCCAAATGTAAAGGCTAGAGTGTTGGACTATTTAAAATCAGAGGGGTGGGTGGGGCAGGGTGCTAAATTAGGGTGAAGGTGTCTCCTACCTTCAAAAATGTATGAATACATCAGTTACAGAGGGAAAAGGGCCCTAATTTGCACACCTTAATTAGGTAGTGAGGTGCTACTCTGCTTGAGACTTAGTAAAGTGTACAGAGGGAAAAGGTAGCAGGTGCACTATCTCACACTAGCTCAACCTGTAGTAACGAGAGGCACTTAGCATATTCCTGGCCAGGGCTATGAGCTTACCCACCGCATCAAGGTAGCCTCTCATTGGGTAAGTCCCTAACACTAACTATAGGGGTTCAGGTCTGGGGGGCAGGACACCCCAGAGCCACCCAGCCAGACAACCCCAGGGCATCGCAGGAGTGATAAAAATATAAGGTTAAAGAGGTAGGAGCAGCTGTTCCTGCATGTGTGAATAATGTGAGGAGTAAAAGAAAATTATGTGAAGGTGTTACATATATATAAAACAAACTATAAGGGCCATGGAGTGATGAAATAGTGTTAAATTGCGATGCCCCAGGGACACCCAGCCACAGCAGGCACAGGGAGTCCCGCACCCCAGAGAATTCCGCCCACAGAGGGAAAAGGTAGCAGGTGCAATATCTCACACTAGCTCAACCTGTAGTAACCAGAGGCACTTAGCATATTCCTGGCCAGGGCTATGAGCTTACCCACCGCATCAAGGTAGCCTCTCATTGGGTTGAGCTAGTGTGAGAGGGCACCTGCTACCTTTTCCCTCTGTACACTTTACTAAGTCTCAAGCAGAATAGCACCTCACTACCTAATTAAGGTGTGCAAATTAGGGCCCTTTTCCCTCTGTAACTGATGTATTCATACATTTTTGAAGGTAGGAGACACCTTCACCCTAATTTAGCACCCTGCCCCACCCACCCCTCTGATTTTAAAGAGTCCAACACTCTAGCCTTTACATTTGGAATGAGCACACTGAGGTAAGACTCCTACATTTTGTTTAATATGGCAGTCCATAATGGGGGGAATTCTCTGGGGTGCGGGGCTCCCTGTGCCTGCCGTGGCTGGGTGTCCCTGGGGCATGGCAATTTAACACTATTTCATCACTCCATGGCCCTTATAGTTTGTTTTATATATATGTAACACCTTCACATTATTCTCTTTTACTCCTCACATTATTCACACATGCAGCAACAGCTGCTCCTACCTCTTTAACCTTATATTTTTATCACTCCTGCGATGCCCTGGGGTTGTCTGGCTGGGTGGCTCTGGGGTGTCCTGCCCACCGGACCTGAACCCCTATAGTTAGTGTTAGGGACTTACCCAATGAGAGGCTACCTTGGGTAAGCTCATAGCCCTGGCCAGGAATATGCTAAGTGCCTCTGGTTACTACAGGTTGAGCTAGTGTGAGATAGTGCACCTGCTACCTTTTCCCTCTGTACACTTTACTAAGTCTCAAGCAGAGTAGCACCTCACTACCTAATTAAGGTGTGCAAATTAGGGCCCTTTTCCCTCTGTAACTGATGTATTCATACATTTTTGAAGGTAGGAGACACCTTCACCCTAATTTAGCACCCTGCCCCACCCACCCCTCTGATTTTAAATAGTCCAACACTCTAGCCTTTACATTTGGAATGAGCACACTGAGGTAAGACTCCTACATTTTGTTTAATATGGCAGTCCATAATGGGGGGAATTCTCTGGGGTGCGGGGCTCCCTGTGCCTGCCGTGGCTGGGTGTCCCTGGGGCATCGCAATTTAACACTATTTCATCACTCCATGGCCCTTATAGTTTTTTTTATATATATGTAACACCTTCACATAATTTTCTTTAACTCCTCACATTATTCACACATGCAGCAACAGCTGCTCCTACCTCTTTAACCTTATATTTTTTATCACTCCTGCGATGCCCTGGGGTTGTCTGGCTGGGTGGCTCTGGGGTGTCCTGCCCCCCCGGACCTGAACCCCTATAGTTAGTGTTAGGGACTTACCCAATGAGAGGCTACCTTGATGCGGTGGGTAAGCTCATAGCCCTGGCCAGGAATATGCTAAGTGCCTCTGGTTACTACAGGTTGAGCTAGTGTGAGATAGTGCACCTGCTACCTTTTCCCTCTGTACGCCAGTGTGAAAGAGTCAACCCGGGTAAAAATTTCCGAGTCTCCAACCCTGGTAAATTCCTGGGTCGAAGTCCCATGAATTTCAACCCGGGTTGACCCTTTCATACAGAAAAAGGACCCGTGTTTATCGGCAAATTACTGGGTAGTACTTCTTCACCTGGGAATTTGCCTTTCTATGTGAAAGGGATATAAATCTGACTGTGTAGCAATTAGAGATGTGCACCAGACACTTTTTGGGTTTTGGGGGTCATTCCGAGTTGATCGCATGTAGCAACGCCTATGGGGGAGGGCTTTTTTGCATAGCAAGGCTGCGAACGCTTGTGCAGCCCTGCTATGCAAAAAAACAGGGTAACAGTTACTTACCCTGTGTGATCGATCCAGTGATGCAGGTCCCGAAATTGACGTCAGACATCCGCCCTCCAAATGCCTGGACACGCCTGCGTTGGACTCACCACTCACAGAAAACGGTGAGTTGACGCCCCGAAACGCCTTCCTGCTGTCAATCTGCTTGCGATCGTACCAGCGATCGCATTCTTCTTCCATCTGGTCGTTGGCCAGCGACAGCCGTCGCTGAGCAATGACGCGCGTGCGCAGTGTGGCCGCAGTGCAGGCGCAGAACTGACCCGTTTGCATCGCTGCGACAAACAGCAGCGTGCGAATTGGTCGGAATGACCCCCTTTGTGTTTTAGTTTTGGATCTGGATCTCCTTTCGTATTTTGGATCTGGAAATCTAACTCTCTCTGCACATGTTATATCTTCCCCACCTGCAGTGTACATGGGGGCTAATTCAGGTTGAATTGCAAATCGCACTTCACACGCAGCCGCCGTGATGGGTTAGATGGTGCCAGGTCTCCTGCGGACGCAGCTAAGCTGCGCCGGCTGGAGGCATCAATAATCTTTACGATTTTCACAATTTCTGCTTCATCAAAGGGGGGAGCATGCTGGGCGGCCTTGCTCAGCGATGGGCAGCCCCCAGCATGCGATCCCAAGGATAGCAAATTCTGCTGATTAGCAGAATTTGCTGTCCTTACTGAATTAGCCCCATGGTTCTGCCCATTAGCTAACAAATTTGCTGCTGCGATCAGTTCTGAATTAGGCCCATATTGTGGGTCAGACTCAGTGCGGGTTACAGTGCAGGTTGGATACAAAGTGGGTCAGATATGTAAGAGGTGCGGCGGTGCGTGTGGTGGTGCCTGCTGTCGTGCAGGTGTAGTTTCGGTACTCACCAGGCGCCGCTCTCTCTCACCTTCAGGTACCGGAACCTTCAACGGACCTGGCAATCTTCAGTCGGATCCAGACACGATGACCTAGGAGGAAGTAGATTGCTGAGTGCCGTCCTCCTGACTGTGGACCAAAACGCCCTCCGGAAAATGTGCTTTCGGGCTAGGTGAGGGTCATCCCAGGCGTACGCCTCAGAGCCCGAATTTCACCTATTGGCACTCTCGCACCAGGTGGAAATTCTACCTTGCACCGGCGTGCAAGGTTCACCGTTCGCCCTGAAGGAAGGGAGACAGATAGGGACACACAGACAGATGTTACTCACCGTCCTACGTCTTGTACTCCGATCTTCTCCACTTACAGGTCCCTGTAAGGAGGCAAAGAGAGAAACAGCCGTGCAGGGCCTAACTCTAATCTAGTGTGCGTCCGCTACACTAGCTGCATAACAAAGCCCTCAAACTGGCTCAAGTGTAAGTGTAAGTGGTGCAACACAAACTATGCACAAACTCTAAAACAACATTTTGCACTGCACGGTAACAACACACACATCAGAGTACATCATCAAACGGTGCTGTCCCTTTAAATCCCTACCTACCGCTGGAAGGGGGTGGACACCACACAGCCTGCCCACCTACTGTACACTTCCGGGGGCTCAGGTCAAGCGGACCTGCCTACCTAACACCTCAGGGTGGCCTGGGCCTAGTGCCCAGTGCCACCTTTATTCACCTCGGGGCACTTATTCACTGGGCCTAGCGCCCCCTGACTGCACACAGGCCGGAGGCCTGACTTCACCCACGGGCCTAGTGCCCGCCTAACTCGTCACTCGTGGGTGACCTGGGCCTGGTGCCCAGGGTCACCTTATGTTACCCTAATTGGCCAAAGTACACTAGGGCCTAATGCCCTAATGTCCCCAGAGGCCTATTGCCTGGATTGCCCCCGGGCCTAGTGCCCGCCTACTGCACCGCTTAGGTGGCTTGGGCCTAACGCCCAAACCACCGACTCAGATGGTGACCCCCCAAACTCCTATCTGCGCAACAGGCCTAGTGCCTGAATTGTGCCCCCGGGCCTAATGCCCGTACCTGGTGGTCTAGGAAGGAAAAGGGAGGGGGTGAAAGTTGCCTCACTGAGGCCTCACCTGATCCAGGGATCTCCGGCGCCCTCTTCTGCCGCTGACCTGTCCTGGCCAGCGGCGCCGCCTCCGCTCCTCAGCGTCCAGCCGCCGCTGGACGTCTTCCTCCTGCAGGCCGACGTCTTCTGGCCTCTTCAGCGGCCACCGGAGCTCCTCTTCACACGGCCGTCTTCTCCTCCTCGCGGCGTCTTCTCTCGCGCTCTTCCGCGCGCGCGGTCTCTTTGGCTCCCGCCCGGCATCTGACGTCAGATGCCAGGGGCGGGGCCTATGACGCAGCGAGCACCGATTGGCTCGCCGCGCCCGTCTCCGATTGGCCGCCGCTCCGGGAGCCGCGATTGGCTCCCGGAGGGCGCCAACATTTGAAAGCCTCCGCAGCCGACAGCCTGGTGCAGGGAAACATCCGATCCCTGCACCAGACACCCGCCTCCGCCGCCACACACTGACAGGCGCTGGGGACAGACAAGCTGCCCACAGCCAGGAACTGCAGGGGATGCAGATCCCCTGCACCCTGCCGGTCCGATGTGCCCTGGGACACGGGGCACATCTCCACAGATACAGTGCAGGTGGATGCAAGGCAGGACAGATACAGTGTAGGTGGATTGGCATTGCGGGTTGTACTTGTATATAGTGCAGATTGCACACAGTGCAGGTCAGATAGTGTGGGTTGGATACAGTGCAGGTCGGAGTGCGGGTTGGATATAGTGCGCGTTGGCTACAGCGCAAGGTTTGATACAGTGCGAGATACAGTGCAGGTGAGATACAGTGCGGGATACAGTTCGGGTCGGATACAGTGCAGGTCAGAGTGTGGGTTGGATACAGTGAAGGCTACAGTGCAGGTTGGATACAGTGCGTGTCACATACAGTGAGGGATGGCTACAATGCAAGGTAAGATACAGTGCGAGATACAGAGCAGGTCAAATACAGTATAGATCGCATACACTGTGAGATGTATATATTGAGGGTCAAATACAGCATGGGCCAGATAAAGTGCAGGTTAGACACAGTGTGGGTTGGATACAGCGCAGGTCCAATACAGTGTGGGTTGGATAATGGGGGTAATTCCGAGTTGATCGCTCGCTAGCAGATTTTAGCAGCCGTGCAAACGCATTGTCGCCGCCCACCGGGGAGTGTATTTTTGCTTTGCAGAAGTGCGAAAACAAGATCAGCCCTGGAATTACTCTTCGTGTGCGTTGATTCTAACGTTGGAGACTTGACTTTAGATGTCACACACCCACCCAGCGTTCGCCCAGCCACGCCTGCGTTTTCCCCGGCACGCCTGCGTTTTTCCAAACACTCCCTGAAAACGGTCAGTTGACACCCAGAAACACCCCCTTCCTGTCAATATTATTGCGTCATGCCGTGCGACTTAAAGCTTCGCTAGAACCTGTGCAAAACCTCAAAGGTATTTGTACCCGTACGTCGCGCGTGAGCATTGCAGTGCATACGCAAGCGCAGAAATGCAGATTTTTAGCCTGATCGCTGCGCTGCGAGCAACGGCAGCTAGCGATCAACTCGGAATGACCCCCCTAGTGTGGGTCAAACACAATGCGGGTCGGTTGCAGTGTAGGTCGGATACAGCACGGGTTTCGGTGCAGATCAGATACAATGTGGGTCGGATACGGTGTGGGTAAGATACAGCATGAGTTACGGTGCAGGTACAGTAGGATACAGTGCTGGTTGGATACACCAACTGTGCACTTACTATGACAGAGGGTCCTCAGTGCAGGGTTGTCAGCGGTGTCTTCGGTGTGGTGGTGGCAGCAGTGTCAGCAGTGCAGGGGTGCCAGCGATGTCCTTAGAGCTGTAGTGTCAGCAGTGCAAGGGTGTCATCAGTGTGGTGGTGCCGGCGGTGTCGGCAGTACAGGGTACCAGCGGTGTCCTCAATGCTGTGGTGTCCACAGTTTCAGCAGTGCAAGGGTGTCAGCTGTGTCCCCAGTGTGGTGGTGACGGCAGTGTCAGCAGTGCAAGGGTGCCAGTGGTGTCCTTAGTGCGTTGGTGCTGGTAGTGTCAGCAGTGCAAGGTTGCCAGCGGTGTCCTCAGTGCGGTGGTGCCGGCAGTGTTGGCAGTTGGCAGTGCAGGGTGCCAGCGGTGTCCTCAATGCTGTGGTGCCAGCAGTGTTGGTAGTGCAGGGGTGCCAGCGGTGTACTCAGTGTGGTGGTGCTGACCATGTCAGCAGTGCAAGGGTGCCAGCGGTGTCCTCAGTGTGGTGGTGCCGGCAGTGCAGGGGTGCCAGCAGTGTCCTCAGTGCAGTGGCGCCAGCAGTGTTGGCAGTGCAGGGGTCCCAGCTATGTCCTGCAGTGTCAGCAATGCGGGAGTGCCTGAGGTGTGCTCAGTGCAGGAATGCCGGCAGTGCCCTCAGTGCAGGGGTGCCGGCAGTGTCGGCAATGTGGGAGTGCCGAAGGTGTCTTCAGTGCAGGAGTGCTGGCAGAGTCCTCAGTGCAGGGGTGCCAGCAGTGTCGGTAATTCGGGAATGCTGGAGGTGTCCTCAGTGCAGGAGTGCATGCAGTGTGGGAAGTGTCCTCAGTGCAGGGTTGCCGACAGTGTTGGCAGTGCGGGAGGTGTCCTCAGTACTGGAGTATTGGCAGAGTCCATAGTGCAGTGGTGCCGGCAGTGTCTGCAGTGCGGGCAGTGTGGGAGTACCAGCAGTGAGGGAGTGTCGGCAGTACAGGCGGTGGTGTCAGCAGTGTGGGCAGCGGTGTCGGCAGTGCGGGTAGTAGCGCTATTAGCGCTGTGGGGGCATCCATCTTGGCCATTGTAGCTTATGAGGGCATGCTGATTGGCTGAAAGCCATGACAGACAGCTCTCTCAGCCAATCAGCGGTCTTCCATAGGTTACTATGGAGAACGGCGTCCGAGGCAAACCCTCAGGATCCAAAAGCGGGATCCTGAGGTTTTGCCTCAATTGGGGATCCGGGGCAGGTAGGGAGATGCGAGCTGTGGTTCGAATCTCCTTGGATCCCCTATGTGCGGGGGGTTTCGGTTCTCTGAGAACCGAACCCGCTCATCCATAGTAGCAACCCCCATAGAAACCTAATGAAGTAGTTCAAAAAGAAAACCGGACCATGCCACTGTATCATTGTAGAGAATAGTGTAGAGAATAACGACATTTTTTTTTTTTTTTTATACAAATTGTTAACTAAACATCTTTTGACTCTTTACAGCAAAACAATTTTGACGGGGTATCCAATTAGGCACAATAAAATATCAGGTGCAAAAAATATCCACTTTTAACATACTGTGGCCCTCATTCCGAGTTGTTCGCTCGCTAGCTGCTTTTAGCAGCATTGCACACGCTCTCCCGCCGCTCTCTGGGAGTGAATCTTAGGTTAGCAGAATTGCGAACGAAAGATTAGCAGATTTGCGAATAGAAATTTCTTAGCAGTTTCTGAGTAGCTCCAGACTTACTCAGCCATTGCGATAAGTTCAGTCAGTTTCGTTCCTGGTTTAACGTCAAAAACACACCCAGCGTTCGCCCCCACACACTCCCCTGTTTCTTCAGACACTCCCGCGTTTTTCCCAGAAACGCCAGCGTTTTTTCGCACACTCCCATAAAACGGCCAGTTTCCGCCCAGAAACACCCACTTCCTGTCAATCACACTACGATCACCAGAACGATGAAAAATCCTTGTTATGCCGTGAGTAAAATATCTAACTTTTGAGTAAAATAACTAAGCGCATGCGCTCTGCGACCCTTGCGCATGCACAGTAAGCGACTAATCGCAATATAGCGAAACTCGGCAACGAGCGAACAACTCGGAATGAGGGCCTGTATTTTTACTACAGATGTGCGGCAGACACTTTAAGGGTTTTGTGTTTTGATTTTGGATCTGGATAGGTTTTGCCAAAACCACCCTTACGAGTTTTGGTTTTGGTTCTGGATGTTTTTTGAAAAAACATAAAAACAGCTAAAATCACAGAATTTGGGGGTAATTTTGGACCTATTATTAACCTCAATAACATTCATTTCTACTCATTTCCAGTCTATTCTGAACACCTCACAATATTGTTTTTAGGCCAAAAGGCTGCAACGAGGTAGATGGATGACTAAGCTAAGTGACACAACTGGGCGGCACAAACACCTGGCCCACCTAAGAGTGGCACTGCAGTGTCAGACAGGATGGCAGTTTTAAAAACTAGGCCCCAAACAGCACATAATGCAAAGAAAAAAAAGAGGTGCAAGATGGAATTGTCCTTGGGCCCTCCCACCCATCCTTATGTTGTATAAATAGGACATTCACACTTTAACAAACCAATCATTTCAGCAACAGGGTCTGCCACACGACTGTGGCTGAAATGATTGGTTTGTTTGGGACCCCACCAAAAAAGAAGCTCTACTTGCACAAACTGGCTCTACAGAGGCAAGATGTCATCCTCATCCTCCGAGTCCTCACCCCCTTCAGTGTTTACATACTCATCCTCATCCTCACAGAGAAATAATTCCACACCGAAGAGATGGATTTTTTGGTATTTTGCCCAGGCATGACAATGGGCTTTTTCATCCCATGGCCAACAACTGTCTCCACTGGTGCCTTATTCAAACAAACCACATCACCATCAGAATCCTCATTGTCAACTTCCTCCTCAGCGCCAGCTACACCAATGTCCTCCTCATCCTGGTGTACTTCTACAGTGACATCCTCAATCTCAATATCAGCGGTGCTCCTCCTAGCACTTGCAGGAGGCATGCAAATGGTGGTAGGAGCTTCTTCTTTCCATACAGTATTGGGAAGGTCAGGCCTAGACATCGCAACCGCGGACACACTTGGACTCTCCTTGAGGATTGGTGATATCTCTGAACGCACAGTTGTTTTTTCCTGAGCTTTAACAAGCTTTATTTTTTAAATTTTTCGAGAGGGAAGTTGGCTTCCAACTTCATGAGAAGCTGAACCACCAGTCATGAACATAGGCCAAGGCCTTAGTCTTTCCTTGCCACTTCATGTCGTGAATGACATACTGTATTGTCAATTTTATGTTTCTTATCAAATTATTTTTTCTTTTTTTTTGGTTCTTAATATTTGCTACTTGGATTCTACATGCCATCTATGACATTTGGCATCAGCCTTAACAGACGACGTTGATGGAATTTCACCTTTTTGTTCTCTATTTCACAGGACAGTACCCCTTTACTATTACAGCACACAGACTAGTGCTCCTTTATTTTCACACCACCCCTGCATTTTTACAGCATACAAGACAGGGCCAGCACCCCTGTATTTTCACTGCATACAGGAGGACAGTGCATCTGCCCCTTGTACAATGCAGTGACAGCCAGGACAGCAACACCCATGTACAGCTGCAGCACCCCTAACAGCACATGGAACACCAGTGACAGCCAGGACAGCACCCCTAACAGCACAGGGACACCACAGTGACAGGAACAGCACCCAGGGATGTGCAGTCAGGGGAGGCAGGGGAGGCAGTACCTCCCCTGTCATAATGATTAAAATAATAAAAAGAAGATATTTATAACACAGTCTGTTATAAATATCTTTTTTCATTATTTTAATAATTCCCCCCCACCCCTGTGGCTGCTTGTGAGGGTGGGAGGCAGCGGGAGAGGTGCCTCCCGCTGCTAACACTAAAACTCCGGGCAGCGGGGGGCGGGCAGGGGGCGGGGCGCAGCAATGGGCTGTGAAAGCCCATTGAAAATGAAGGGGGAAGCGGCACCTATACTGGTGCCGCAATGACAGGGACGTGCATTCAGCCCCGATGAATGCACGCTCCTGTCAGTGCCCCAGATGTGATTGGCCCAGCGGATCCAGTGCTGGATCCGCTGTCCAATCACTAGCGAGCCCCCTTCCCGGCTGCAGCGAGCGCCGTGGGCTGTGTGGGCGCCCGCTGCAGCCAGCGCCGCTGAGCGGCGCTACTATGGGAGAGACATCATGAGTCATGACGTCTCTCCCATAGTACAGCAGAGACGAGCCGGCGGACGGAGACGGAGGACAGCGCTAATGGAGCTGCGCTGCTGGAGCGGTAAGTATGTGTGTGTGTGTGTTTTTTTTTTTTTTTTTATGTGTGTGTTGGGGGCAGAGCAACAGGGGTTCAGCAACTGGGGGGCACAACAACAAGGGGCACAGCAACAGGGGCACAACTATAAGGGGCAGAGCAACAGGGGCACAGCAAAAGGGTCACAACTATAAGGGGCACAGCAAAAGAGGCACAACTATAAGGGGCACAGCAAAAGGGGCACAACTATAAGGGGCACAACTATAAGGGGCACAGCAAAAGGGGCACAATTATAAGGGGCACAACTATAAGGGGCACAGCAAAAGGGGCACAACTATAAGGGGCACAACTATAAGGGGCACAGCAAAAGGGGCACAACTATAAGGGGCACCGCAAAAGGGGCACAACTATAAGGGGCATAGCAAAAGGGGCACAACTATAAGTGGCACAACTATAAGGGGCACAGCAAAAGGGGCACAGCAAAAGGGGCACAACTATAAGGGGCACAGCAAAAGGGGCACAACTATAAGGGGCACAGCAAAAGGGGCACAACTATAAGGGGCACAACTATAAGGGGCACAGCAAAAGGGGCACAACTATAAGGGGCACCGCAAAAGGGGCACAACTATAAGGGGCACAGCAAAAGAGGCAAAACTATAAGTGGCACAACTATAAGGGGCACAGCAAAAGGGGCACAACTACAAGGGGCACAGACACAGGGGCACAACTATAAGGGGCACAGCAAAAGGGGCACAACTACAAGGGGCACAGCAACAGGGGCACAACTATAAGGGGCACAGCAAAAGGGGCACAACTACAAGGGGCACAGCAACAGGGGCACAACTATAAGGGGCACAGCAAAAGGGGCACAACTACAAGTGGCACAACTACAAGGGGCACAGCAAAAGGGGCACAACTACAAGGGGCACAACTACAAGGGGCACAGCAACAGGGGCACAACTATAAGGGGCACAGCAACAGGGGCACAGCAAAAGGGGCACAACTACAAGGGGCACAGTAACTGGGGGGCACAACTACAAGGGGCACAGCAACTGTGGGTCACAACTACAAGGGGCACAGCAACTTGGGGGCACAACTACAAGGGGCACAGCAACTGGGGGGCACAACTACAAGGGGCACAGCAACTGGGGGCACAATTACAGGGGTCACAGCTACTGGGGGCACAGCTACTGGGGGCAAAGCTACAGGGTGCACAGTGACTGGGGTCACAGCTACTGGGGGCAAAGCTACAGGGGGCACAGCGACTGGGGGCACAGCGACTGGGGGCACAACTACTCGGGGCACAGCTATTGGGTGCAAAGCTACAAGGGGCACAGCAACTGAGGTCACAACAACTGGGGGCACAGCGACTGGGAGCAAAGCTACAGGGGTCACAGCGACTGGGGGCACAACTACTCAGGGCACTGCTACAAGGGGCACAGCTACAACGGGCACAGCTACAGGGGTCACAACTACTGGGGGCACAGCCACAAGGGGCAAAGCTACAGGGGGCACAGCTACAAAGGGCACAGCGACTGGGGGCACAACTACAGGGGTCACAACTACTCGTGGCACTGCTACTGGGGGCACTGCTACAGGGGGCAAAGCTACTAGGGGTACAGCTACTAGGCTCACAACTATTGGGTGGAGCCTGCTCCATCATCCCAGCTAGCAGCAGCACTCTCCCCTGTCTATGCTAACGTCCTCCCGCGTCAGAGAGTGTATAATGGGGGTAATTCCAAGTTGATCGCAGCAGGATTTTTGATAGCAATTGGGCAAAACCATGTGCACTGCAGGGGAGGCAGATATAAAATGTGCAGAGAGAGTTAGATTTGGGTGAGTTATATTGTTTCTGTGCAAGGTAAATACTGGCTGTTTTATTTTTACACTGCAAATTAGATTGCAGATTGAACACACCACACCCAAATCTAACTCTCTCTGCACGTTATATCTGCCTCCCCTGCAGTGCACATGGTTTTGCCCAATTGCTAACAAAAATCCTGCTGCAATCAACTTGGAATTACCCCCAATATTCATTAATTTCTCTCTCTCCTCCTGTGGATTACTTTGTTTGTAAGTATAATTTTCATTTTTACAGGTACCGGCCCTATTGGATTCTACTGGACAAGTGGACGTGACCGGCGTGGGATGTAGGTAAGTAATATCTTTCTCATTTTTACAGGAACCACCTATTGGATTCTACATGGACAAGTGGACGTGATCGGCGTGGGATGTAGGTAAGTATGTGTGAGTGTGTAAGTGTGTTTTAATAAATTTTTACTTTCACGGTATGTGTGTTGTGTTTTTATTTGGGTATTTTTGTTGTTGTAGAACTACAGGTACCAGCGGGCCCGTTATTTCCCCGCATGCTGGTACTTGAGGTTCTTCAAGCACCAGCAAGCGGGGGAGGCTTGCTGGGCCTTGTAGTTCCACAACAAAAAACAATATTCTTTTTTATACACACTTATGGCTATCTTCCCGGCACCCACCGCCCAGGGGTGCTGGGGACAGCCTCGGGCTTCACCCCTGGCCCTTGGGTGCCTGGAGGGGGGGACCTCTTGATTTAAGGGGTCCCTACTCCTCCAGGGAACCCCGGCCAGTGGTGACTAGTTGGGGGGGTAATGCCACGGCCGCAGGGACCTACATAAATGTATCCCCCGGCTGTGGCATTATGTCCCTGGCTAGTGGAGCCCGGTGCTGGTTTTCAAAATACGGGGGACCCCTACATCTTTTGTCCCCCGTATTTTTGGAACTAGGACCGGTCTAAGAGCCCGGTGCTGGTTGTCTAAATACGGGGAACCCCTGTCCAATTTTTTCCAAGTATTTAAACAACCAGGACCGGCTCAAAGAGCCCGAGGCTGGTTATACTTAGGAAGGGGGACCTCACGCATTTTTTTTTACATTTTTTAACCTATTCAGACCCTTCTCCATTAAGTTAATGGAAGCCCTGGACAACAAAATTGCATTCATGTCCTCCTCCCACTCCCTTCCCAAACACTAATTTTATTTTTTTTCTATAAAAATGTACAATATATCACAAGTATGATGAGCAGGCAGGCAGCGGGCATTGGCGGCATCGGATTGAGATGCAAATTAGTGGCGGAGGGCTGGGTCAGTTGATGGTGGGCGAGTTTGTAAGCCATTGGCGGTGGCAGCAGGCATTGGCTCAGAGGCAGTAGCAGGCATTGGCTCGACGGCGGTAGGGGTCATCGGCAGGATTCGGCGGACATTATGGCTGTAGTACCTCACCAGCCTCTGACCTCACTGCACGCCACTGACAGCACCCCTACAGAGCACACACTGTTCCCCCCTGACGCCACCACCCACAGAGAGAGACAGAGGTCTGTCTCCCTCACTCTCCATGTCCGGAGTGAAAATGGCGGTGACACGCGGCTCCTTATATGTAATCCAAAACCTGTGAGAATCTGACAGCGGGATGATAATAATAATGATAATAATAATAATAATAATAATAATTTTATTTATATAGCGCTCTTTCTCCAACAGGACTCAAGGCGCTTTACAGATATCAAAAACAATGCACATGATACAGAGGATTTCAGTAATACAGCAATAGATATGCCACACAGACATAAAAGAAAACCTTAAGCACACAGAAAGCATAATGCATGATTGGTGCAGGCATTTTGGGTAATAACTTCCAAGGGTTGTGTATTCCACCCTCACAAGGTACCAAGTGCAGCAGCCATCTTGGGCGCTCAGCGTAGGATTACCCAGGGTGGAATAGTCCACCCCTAGAGAGATGACACAAAATGGGGGTGATTTCAGAGACCTACAGTTCAGAGTAAGGTTCCATCAAAACCATCAGGCCTATATATTTTTCATCTCATCCACAAGTGTACCATATGGGGCAGCCATTTTGAGCGCACTTTGAAGGTTACACTGTGGGAGGTGAGCCATACAAGGGCCCAGTTCATATATGGGAAAACTGATGCTTATGTAGTAGTATGATGTACCCTGCATATAGGGCACAATGGCAAGGTGTGCAATCAGTGGAGGTAAACATTACAGGAAAAACACATGGTGGGGTGGAAGCGAGGAATGGATAAAAAAAAAACACAATAGCAGGTAACTAGTGGCAGAAGTAGGATTGGAATAACATTATTTTGATCAGATCTTAGTACGGGTGGGTAGGAGAATGTGGGGGACATACTCAGACGCAATGGGGATGTCCCTGCTGAGCCTGGTCCTGGTGCTGTGCCCCCACAGTTCCCTGTTCATCTTGATGGTTAGGCCCAGGGGCAGACTTGATGTTCTCAGCCAGAGAGGTGGTAAGCCTGGTCTTGGTGTTCTCATGTTTGAGGCGAGGAGAGGCCACATAAAGTTCCAGAGTTTTTTGGTTGTAATGCAGTCCTTCTGTTAACTTGTTAGTTTGTTATACCTGTGTTAAACCGAAGGAAAACAGCAGGCAAACACTGCTGTTGATTTTAGCTGCCACTTGATAACTAGCCACTTCATAAACTAGCCACTGCAGCGTCCTATAGGACTGGCGTCCTGAGCTATACTGAATAAATAAGTCTACAAACTCATGTCCTTTCTGATTACAACCCCCTCCCCCACCCAGCAACCCTCCACCAAAAGGTGTTAATCACAACTACCAAATGTGAGGTCAGTAAACCCCAGTCAATCACTATAAGTTTTTGCAGACTACAGATATTAATCCACTTAAAACAATTTTTTAAACATGCAATGTGTCAGCGTCCGGAGTCTTACCGATATGCTGGGGCCGCGGGGATGGCTTCCTTGGCGATGTGCGGGCAGTGGCGGAGGTGGGCTGCTGAGCCGGATCCGTGGGAAGCACTAGCGGCAGTGAGGGGGTCTGCTCGTGGCGGCGGGACGCCGCTACAGTGGATCGCTCTTGCTGAGCCGTTGCTAGAAGATTAGGGGCAGCGAGCATTGTGGCTTTGCAAAAAGGTCTGCATTACTGGGCGTCGCCATGTTGGAGACCAAGTTTTGAGCATAGTTCCTGTTTCCTGTTTCTTCCAGCCAATCCAAGGGAAGCTCTCCCTAAAAAAGGGGGCTGGTTTAGGACAGGGATGCCAGTGCTTCAAGTTACAACCCTGTTGTAGGTGCTTTAGCCTGTGCTCCCAGGATTCCTGCTGTATTCTGGTTCCTCCTGATCCTGCTTGGTCGGTTCTCTGTTGCTGCTGCAGCCCTGCCGTTTCTAGCCTGTTACTGCCTGTGGAAGCGCCCCTGGAAAACCTGGTCCAGTAAGACTCTATGGGCACAGTCGGCCCCAGGTCTTCTGCCTCGTCTTTCAAGCCACACTCCACAGAATCCTTCACCAGCCACGCCTTTGTACCACCGACCACAGCCTGCAGATTATTATCTTCAGCCTCGTTTAACAAACCACAGTCCACAGTCCTTGTCTCCAGCCACGTCTTCAACCACCATCCACAGTTCATCTACAGTCTCGTCTTTCAAATCACAGTCCACAGTTCTTTGCCCCCTGCCACGTCTTTAACCATCGTGCTCCAGCCTCGGTCCTCTACCTCAGCCCTGTACATAATAAATACTTTCCATTGACTCTCAAACCCCGCCTCCGTTCTTCATTGCTCCGTGTCCCATGCGAAAGAACTATATCCAGCCCCCTCATCTGGTTCATTCACAGCCTGCTACCTCCTTGGGCAAATATCAGCTGCCGGATCCTCAAACTTTGCTAGACGTGACAGTAAGCACTAGCCTAATGGATTTGACGGGTGATCAGGCCTCAGGAGGGGATTCAACTGCAGATATCTGGTCTCGCTTAAATAAGCAGGAGGCCACACAATCTCAAATCGTGCAGTTCATGCAGAGTATGTCCGAACATCTTGATTCTCTCTGTGTTGCCATGACGGCCCCTCAAGTATCTACAGATGCTCCCACATTAGCACCTCCGGTCCCGCTCCCTCCTGTACCAGTACCACTTCCACGGTTGCATTTGCCACCTCCCAGTAAATTCGATGGGAATCCAAAACAATGCCGCGGGTTTCTTAACCAGTGTGAAATCCAGTTCGAACTACAGTCGGCCAACTTCCCATCAGCATGAACCAAAGTAGCCTATATAATTTCTTTACTTACCGGGCAAGCGTTGGAATGGGCTTCACCATTGTGGGAGAGGATGGATCCCATCTTATCTAACTATCCAGAATTCATGGCCACCTTTCGAAGAATCTTCGACGAACCGGGCAGGACTTCTGCCGCCTCATTGGAGAACCTGCGCCTGCGTCAGGGTACGCGTACGGTCAGTCAGTACGTGATCCCGTTTCGCACCCTTTCCTCAGAACTGAACTGGAACGAGGAGGCTCTCATTGCAGCTTTCTGGAGCTGTCTCTCCGAAAAGATCAAAGATGACCTCGCAACTCAGGACGTACCTGATAAGTTGGATAAACTAATTTCTTTATGCAATAAGTTAGACCTAAGGTACAGAGAGCGCTGTATGGAGAGGTTGCGGTCAGATCGCCCTAAGCCTAGAGTTGTTCTTCCACCAACTGCGGAAGAACCCATGCAGATTAATCGCTCCCGCCTCTCCAATGAAGAACGTCAGAGACGGCGACAAGGGAACCTCTGCCTGTATTGTGGTGCATCTGATCACTTTGTTAAAACTTGCAATCTACGTCCGGGAAACGCCCGCTCCTAGTTTGTGCTGGAGAGGTCAAGCTAGGAGAATTCTCAGAATTACATACCAAGAAAGAGTCTGTCCTGTTAACCCAATTGGAGCTCCCTTCTTCTTCTCTTCTCATCCCTGCACTACTCGACTCCGGAGCCGCTGAAAGTTTCATTACGTCAGCTCTGGTCAAACGATATGGAATACAAACGGTTCCTTTGGATCGTACCATTTCTGTTACCGCAGTGAATGGAAGTTATATCCCTGAGGGGATTATATCCTTTCGTACTATTCCTCTCAAGATGAAGGTCGGAGTTCTCCATTCAGAAAAAAATCTCTTTCCTTGTAATTCCTAAAGCCTCTCATGAACTAATCCTAGGGTTTCCATGATTAATCAGACACAACCCCCACATAGATTGGCAAATTATGGATGTTCTCTCTTGGGGACAAGACTGCTTCCAGAACTGTTTACCTTCAGTTAGACCTCTCTGTTCTCCCAGCCCTTCCAGCCTTCCTGTGGAGTACCAAGCTTTTCAAGATGTTTTCAGTAAGCATGGGGCGGACACCTTGCCTCCGCATCGTACTTGGGATTGTCCCATTGAGCTAGTACCCGGTAAGACTCCTCCCTGAGGACGAATTTACCCTCTCTCACTTCCCGAGACACAGGCCATGTCGGAGTATATCCGGGAGAACTTGGAGAAAGGGTTCATCAGGTCTTCTACATCTCCGGCCGGAGCAGGATTTTTCTTCGTCAAAAAGAAGGATGGGGGGTTGCAGCCCTGTATTGACTACAGAGGTCTCAATGACATAACAGTTAAAAACAGATATCCGTTACCTCTGTTTCCAGAACTGTTCGACCGTGTTAAAGGAGCTACTGTATTTACTAAGTTGGTCTTACGGGGGGCCTACAATCTTATACGTATTCGCCCAGGGGACGAATGGAAGACGGCATTTAATACCCGCGACGGCCATTACGAATACCTGGTAATGCCTTTTGGCCTATGTAACGCCCCAGCCGTCTTTCAAGAGTTCGTTAACGAAATCTTCAGAGATCTCCTCTACGACTGCTTGGTAGTGTATCTGGATGACATCCTAATTTTTTCTAGGGATCTGAAGACCCATCGGGAACAAGTCAAAGAAGTGTTAACTCGTTTACGAAGGAATCAGTTATTCTGTAAGTTAGAGAAGTGCACCTTTGAAGTACCCACGATTCCATTCCTCGGTTACATTCTCTCAGGGCAGAGGTTACAGATGGACCCCGCTAAAGTCCAGGCGATTCAGGATTGGGCGCTTCCAGCTACCCTTATTGGAATTCAACGTTTCCTAGGGTTTGCTAATTTCTACCGAAGATTCATTCAAAATTATTCTTCTATCATAGCTCCTATAACCGCATTAACTAGGAAGGGAGCCGATCCTGCCAAGTGGTCTCCTGAGGCTTTGGAAGCTTTTTCATCTTTAAAGGAGGCCTTCGCGACTGCTCCAGTTCTTCGACAACCCGATCTCAGCCGTCTGTTCTTGGTGGAGGTTGATGCCTCTACTGTGGGAGTGGGAGCAGTATTATCCCAGCTTTTCGAGGACAAGAAGGTCCATCCTTGTGCGTTCTTCTCACGAAGATTCTCCCCCACTGAACAGAATTATGCTATTGGGGAACAGGAATTACTGGCAATTAAGTTGGCCTTTGAGGAGTGGAGGGGAGCTCAGCATCCAATTTCGGTGACAACGGATCACAAGAACCTTCTGTATCTACCGTCAGCCCGATGTCTAAACCCGCGCCAAGCAAGATGGGCACTCTTCTTTACCCGTTTTAATTTTAAACTCAGTTACCGACCAGGTTCCCTCAACAAAAAGGCAGATGCATTATCTCGCTCCCTACGTTCAGAAGAACCCTCTGACCGTTCAAAAGAGCAATTTATCCTGGAATCCACCTCTTTTTCTGCAACTAATACCTCTCCACTTCCTCCTCCAGGGAAGATCTTCGTTGCACCAAATCTTCGCAAAAAACTTCTTACATGGGCTCACTTCTCCTCCTTCATGGGCCATGCGGGCGGTCATAAGACACTTAAATTCATTCAGCGCTCCTACTGGTGGCCTCATCTCAAGACTGACGTTCAGGAATTCGTAGCTGCCTGTCCAAAATGTGCTCAGCATAAAAGTCCCAAGGGTCCGCCAGCTGGGTTACTCCATCCTTTGCCGGTACCCAGGGCCGGATTAACAATGGGGCGGATGGAGCTGCAGCTCCAGGCCCACTCTCCAAAATAGGCCCCACTGCATCTGCCCATAGATGTCCATGCTGCTGTAGACAGGAAAACAAATTTCCTTCTACTGCAGCCTACAGCGCCAGACCCATCTCCTCCAGCATCACACCCTTCTTGTGCAGATTCGGGGGGGCACCAAGGCACGTATAGTGCACTATTGTAAATTCCGGGACGTAGCCCCGCCCCCTGTACTCAAGCCACGCCTCTCAGTGATGAGTGTTTAGGCCCTGCCTCCGAGTGATGTCATCTGTCAGTCCCCGGGAGGGCAAGGGGAAGCAGACTATGACAAGTGGGCGTGGCCTAGCTGCACATACTATCCGCGGCTGCAGCCCGTGATGAACCTCAGGTACCCGGCGTCCAAGGATGAGGGGGGTGGCTATTTTTTGTAGCTGGGACAGTGGGACGGGAGGAGGGAGGTAGTAGGTCACCCTGGATCTAGAAGTGTGTGGGGGAAGGGGAGGGGGGCGTGGCATTGCCATGAGAGCACTTTCAGAATAAGGGAGAAAAGCTCTGTATGTCCAGCGCTCCCCTACAAATTGCCCCTATGTACAGTATATATAAGAGGCGTGTCCCCCCACCCACCGCACCACACTGCAAAGAAGCCCCTGTTTATATACAAGAGGGGGAGTTGTGGCTCCGTCTCACAGCAAAAAGTCCCTGCTGTCAACCCATGGGTAGTGCGTGCGGGGAGCGGGTGCAGGGTTAGGGGTAGTAGTGTGAGCGGGGAGCAGGTGCGGGGTTAGGGGTAGTGTGTGCGGGGAGCGGGTGCAGGGTTTGGGGTAGTGTGTGCGGGGTGTGGGTGCAGGGTTAGGGGTAGTGTGTGCGGGGAGCGGGTGCAGGGTTAGGGGTAGTGTGTGCAAGGAGAGAGTGCAGGGTATGGGCTAGTGTGTGCGGGGAGCGGGTGCAGGGTTAGGGGTAGTGTGTGCGGGAAGAGGGTGCAGGGTTAGGGGTAGTGTGTGCGGGGTGCGGGTGCAGGGTTAGGGGTAGTGTGTGCGGGGAGAGGATGCAGGGTTAGGGGTAGTGTGTGCGGGTGCAGGGTTAGGGGTAGTGTGTGCGGGGAGCGGTTGCAGGGTTAGGGGTAGTGTGTGCGGGTGTAGGGTTAGGGATAGTGTGTGCGGGGAGCGGGTGCAGGGTTAGGGGTAGTGTGTGCGGGGAGCGGGTGCAGGGTTAGGGGTAGTGTGTGCGATGAGCGGGTGCAGGGTTAGGGGTAGTGTGTGCGAGGAGCGGGTGCAGGGTTAGGGGTAGTGTGTGCGCGGAGAGGGTGCAGGGTTAGGGGTAGTGTGTGCGAGGAGCGGGTGCAGGGTTAGGGGTAGTGTGTGCGGGGAGAGGGTGCAGGGTTAGGGGTAGTGTGTGCGAGGAGCGGGTGCAGGGTTAGGGGTAGTGTGTGCGGGGAGAGAGTGCAGGGGTAGTGTAGTGTGTGCGAGGAGTAGGTGCAGGGGTAGTGTAGTGTGTGTGAGGAGCGGGTGTAGGGTTAGCGGAAGGGTAGTGTGTGCGGGGAGCGGATGCAGAGGTAGTGTAGTGTGTGCAGGGAGCGGGTGCAGGGGTAGTGTAGTGTGTGCGGGGAGCAGGGGTAGTGTAGTGTGTGCAGGGAGTAGGTGCAGGGGTAGTGTAGTGTGTGCGGGGAGTAGGTGCAGGGGTAGTGTGTGTGGGGAATAGGTGCAGGGGTAGTGTAGTGTGTGTGGGGAGTAGGTGCAGGGGTAGTGTAGTGTGTGCGGGGAGTAGGTGCAGGGGTAGTGTAGTGTGTGCGGGGAGTAGGTGCAGGGGTAGTGTAGTGTGTGCGGGGAGTAGGTGCAGGGGTAGTGTAGTGTGTGCGGGGAGTAGGTGCAGGGGTAGTGTAGTGTGTGCAGGGAGCGGGTGCAGGGGTAGTGTAGTGTGCGCAGGGAGTAGGTGCAGGGGTAGTGTAGTGTGTGCGGGGAGTAGGTGCAGGGGTAGTGTAGTGTGTGCGGGGAGTAGGTGCAGGGGTAGTGTAGTGTGTGCGGGGAGTAGGTGCAGGGGTAGTGTAGTGTGTGCGAGGAGTAGGTGCAGGGGTAGTGTAGTGTGTGTGGGGAGTAGGTGCAGGGGTAGTGTAGTGTGTGCGAGGAGTAGGTGCTGGGGTAGTGTGTGTGGGGAGCGGGTGTAGGGTTAGCGGAAGGGTAGTGTGTGCAGGGAGCGGGTGCAGGGGTAGTGTAGTGTGTGTGGGGAGTAGGTGCAGGGGTAGTGTAGTGTGTGTGGGGAGCGGGTGTAGGGTTAGCGGAAGGGTAGTGTGTGCGGGGAGCGGATGCAGGGGTAGTGTAGTGTGTGCGGGGAGCGGATGCAGGGGTAGTGTAGTGTGTGCGGGGAGTAGGTGCAGGGGTAGTGTAGTGTGTGCGAGGAGTAGGTGCAGGGGTAGTGTAGTGTGTGTAGGGAGTAGGTGCAGGGGTAGTGTAGTGTGTGCGAGGAGTAGGTGCAGGGGTAGTGTAGTGTGTGGGGAGCGGGTGTAGGGTTAGCGGAAGGGTAGTGTGTGCGGGGAGCGGATGCAGGGGTAGTGTGTGTGGGGAGCGGGTGTAGGGTTAGTGGTAGTATATTATTTACATGGTTGTGGCATGTAAAAAAACCCTGAAAATGCATATTGGAAAAAACCATAGCAGTAGATGCTCATTGAGTTTAGTCATAGGATAGCATTAAGCATTATATATATGTATTTTTAAAATGTTCTGGGGCAAAAGTTCCCAGGTGGCTTGGACTGGCACCACTAACAGGTCTACAGATGGTGTAATGGTAGTGTAGTGTGTGTGGGGAGTAGGTGCAGGGGTAGTGTAGTGTGTGCGGGGAGTAGGTGCAGGGGTAGTGTAGTGTGTGCGGGGAGTAGGTGCAGGGGTAGTGTATTGTGTGAGGGGAGTAGGTGCAGGGGTAGTGTAGTGTGTGCAGGGAGCAAGTGCAGGGGTAGTGTAGTGTGTGCCGGGAGTAGGTGCAGGGGTAGTGTAGTGTGTGCGGGGAGTAGGTGCAGGGGTAGTGTAGTGTGTGCGGGGAGTAGGTGCAGGGGTAGTGTAGTGTGTTCGGGGAGTAGGTGCAGGGGTAGTGTAGTGTGTGCGAGGAGTAGGTGCAGGGGTAGTGTAGTGTGTGTGGGGAGTAGGTGCAGGGGTAGTGTAGTGTGTGCGAGGAGTAGGTGCAGGGGTAGTGTAGTGTGTGTGGGGAGCGGGTGTAGGGTTAGCGGAAGGGTAGTGTGTGCAGGGAGCGGGTGCAGGGGTAGTGTAGTGTGTGCGGGGAGTAAGTGCAGGGGTAGTGTAGTGTGTGTGGGGAGCGGGTGTAGGGTTAGCGGAAGGGTAGTGTGTGCGGGGAGCGGATGCAGGGGTAGTGTAGTGTGTGCGGGGAGCGGATGCAGGGGTAGTGTAGTGTGTGCGGGGAGTAGGTGCAGGGGTAGTGTAGTGTGTGCGGAGAGTAGGTGCAGGGGTAGTGTAGTGTGTGCGGGGAGTAGGTGCAGGGGTAGTGTAGTGTGTGCGGGGAGTAGGTGCAGGGGTAGTGTAGTGTGTGCGGGGAGTAGGTGCAGGGGTAGTGTAGTGTGTGCGAGGAGTAGGTGCAGGGGTAGTGTAGTGTGTGTGGGGAGTAGGTGCAGGGGTAGTGTAGTGTGTGCGAGGAGTAGGTGCAGGGGTAGTGTAGTGTGTGGGGAGCGGGTGTAGGGTTAGCGGAAGGGTAGTGTGTGCGGGGAGCGGATGCAGGGGTAGTGTGTGTGGGGAGTGGGTGTAGGGTTAGTGGTAGTATATTATTTACATGGTTGTGGCATGTTAAAAAACCCTGAAAATGCATATTGGAATAAACCATAGCAGTAGATGCTCATTGAGTTTAGTCATAGGATAGCATTATATTAATGTATTTTTAAAATTTTCTGGGGCAAAAGTTCCCATGTGGCTTGGACTGGCACCACTAATAGGTCTACAGATGGTGTAATGGTTAGCTTTACTGCCTTACAGCACTAATGTCATGGGTTTGATTTCCACCATGGCCCTAACTGTGTGGAGTTTGTATATTCTCCCTGTACTTGCATGGGTTTCCTACTGCCACAATCCAAATATATACTGGTAGGTTAATTGGCTCGTAACACAAAAATACACCATAGTTAGGTAGGTGGGTAGCTATGCCCTCCATGGTGCTAGCCAGACCACACTGCACAGACCACCCCCCCATATCAGTAGTCACACCCCCACCATGCTGGTCCCACCCCCTGCAGCGGAACACAGTAGGCCCTTCATAAATTACAGCTCCAGGCCCATGAGGACCTTTATCTGGCACTGCCGGTACCACTAAGACCATGGACGCATATTTCTATGGACTTTATTACAGATTTACCTACGTCTGGTGGGTGGAACACCATATGGGTCATAGTTGACCGATTCTCTAAAATGGCACACTTTGTTCCTCTGGCTAATCTTCCATCTGCATCCCAGTTGGCAAAATTGTTTATAGCAGAGATCTTTCGACTCCATGGTCTACCACAGGAAATTGTGTCTGATCGAGGTCCTCAATTTGTGGCCAAGTTTTGGAGATCCCTATGTTCTGCTCTTGGCGTGAAATTAAACTTCTCCTCAGGATATCATCCCCAAACGGATGGTCAAACAGAGAGAGTGAACCAGGATCTGGAGACTTTTCTGCGTTTATTCATGTCCTCCTCACAGGACGACTGGCTGGACTTCCTCCCATTCGCAGAATTTACCCATAACAATCTTTATCACTCTGCCACAAAATCTTCTCCATTCTTCATTAATTATGGTTACCATCCAAGAGTTCCTTCGACAATTTACTGAAGCCTGGAAACAAGTTCACAAGACTTTGCTCAAGACATCCAAGAGATATAAGACCTATGCAGATCTGAAACGAAAAGCTGTACCAAGCCTTAAGGTAGGAGATCGGGTTTGGGTTTCCACACGTAACCTAAGATTAAAGGTTCCTACAAAAAAGTTTGCTCCCAGATTTATTGTGCCTTACCCAATCGAAAAAGTGTTGAATCCTGTGGCTTACAAAGTGAAATTACCTCCGCAGTTGAGAATTCCTAATGCATTTCATATTTCTCTCTTAAAACCATTGGTACTTAATCGGTTCAGAGCCGCTGTGCCTAAATCACCCAAGATCCAATCAGCAGATGGAGACGAATTTGAGATTCACAAGATCCTCGATTCTCGCAGACGTTATGGTCGCATCCAGTACCTTGTTGATTGGAAGGGGTATGGGCCAGAGGAGAGATCTTGGGTAGATGCAGAGGATGTCCATGCTCCAAGACTTCTTCGGAAATTTCATGCCAAGTTTCCAACAAAACCACATAGGTGTCTGGAGTCCACCCGCAAAGGGGGGGTACTGTCAGCGTCCGGAGTCTTACCGATACGCTGGTGCCGCGGGGCTGGCTTCCTTGGCGATGTGCGGGCAGTGGCGGAACTGGGCTGCTGTCCCGGATCCGTGGGCAGCAGTAGCGGCGGTGAGGGGGTCCGCTCGTGGCGGCAGGACGCCGCTACTGCGGATCGCTCTTGCTGAGCCGTTGCTAGAAGACCAGGGGCAGCGAGCATTGTGGCTTTGCAAAAAGGTCTGCATTACTGGGCGCCGCCATGTTGGAGACAGAGTTTTGAGCATAGTTCCTGTTTCCTGTTTCTTCCAGCCAATCCAGGGGAAGCTCTCCCTATAAAAGGGGGCTGGTTTAGGACAGGGATGCCAGTGCTTCAAGTTACAACCCTGTTGTAGGTGCTTTAGCCTGTGCTCCCAGGATTCCTGCTGTATTCTGGTTCCTCCTGATCCTGCTTGGTCGGTTCTCTGTTGCTGCTGCAGCCCTGCCGTTTCTAGCCGGTTACTGCCTGTGGAAGCGATCCTGGAAAACCCGGTCCAGTAAGACTCTTTGGGCACAGTCGTCCCCAGGTCTTCTGCCTCGTCTTTCAAGCCACACTCCACAGATCTCCTTCACCAGCCACGCCTTTGTATCACCGACCGCAGCCTGCAGATTATTATCTTCAGCCTCGTTTAACAAACCACAGTCCACAGTCCTTGTCTCCAGCCACGTCTTCAACCACCATCCACAGTTCATCTACAGTCTCGTCTTTCAAATCACAGTCCACAGTTCTTCGCCCCCTGCCACGTCTTTAACCATCGTGCTCCAGCCTCGGTCCTCTACCTCAGCCCTGTACATAATAAATACTTTCCATTGACTCTCAAACCCTGCCTCCGTTCTTCATTGCTCCATGTCCCATGCAAAGGAACTATATCCAGCCCCCTCATCTGGTTCATTCACAGCCTGCTACCTCCTCGGGCAAATCTCAGCTGCCAGATCCTCAAACTTTGCTAGACGTGACACAATATAATGTGCAATGGTCTGCAGTAATTACCAAATAGATCTTTAGCAAGAAAGTAGCAATGGTCTGCAGTAATTACCAAATAGATCTTGATGACATTTTGCCTTGTTCTTGTTTTCGAGCCTGGAGGGAAGTCCTAAACCGGACTCGGATTCTGGGTCGGAACGTGAATTCGGGGTGGTTCGGTTCTCTTAGAACCAAACCTGCTCATCTCTATTTTTTACAGGCTATCAAATTAGATCACCTGTAAAAAAGTAACTGTCACTGACCTGGATTGGGAGTGTTGTGAACTCGGGGGCTCCTCCGGTTGTCGGGAAGAGGAACCACAGCTGAGTCGGAGCAGAGAAGGCCGGATATAGGTTTTCCTCATACAGGACTCTGACAATTATGTTTGATGAAAAAATGCTGAAGAACTTTATTTAGGGAAGGGAGCAATACAGCAACACATAGAAGAAAGAGGACTTGTGGACAATGTCAAAGGCTACTGAAGAATTTGTGAGCAATGTTTAGAGATACATGAATAAAGACCTTGTGAGCGATGGTGAAAGAATTCGTGAGCAATGTTTAAAGTCACTGGTGAATGAAGAGCTAGTGAGCGATGTTGAAAGACACTGAAGAATTTGTGAGCGATGTTTTAGAGACCCTGATGATTGAAGAACTTGTGAGCGATGTGTAAAGACACTGAGGATTTTGTGAGCAATGTTTAAAGACACTGATGATTGAAGAACTCGTGAGCGATGATAAAGACACTGATGAATGAAGAACTTGTGAGCGATGATAAAGACACTAATGAATGAAGAACTTGTGAGCGATGTTTAAAGACACTGATGAATGAAGAACTTGTGAGCGATGATAAAGACACTGATGAATGAAAAACTTGTGAGCGATGATGAAGACACTGATGAATGAAGAACTTGTGAGCGATGATGAAGACACTGATGAATGAAGAACTTGTGAGCGATGATAAAGACACTGGTGAATGAAGAACTTGTGAGCGATGATAAAGACACTGATGAATGAAGAACTTGTGAGTGATGGTTAAAGACACTGATGAATGAAGAACTTGTGAGCGATGATAAAGACACTGATGAATGAAGAACTTGTGAGCGATGATAAAAGGCACTGAAGATTTTGTGAGCAATGTTCAAAGACGCTGATGATTGAAGAACTTGGGAGCGCTGTTTAAAGACACTGGAGACTTGGTGAGCGAGCAGAACGATATGCTGGGAAAGTTGACTGGATGCTGGAAACTCTAGGAGATAGCACAGTGGTCACAGGAGCACTGGAGATCACCTCTGGAAAAGCGACGATACTCAGGCGCCGGAGCTCTGCCCGGCGTCTGGTTTTGAATCTCCCGCCCTAACAGGATTGGTGGACCGGTTCTGTGACGCCACCTGCTCCCCAGCCACGTGACGCCGGGTGTAATGGCGGCGCCCACACTCCGGGGAACCGCCGGGAGCAGCGCCAGCCAGACGCCGGGACCCGACGACCGCCGGAGGTGGGGACCGCCAGACGGACCAGCAGACACGCAGGGGTAAGCGCGGCGGCCGCTGCCTCTGGTGTGTGACAGTAACACACACACGTTCAGTAAAACCTGTGTGTTTTTCACACCCGCAGCCCTGAAAACAGAGCTGCTTTCAGGGATTTTGTTTTGCCTGCTTGAGGCAGGTGGAAAAAAGTCCCAGATAAGCCGTGGCTCATGCCAGCGATGCAGTTACCAGTAGTAAATGACAGCGGGTAATTGGATACTGACTTTATGTTTTGGTGGAGCCCATTTCACATGGCAGAACACATGGTAAAGATGAGTTTCCCTTCTAGAAGAATTATTAGGAGATAATATTATCATCACTATGATCACTCACTGCATGTATTGAAAAATCTATCAAATTAAATATTTGATCAAAATAGTAGCTTACTGTATTTGACAATTTTCCATGGTGGGATAATCTGTAATGGCAACCTAACTCTCTTTAAGGATAGACTTGTTTCAGAACTTCCAAATTGATTTATAGGAGATCAACTCTATAGTCTTTATGTGGAAGTCCCACAATTAAACAGTCAATACGTCAAGTATTAATAGAGCCATTTGAGAAGGTTAGTTCATGGATCCCAAATAAATGGAAAACATATGCCCCATGTGTTCTTATTATTCAGCAGGTTTCAATTGAGGCTTTCCAATAACAAATATAGAAAGATGGTTAAACAGAGTGTTTAATGTTGGAAGGTCACAAAGAGCACCTGTCGATGCAGTAACTTTAATCAGATCAGCTTTTTCCGGCCTCCTGCTGCTATTAAATGGGTGTCACACTTTCAGGAGTCTGATTTCCCATATACGGAAGTTCCTGCAGGCCAACTCTGGTTTACTCCGCTCCTTGTTCTTGATTGGCTAAAAAGCACAGTATTTGGATAATGGATATGTGGAACTCTTGTCACATTTCAAGCTTCCAAACCCTGCTTCCTCATGCAGTGCGGCTGCTTCCTGGCCTTTGGGGCTCCTGCAGGCCACCAAAGACATCATTGGGTCTAGTATGTTGCCAATCAGCTTGGTGGTTGAAATGTTTAATGGTTCTTCTCTCATGACAGCAGTGCATGGGCACCACCATCTTGATTCCTATCAACTGACACACGTTCTTTAATCACAAGCCGCTTTGGGATCACTTGAATCTAGCAGCCTATCAGGCTAGAGGGCATCTTATTTAAAGCTGCTCTAGAGTATAGTTCAGTGCCAGAACTACTCCTGTGACCTGCTACTGGCACCTGGCCACTACTCTTTGGAGTATACCGGTTCCTAGTGTATTCCTGTTGACTGTTCATGAATTCAGTCGTCAAGGATCTGTATCACGTATACACTGTACTCCAGATTGCAAACACTAGTGTTCACTCTGCACAGTGCATTTCAGTCTGCAATCACCTGCATTTATTATACACTGAGAACTTCAGCCTACAAACATCAGTATTCATTATACACAGTGCACTTCAGTCTGCAAGCATCAGCATTCATTCTATGCAGTGCACGTCAGTCTACAATCACCAGAATCCACTTGCAAGCACCAATATCCATTTCACACAGTGTACTACAGTCTGCTTGCACCAAAATCCATTCCTCGTGGTGCACTTCAGTCTGTGACTATCGGTAACCGTTCATAATGTGTGTCTGCAACATTGTGTGGAGCTCTCCACTTGCAAGTGTCTACTTCAACTATATACAGGGGGAATGTAATAGGGTGTGAGAATCAGAAAGTGAGAGATTTTGTGGGTGTTCTTTTTTTTAAAGTGGCAATCATTTACATTGCAAAATCAACCTGGATCTACCATGTAAATAATTACCACTTTAAAAAAACACAAGAACTCTTAAAAAATATCTCGCCTTCTGATTCTCACACCTCATTCTCTTGCATATCAGTCTCAGATCCACCCAGTACTGTGGGCGATCAGATAGTCGCCGCCCAGGGAGAGAGAAAACCCGCCCCGTGGTAGTGTGCAAATGCATGTGTATGCTGTGCAAAAATTCTGACAGACAGTGGACAGCTGCAAATCTGTTCGCAACTCACTCACCATCGAATGACTTTTTCCAGTTTGTGCAGTATGTGCGTAGCCCAGGACTTAAACCTAGAGTGAGATACAAACAGGCTGATCGGGGCCGGAGCTGACATCAGAACCCTCCCAGAAAATGCTTGGGAACGCCTGCGTTTTTCCTGACTCTCCCAGAAAACAGCCAATTACCACCCCAGGCGTCATCTTCCTGTCAATCACCTTGCATATGCCGTGCGATTTAAATTTTCTCACCATTCTGTGAGAAAGCCATCTCTTCGGTGTAGAGTTATTTCTCCACAAATCCGGACAACAGGTGACAAGCCATCTGTTGCCTTTGTCAATCCATAATAAGTAGGGGTAAGGACGTTAACCACCTTGGAACATCCTCCCTTATACGTCACCTGCAGCGCATTCATCATAAGTCATTGTCAAGTTCAGAAACTTTGCGTAATAGTGTAAGCAATCCACTGACACCTGTGACTTCTCTGTGAGGATGAAGATGAGGCTGTAAACACTAAATGGGGGGGAGGAATTGAAGGATGAGGATGACCTCTTACCACTGTAGAGCTAGTTTGGGCAAGGAAAAATTAATTACTTCTTTTTTGGTGGGGGCCCAAACAAACCAATCATTTCAGACACAGTCGTGTGACAGACCCTGTCACTGAAATGATTGGTTTGTTAAAGTGTGCATGTCCTGTTTGTACAACATAAGGGTGGGTGGGAGGGCCCAAGGACAATTCCATCTTGCACGTCTTGTCTTTGTATGCCACATCATTCCAGGGGTGCAGCCCTATATGGGGTGCTGCCTCTATGCCCTATCAGTCATGGGGTGCTGCGCCACTGCCATTTAAGTCCAGGGGTACTGTTGCCTGTCTGCTGTGCTGTGTAATTCTCCAGGGGAGCTACCTATGCTCTATAAGTCCAGGGGTGCTGCCTATCTGCTGTATAAATCCAGAGGCGCTGCCGTATAATTCTAGGGGTGCTGCTGTACTTGATCCTAGGTTTAAATTAAAGCCTAGAGCAGAATATGAAACAAACTTCAACATCACAATCAGATTTTTGAAAACATATAGCCGCAAAGGTGGAAATGGTAATTGCAATTTTGACAAAGTGTTTTCCAATGACACCACATATGTGGCCAAAGTCAGTCAGACTCAGAAGAGACGGAATCATAATCCAGCGCAACTGCCGGAGAAAATTAGATTTTCCAAACACACCTATGTCTATATGTCAGCAATATAATTCCAGGGGTGCCCTGCCTGAACCCGCTCATCTACATCTTCTAGTGTAACCAGCTTTAGACGGAGGTTCTTGTCAATTATTTCATGTTAGGGACTCATTCAAATTAATGGCTCCAGTTAGTCAGTTCTACATTTTGGGATTATTTATTTACAAGATGCGTATTTGTTGTTCAAGGTTCTTTTCCTAAGGGTTGCGTAGGGGTATCGCAAGACCTCGCGGTGTTAGAAGAACAGAGTTTCAGTTAACTTGTATTGCATCAGCTTTCCATTGAACTGCAGCACTAGATGGGCCAGGAGCTCCTGTGAGGCACAGTTACTGAATAACTCCCAGTATGGAGTATCATGGTGGCTTACAGCCAGGAAGATGTCTGGCTTGCCAGGCTGAGGCATGCTGTGGACACAGAGGTTAGCATTGCTTCCTACTACAGTCCTACTTATAGTATGAAATGAGTTTTGACTGTAGAGTGGTAAGCTCCACTAAGGCAGGGGCTCAATAGTACTGTACTGTACCCACCTGAACTCAACTTGCCCAATCCGGGGCTGCTGTGTGGGCTCAGGAGGGGCTGCTAAAACATTTAAGGGGCTGCTTTATTTAAAAAAAATAGGACTATAATAAACAAGACACACAGGTATGCTCACGTGCATGTAACTGGGACACACAGGTATGCTCACATGCGTGTAACTGGGAGCTGAAATGATGGGTTTATTAAACTGTGCATGTCCTGTATAAACAACATAAGGGAGGGTGGGAGGGCCCAAGGACAATTCCATCTTGCATCTCTTTTTTTTCTTTGCATTATGTGCTCTTTGGGGCCTAGTTTTTAAAACTGCCAGCCTGTCTACCACTGCAGTGCCACTCCTAGATGGGCCAGGTGTTTGTGCCGCCCACTTGTGTCACTTAGCTTAGTCATGCAGCTACCTCGGTGCAACATTTTGGCCTAAAAACAATATTGCGAGGTGATCAGAATACACTGGAAATTAGCTGAAATTAATGTTATTGAGGTTAGTAATACTGTAGGATCAAAAATACCCCCAAATTCTGTGATTTTAGCTGTGTTCACGTTTTTTTATTTAAAAATCCAGATCCAAAACCAAAACCCGAAAGAGTGGTTTTTCACAAAACCTATCCAGATCCAAAACATGAATGGAGATCCAGATCCAAAATCAAAATACAAAACCCCCAAAACAGGGTCTGACGCACATCTCTAGTAATAAGGGTTGTCCGATTACAAATTCAAGAGCCTGTTGCTTATATATCAGTATATGACCAGCATAAAACACAAGATGATTGCAGATACAGTAGATAGTGATATAATTAACTGTTCCAGAAAATACATTTATACTATGATTTTAAAAATGACCTTTTATTCTCATTTTGTTGTTGTTTGTCTCTTAGTAACAAACACAGTATAACTGAAGTTGTCCAACAAAATAAGTTGACATAGACAAAGCACTGACATACAGCACAAACGCGCCGGCACCTGCAATCAACCCATCATGCCAGGGCACAGATGTAGCAGCAATGAGTGTGGCTACATCTGGACAGCCGCAATTGCACACAGAATATAGGCATGGCGTATATTATTTTAATCAGCAGAGTCTGCTTGTACGTCTTATTCACATAGTGATGCAAATTATATGTGTTTTCTGCAAAAAGATGCCCAACGTTAGTAGAGCTGCCCGGGAATTGCCTGCACACTCATGCCAAGCATCTCACAGTGCATGTCATATTGAGGCTAGATGTATGAGGACACATCTGTATATAATATTAATGCACTGTACACTGGCTACCAATGTCTAAAAGTCAATTAGAACTACATTAGTGATTGGTAAAGGTAAAACAATGGCATTTAAAAAAACAAAAAGTTAAACTATCTAAGCTTTTACCTCACTGATTTGCACTGGCGTGCGCAGCACATTTTATTAGGGGGTGCACCATTGGAGCGGGTGTGTCTAGCACCGCCTTTTGGGCGTTTCTATCACCATCTATTGCTGGTCAACACATATAAAATATCCACCCTTGTACCAATACTAATAAAGCAGATACATTGTCAGATGTTGTGGTGTGCACCAAACAAACACCCCTGATGGCACTCACTGCAATTACACTGCTCCTCCTCAGCCTGGTCTGGCTCCCCCTCTCTTTCCCCTGCAAGCTGCAGCAGCTTACTTACAAGTCAGTAACTAAACTAAACTGACACTGACAGTCGCAGACTAGTACTGACGCTGCTGGAAAAACAAGTGACGTGTCAATGCTGCTGCCGGCCGTCTGCCAGTATTGAATTTGTCTTCCTAAGAAGAACGCTGGCTGCATGCTGCTCCTCATCAGTGGCTGGCGTTGGCATAGCATAGAAGGAGAGAGGTGTGTATGTGGTGGGTGTGACAGGTGGGCATGCGAGCAGCATGACGTAATCGCGTCACATCACACTGTTTTTGTACATGGAGGTGGAGCCGGGAATTTGAAAGCCGGTGTCAGTGGCACCCTTGATTAACCCAGGCGTCCGGTCAGTAATGCAGTCCTGACAGGGTGCAGCACAGAGGGGACAGTAATCAGCCTGCTCGGCGATCGCTGCATCAGGCATGTGAGATCAGGGTGCCAGACATTAGGGGGTGCCTGTGTGCACCAGGCAACCCCCCTGCGCACACCTATGCTGATTTGTATGTTAGTGAAAGAATGCAAAGCTACAACACCTTTATAATCAATGACAGGAACTGTGGGCCTGCTTGATGCTTGTCAGTAAAGCAAAAAAGCAAGCAACTGGCCAATACCAAGTTGCACTGCAGGTGGGGCAGAGAGATTTAGATTTGGGTGGGCTACATTTTTTTCTGTGCAGGGTAAATACTGGCTGCTTTTGCATATATCCCACAGATGTTTTATAGCTTTATTTTTACACTGGAATTTAGATTTCAGTTTGGGCACACCCCACCCAGATCTAACTCTGTCTGCACATGTGTTATGCACACCAGTGCACCAGCAGGAATGTACTGGTGTCTGAACGGTGAGGGATGCAAAACAAATTAACTCACAGACAGACTGGGGAATATGACATTACATACACAGAAGGTGATAGGGTAACAAAATAAACACAAAGTGAACAGAGAAGCCCAAAGGCTAAGAAACTGGGTGTCTCCCTAGTATTAGGAATGCTCAGATGGAAAGAAGCAAGATGTAGTGATTTAATACGTAGAGAACCCGAAATGCTGTTGCTAAGGGTAACAGCAAAACCCTAAAGGGTTACCAACGGGTGTGGCAGTAAACTCCTTGGTCAGAGATGGAATAATAGACACAAGGAGAGTCTCCACAATCCTAGTCCTCACTTGCAGTGCACTGGTTCAGCTTACTGCCACTAAACTGACACCTGAACACCTTGCACAGTGAGAAAGGATTTTGGCAGGCAAGTCTGAGAATACAGCCGCAAACTTGCTAGGTTCACAGAGTAGCAAAAGAACCCCAGCAGGTTAAACGACTGACTCCAGTCTTACTGCTAGGTCTGGATTGGCAGAGTGTAATACCAAATCCCAAGGCCTGTTTGCAGTAAGCAACAAACAAATACAAAGTTTACACAGTACTAGCTAGCTTTCAGGAACTGACTAACCAACAAAGATTCAGCAGCATCTGCCTAACCTGAGAAGAGGGTTTATATAGCAGGTGCTGTCCACGCCCCACTCAGACCTCACAGACTGTGAGCACAAAAACCAGCACCGGATCCCTTGCCGTGCACAGAGCCTGTAACCACTGCACAGCAAAAGACCCGAACCGGAGTATCAACTACGCTCAGGTTACTCCGCTAGCACTTGTCTCCCGGTTGCCATGACGACGTGGTAGCACAGAGCAGGAGACCCTAACAGTACCCCCCCTCTGACGAGGGGTCAAAGAACCCCTACCACCGGGTTTATCGGGGAACTGCGAGAAGAAAGAGCGTAACAGTCTGGGGGCATGAAGATCACAACTGCGCACCCACGACCGCTCCTCCGGGCCATACCCCTTCCAGTGCACCAAAAATGACATCCGACCCCGAACCATCTTGGAGTCAAGAATCCTTTCAACAACAAACTCCCTCTGGCCACGTATCAGAAGAGGGGAAGGTCTTCCACTGGAAGAAGGATTACTAATCGCCCGTTTTAAAAGGGAACAATGAAATGTTTTATTGATACCCAAAGAACGGGGTAGATCTAACTGAAATGCCACCGGATTTATAACCCTAGTGATCTTATAAGGACCGATGAACCGGGGGCCTAACTTATGAGATGGCTGTCTCAACTTCAAATTCTTGGTAGACAACCAGACGAAGTCCCCTAATTTGAAGCTGCAGGGTCTTTTCCGCTTATCAAAAACCCTTTTGGTCACTAATGACACAGACACAAGGGCTTTCTTCACTTTCCTCCAAATACCTCTAAGGGCCGAAACCACAGAGGAACCACCAGGCGTGGAGTCCAGGGGGTCAAAAGAATTGGCCTTAGGATGATGCCCATACACACAAAGGAAGGGAGAGATCCCTGTAGCAGAGTGAGCCGCGTTGTTATAGGCAAACTCCGCCATGGACAGATGAGCAACCCAGTCAGTCTGACACTTGGAGACATAACACCTGAGGAACTGCTCCAAGGACTGGTTCACCCTTTCAGTCTGCCCATTAGACTGCGGATGGTAGCCTGACGACAAGCTGACAGAAATCTGGAGATCGGAACAAAATGCCCTCCAGAATTTGGCCACAAACTGGGATCCGCGGTCAGAGACCACATCAAGTGGCAACCTGTGGAGGCGCACAACATGCAGCATAAATAATTCAGACAGGCGTCTGGCCGATGGCAGCCCAACCAATGGAACGAAGTGCGCCATCTTCGAAAACCTGTCAACGACAACCCAGATGGCTGTCATCCCAGAGGATTTGGGCCAGTCCACCACAAAATCCACTGAAATGTGGGTCCATGGCTTAGATGGAATAGAGAGTGGATGTAATGGGCCAACAGGAACCCCTCTAGGAGTCTTATTTCGGGCACAGATGTCACATGCCCGAACCCACTGATCCACATCCCTAGCCACCGAGGGCCACCACACCGCCCTAGATAGCAACTCCCGAGTTCTGGCAATACCCGGGTGACCTGCCGACTTCTTGGCATGGAATTCCAGGAACACTCGCTGTCTTAACCTAGGAGGCACAAACAAAAGACCTACCGGAAGGTCTGGAGGAGCCTGCTCCTGTGCTCTAAGGACTAATGACAAGAGGTCCTGGGTAATGCCCACTTTAATACATGATGGGGACACAATGGGCAATGGCTCCTCGGTGGTCTCCTGGATTGGAGCAAAACTCCGCGAGAGCGCATCAGCCTTGATGTTTTTTGACCCAGGGCGATATGTTATCAAAAAATTAAAGCGAGCAAAAAACAAAGCCCATCGTGCCTGCCTGGCATTGAGGCGCTTCGCTGACTCTAAATATGCCAAATTCTTATGGTCGGTGAGAATTGAGACCACAAACTTAGCCCCCTCAAGCCAGTGTCTCCACTCCTCGAGTGCATCCTTAATAGCCAACAATTCCCGGTTACCCACGTCATTATTCATCTCGGCAGGCGAAAATTTACGGGAAAAGTAAGCACAGGGATGAAGGCGATTATCAGACACCCCCATCTGAGTGAGCACTGCCCCAATACCCATCTCAGAGGCATCCACCTCCACCACAAAAGGACGCTCTGGATCTGGGTGTCGCAGCACCTTGGCCGAGACAAATGCCCTTTTGAGACGGGCAAAAGCCGCTTTGGCCTCACAAGACCAGTGAGCAACATCCGCCCCTTTCTTAGTGAGTGCCACCAAGGGCGCCACTATAGACGAAAATCCAGCGATAAATCGTCTATAAAAATTTGCAAAGCCCAGAAAACGCTGAAGCGCCTTCAAACTAGTGGGCTGCACCCAATCCAGGACTGCCTGTACCTTGGAACTCTCCATTTGGAAACCTTCTGGGGAGATAATATATCCTAGAAATTCGATTTGATGAACTTCAAATTCGCACTTCTCCAGCTTCGCCCCAAGCCGGTGGTCTCTGAGTTTCTGGAGGACTAAGCGTACATGCTTCCGATGTTCCTCCAGGGAATGGGAGAAGATTAGGATGTCATCTAAGTATACAACTAAGAATCTATCCAAATATTCCCTAAGCACATCGTTCATGAAGTCCTGGAAGACTGCCGGGGCATTACAGAGCCCAAAAGGCATCACCAAATATTCATAATGCCCTGAGTGGGTATTAAAGGCAGTCTTCCATTCATCCCTCTCTCTTATTCGGATTAGATTGTACGCACCGCGTAGGTCAATCTTAGAAAAAATGGTGGCAGTACGAAGCTGGTCAAACAAGACCGAAATGAGAGGCAGTGGGTATGAGTTTTTAATCGTGATACGGTTCAATTCCCTGAAGTCGATGCAGGGTCGCAACGAACCATCCTTTTTACCCACGAAGAAGAACCCCGACCCAACTGGAGACTGTGAAGGTCTGATAAATCCCTTAGCCAAGTTCTCCTGAATGTACTCTGCCATAGCCTGAGTCTCAGGACGTGACAGGGAGTACAACCTGCTCTTGGGAAGCTTAGCATTCGGTAACAAATCAATGGCACAGTCATAGGGGCGATGGGGAGGTAGTACCTCTGCAACTCTTTTGGAGAACACGTCCGCAAAATCTGCATAACATCCTGGCAATCCTGGCAAACTTAGCTGCGAAAGCCTGACTGGAAGGCTCAAGCAACTCCTGAAACAATCAGTACCCCAACTAAGAATCTCCCCAGAGACCCAGTCAAATTGAGGATTGTGGGCTCTTAACCAGGGTAACCCCAACACCAATGGGGCAAAAGTACAGACAGTCACATAAAAGGACAATTTTTCAGAGTGTGTGGCTCCAATAGACAAAGAAATCTGGCTAGTGCAAGAGGTAATTTTACCCTGGGATAATGGTTCCCCGTTTAACCCACAAATCTCAATTTCCGATGCCAAGGGTACTAAGGGAACAGAGTGTTTCAGGGCGAATTGGCGGTCCATAAAAACCCCGTCGGCCCCACTGTCCACAAAGGCCTCAGTCTTGACAGTTTGACCGAGGATCTTCAAGGTCACCGGAATGATAAAAGTCTTCTTGGGAAATTCTGACTTCTGGCCTGACAGGATATTTCCCATCACCCTCAGGCCCTGAAGTTTTCCGGCTTTTCTGGGCATGATACTACCACATGACCTTTATTCCCACAGTACAAACATAACCCCTGCTGTCTCCTCCGCGTCTTCTCACGCGAGGAGAGGCGGGTAGCCCCAATCTGCATAGGCTCCTCGGAAAATTCCTCAGAGTCTGAGGTTCCCTTGGGAAAGAAGGAAACCTCGGTCTCCCTTTCAAACCTGCGCTCTCTCAGCCGTCTATCCACCCGAATGGATAACTGCATGAGCTGATCCAAGCTATCAGGCAAGGGATATTGTACCAGTTGGTCTTTTAACTGGTTAGAAAGACCTCTTCGGTACTGGTGTCTCAGGGCTGGGTCATTCCACTGGGTATCATGGGCCAACCTCCGAAACTCCGTACAATAAACCTCAACTGGCCTTCGCCCTTGCTTAAGGATCGAAATCTGAGCCTCGGCTGAGGCCGTCTTGTCAGGGTCATAATACAACATGCCCAGTGCCGTAAAAAAAGCATCAACACTTTTAAGCGACGGACAGTCAGGCTGCAACCCATATGCCCAGACCTGTGGGTCTCCTTGTAGCAAGGAAATCACTATGCCCACCCGCTGAATCTCCGACCCAGAAGACTGAGGCCTAAGCTGGAAATATAGCTTGCAGCTCTCCTTGAAACAAAAGAACTGCGAGCGATCTCCAGAAAAACGATCCGGGAGATTTACTTTCGGCTCCTTAACCCCTGAAGGTACTGCTGCTGCGGGAGCTCCGCCAGCGGCCTGCGAGGTGTGCATTTTAATGGACAAATCATTAAATTGTCGAGTCAGGACCTGCACCTGATCGACCACCTGTTGCAAAGTATTTTGAGGGGTATGCTCCATATTCCCACAAAATTTCAACAGGAGTATTGGGCTGCTGAATATGTTATGCACACCAGTGCCAGCAGGAATGTACTGGTGTCTGAACGGTGAGGGATGCAAAACAAATTAACTCACAGACAGACTGGGGAATATGACATTACATACACAGAAGGTGATAGGGTAACAAAATAAACACAAAGTGAACAGAGAAGCCCAAAGGCTAAGAAACTGGGTGTCTCCCTAGTATTAGGAATGCTCAGATGGAAAGAAGCAAGATGTAGTGATTTAATACGTAGAGAACCCGAAATGCTGTTGCTAAGGGCAACAGCAAAACCCTAAAGGGTTACCAACGGGTGTGGCAGTAAACTCCTTGGTCAGAGATGGAATAATAGACACAAGGAGAGTCTCCACAATCCTAGTCCTCACTTGCAGTGCACTGGTTCAGCTTACTGCCACTAAACTGACACCTGAACACCTTGCACAGTGAGAAAGGATTTTGGCAGGCAAGTCTGAGAATACAGCCGCAAACTTGCTAGGTTCACAGAGTAGCAAAAGAACCCCAGCAGGTTAAACGACTGACTCCAGTCTTACTGCTAGGTCTGGATTGGCAGAGTGTAATACCAAATCCCAAGGCCTATTTGCAGTAAGCAACAAACAAATACAAAGTTTACACAGTACTAGCTAGCTTTCAGGAACTGACTAACCAACAAAGATTCAGCAGCATCTGCCTAACCTTAGAAGAGGGTTTATATAGCAGGTGTTGTCCACGCCCCACTCAGACCTCACAGACTGTGAGCACAAAAACCAGCACCGGATCCCCTGCCGTGCACAGAGCCTGTAACCACTGCACAGCAAAAGACCCGAACCGGAGTATCAGCTACGCTCAGGTTACTCCGCTAGCACTTGTCTCCCGGTTGCCATGACGACGTGGCAGCACAGAGCAGGAGACCCTAACAACATGTTAGTGTACATCTGCCCCACCTGCAGTGCAACATATTTTGACCAGTTGTTTTGAATTTTTGCTTTACTTGCAAACATGAATCAGGTAATGTGTTCATTATGCTAAAGCCCACAGCCAGCAAAGGAATGGACAGGGGTGTGTCATGACCGACCAATTTGATAGATAGGAGGGCAAATCTCGGTGTAGTTAATTCTAATTTTGGAGATTCCACTTTATTGGTGCATGGCAATTGCTATTCCTTCTCCCTTCTCTCTGCACAGACACATTGCAGGTGGGGAGAGCAAGCAGCAGTGTCAGGACAGATTAGTTAAGAAAACTCCTGTCAGCATAAAGACTGCTGCTTCATCACTGTAGACATCATTACTTATCCAGCAGGTGTACACTGTTCTGGGACAATAGGCACAGTTATGTTGGAGCTATTTCATGCACAGCGCCACAAGACTAGCACTAGCCCCAGCCCAGTGGCATCACTAGAGGGGTGTGGACCGCATCCACGCGTCCCCGTCCGAGGGGTGACACCAAAATGCTGACTCCTCCTCAGTGACAGGAGCCTGGTGCTGCTGGTGAACAAGCAGCACTTGGCTCCTGTCACAGTGTTGGAGTCAGCACTGCAGACAGACAAGTCTCTGGGGGCAGTCCAGCATTTCCATGGGGTTGGGCTGTGAGGCCATGCCCCTTTCTGTGAGGCCACTCCTCTTTTTGGTCACACATACCGAAGACACAAGGGCTTGTCGGCACACCAGCCTACTCACAGGAATTTAATAGTGCTGACAGCAGATAGTACCTCTTGGCCAATCTATTCTGCCCCTAGCCCAGAGCGCTGTCTGTTCTTCTATTGAACCAAAGACCAACAACCTTTGAAACAACACGTTGCTGAGAATATACCTTCCAGCTCTCCTGATTTCAGCTGGACAGTCTTGCTTTTCAGACACCACAAGAGCGGCATGATTTTTACATAGGCGCACCATTTTAACATGGAGGGGGGGGCACGGCGTAGGACGCCTGCTTCCTAACTTACTTGGTCTGGAAGCGGGTCCCTCCTACCCAGCCAGCATCATCTTCCCAGTGCTATTTGGGAAGATGATGCTGGCCACTAGAGAGCAAAGACTATGGCACAGTGGCATAGTTTCTATGTACAGCGCCATCTTTCCAAAAATATCACTGGGAAGATCGTTCAGCCGCCGGCCGCAGCACGGTTACACTTATGGGGCGGGGGTTTTCGGCTCCACTTCTCTGGGAGGATGGGGTCTTTTTGTGCAGAGAAATGAGGGTATTCTTTATAGCAACTCAACATGCTCTGCCTCCCCTTCCCCCATGCATTGATTAAATACTGGGACAATCAAGTTAAAAGCACTAAAGATCCCTTAATTAATACGGGGCCTAATTCAGTAAGGACTGTAATTTGAAAGCTTCTTGCATCAGCTTTGCAAATGCAATTCTTTGCAATGCAAATGCAGGAGGAGGTGCATGCCACCTCCTTCCTGCATTTGCAATGCGATCACATCTGTGATGAGACGCGTTGTTCATCTGTGACGGCAGGCTGAGTAAGCCTGAGCTTAGTCAGGCTTTCCGTTGCAGGGAGGATGTGAAGACAAGGATACTGTGTCTCATGACGCAGTCCTTGGCCTCACCACTCCCGGAAAATGGGGACGACACCCCCAGAAACACCAGCCGCCCCTGTCCCTTACCTGCGATCGCATTGCAGGGATGCAAACGCCTCTGCCTGATTGACAGGAAAGCTGACTGCAAGCCAGTCCTTATTACCCAACATCAGCTCATGCTACAGATGTGTCATCATTATACTATGCATCCAGTCAGTGCCGTTTTTAGGGCCAGGCCACCCATGCAACCACACAGGGCGCTGGTCTGTGGCTGCTGTGTGATGTCTGGCCGACTGCATAGATTTCTGTGAAAACGTCCCTCCCAACATGGGTGCCACCTGAGAGAGGACAGTTTTGATGGATACTAGAGTTGGCGACGACCATTTTGGGAGAGACATTTAAATGGAGCCCGGAGGGAGGACACAGGCAATGGCCCAGAAATGCAAGGAATGTGGCGATGGTGGTGGCAGCAGCGGAGGAAGCAGGCCCGGCTAGCAGCACTGCAGCAGCAGCATGAAACAACCCCTGACAATGAGCAGGACCAGGTACAGTGTGCATTGTGATTATTGCTAAGTGAGGCATGGTGCAAGGGGCATCACTGTGTGGGGCATAACAAGGAGCATTACTGTGTGGGGCATACTTTTGGGCAAGGGGCATCACTGTGTGGGGCATAACAAGGAGCATTACTGTGTGGAGCATTCTTTGGTGCAAGGGGCATTAATGTTTAAGGCATAATATGGTGATCATAATAAGGTGCAAGGTGCATTACTGTGTGGAGCTTAGTATGGTACAAGGGGTGTTACAGTGTGGGGCATAATATGGTGCAATTGGCATTACTGTTGGGGCATAATATGGTTAAGGAAGTATTTTTCAGCAAGACCACGCCCATTTAATCAAGACCACGCCCTTTTTCCTTCGTCTCGTGGACCCCCATGAGTTTGCACTGGGAGCCAAATTTCCTAGAAACAACCCTTTTTCCAGCCTCAATATGCCATGCAGCGCGAGACACCAAGCAAGTGTGAGCCGCCAGGTCCCCTGCAACTCTGCTGGCATCGGGCGTCTTTTTGTGCCAAAAATACATCTTAATCACAATGCAGTGTGACTAGGATGCAACAGGAGACTGTGTTGATTAATTTTATATAATGACACTTCTAAATCTATGTGCGACTGAGCCTGTATACGAAGCACAAGCGAACTTGGCATGGAAAAAAATAGTAGTGATGAGCACCTGAAATTTTTCGGGTTTTGTGTTTTGGTTTTGGGTTCGGTTCCGCGTTTTGGCAAAACCTCACCGAATTTTTTTTGTCGGATTCGGGTGTGTTTTGGATTCGGGTGTTTTTTTCAAAAAACCCTAAAAAACAGCTTAAATCATAGAATTTGGGGGTCATTTTGATCCCATATTATTATTAACCTCAAAAACCATAATTTCCACTCATTTTCAGTCTATTCTGAATACCTCACACCTCACAATATTATTTTTAGTCCTAAAATTTGCACCGAGGTCGCTGGATGACTAAGCTAAGCGACCCTAGTGGCCGACACAAACACCTGGCCCATCTAGGAGTGGCACTGCAGTGTCACGCAGGATGTCCCTTCCAAAAAACCCTCCCCAAACAGCACATGACGCAAAGAAAAAAAGAGGCGCAATGAGGTAGCTGTGTGAGTAAGATTAGCGACCCTAGTGGCCGACACAAACACCGGGCCCATTTAGGAGTGGCACTGCAGTGTCACGCAGGATGTCCCTTCCAAAAAACCCTCCCCAAACAGCACATGACGCAAAGAAAAAAAGAGGCGCAATGAGGTAGCTGTGTGAGTAAGATTAGCGACCCTAGTGGCCGACACAAACACCGGGCCCATCTAGGAGTGGCACTGCAGTGTCACGTAGGATGTCCCTTCCAAAAAACCCTCCCCAAACAGCACATGACGCAAAGAAAAAAAGAGGCGCAATGAGGTAGCTGTGTGAGTAAGATTAGCGACCGTAGTGGCCGACACAAACACCGGGCCCATTTAGGAGTGGCACTGCAGTGTCACGCAGGATGTCCCTTCCAAAAAACCCTCCCCAAACAGCACATGACGCAAAGAAAAAAAGAGGCGCAATGAGGTAGCTGTGTGAGTAAGATTAGCGACCCTAGTGGCCGACACAAACACCGGGCCCATCTAGGAGTGGCACTGCAGTGTCACGCAGGATGTCCCTTCCAAAAAACCCTCCCCAAACAGCACATGACGCAAAGAAAAAAAGAGGCGCAATGAGGTAGCTGTGTGAGTAAGATTAGCGACCGTAGTGGCCGACACAAACACCGGGCCCATTTAGGAGTAGCACTGCAGTGTCACGCAGGATGTCCCTTCCAAAAAACCCTCCCCAAACAGCACATGACGCAAAGAAAGAAAGAGGCGCAATGAGGTAGCTGTGTGAGTAAGATTAGCGACCCTAGTGGCCGACACAAACACCGGGCCCATTTAGGAGTGGCACTGCAGTGTCACGCAGGATGTCCCTTCCAAAAACCCTCCCCAAACAGCACATGACGCAAAGAAAAATAAAAGAAAAAAGAGGTGCAAGATGGAATTGTCCTTGGGCCCTCCCACCCACCCTTATGTTGTATAAACAAAACAGGACATGCACACTTTAACCAACCCATCATTTCAGTGACAGGGCCTGCCACACGACTGTGACTGATATGACGGGTTGGTTTGGACCCCCCCCAAAAAAGAAGCAATTAATCTCTCCTTGCACAAACTGGCTCTACAGAGGCAAGATGTCCACCTCATCATCATCCTCCGATATATCACCGTGTACATCCCCCTCCTCACAGATTATCAATTCGTCCCCACTGGAATCCACCATCTCAGCTCCCTGTGTACTTTGTGGAGGCAATTGCTGCTGGTCAATGTCTCCGCGGAGGAATTGATTATAATTCATTTTAATGAACATCATCTTCTCCACATTTTCTGGATGTAACCTCGTACGCCGATTGCTGACAAGGTGAGCGGCGGCACTAAACACTCTTTCGGAGTACACACTTGTGGGAGGGCAACTTAGGTAGAATAAAGCCAGTTTGTGCAAGGGCCTCCAAATTGCCTCTTTTTCCTGCCAGTATAAGTATGGACTGTGTGACGTGCCTACTTGGATGCGGTCACTCATATAATCCTCCACCATTCTTTCAATGGGGAGAGAATCATATGCAGTGACAGTAGACGACATGTCCGTAATCGTTGTCAGGTCCTTCAGTCCGGACCAGATGTCAGCATCAGCAGTCGCTCCAGACTGCCCTGCATCACCGCCAGCGGGTGGGCTCGGAATTCTGAGCCTTTTCCTCGCACCCCCAGTTGCGGGAGAATGTGAAGGAGGAGATGTTGACAGGTCGCGTTCCGCTTGACTTGACAATTTTCTCACCAGCAGGTCTTTCAACCCCAGCAGACTTGTGTCTGCCGGAAAGAGAGATCCAAGGTAGGCTTTAAATCTAGGATCGAGCATGGTGGCCAAAATGTAGTGCTCTGATTTCAACAGATTGACCACCCGTGAATCCTTGTTAAGCGAATTAAGGGCTCCATCCACAAGTCCCACATGCCTAGCGGAATCGCTCCGTGTTAGCTCCTCCTTCAATGTCTCCAGCTTCTTCTGCAAAAGCCTGTTGAGGGGAATGACCTGACTCAGGCTGGCAGTGTCTGAACTGACTTCACGTGTGGCAAGTTCAAAGGGCAGCAGAACCTTGCACAACGTTGAAATCATTCTCCACTGCGCTTGAGACAGGTGCATTCCACCTCCTATATCGTGCTCAATTGTATAGGCTTGAATGGCCTTTTGCTGCTCCTCCAACCTCTGAAGCATATAGAGGGTTGAATTCCACCTCGTTACCACTTCTTGCTTCAGATGATGGCAGGGCAGGTTCAGTAGTTTTTGGTGGTGCTCCAGTCTTCTGTACGTGGTGCCTGTACGCCGAAAGTGTCCCGCAATTCTTCTGGCCACCGACAGCATCTCTTGCACGCCCCTGTCATTTTTTAAATAATTCTGCACCACCAAATTCAAGGTATGTGCAAAACATGGGACGTGCTGGAATTTGGCCATATTTAATGCACACACAATATTGCTGGCGTTGTCCGATGCCACAAATCCACAGGAGAGTCCAATTGGGGTAAGCCATTCCGCGATGATCTTCCTCAGTTGCCGTAAGAGGTTTTCAGCTGTGTGCGTATTCTGGAAAGCGGTGATACAAAGCGTAGCCTGCCTAGGAAAGAGTTGGCGTTTGCGAGATGCTGCTACTGGTGCCGCCGCTGCTGTTCTTGCGGCGGGAGTCCATACATCTACCCAGTGGGCTGTCACAGTCATATAGTCCTGACCCTGCCCTGCTCCACTTGTCCACATGTCCGTGGTTAAGTGGACATTGGGTACAGCTGCATTTTTTAGGACACTGGTGACTCTTTTTCTGAGGTCTGTGTACATTTTCGGTATCGCCTGCCTAGAGAAATGGAACCTAGATGGTATTTGGTACCGGGGACACAGTACCTCCAACAAGTCTCTAGTTGGCTCTGCAGTAATGATGGATACCGGAACCACGTTTCTCACCACCCAGGATGCCAAGGCCTCAGTTATCCGCTTTGCAGTAGGATGACTGCTGTGATATTTCATCTTCCTCGCAAAGGACTGTTGGACAGTCAATTGCTTGGTGGAAGTAGTAAAAGTGGTCTTACGACTTCCCCTCTGGGATGACCATCGACTCCCAGCAGCAACAACAACAGCAGCGCCAGCAGCAGTAGGCGTTACACGCAAGGATGCATCGGAGGAATCCCAGGCAGGAGAGGAATCATCAGAATTGCCAGTGACATGGCCTGCAGGACTATTGGCATTCCTGGGGAAGGAGGAAATTGACACTGAGGGAGTTGGTGGGGTGGTTTGCGTGAGCTTGGTTACAAGAGGAAGGGATTTACTGGTCAGTGGACTGCTTCCGCTGTCACCCAAAGTTTTTGAACTTGTCACTGACTTATTATGAATGCGCTGCAGGTGACGTATAAGGGAGGATGTTCCGAGGTGGTTAACGTCCTTACCCCTACTTATTACAGCTTGACAAAGGGAACACACGGCTTGACACCTGTTGTCCGCATTTCTGTTGAAATACCTCCACACCGAAGAGCTGATTTTTTTGGTATTTTCACCAGGCATGTCAACGGCCATATTCCTCCCACGGACAACAGGTGTCTCCCCGGGTGCCTGACTTAAACAAACCACCTCACCATCAGAATCCTCCTGGTCAATTTCCTCCCCAGCGCCAGCAACACCCATATCCTCCTCATCCTGGTGTACTTCAACACTGACATCTTCAATCTGACTATCAGGAACTGGACTGCGGGTGCTCCTTCCAGCACTTGCAGGGGGCGTGCAAATGGTGGAAGGCGCATGCTCTTCACGTCCAGTGTTGGGAAGGTCAGGCATCGCAACCGACACAATTGGACTCTCCTTGTGGATTTGGGATTTCGAAGAACGCACAGTTCTTTGCGGTGCTACTGCTTTTGCCAGCTTGAGTCTTTTCATTTTTCTAGCGAGAGGCTGAGTGCCTCCATCCTCATGTGAAGCTGAACCACTAGCCATGAACATAGGCCAGGGCCTCAGCCGTTCCTTGCCACTCCGTGTGGTAAATGGCATATTGGCAAGTTTACGCTTCTCCTCCGACAATTTTATTTTAGGTTTTGGAGTCCTTTTTTTACTGATATTTGGTGTTTTGGATTTGACATGCTCTGTACTATGACATTGGGCATCGGCCTTGGCAGACGACGTTGCTGGCATTTCATCGTCTCGGCCATGACTAGTGGCAGCAGCTTCAGCACGAGGTGGAAGTGGATCTTGATCTTTCCCTAATTTTGGAACCTCAACATTTTTGTTCTCCATATTTTAATAGGCACAACTAAAAGGCACCTCAGGTAAACAATGGAGATGGATGGATACTAGTATACAATTATGGACGGACTGCCGAGTGCCGACACAGAGGTAGCTACAGCCGTGGACTACCGTACTGTACTGTATCTGCTGCTAATATAGACTGGTTGATAAAGAGATGTAGTAGTATGTATGTATAAAGAAGAAAGAAAAAAAAAACACGGGTAGGTGGTATACAATTATGGACGGACTGCCGAGTGCCGACACAGAGGTAGCTACAGCCGTGAACTACCGTACTGTACTGTGTCTGCTGCTAATATAGACTGGTTGATAAAGAGATGTAGTAGTATGTATGTATAAAGAAGAAAGAAAAAAAAACCACGGGTAGGTGGTATACAATTATGGACGGACTGCCGAGTGCCGACACAGAGGTAGCTACAGCCGTGGACTACCGTACTGTACTGTGTCTGCTGCTAATATAGACTGGTTGATAAAGAGATGTAGTAGTATGTATGTATAAAGAAGAAAGAAAAAAAAACCTCGGGTAGGTGGTATACAATTATGGACGGACTGCCGAGTGCCGACACAGAGGTAGCTACAGCCGTGAACTACCGTACTGTGCTGTGTCTGCTGCTAATATAGACTGGTTGATAAAGAGATGTAGTAGTATGTATGTATAAAGAAGAAAGAAAAAAAAACCACGGGTAGGTGGTGTACAATTATGGATGGACTGCCGAGTGCCGACACAGAGGTAGCTACAGCCGTGAACTACCGTACTGTGTCTGCTGCGACTGGATGATAAATAATGATATAAAAAATATATATATATCACTACTGCAGCCGGACAGGTATATATTATATAATGACGGACCTGCTGGACACTGTCTGTCAGCAGAATGAGTTTTTTATAGAATAAAAAAAAAAAACACCACACAAGTGAAGTCACACGACGAGTGTTTAACTTTTTCAGGCAATCACAATATAGTATACTACTAACTATACTGGTGGTCAGTGTGGTCAGGTCACTGGTCAGTCACACTGGCAGTGGCACTCCTGCAGCAAAAGTGTGCACTGTTTAATTTTAATATAATATGTACTCCTGGCTCCTGCTATAACCTATAACTGGCACTGCAGTGCTCCCCAGTCTCCCCCACAATTATAAGCTGTGTGAGCTGAGCACAGTCAGATATATATACATAGATGATGCAGCACACTGGGCTGAGCAGTGCACACAGATATGGTATGTGACTGAGTCACTGTGTGTATCGTTTTTTTCAGGCAGAGAACGGATATATTAAATAAAACAAAACTGCACTGTCTGGAGGTCACTGTGGTCAGTCACTAGTAAACTCTGCACTCTCTACACTTCTACAGTACTCCTAAGCTCCAGTAAATCAGGTCAATCTCTCTCTCTCTCTCTCTCTTCTAATCTAAATGGAGAGGACGCCAGCCACGTCCTCTCCCTATCAATCTCAATGCACGTGTGAAAATGGCGGCGACGCGCGGCTCCTTATATAGAATCCGAGTCTCGCGAGAATCCGACAGCATCATGATGACGTTCGGGCGTGCTCGGGTTAACCGAGCAAGGCGGGAGGATCCGAGTCTGCTCGGACCCGTGAAAAAAACCATGAAGTTCGGGCGGGTTCGGATTCAGAGAAACCGAACCCGCTCATCTCTATAAAATAGCAGCAACCACTGCATCATAGCACTTTGCGTACAGAGTCAGAGACTCAGTCGCACACAAGTGTCGCACATCAAGTTAATCAACACAGTCTTCCTGTGTGTCTTAGTCACATCACATTTTTGACTAAGACACATTTTCAGCAAAAGATGCAAAAAAGATGCCAAACGCTAGTAGAGTCTCCCAGGACCTGGCACACTGAGAGGGGCAGTTTGGCTAGACTGCTGCAAAAATGTATGAGGACAGGTGAAAAGGGAACACCAACACCATATTAAAGCACTTGATTTTACAATGAGATGCTCAAGAAGTAAACATAGGTATGATTTTTGGATGTCCACATACTGTACCTTTTGTCATGCATTGCACTTCCAAGTCTACAAATATGTCACTGCTTTGCAGCTTTCCATCATATGGTATAGTTTGTATCTTTTTCTCCGCCAGATATCTGCAAGTTTTCACTAATTCTTCTTGACAATTAGATCCGCTGTCTGGATATATATCTTTCAGGGATTCAAAAGATACACAAAAAACAACAACAACAACAACAACAACAATGCAAAACAACAATGCTTTAGTACAACTTGCTATGCAGTGTGACTCAGTTGGCATATACATTATCCTTGGTTCATTCTTCAATGCTAAGTCATGACATGCTCACTTTGGAACAAGCTTTTTTCTGGCAGGCATCCAGCCAGCTTATAACATGTTAGGGGAACATTGGGGGTCATTCCGAGTTGTTCGCTATTTGCCGATTTTCGCAACGGAGCGATTAAGGCAAAAATGCGCATGCGCATGGTACGCAGTGCGCATGCGCAAAGTATTTTAGCACAAAACTTAGTAGATTTACTCACGCCAGAACGAAGAAATTCCATCGTTGAAGTGATCGGAGTGTGATTGACAGGAAATGGGTGTTTCTGGGCGGAAACTGACCGTTTTCTGGGAGTGTGCGGAAAAACGCAGGCATGCCAGGATAAAACGCAGGAGTATCTGGAGAAACGGGGGAGTGGCTGGCCGAACGCAGGGCGTGTTTGTGACATCAAACCAGTGATAATGATGATTTATATACAGGAATGAAAAGCTATTCCTTAAACACACTTTAAATACACTTTACCATGGAGCCGCTGCGGCCGCTATACTTAATACACACTCTACATACTTTTTACGCTATTAGCGTACAGAGTCCCGTACCGTGTACGGAACTTTGCGTACAAATGCAGCGCTGACGGTACAAAGTACACACAGCGTGTACACACCCAGAGATACACCGCAAACCCTTAACAGCTATGCATGCGATAGTATTACACTCTAAACGTTAGCAGGGAAAGGAAAACATGACACCGGTTTGCTATTTAAAATGCTGGGTTCCGACACCACAGCGTATTATTACTGAAAGGGGGTTACAATATATATATAATACAATACAATATAATATAACAGAAAATGGCTACAGTCAATGGTACATACATGATTGGATTCGCCGCGCTACCCAGTCTGATCCTCAGTCATCTGATAGATAACTTTGTGAGTCTTGTGTCTGACAAGGCCTGCAGCAGGCTCTCTTTATACAATTCTTCCAAAACCTAACACAATGGATACTGTAATTTCTTTGTCCATTGGACACAGGGATGGTCATTTACAGTACAGGAGAGGTCATAGGTCGGTTTGAATAGGTGGGCGATGTCTGTTCCAACTGCTCTTGTGGGTGGTCTCCTCTGGATTCCCGGCGCATACATAATGTACAGTAAATACAGTTTACATCTATATTCTGCTCCTGCACATAACTATCCGTAGGAACATGCGATCTGCTGCAGACCAACACCGGAATGTTACCCTTAAAATACCCTACAGCTGGATACCAAACACCACCTTATAACCTTAGTCTGTCCCCTCCTATCCTGTAAAGGTGAATCCCTTTGTTCTGAAACCATTTAAACTGCTGTAACTTGCTGCTGTGGTGCAGGGAGGCTATGTGTAAAATGTGCACTATTTGGATTAAATATGTTATGTGTTTTGATGGCTTTTCCATGCGTTCACAAACTCTACCGTAAATAATCATACCACGCGCTAATACGCAGGTCCGCGGGAGCGACCATACGCAAATTGCGAATATGTGCACGCACGGCAGAACACGTACACGCACGGAGGCCATCTGTGTGTAGTTTGTACGTGATGTGTGTACTGCAATATTTTTTGACTTTGACAGTCCACCCTTTGGCAGTCACCAATAACTGCCACTATCTAATCACTAAACAGAAAAATATCTATACAATATCTACAGAAGCTTGGATGATCGGGGAGAGTGGGAAATGTATGACCTAGTGGGAAAGTAAAAAGCATGTATGTATGAATCCATGTCTGAGGGGCATGTATCATCGTGCCGTATATGTTCTAAATAAGCTTCCAGGTATTGCGAAGTATACATTAAATCCTTCTCATCCCGTATTAAGGGTCTGTAAGTGGGCCAACAAACACTACCGAGCTCTTTTCGGCTTCTTGTTCCAACAAATTGGGTGCACATGTAGTTGATGATACATGGAGGGGGAAACATGTGAATACTAGTACATGTGGATATCACCTGTCGACTATGTGTGCCATTAGCTGGAGGTTGCAGAGATGAAGATAAGACACATATATAAAATTACATTCACATAAACATTTTGGGTAGGGTTGATGTCTTTTTCCGGATGGATGTATCTGGGCAGAGGGGGAGACAAAAGAAAAAAACGGGTGAAAGAAACAGGCCATGAAATTCATTTGCAATCCTTATCATAACACTGTCTCTATGGATGGGTCATAAATCAAATCTGGATACAAAGGAGAAACTTCCCTACACTCATGATGACATTTTGAGCCCACTCTCCTAAACCTGAGAGCCAATTGTGTGGGTTCAACCATGAGACCCAGCCAGTCAGTTCATTACTCACAGTCGCTAAGGTAAGGTTGTGCTTCCTCCTGAACTCCCACTTCAACTGCAAGATATCGTCAATCTTTTGATCGATGATCTCCGTGGGGTCATCAGTGCTGTTCGTGATATATGTACAGCACTTCACACCATACTGAGTTGCCAGAGTAACACAGTACCCACCTGTCACGGCTGTGACATAATTAAGGACCATCCTGTGCTGAATCAGTTCCTTCTTGTAGGCTTGTAACTCCCTTCCCGTATACCTGAAGGTGTCGTCATACATCTCAGTGATATTGTCTAACAAGTTCACTAGCGCGTGGATATACCTATAATTTATAGTTCCTCTGGCAGTACGGGTGATGTCTAATGCGGGAAGGAACTGAATCCCGGTGGATTCGTGGATCAAATCAGTGGCTGCGTGCTCTGTCCTATCTATGAGGTGTCTCTTGATGATGTGTTCATAGTGAGTATGAGTATAAGGAGCCTGAGCACTGCGGTGAACGTCTTTCATCTTATCATGGGTTATGGTCATGACCTCTGGCAGTACTCTCCCAATGTAACACAATCCCTCTGAGCTCGGGGCAAGCCACTTGTACGCCTTCCTCCCACATATAAAATAGGCATCATCTGGGAGAACATAGGGGACAAAATATAACATCACCATATTACAAACTTTCCAAGTAAAGAAACCAATCCCTAGTTCTCCCATCTGCTCAGTACAAGTATCGGGCTGGATGATATGGGCACAATACCCTGGCGATACTTTTCCAACCCACACGGTCTTGCTTCCACGAGCATACCTATACCAAAAATACCTTCCACTGTTGGCTATTTGGCGTACAAGTTCAGAGTCTATGGGTATCATATCAGCTCTGTATGAAAAGGTCATTGTCTGGTTACATTACGTCACTTCCCAATTTCCTGGTTTTCGGTAATTGGAAATATTAAAGCACAGTAAGGACCTGTCTACATGATACTGGTGGAACTTCAAACTAGGGGGCCTAGAAATATTGAATTTCTTGTCCACCGGCCTCCCACCCCACAATTCGAGTACCTCATGTATTGCTAAAGGGTACGGTACTAATCCTGCCTTGCTCTGACCTTGAGGTACCTGTGAGCACACCCAGCATTCTGTCTGGTTTAAGACCTTACCCACTAGTGAGTGGTAATCACTCAACGGATGACGGTCCATGTCGATATTAAGGTTGGACTTACATCTCTGGATGCACCCATCCTCTACTATATTCTCACAATTCCTACAAATACAATATTCGTCAGACAATAAACCCTCACAGTGCCTCCGAGCTCCCTGACTACCAGAGTGCTTACTGATGCCAGCCTTTACTAAAGTGATGTGCTGCTCCTGAGATCCTACAAATTCATACTCTCCATCAGAACCCATTCCAGATCCCTGCTCGACCTCTCTGGGACCCTCACCAAAACAAACTGTCCTGATCAAAACCAGAATTATTAACAGAACCCGAAACGCAGTCTCTTGTGATCGATCCATTTCGTTAGGGGAAAGGAGAAAAATAAGGAGAAAAGAAAGGAAAATGCAGGGGGAGGTGAAAAAAGAAAATGGTACGACAACCGTTCTAGATCTTGTTACTCTCTGTGCTCAGATGCCCTTCAACAGTCCTGCCTCTCAACTTTCCCGGAACAGACACTCCAGTGATACGAGGTTCTCTACACTCTGCTCTTTGTCACGAGTTCTCTCTGGGTCAGCGACCTTTTTGCAATGGGACGAGTGGATCCGAAGTCTCTCTTTCGGCGACCTTCAATGCTGTTGTGCTGGTTAACAAGACTTGGTATGGTCCTTCCCCCACCTGTCTATGAGGCAACTTGAGCGTAAGAATTTAGAATAATCACATAATCCCCAGGTTCAATGTCATGACAATTACTGTTCGGTAGGTCGGGAATCACCAGCTTTAAATTTCTTTGTTGATTTCTTAGCTTCTTGCTCATCCCAACCAAATATTTCACAGTCACTTTGTTAATAAATTTCAAATCATCCTGGGGGTCTATCATTACATGAGGTTGTCGACCAAAAAGAATTTCAAAGGGTGATAGGTTAAGGGGAGACCTGGGAGTGGTTCTGATACTTTACAACACTAGTGGCATAGCTTCTGGCCACAACAATCCAGTTTCAGCCATAACCTTGCTCAGCTTATTCTTAATAGTGCTGTTCATTCTCTCCACCTTCGCACTCGCCTGTGGTCGGTACGGAGTATGCAGCTTGCTATTAATTCCCATCAGTTTGCACATGACCTGAAAGACTTCACCTATAAAATGGGTACCCCTATCACTTTCAATTATTCTAGGGATACCATATCTACACACAAATTCCTGCACAATTTTCTTTGCAGTGAATGTAGCAGTATTTGTGGCAGCAGGGAACGCTTCTACCCAATTTGAAAATACATCAATACACACTAACACATATTTTAAATTTCTACAGGGTGGTAACTGCATGAAATCGATTTGTATTACCTGAAAAGGTCCATCTGTCGGGGGGATATGGGATGGCTCTGTTGGTATTGACTTACCAATATTCTTCCTCAAGCAAGTAAAACATGTCATTGCTCTCTTACCTGCATGAGAAGAGAATCCTGGCGCACACCAGTAGGCTCTCACCAGCTTACACATACCCTCTTTGCCCAGATGAGTCAGACCGTGTTCCGCCTCAGCTAGACTTTATAAGATATGCTCTAGGGGCCACTGGCTTACCGTGTCCACCTGTCCAAAGTCCTGAGGACTCCTGGCCATACTCCTTTGACCTCCAGATCGCCTTTTCCTGTAATGAACACAAATCTTGCATTTCAATTAATTTTGTGTGTTGAATGTCATCAGTGATGTGATGTTCGTTTGTATGGGGGTGCTGGCTGCTGATTTAGCAGCTTCGTCTGCCCGGCTGTTACCAAGTGAAATTGGGTCTTGGTTGTAAGTATGTGCTTTGCACTTGATAACAGCCACTCTGTCTGTTTCCTGTATCGCTGTTAGAAGCATTTTTATGTGGGACGCATGCGCTACAGGTGTGCCAGCTGCCGTCATGAAATATCTGAGGCGCCACAGGGCCCCGAAATCATGCACCACTCCAAGGGCATACCTAGAATCTGTGTATATATTAGCTGACTTACCCTTGGCCAATTCACATGCTCTGGTTAGGGCGACCAACTCAGCAACTTGTGCTGAGTGCGGTGGGCCCAGGGGTTCAGCTTCTATGATACCTCTGTCGTCTACAAATGCATATCCAATGCACAGGTCTCCCGAGTCCGTCTGTCTGTGGCAACTACCGTCAGTGTAGAAGGTAAAGTTTACTCCTTCCAGTGGGTTGTCACTGATGTCAGGTCTCGCAGTGAAAGTCTGATTCAGGTATTCCATACAATCATGCGTATCAGTGTCTGCACTAAATCCTCCTTTACCATCATTCTCATCCTCCACCCTTTGTGCCTGTCTAGGCATACTTGGCAAGTAAGTTGCAGGATTTAGTGAGCTGCATCTCTTAATGGTGATGTTTACAGGGGCCATCAGTGATAATTCCCACTTTGTAAACCGAGCAGATGAGACATGTCTGGTTTGGGCGGAGTTCAGTAAGTCTGATACTGCATGTGGTGTATGGATGGTCAGGTTGTGTCCTAACACTACGTCCTCACTTTTACTTACTAGCAAAGCTATCGCTGCAACACTTCGCAAGCATGTGGGGAGAGACCACGCTACGGTGTCCAACTGTGCACTGTAGTAAGCTACCGGCCTGCTGGCATCACCATGTCTCTGGGTTAAAACTCCTGCCGTGCACCCTGCACTTTCTGTACCGTACAATTCAAAGGGCTTCTCATAATCTGGCATACCTCATGCAGGTGCCTGTGATAGGCACTGTTTGAGTCTCTCAAATGCCAGTTCGGACTCATCTGTGTGCGAGATCCGTTCTAGTTTGTTCGAAGAGACCATTTCTTGCAAAGGTAAAGCCAGTATAGAAAACCCTGGGATCCAGTTTCGGCAGTACCCACACATTCCAAGGAAAGTGCGGATCTGTTGTTGAGTTTGTGGCAGAGTCATGTCGTGAATCGCCTGTATTCTATCAGCAGTGAGGTGTCTAAGTCCTTGGGTCAAGCAATGTCCCAAATATTTTACCCTGGTCTGGCACAACTGCAACTTATCCTTTGAAACCTTGTGTCCCGTTTGGGAAAGATGAAACAGAAGCTGTCTCGTGTCTTTCAAGGACGATTCGAGTGAGTCAGAACATAACAATAAGTCATCGACATACTGTATTAGCACTGATCCACTCTCAGGTTGAAAGGATTGTAAACAGTCATGCAAGACCTGGGAGAAAATAATCGGCCTGTCAATGAAACCTTGGGGAAGACGAGTCCAGGTGTACTGTACTCCCCTGTATGTAAAAGCGAAGAGGTATTGGCTGTCAGGGTGCAGAGGGACAGAAAATAAGGCAGAACAGAGGTCAATGACAGTAAAGAATTTTGCAGTAGAGGGAATTTGCATGAGGATGACAGCTGGATTGGGCACTACGGGGAATTGGCTCTCAACTATCTTGTTTATCCACCTTAGATCCTGCACTAGCCTGTAACCCCTTCCCCCACTCTTTTTCACAGGGAAGATGGGACTATTGGCAGTGCTGGACGTCCTGACTAGGATGCCCTGTTGTAGCAACTGTTGTACACTCCTAATTCTACCTCTGGCTTCAGAGGATACTGAGGGATATTTGGAGCTATCCTACCATCTTTTACTTGCACTACTACTGGAGCTACATTCGCCATCAATCCAGTGTCTTGTCCATCTTTGGTCCAAAGGGAACCCGGTATTCGTGAGATCATTTCCTCTACCTTTGATGGACACTTGTCTATAACAGCAGAATGCAACATTAGCCTTTGAGGTGTGTCTAATATATCTTGCACTTCTTGAACGTGGTTCTCAGGTATATCCAAGAAGACACCTTCAGGAGTACAATATATGACACACTGCATTTTACACAATAAATCTCTACCGAGTAGATTAGTCGGAACCGATGCAGCCAACAGAAAAGAATGTTTGGTTTGCAAGGGCCCTATCATAATCTCTGCAGGTCTACTCAAAGGGTATTGTTGCACAGTTCCTGTTACTCCCATTGCCGAAATTGTTTTACCCGTGGTTTTTATACCTACCTTCGAATTTAACACTGACCTGGGCGCCCCTGTATCTACAAGGAAAGGTAATGGTACACCAGCTACATCAACCGTGACCTCAGGTTCACTACCAAGGCTAGCAATCAATTTCACTGGCTGCAGACTACAGGTGTGGCCCAACTCCTATTGTGTGGTGAGACCATCCCGCAGCGCATTGGCAGCTACGATATGTGAGGGGGGTAGCTGTGAGTTTTCGGAGGCCTGCCAGTCCCTCCTTGGTGGGTACCTCCTTGTTTCCCCTGCATGTGGCTCGTAATTTCTCCTAGGTGGTCCCTGATCCCAAGTATGTGCCTTGTAGTGTGGTTCATATCCTGGTCTAGGGGGTCGGTATACATTATGTGCACTTTTACTCCTACAGTCCCTTTCAAAATGTCCTTCCTATTTACAATAGAAGCATATTATTGACCGTGACTTACCACCAGGGGTCTGGGGTTTCGGCTGATGTGGCTCTGTTGTAAGTGCGTCCATACTTACTGTCATCAGCCTTTCCCCCTGTTACTCACTGTGCTTAATGATGTTCCTATCATGCTCGACAGCGGACTCTCTCAATGCAGCCACCGAGATACCTCTCCAGTTTGGTAGAGAGGTCTGTACCCTAGTTCTCAGTGCCTCCTTCAACCCGTCCATTAATACAGAAACAGCTACCTCCCTGTAATGTACATTGTCCTTAATGTCCTCGATCCCAGTGTATCTAGCCATTTCCTGCAGTGCTCGATGGAAATATTCGTATGCCGTTTCACCTTCCTTTTGTTTTATGGAAAAGATTTTATTCCATTTGACAACAGTAGGGAAATATACTCCTAATTGCAGATTGATTTGCCGTACATTCTCCTGAGTGTACTCATCAGTGAGAGGTACTTCTGCGTCTAACTTACAATCAGTTATGAATTTCGCGGGGTCAATATTTGAGGGTAAACATACCCGTAGCACTGTTCGCCAATCTTTGTTTGTGGGTTCGTTGGCGTTACCTAACTCTTTAATGAACCTTTGGCATGCGACTAGATCTTTTCTGGGATCGGGAAATTCTGACATAATTGACCTTAACTCTGCCCGGGACCAAGGACAATGCATGGCAATGTTCCTGATGGGAGTTACTCCCTGAGCATCAGTCCTCACATTGGGGACCGCAATCACCCTGACAGGATTTAATTCAATTACATCATTTTGATTTGACTCTATAATGTGAGGTGCTATTGTCTCTGCATAATGTATGGTACCATACTTACCTATGGACACAACCTCACTTATCCCTCCGCTAGGGGGCCTTGCTACTGTTCTTGTTGGTTGGGCCGTGCCCACCTGAGTGTCCTGTATGGTGGCTGCTAGAGAGAGTGCCGATATTGTGCTGGGCTCATCTTCCTGCTCGCAGTCCTTGGGAAAATTTAAAACAGGATACAACTGGCAAGGGTTAGCGTTAGTACATTTATCAATTACTCTTCTATCCTGTACTAATGTACCATTACCTCTAGCCATTTTCTCCCCAATAATATATGCCATTGTTTTCCCGCTAAGTTTGGAACCTGCTGCGTGAGCTAATTCCCTTTGCACATCCCCCTCCTGTTGCCATAAATTTAAACAATCTGTATGTCTAATCCTTTGTTTCTTGGATTTTATCAGACATATCCTTATCCTTAAGTTCTGTAATACCTCTGGTTCAAAGCTGCCCACCCTAGGGAATGGTACCCTATCTTTGTCAGTCATACGTACCCATTCAGACAAAAAGTCTTCCGTGTGTGATCCATATTTACCACACATAACAAACCTCGCTGACCCCTTGGGCCGCAGCTCTTCAACCTGAACCCTGGCTACAAAACGTCCACCGCTTGTGCAATTGGATCCCATCGCGTACTTTTTCCTTTTTACGCAATCCCCAATGCACAATACGAATAGACGGTGAAAGTTCTTAGAGCGCTTTCACCCACTCCTTCTCCGCTGAGTACCACGACCCACTCCAATAGTGACCACCGCGAACCCAGTGAGGCCCCTATCTGGTTTCTATTCACTGGAAGTGTTTAGGAGTGACTTACCTATTCCAGTGAATATACACCGCTGGAGATTTTCCTGAGAGAGACCAGCGAAAACTCCCTATACACTTATACACAAATCACGCTTGCGTATGGTCTACACAGCGCTAATGATACCGCGATTTTACGCAAAAGTTCGTAAACGGGTATCAAGTTGCGCTGTATATATCGCACCCACAAACGTGCAGTCCAATTACACAGTGTATAGGTACTTGTTACCTATCTGCCATACAACCACGGGTCAATGTACAAACTGTGACCCTCAGCCCGGAGCGTAATACAAAAACCTTTTTACTACAATACTTTGCAATACTTATGCACTATCACGCTCCTTTGCATTTCATCTCACAATTTGCATATTAAACCTTATACTAATGTGAGTCAGCCGCCTCACGCCACCAAGCCTCCACTTACTTGATGTACCACATGACGGGATCCCGAATTCCCTGGGTTCAAATATCCACTCACTCCTACGTTCGCTCTCTCAAATACACTTTGTTTTTCTGTACAGAAAATTTGGATTCATTCAGGTTGGCAGCTTTACCCCAGAGGCAATTTAAAAAAAATGTTTTTATACTAAATTTTTTTTATATATTAATCTGCTTTAGAAACCGGGCAGTTTTGTGCTATTGTAGCATGGCTACTGTCCCACCTTTAAACTAAACTAACTATTGTGTAATTTGTACTTAGCGCCCATACTCTTACTCACTTTGCGTAAACACGCGACCGTGCGTGTCTCTTACGCTGCGTGCGCAGTGCTGTACTTTGTCCGAGACACGTGTACAAAACCATACATCCGCAATAAGACAAATCCCACAACTTCTATAAATGTGAGCAATACTAACTACGATCGCTCACTTAACACAACACAGTTTCTTTCTGTATAAACCTTCACAACCAGGCCAGACTGCATTTGTGCTTTACACTTACTTCCTTAAACATTTATTTTAGTTTTAACTATATAGCAACAAAATGTAACCGGTTTCACACAGATCTAAATGAATCTAACAATTTGAGTCTTATGGCAACAATGTGAGAGGGTATACAAAGGGTATGGGTGCCTTTTGTTTTTTATGCTTTTGGCTCCAAAAAAAATTCACAGATTTTTTAATAGCTTTTTTTCTGTTTACTTTACGGGTTCTACCAGCATCTCTACAAACCATACAGAGCAGACGTCATCTAATCAGCACACAAGTAGGGTTTTTAGTGTATCCACCGACCAAGAAAAGGTTACATAGGATAGTTTCTGTTCACCCTTTTGCTGATAGATTAAGTCTGCTGTGACCTGTTAGGCTGTGAGTATGTGGTTCCCTGACGGAGCCCCCAATTGATAATGCTGATTTATATACAGGAATGAAAAGCTATACCTTAAACACACTTTGAATACACTTTACCATGGATCCGCTGCGGCCGCTATACTTAATACACACTCTACGTACTTTTTATGCTATTAGCGTACAGAGTCCCGTACCGTGTACGGAACTTTGCATACAAATGCCGCGCTGATGGTACAAAGTACACACAGCGTGTACATACCCAGAGATACACCGCAAACCCTTAACAGCTATGCATGCAATAGTATTACACTCTAAACCTTAGCAGGGAAAGGAAAACATGACACCGGTTTGCTATTTAAAATGCTGGGTTCCGACACCACAGCGTATTATTACTGAAAGGGGGTTACAATATATATATAATACAATACAATATAATATAACAGAATAATGGCTACAGTCAATGGTACATACGTGATTGGATTCGCCGTGCTACCCAGTCTGGTCCTCAGTCATCTGATAGATAACTTTGTGAGTCATGTGTCTGACCAGGCCTGCAGCAGGCTCTCTTTATACAATTCTTCCAAAACCTAACACAATGGATACTGTAATCTCTTTGTCCATTGGACACAGGGATGGTCATTTACAGTACAGGAGAGGTCATAGGTCGGTTTGAATAGGTGGGCGATGTCTGCTCCAACTGCTCTTATGGGTGGTGTCCTCTGGATTCCCGCCGCATACATAATGTACAGTAAATACAATTTATATATATATTCTGCTCCTGCACATAACTATCCGCAGGAACATGCGATCTGCTGCAGACCAACACCGGAATGTTACCCTTAAAATACCCTACAGCTGGATACCAAACACCACCTTATAACCTTAGTCTGTCCCCTCCTATTCTGTAAAGGTGAATCCCTTTATTCTGAAACCATTTAAACTGCTGTAACTTGCTGCTGTAGTGCAAGGAGGCTATGTGTAAAATGTGCACTATTTGGATTAAATATGTAATGTGTTTTGATGGCTTTTCCATGCGTTCACAAACTCTACCGTAAATACTCATACCACGCGCTAATACGCAGGTCCGCGGGAGCGACCACACACAAATTACGAATATGCGCACGCACGGCAGAGCAAGTACGTGCACGGAGGCCATCTGTGTGTCGTTTGTACGTGATGTGTGTACTGCAATATTTTTTGACTTTGACAGCAGGAACGAAAAGGGCAGAGCTGATCACAGTGTATGAGTAAGTCTCCAGCTACTCAGAAACTGCTAAGAAATTTCTATTTGCAATTCTGCTAATCTTTCGTTCGCAATTTTACTAAGCTAAGATACACTCCCAGAGGGCGGCGGCCTAGCGTGTGCAATGCTGCTAAAATCTGCTAGCGAGCGAACAACTCGAAATGACCCCCATTGTTTCAGAAGTTCATGCAGGAAAACCATGGGCCTAATTCAGACCTGATTGCTAGCAGGCGATTTTTGCACTGCTGCGAAGATAGTTGCCGCCTACAGGGAGAGTGTATTTTAGCTGTGAAAGTGTGCGAACACATGTGTAGCAGCAGGGCTGCCATCAGGGCCTCACCCCCCCCAAAAAAAAAAAATACAAAAATTAAATAAAGAACAAAAAATATATATATATATATATATATATATATATATATATATATATATATATGTATACACTGCTCAAAAAAATAAAGGGAACACTTAAACAACACAATGTAACTCCAAGTCAATCACATTTCTGTGAAATCAAACTGTCCACTTAGGAAGCAACACTGATTGACAATCAATTTCACATGCTGTTGTGCAAATGGAATAGACAACAGGTGGACATTATAGGCAATTAGCAAGACACCCCCAATAAAGGAGTTGTTCTGCAGGCGGTGACCACAGACCACTTCTCAGCTCCTATGCTTTCTGGCTAAACTGGCGGTGCTTTCACTCTAGTGGAACATGAGACGGAGTCTACAACCCACACAAGTGGCTCAGGTAGTGCAGCTCATCCAGGATGGCACATCAATGCGAGCTGTGGCAAGAAGGTTTGCTGTGTCTGTCAGCGTAGTGTCCAGAGCATGGAGGCGCTACCAGTAGACAGGCCAGTACATTAGGAGACGTGGAGGAGGCCGTAGGAGGGCAACAACCCAGCAGCAGGACCGCTACCTCCGCCTTTGTGCAAGGAGGAACAGGAGGAGCACTGTCAGAGCACTGCAAAATGACCTCCAGCAAGCCAGAAATGCGCATGTGTTTACTCAAACGATCAGAAACAGACTCCATGAGGGTGGTATGAGGGCCCGACGTCCACAGGTGGGGGTTGTGCTTACAGCCCAACACCGTGCAGGACGTTTGGCATTTGCCAGAGAACACCAAGATTGGCAAATTCGCCACTGGCGCCCTGTGCTCTTCACAGATGAAAGCAGGTTCTCACTGAGCACATGTGACAGACGTGACAGAGTCTGGAGATGCCAAGGAGAACGTTTTGCTGCCTGCAACATCCTCCAGCATGACCGGTTTGGGTCAGTAATGGTGTGGGGTGGCATTTCTTTGGGGGGCCGCACAGCCCTCCATGTGCTCGCCAGAGGTAGCCTGACTGCCATTAGGTACCGAGATGAGATCCTCAGACACCTTGTGAGACCATATGCTGGTGCGGTTGGCCCTGGGTTCATCCTAATGCAAGACAATGCTAGACCTCATGTGGCTGGAGTGTATTAGCAGTTCCTGCAAGATGAAGGCATTGATGCTATGGACTGGCCCGCCCGTTCCCCAGACCTGAATCCAATTGAGCACATATGGGACATCATGTCTCGCTCCATCCACCAACGCCAGAAGATTGATAAGACCCAAGATGAAATGGTATGCTCTTCCTCGGCAAGTGACCTACACAATTCCCTACCTGAACCCTCTGGTACCTTCTCTTAATTTGATCACACAAATGGGGATGACATGTCAACACTCTTCTCATCCTCCTAGTCTACTACCTCTCTTCTCGATCCTATACACTCACAAATAAGTAAAGCTCTGTCTCCTGTGCTCATCCAAACATTAACTAAAATCTGTAATCTCTCTCCCTCTCTGCTGATATCTTTCCTTCACTGCTCAAGTATGCAGTGATTACTCCTATTCTGAAAAAACTAAATTCTGACCTAAACTCTCTCTCAAACTGCCATTCGATCTCTCAGCTCCCGTGCTCCTCCAAGCTACTTGAGAGACATGCCTACACTTGCCTCACACACTTTCTTAACTCACACAACTTATTGGACCCACTTCAGTCAGGCTAACGTTCACAACACTCCACTGAGACCGCACTGACTAAAGTAGTGAATTATCTGGTCACTGATAAGCCTTAAGACCAATACTCACTTCTTATTCTTTAAGATCTCTCTGCTCTGTTGCTTTTGACACTGTTGACCACTCACTTTTTATGCAAACATTATAATCCATAGGTCTTCAGGGGACAGCCCTTTCATGATTCTCATCCTACCTGACCAATCACTCTTTCAGTGTCTGCTTCTCTGAATCCATCTCCTCTTCACTACCTTAATCAGAGTACGGCAGGTCCTCTGCTTTTCTCAATCTATACCACATCTCTTGGCAAACTAATCAGCTCTTTTGCATTTCAGTATTATCTGTATGCAGATGATTCTCAAATCTACCTATCCTCCCCAGATTTGTCACCATCTGTATTGTTCCGTATCACTGTATGCCTTTTGTGCCATGTCATCTTGCCACCTCAAACTTTTCCAAAACAGAATTAATTATATTTTCACCAGTCAATAGTCATTACCAACCTGATAGCTCTATCACTGTTGAGAACTCGGCAATCATACAATATTACACAATAGCACATACAATAGTACACCACACAGTATATACAATAGTACACCACAAGCTCGTTACCTAGGTGTCATCCTTGACTCTGAACTGTCCTTTGTTCCCCATATTCAATCTGTCTCAATATCATGTTACATGCATCTAAAAAAAAATATCTAAAATATGACCATACCTTACACAAGATGCAATGCTGTCCTCCTTGCTCTCATTATTTCCCACATTGATTATTGCAATAGTGTTGTTACTGGTCTTACAAAAGAGTGAGTCTCACCACTACAATTCATTTTGAGTGCAGCTGTGAGGCAATCTTCCTCGCTAGATGTTCATTGTCCACGGATCTGATCTGTCAGTCCCTCCATTAATTACCTGTATTCTACAGTATTCAATATAAAATACTTTTACTCAGCACAAGGCAATTAAACAAACTAAACCAACATACACCTCTTCACTTATCTCATAATATTTCACAACCTGACCTCTTCACTTTTCACAATATTTGCGTCTCTCATCCACATTCTTTTTTTGCTCCCATTCACCAATGCAGGACTTTCTTTGGGCTGCACCCACTCTGTGGAATGCACTTCCATGCACAATAAGACTTTTCTCTTGTCTCCAAATCTTCAAGTGTTACCTGAAAACTCACCTTTTCAGGCAAACTTAATCAAATTCCAGAATCACCAAATAACCTTCATTAACTTTCCAATCCAATTACATCCCCACTGTACAGTCCACACATATCCTGACATATTTTCGCTTTCTTCCCTTTCCCATCCTCCTGACCTCAGGTCATTATTGCTGTACGACCATTTCATACAGCCTAGAAAGAACCTTTGCAATCTGGTGGACCATTATGCTATAGATAACATCAATTCTTTTGTATTAATGCCTATTTCCCTATAGATTGCAAGCTTGAAAGCAGGGCCTTCCTACCTCTATGTATATCTGTTGTTACCCAGTTCTGTTTAATCACTGTTGTTTCCAATTGTAAAATGCAATAGAATTTGTTGCGCTATATAAGAAGCTGTTAATAAATAATGGGGGAAAGGTGTACAGGCCAGGAAGGTCCATACAATAAACTCGTCACCACACTTTGCACATTCTGCTTACTAAATGCCTTTTATTTCATTGATAGCTTCCGAAATATGTCATATTTGCCACATTTCTGAATAATTACCAGAAACAGCACCGCTGGCATATTTCTGAAGAGAATACAGAATTATTCAGAAGACTATGGTACAGTGCCAGAGTCTTTGTGATGAACTATGCATGCACTAATTGCATTTTTGGGGGGAGTGGTTGGGAGAAGGGGGTTATGTACTTCCTGAAAACGTGTTTGTTTCATGACATATTTTTGAAGAATAGGAACCCACAACAAAGCAAATACATTTCTTGTCACTGGTGCTACTGACATCCAAAGAACAAAGTTAATAAGAGATCCTAACAGCAGAAGAAATGTCCGCATATTATAACCAATTGGTGTGATGCAATAGTCTAATCATATCACACCTACAAATCCAAACTAACAAAAAATGTCTTAGGATACCATCTAGAGTTAAAAATAATATATGTATAGTATTTTAATCATCTTTTAACATGTATGCAGACAGGAGTGATCTGGTAGTAACCATTACAATAATTGTTGCTCAGAGTTAAGCAATAATATACTGTATTTGTTTATTAAAGGAATGGTAAATACATTTATGATAGGAATTTTGAGAAACATACCCCATGGATGTTCATATGGAGAATATTACTGTATGTGAGTCTGTGAGATAAAGATTGCTGCCACTGGGGTACCTAACTTGGCAAAAAAGAATAAAAATATCTGCAATTAAAAAAGAAATTAAATTGGGCACATTTGTATAAATATAAAAGCTACTAATAACATAGAAAAGTCCTTTTATTTTATGCCTACTCAAGAGAGAAAAAACAACAACCACTTTGTCAGATCAGGTGGGAACTGCAGCAGATGTATATACACCTATAATATCACAAATCCCCTGGGCCCATTATAAATTAGTATACATTTGCAGACTTTACTGAACAGAAATCACACCAACCTCAATAAATCGCTGATTTTTTTTCCCCTTTTAATTCTCCATTACTGACGACTTGAGAAGAACTGTGAAACCTTTTGCCCTTGAGACTTTAATATTATTTGTTAACATTTTTTATGATGCCAAATGGTCTGTGTTAGAATGGGTGTCGTTCTTTAGCTGCAGAACCATATGGCAGAGCAAGTAATAAATAAAGTATTGTGATAGTTAATGAACCTAATTGCTGGCAATGGCTTTAATACTGGGGATGTGCTGCTGAGAATTTAGCACCGCATTAAACATGCGACAGAACTCCTCTGACTTCTGAGGCTTAATTTAAGTTCTATATTGCAAACTAGAGAAAATAATTCTCAACCCTCCTGCTGGAGCAGCAACCTGCTGGTAGACTGTGATTATACGGAATTACTAAAATCTCAATCAATTTTATACACACTATTAACACTTGCTGTGCTGCCAATATTTTTTATTGAGCTGTGCTGGTTACAGCCCAGATAATGTTTCAGAAACTATTACGCGGTTATTTATCAATGTAGAAAATAAACAGCACCAGATTCCCCAGAGAAACTAAATCTTTATGGAGGCTTTTCGTAGTTCATTTTATAATATGTATAGTTTTACGTTTATTTTACGTACTGTAAAGGTTTTTATTTTACTTTTATATAGCAGATATTATTAGTTAATGCCATAGCTAAATTAAATAAGTTAGGTAATTAAACAGTTTGTCATTATGGGACAGAAAGGACTTTTTTACCTTCTGAAATGGAAGCTTATATCTACACAGCTAGAATGTAGGTAACAGCAAACTCAATGGACATATAATTGTTTTCAACCTCAGTTAGTAATGCATCTATTCTGTGTATACTTACTTGGTCTTTTTTAGGGTGGGATGTATAATGGCAAAATGCGTTAGAAAACCATGTAATCAGTAGCGGGATGTATCACATTCAAATTGCGATGCTTGATGCAAAGGTTTGCGATATAAAGCAAACTAGAGCCTGATTCAAAGTTGCACTTTGCATATCGACGTTGTGACTATAAAGCAGAGCAACTACCTTTCAGAGTCATAGGTATCTCAGTGGAATCTCTGTTTGCAGCTGAATGGGTGTAACTGGGCAGTAAATAGGTGTTTGCTTGGATTGGGTATGGGATAACGGCAGTTGGAATGCTGACGGTCAGAATATCGGCACGGGCATTCTGACTGCCATAATCCCGACAGGTGCAAGCAACTAAACTAACCCTAACCATCCTCCACACAGCCTAACCCTCCCTGGCATACTTACAGATGTGTCCGCACACACCTTTCCATTTTTGCTTCTTTGGCACAACATGCATAGCACGACTAAGGGGGTAATTCAGAGTTGATCGTGGATGTGCTAAATTTAGCACATCTATGATCATATACCCAGACATGCGAGTTACTCTCTATTGGCGCAGCTCCTGCGTTCCGGATCGCAGCGGCTGCGTGTGACATCACGCAACCACCGCGGCCCACTCCCCCAATGGTCCAGACACGCCCCTGTTGTCCGGACCGCACCCCGCCAACGGCATTCTAATGCCGTTGGCACGCCCCCTCCTGCCCAGTGACCGCCTCTGCCTGTCAATCAGGCAGAGGCGATCACAGCCACTTAGATGCTGATAGCCAGTAGCGGATCTTGCCACGGGCAAGCAGGACTTTTGCCCGGGGCGCCGCCTTCCGGAGGGCGCCGCACCATGGCAAGATCCGCTGCTGCTGTGGTGCCCCCCGCTGCCGCTGCCCGCTGTCCCGCTGTCCTGTGAAGGGAAACTAGACGCTACGCGTCTAGTTTCCCTTCGTGGGCTGCCCGCTGTGAAGGGAAACTAGACGCTACGCATCTAGTTTCCCTTCCTGGAAAGGACCTTAACTATAATGATGTGCGATGCACGTTGAAGTCATCGCACACCGCACAGCAAAGGTCCTCTCCACGAAGGGAACTAGACGCTTAGCGTCTAGTTTTTCTTCGTGGAGAGGACCTTTGCTGTGCGGTGCGCGATGACGTCATCGTGCACCGCACACCCTACTACAGTACAGGGGGCGTAACTGACCACGCCCCCTTTATGAAGCCACGCCCCCTAATGCCACCCGGGGCACAAGAAGCCCTGGAACCGGCCCTGCTGATAGCATTGCACTGGGCTCCTCTCCTGGGGTGTGTACGCGCAGTGCGGCCACTGCCCGTGCGCACTCCACAAAAAAGATTCAGACTGCGATCGCTGCCGCTGCAGCAATGCAATCTGAATTACCCCCAAAGCTGCTCCTCCGTGATTAGCAACTGAATGGATTAAAAAAAAAAATTGCAGCAAAAGAATTTGAATAAAGTAGGAATTAAAGTAGAATTTTTTTTGAAAAAACACACAGCGTGCCCAAGTTACAGAGTTAATGGCATGCCAAATCGTGCCATATGGCTAGCCATGGGGAAAGGTGTATGTGTGCACATCTGTACATTTGTATTTCCAGTTGTCGGGATTTCAGCGTCAGCATTCTGACAGGTATCGGGATTCTGGCCTATGTCTTCTGACCACCACCATACCATTCGTTGGGATGCCAACTACATCCCATTTGCTCATGTCATCATGGGCATGTAGGCACAATTGCAGGTTATGCTGCGTTTCAGCGGGATTTCTTGCACCAAAGATAGGTCTGCTAAAAATGATCGATGATATCAATGATGGCTACTTTTTACTGGTGCATGGATATGGGTCATGTGACCACATAGATGTGGCCAGGACTGAATGCGGGCGGAGATCTGAATATATTTCCAAACACGCAATGCATCCACATTTACAGTCAGCTTGCTTCCAGTTATAAATCAGCCCCATATTATTTATTCTTTTATTCAGCTTTTTCTTTTATTACTATGATGTCTTAAGTGTTGTAGCATTGCCAGGGTTACCCATGTAGTCCAGGAGGTAGTGGTACACTATATTCCATATATGTTATTGCATTTACTGTAATTGTTTGACATTGGTAAGTAAGTTACAGTCAGGTATACAATGCTTATGAAACCACAGATGTGCCATGTATTTGTTTTTGTTACCACTTTCCATGCTTTACCCTTAAACATCATTCATACATCCTCTGCTGTTCCTATACTGCTATTAAAAAGGAGCCAAGGACCATCAAATCACGTACATGGTGCAAATGGCACATACAATAGCTTTGGTTCCAAGCCAAATGCATTCTTTATTCATCTGCCACCCCTTTTATAACAGCAGATGGGGTATATAAGACTAGCTAAAAGAGGTATTGTTTAGCTATATACATGCATTGGACTGCTTCAATAATTAAAAAATCTTGTGTAAATATATTTTAGCAATGTGTGTGTGTGTGTGTGTGTGTGTGTGCGCGCGCGCGTGTGTGTGTGTGTGTGTGTGTAAGTGTGAAGATACGAGATTTGTTTTTATTTACATGGTGAATCTTGCAGAAAAAAACAATTCCTTGTAAACAGTTGTAAATAGTAAGATAGAATGAAATATGTCAATCTCGCCCTTTATCTCTTACAGAGGTGCTTTCTGCTATGAATTAAGATATTTTTTATTCCTTTTCACTTTTATTTTTCTTACCACTGTACTGTATATAGCTGCACAACCAATAGCAGTGTGTTTAGGTTATGTTCTTTGACAGTTGTAAAGATATTGTCAGACATTGGAAACCATTAAGCTTGTGACCCAATGATATACAAAATGATGATTTTATTTAGTACTAATTCTTACTGTAAGCATTGATGACCAGTGACCACCAAAGGACAGACATGATCAGATCACATGGTCATGCGGTGTCACCAGTGCTATTGATCGTCAGCTGGCTTAGTTATCTGGTTCAGAGGAAATGACAAGAGGACAATCAATCTGACACATTTGATATTACAAAATAGGATTTTGTAGTGCCCCGTGGTGGTTTAGCACATTATAAAATACCTCATACAGTATTGCAAGTCACCATACCTCAAGAACATTCTGCCAAATGAAGAAAACGACTACTACCAAGACATTATATTTGAAAATGATGGAATGTGGTTCCTCATTGTTTATATTTATTTCTTTGTTCTGAATGAATGTTTTCGGACCCCTATAGTGGCACATACTGTAGCATCCTTATTGTTCTTTTGAATTTATTACGGGGTGGGGGACTATTGGGTTAACCAATGCTTAACACTTTTAATAAATGTCAGGGATAACTGGCATCTCTTTTATAGTTTCATTGATAGCACTGAATACATTCAACCATACACTAGAACACGAGCAGGAAAGCAAATGAATGGAAAATGTTAATTCCAATGTGTCGGTGAAATCAGGTGGAAGTATTATAAGTAAATTTCAAAGGCAGCATTCTTACTGTAAATAAATGTACTGGAATTACTTTTGTTTAACTACAGCAATCCCTTGTGGTGACTATACTTACAGTAAGTATAGTACATTGCTCCCAGGACTACTGCATAGACTTATAGCTGCAGGGCCATAGGGAGGGGGGTGTTCACGGTGCCGTCAACCAGGGTGCTGTGGCTTTGTGTGACATCCCAGGTTGCGGCAGAGTTGGCACAGGGCACTGGGCAGCTCTGCTCCAGCGCTGTTTAGCTATTTACTTCTCAAGGCGGGAATATAGACAAACTGAGGAGTAGATGATAATGTTAGATGTTGCAAAATCAAGGAATATTTCAGTAACGACTACATAACAGCCAAGGGCAAGGACCGGACATTTTCAAAGGGGCCGGGGTAATATAAAATCTTGAAGGGACATGGCTAGGTCATGGAGCAGACATGTTCATTACTCTAGAAGTGCTGGGACACTTCACACTTGATTTTGCCAAAACCACCCTCATGACTAAATGTAATAGGGAGCTAGATCTGACAAGGTGAGGGTATAGTGCTAAACTCACACTTTTTCAGAACTCGCACAAGTAATAGGCTGCGAGAACATGTAAACGCACAAGTATCTCACATTTCCACTACTGGCGTGCCTCAACATCATATCCAAATGTTTTTCCATTTTAAACATTCAACTCGCCCAATGTAATATAGGGGGTCATTCCGACCTGGTCGCACGCAGGCTATTTTTAGCACTGCTGCGACCAGGTAATTCCCGCCTACAGGGGAGGCGATTAGGGCTGTGCAGGGCTGCAATCGGTTGTGCAGAGAGCTGCACAAACAAATAGTTTGTGCAATCTCTGCACAGCTCTGGAGTTACTCACCTGCTGCGATGATGCGGCATTGACCTGACGTCAGGAACCCTCCTTTTCAACGACCGCCCACGCCTGCGTTTTTCTGGACACTCCTCAGAAATGGTGAGTTGCCGCCCAGGTCTGCCTTCGTCCTGTCAATCTTCTTGCATTCGCAGCTGCGAACGCATTCTTCGGTTCCCTCGTCGCTGCCTGGCGATCATCAATGATCGGCAACACGGCAACACTGGGGGCTGGGTGCTGGAAGGCAGAGGGACCGGAAAGCAGTGGAGGTAAGTTTCCCTTCCCTGCCGCTGCTAACACTGATTATCTGACTGGTCGCATCCTGTGCGACCAGGTCACATAAAGCACTTGCAGGCATGGTCACATCTGATGTTAAACAGATGTTAAGATCAAGAAAGGCAGCAAAGAATAATGATCAGAAAGACAGAAAAGGTCAGGGCTGGTTTAGGTTTAGGTCAAAGATTCGGGCAAGTTTGACACACAATGCCTAACAGGGCCGGTTCTACACCTTGTGGCGCCCAGTGCGAAAGTTTCCACTGGCGCACCCCCCCCCCCCCCCCTGCAGAAAGACAGTTAGTGCTCGCTGGAGGCGTGCGTAAAAAAATAGAGGTGTGGCTTCATAGTGGAGGGGCGTGGCCACAGTTATGCCCCGAGTATCTGTGCCCCCAGATTTGCCCCAAGTAGTTGTGCCCCCCAGTTGATTTGCCCCCAGTAGATTTGCCCCCAGTAGTTGTGCCCCCTGTAGCTATGCCCCCAGTAGATTTGCCCCAGCAGTTGTGCCCCATCGCTGTGCCCCCAGTAGTTGTGCCCCCTGTCGCTGTGCCCCCTGTAGCTATGCCCCCAGTAGATTTGCCCCAGTAGTTGTGCTCCCTGTTGCTTTGCCCCCAGTAGTTGTGCCCTCTGTTGCTATGCCCCCTGTTGCTTTGCCCCCAGAAGTTGTGCCCCCTGTCTCTGTGCCCCCAGTAGTTGTGCCCCCTGTCACTGTGCCCCCAGTAGTTGTGCTCCCTGTTGCTGTGCCCCTTAGTAGCCGCTTACAAACACACACACAAAAAAAATCCAATACTTACCACTGCCCCGCTCCTGCTTCCTGACTGCTGCTGCTGCTGCTCCGTCTGGCCTCCCGCTGCTCCTCTCTATGGGAGAGACGTCATGACGTCTCTCCCATAGCAGCGCCACACAGACACTAGAGGTCAATATTGACCTCTAGTGTCTGTCACTGCAGTCAGCTGCAGCGGACGCCCACACAGCCCACGGCATCTGCTACAGCCGGGGTGCGGGTAGGCAGCGGTGCCTGCGGGATGACTGTGGCCACGCCCCCAGGCCGCAGCGCCCCGGGCGCAGGCAATGCTTGCCCGCACCAAGAACCGCTCCTGATGCCTAATACATGGCAGGTCCAAATCAGGATGCTTCAACAAGCCGTGTTACAGCATCTAGAGCCTGATTGTGAGTCACATGCAGTACCTTAATTGGCAAACTCAGCATATATTCATCTTGTGTATCTCTGGGCAATCCTGAGCTCGAAGGACCTTGGCATGATCTCTCTGCATGAAATTGGCATTTCGGGGCGACAACTGTCGTTACATGCAATAGATCTGTTTCATGGGAATGGCATGGGAGCAGAGCCGTTTCTTGCGGTGGGCGAGGCAGCTCTAGGTGGCTCAGTTTGCTGCTCCCCCTCCTCCCCGTCCTTACTACTCCGCTCGGGGGGCAGAGTTTCGTGCAATCACGCATTTGCGTCATGACGGAGAGGCGGGCCGGCGCAGGCCGAAGAGCGGGAAGAAGGAGGACCGCTGCAAACGTAAGTATAACTTTCTCTTTCTCTCTCTCTCTCTCTCTCTCTCTGTCTCTCTCTCTCTCTCACTCTCTTTCTTTGTAGAAGGGGACTCTGACTGCCGTAATGTGTAAAATGGGGACTCTTGCCTGCCATAATGTGTAAAATGGGGACTCTTGCCTGCCGTAATGTGTAAAATGGGGATTCTTGCCTGCCGAAATGTGTAAAATGGGGACACTTGCCTGCCGTAATGTGTAAAATGGGGACACTTGCCTGCCGTAATGTGTAAAATGGGGATTCTTGCCTGCCGAAATGTGTAAAATGGGTCACTTGCCTGCCGTAATGTGTAAAATGGGGACACTTCCCTGCCGTAATGTGTAAAATGGGGACTCTTGCCTGCTGTAATGTGTTAAACGGGGACTCTTGCCTGCCGTAATGTGTAAAATGGGGACACTTCCCAGCCGTAATGTGTAAAATGGGTTCTCTTGCCTACCGTAATGTGTCAAACGGGGACTCTTGCCTGCCGTAATGTGTAAAATGGGGACACTTCCCAGCCGTAATGTGTAAAATGGGGACTCTTGCCTGCCGCAATGTGTCAAACGGGGACTCTTGCCTGCCGTAATGTGTAAAATGGGGACACTTGCCTGCCGTAATGTGTAAAATGGGGACTCTTGCCTGCAGTAATGTGTAAAATGGCGACTCTTGCCTGCCGTAATGTGTAAAATGGGGACACTTGCCTGCCGTAATGTGTAAAACGGGGACTCTTGCTTGCCGTAATGTGTAAAACAGGGACTCTTGCCTGCCGAAATGTGTAAAATGGGGATTTAATGTATCAAGGGCATTGTAGTGTGTGGCATAATATGGTGCAGGGGGCATTACTGTGTGGGGCTTAATATGGTAGAATTTTTTTTTTCCTACGGTGCCTGTGATCTGTTGGTGCAGGGTCAAAAACGTTGGTGTATGGTAGTCTTTCCATACAAGGCCACGCCCATTTTCGTGAGACCACGCCCATTCCAACAAGGCCACACCCCCTTTCTGGGATCGCTCGCGCCTTCGGCACGCACAAATTCTTTTTTATATTTGTTAGGGGGGGGGCATTTTTTTAAATGGGGGAGAGGGGAGCACATTTTTAAATCTCACATTGGGAGCCAAATAGCCTAGAAACAGCCCTGCATGCGAGTGTATGCCTATGTCATGCTATTCTGAGTAACACATACTTGTTCCCTATCATAGGGCCAGGTGCAAGTGCTGACACTAATATAGACAGAAAAACATATAGGGTGGATGACTTCTCGCATTAGCCCTATGGATACTCATGTTAGCGTAAGGTAGTAAATTGGGCTTTCACAGCATCATGTAAATACAACCACTTGTGTCCAACTCAGAATCTTCTCCTTAGTGTCTTATTCAAATGTGTGAACCCAAAGAAGCAGGAGTTGGTGGGGTGCATTAACCCAAGATAAATAGGCACATATGAGCCAGACAGCTCTTTAAAAATCAGTTCACATACATTATCTTTCCATAAAATGAAGTACTGGGGGCTTTTAATCCCCTTCAACAAATGTTCTGCATTATTCCCTTTAAAATTGACTTTGAAAGTTTGCTTATTTTATTATTATTAAATGCCATGATGGTTTTTCATTTGCTTCAGGAATATGGTCATGTCACACCAATATGTAAACTTAACATTTATTCAAAAAACCATAATAGACAGATACTGGTTCTAAAACAGTATAATTGTATTTGTCAAAAAGTGGTGTCAATAGTCAAGACGCCATAATGCAGCCTGGGCCATACAAAACCTCCCTATTAACATAATAAAAACCGTAACCTAATGCAGCCAAAACGCTAAGCAAATTCTCTGCAAAAACAGCCAAATCCTCTTCCGTGATGTGAATACAGTCAGATAAATAGGCATCTTTAAAATGTATAAGACTGTGCTGTACCAGCAGCCCTCCTTTGTTTCTCACAAACTTGACCACAAAGTAAAACATTTTACCACTGAACACATCATTCCTTGGTCCACTTTATTGTATGTACCACGCCAAATATAATGAGTCACAATTTGTGACCAGACAACCCTGCAAAAAGGCCAAGCTGCAACATTCAAACTTAAGTCCTGTACAACTGACATCCATAAGTCCAAAGATGTCTGTTAGCTGAGATCATTACCACCCAAAAGGATAGCTAACACACCAGGAACACCAAACCGGTGAACCAAACACATCAGCTCTGTCAGACGTGAATTCCATCACATGCCTCTGAATCCCAGTCGTCTAATTAAATTCTGTGGACAGGTGGAAGTATGCATTAATTCTTGGCAATAGGTGACCAGGCAGCCCGGCCACCTATTGTACAAACCAAATCAGCCTACAGTATCATCCAATCCACCTGCAAGGAAAAAAAACCCAACATCAATCAACTAATGACCATAAAAACCAACATTTATGGTGTCATTGCCACCAAGATACCACAAAGAAAAGAAAAAGGGAGGAGGGTGGACGAGACCAGTCCTGTGGTAAAAAACAACAACAAAACATTGAAAGCAAAACCGATTGGGGTACACAAGGCATCAGGTCCTCATATAGGAAAAAATAGAAAAAATCTCGGAGCCCCTGAAAATGAAACGACAATGAACAGTCAGACCACTCTGGTCAGGGTGAAAAATGTATACCCAGAACGTCTTCACTTGGGTGAATGTACCACCAGAAAGAATTGGACATCTACCTTCCAAAAGCCTCAATCTCCTGAAACAAAAATCAGCCATAGCAGTAGACGTAGAAACTCAAATCCAAATGGCGTGTGAGCAGAACACAGGGGGAAATAGCCCAAGTAACACTACACAATGCTTCAAAACTGGTAGACATGTCAAGCAACCCCGACATCTCAATACCATTCTAAACATGCAAGCGATAAACCCTCCGGGAAGATTCAGAGATCTGAATGGGCAGTAAATGACAGCCAGCACCCACAAACTAACTGATCAGTCTTTGAGCATTATAACTTGCATATCAGAAGATCAATCATAACTAAAATTACCTGATGCAGAAAAGCCGCTTGAGCAATTTTTGAGGATGGAACAAGATTTCTGACACTAAAAGAACCATGAAATGCTATTGCAAATGTTAACTTAAAATCAGAAAAACAAAACAGAAGCCTCAAGAAGTAAGGGCCACAGACCTGGTCTATAGGCCACCACCTGTCCTCCAGGACTGGGCCAACCTAAACCAAACCTTTGAAAGTTTTGTTATATAAGAAAGCTATTAGAGAAATCGTTCTTTGTGTAAAATCATGAAAAAAGGAAATACCAGCTAAATACTTAGACACCACTGACCTATTGAAACCTTGTGAGTAAACTGCACATAAAAAAATTCAAACATAAGTTGTGGCATAAGTGGCATGATAAGACACCCATTCATCCCAGGCAGATTAGTAGGCTGAAAGTGTACTTGGGGCAGTGGTTCTTAACGTTGGCACGTCTGTGCCGGCCTGATGACCTGCCAAACATAAGAGATAGCAAAAGCACCAAGTACAGTAGCACCAACAGGTACAACATGGGGCGCATGTTTAGGTTCCCTAAACCAGGCCCAGTCAAATCTAGAAAGAACATCGGCCACAAAGTTCTTGACACCCTGTATGCCTGAAAAAGAACAGTAATTGTAAGGCAGCGCAAAACTAATCTGGCCGGCAGGTGGACCACAGGTAAAGAAGAGGTTCTATGTCTGTTAATCACATATACAAACTCCTAAGTTGTCATACCAAAGTAAAACATTAGAGTTTCATAAGCGTTTACCCCAGACTTCTACAGTAAATACAATGGGAAGAAATTCAGAAAGAGAGAGTTTCTTGTATTTTGGCCCTTCCTAGCCACAGGGCAGTGCACCAGGTCCCATCCAACAAAGGTGGTCATTCCGAGTTGTTCGCTAGCTGCATTCGTTCGCTGTGCAACGATGATGCAAAAAAAGGCACTTCTGCGCATGCGTATGCTGCGCAATGCGCACGTGCGGCGTACTTTAACAACGAATGATGTGGTTTTACACAGGGTCTAGTGATGCTTTTCAGTCACACTGGCAGCCGCAGAGTGATTGACAGAAAAAGGGTATTTCTGGGTGTCAACTGACCATTTTCAGGGAGTGTTCGGAAAAACGCAGGCGTGGCTGGACAAGCGCAGGGCGTGTTTGTGACGTCAAATCAGGAACTGAATGGTCTGAAGTGATCGCAAGCGCTGAGTAGGTTTGAAGCTACTCTGAAACTGCACAAAAATATTTTGTAGCCGCTCTGCGATGCCTTCGTTTGCACTTCTGCTAAGCTAAAATACACTCCCAGTGGGCGGCGGCATAGTGTTTGCACAACTGCTAAAAACTGCTAGCGAGTGATCAACTTGGAATGACCACCAAAGGCCCAAAGCCACAGGCTCTAGAGAAACATCCGTGAATAACCGCATCATAGTGTTACCCCAAACAAGCAACCAACACGACAAATCTCCACTGAATTGATAAAGAAAAGAGGTCCAGATGATCAAGTCATACTTAATTTCTGCGGAATGTCTAATAAAATGATAAGCCTTGACCTCCCTCATGGTGGCCCAATCCAATTTATGACAGAATACCTTCCCCATAGAGTTCCATCCCCACAAAAAAGAATTAAAGAGACCAAGAAATTACTGAACTTTATGAAGGTGAATGCAGCAGCTATGGCTAACTGGTCATAAGCCAGGATGGTAGCTGTCTGCCCCTGAGATGTGATCCTCTTATCATGGAGCTGAACCTGATCCGCAGCTCCCAAGGCCAAACCCCCAACACCAAAGGACACAATCGAAGTTGCCAGGGTTACCTCTGAGACTCTGGTTGACACACCAACTCCAGCAGCAAGTGCCAGAGCAACAGGAGGGCCCCGATCAGGTCACTGAGCCAAGCCAAATATACCACCCTGTGGAACACTGGGCTGCATGTCTGTGAAATATCCCAGCACTTTGCCAGGCACTTTTGCACAGCACTGCCTGCCTGGGACCAGCCAAAGAGATTACCAGCACACGTGTCATCTGTGCCAGTGACTGTACAAAGAGCGCCAGCAACCCCTGCAGCAGTTAAAGTAGAAGGACTCAGCTACTGCAGGATCTGGGTCTGCCAGTCATTGTCAGTGATAGTGGAAGGAGAAGTACCGATTTATGTTTTTGTTGGTGGGTACTCAAGCCTGTTGAATGCCCCACTGCCAAGGCGCCCAGTTTATAACCTTAACGCCCCCCCCCTGCCCAGCACTCAGTGTCCCCATTGATCCTCGGTTTGTCCCCCAGTGCTCCCTGTGAGCCATCATACCCCAGATTGTGGCCCTCACACCCCCTTTACACAATGTGCTCCTCATCACCCCCTGCCTATGGCTCTCACACACCTCTTTACATAAAGTAAACCCCATCACTCCCTGTGACCCCCACACAATCCCCTATACCCAGTGTGGACCCCATCACCTCAACATGAGGGCCCCACACATCCCAGCACTCAGTGTGACCCTTTCACCCCCAACACATGGTCCTCACACCCGCTGCACAAAGTGTGGTCCCTGTCACCCCCATTCCATGGCTCTAATACCTCCCTGCACTCAGTGCACTCCAGTCCTTCCCTCATTGCTCCTTATCACCCCCTTCCCCAGCTGCCTTGTCACTACTCCTCCTGAGCCTTTAGGCTCAATCCAGGTGGGGCTATCTCCCACTCCCTGTTTTCATTGACGGGAAGACAGCTGTCACATGTGCCAGGGACACTCCGTCAGCTCCCCTACAGGCCCCAGGACACTCACCATCCAGCAGGCTGTTCATGTTCAGCTCTCCGCATCTGCCTCCATGCTGCTGCCCAAGTGTCCTTGCACAGTCCGTCCCAAGTTGCCGAGTAGATGTGACTGGCCTGGCCCCTCCCATTCGGCTCGGGTTCTGCTGCAGCACATCCTGGCCTCCCTCCCAACAGTATAACTGCTCTGTGATCTGCATCGCGGGCCACAGGCGTGGAGAGAAGCAGCACTATTGTGCCTAATTCAGACCTGATCGCTAGCAGGTGATTTTTGCACTGCTGCGAACAGATAGTCGCCGACCTACGGGGCAAGTGTATTTTAGCTGTGCAAGTGTGCAAATGCATGTGTAGAGAACTGTACAAACAGATCTTGTGCAGTCTCTGCGCAGTCCAGGACTTACTCAGCCGCTGCGATCACTTCAGCCTGTCCAGGACCGGAATTGACATCAGGAACCCCCCCTGCAAACACTTGGACATGCCTGCGTTTTTCAAAACACTCCCAGAAAACGGTCAGTTGCCACCCACGCCTTCTTCCTGTCAATCTCCTTGCAAATGCCTGTGCAAATGGGTCCTTCGCACAAACCCATCACTGAGCGGCGATCCGCTGTGTACCCGTGCAACGCGCCTGCGCATTGCGGTGCATACGCAAGCGCAGTTTAGACCTGATCGCCCACTGTAGGAAAACGCAGCCTAGCGGTCAGGTCTGAATTACCCCCATAGTCCACTATGCTAGCTCTGACAGGCGCAGACGGACCCTTGAGACCTGGTGGGCGCTAATCGGCCGCGGAAGGCATGGTATGTATGAGGGGGTGCCGGGCGTACGCCTATGGGTGCTCATCATTTTCCATGAGTGGTCGGGCCCAGTTGCCCCCACGGAATCGATGAGTGAAAGAGATATATAACAAGCAGATTAAACCTGGAAAGAAAGAAAAAGTATCAAGAATAAACGCAATAACGAAATTTGCACTAGCAGTGCAAGGATAATTGGTAAGTGGGACTTTCCTGCTCTGGTGCAAAGGCTTACAGAAAGTTACATCTCCAGTTAAACAAAGGGCTAAGCCAACCCATGCCATCCAACCAATAAACAACTTACACCCACACCATCACATCAGTGACGTGCGGTGAGGTCAGTGGCTGGGGAAGCACTGGCAGATAACATCCCCCCCATCGAGGGGGTGGGGAGTGCAGTCCCCCACACATCACTAAAACCAGCACCAGGCAGAACCAGCCAGGGGGGATAATGCCATAGCAGGAGAGACACTCAGTGTCATAAGCATCTTCTTTGTATTATTTTAATCATTAATGACAGGGGAGGCACTGCCTCCCCTGCCTCCCCTGACTGCACGTCCCTGCATAACATCATATTTCACAACACTTTGCCCTTGCCAACCTATACCTGCAGTAGCTAAAGAAAAAAAAGTCATCATGTTCCCTGAACAAGCGACGGCCTTAGAGTTTAATTTTCTTCTGATTTAAATTAAACCTTCATTTGTCCATCCATTCTCACTAACTAGAGGCTGTTATGAACATGTTGCCTCAATACAACATGTAGCGGGAGATGCCTGGCATGAGTAAGCTGACAGATCCCGTGCAACTCTGCCGCCTCCCTGCAACTCTGCAGCCTCCTCTAGTCTTATTCAATGTATTTTGTGAATAAGATGCATTTTAATGGAAAAAGATGGATGTAAAGATGCTCGGCACTACCGAATCACACCATGGCATGGCATGACTAGAACAGTTGTTTAACATCAAGGGAGGCTAGATGTAAGTGGACACATCTGTAAATTGTTTGTGGGGGCCCAAACAAACCAAGCATTTCAGTACAAAAGTGGCAGCCCCTGTTGCTGAAGTGCTTGGTTTTCTAAACTGTGCGTGTCCTTTTTAATATAAGGGTGGCTGGGAGGGGTTTTACCCCATAGAAGTCTATTGTGGGAACAGCTACTATGTGGTTAACAGCAAGGTTAAATGAGGTTCACTACAAGATTTACCTCAAATGACCTTGAAGTTAACCACATTGCTGCTGTTCCCACAATAGACTTCTATGGGGGAAAAGCCCCATATAAGTCTATGGAAACTGATGACTGACAGCACTACAGTCAGGAGAGTGACACTGCATGCCCTCCATTATTGGCTGGCAGGTCTCCTAATGACCGAAGTCACGTGGAGTACGGCATTCGGGAAAGGAAATCTATGTGGATATGTATGGTTTGGGTAATAATTGGTTTGTTTGTTTTTAACCTCTGGGATGCCTTATGAAATAAAAAGGACTGATCTACAATGGAATAGGTGAGTATTGATTGTTTTTTTACAGGTAAAGTGGATTTCTACTAGACAAGAGGATGTGAAGGGCAATGGAGGATGTAGATAAGTATGTGTGAGTGTGAGGATGTATGTGAGTGTACATGTATGCTCTATTAAAGTTGTACTTACTATGGTGTATGTGTACTGTGTTTTTTGTAATATTTATTTTACATGTGGGACTACAGGTACCAGCGGGTTCTTTAATACACTGCATGCTGGAACTTGTGGTTCTCCAAGCACAGCTTGCAGGCAGGCTTGCTTGGTCCTGTAGTTCCACCTTTAAAAGACAATATTAAATATTTTTTTTAACACATGAAAGCTTTGAACCCGGCACCCGCTGCCCATTGGTCCCTAGCATAGTCCTGGGGTTTAGCTCTGGCCTTGGGGGTCCCCACTCTCCCAGGATGCCCTGTCCAATGCTATGGTTGCTGGGAACAATATAAATGCGTGTCATTACTTTCTTGGCTAGTGGAGCCCAGTGCTAACTTCAAAAATATGGGGGACTCCTACATCTTCTCCCATCATCGTTCCCCTCCCCCTCCCCCCAAACCGTATTTTTGGAACCAGGAATGGCCCAAGATCCTGGTGTGATTCTTAAAATACATATGCATTTTTCTCCCTGTATTTTTAGAACCAGGACCAGCTCAAAGGACCCGGGACTGGTTATGTTTAGGAGGGGGGAGGGGGGGGGGAGAATGTCTCCCCAAACATTTTTTTTCTATTTTTGTTACTTTTTTTCACTTTTGAACAGAAAAGCCTGCTCGGATCTCACTGATCTGTGCAGGCTTCATGTATGGGAGTGTTTGCTGCAGGCAAACCCTGCAGCCAAACACAACTACTGTGTATACACCATGGAAACATGCGACCCCATTAAACATGGGATCATAGTAAATTTCTGTATTTGTTTTTTAAAAATACACCCATGTCTGACTCTGATCATTATCAACCATGTTTGATCTTGATCAGACACGGGTAAAATATGAAACTTAGTTAACTTACTCCTATGTGTGAGAATGATCTACTGTCCAACTCACCACAACAGCAATGCAATACATCACTAACTTCAGGCTAAATGGTCTCTCTCTCTCTCTCTCTCTCTCTCTCTCTCTCTGCAAGCCAGCTGCTTGCTCCCCAGGCAATGTGAGACTTCTTGTCCAGACTAATAAGCTTTTACCACTCCCATCATAGGCGTGCGCAGCACATTTAATTAGGGGGTGCACCGTCGGAGGGGTGTGTCTAGCACCGCTTTTTGGGCGTGTCTAGCACCATCTATTTATGGCCAACACAATATAAAATATTCACCCTTGTGCCAATCTTAATAAAGCAGATACATTGTCACATGTTGTGGTGTGCACCAAACAAACACCTCTGATGGCACTCACTGCAATTACACTGCCCCTCTTTCAGCCTGGTCTGGCTCCCCCTCTCTTTCCCCTGCTAGCTGCAGCAGCTTACTTACAAGTCAGTCACTCACTGACACTGACAGTTGCATACTAGCACTACTGCTGCTGGAAAAACAAGTGACCTGTCAATGCTGCTGTCGGCTGCCTGCCAGTATTGAATTTGTCTTCCTAAGAGGAATGCTGGCTGCATGCTGCTCCTCATCAGTGGCTGGCGTTGGCATAGCATAGAAGGAGAGAGGTGGGCGTATGGCGGGTGGGCGTGCGAGCAGCATGATGTAATCACATCACATCGTGCTGTTTTTGTACATGGAGGTGGAGCCGGGAGTTTAAAAGCCGGTGGCAGTGGCACCCTTGATTAACCCAGGCGTCTGGTCAGTAATGCAGTCCTGACAGGGTGCAGCGCAGAGGGGGACAGTAATTAGCCTGTTCGGCTATCGCTGCATCAGGCATGTGAGATCGGGGTGCCAGACATTAGGGGGTGCCTGTGCGCACCAGGCACCTCCCCTGCGCACACCTATGACTCCCATGCAGGAGTAAGCACTGATTAGCTTTCTCTTTTTACCACTCCCATGCAGGTGTAAGCATTGATTAACCTTATCTTTTTACCACTCCCATTCAGGTGTAAGCACTGATTATCTATCTCTGCCGCTAAAGGGGGGTACTCACAGAGAGATCCATGCTAAAAATCTAAGCAATCTGACTAGATTGCTTAGATTTTAGGCACAGATCACTCGTGTGTATGCCCCCAGCGATAGCGATGCGTGTCCCTGGCTCTGTCGCACACAAGCACTGCCAACGTGACTAGGCGATCCATCCACCTAGTCATTTTGGGAGTGCACTGAGACGCTCCCATTCAAGTAAATGGGGCACGTGCACATCACAAACACGCGCACACCTCAGACACGGCGGTAGGCACGCCCAGGTGGATGCACCCAGGCACAGATGGAGCCACAATTAGCGTGGCTATATCTGTGTGTGTATATATATATATATATATATACCTCAGGTGTGCTCTTGAATGATCACAAATAGAGGATCTTCCCTCTTTTAAAATTACCCTTTGGTAATATAGTCACTCTAATATTAAAAATATATACTATTGCCACCTAGTCAGACAGCTAAAACATTTATTATTGTTATAAAGACAGGTATATATATGTATGTATATATATATATATATATATATATATATATATATTTCTATTGTTTGTACTGTTTGGTGCACTTTACCCTGGTGTGCTGTGTTCACGTGCATCTATAAGCTCTGTGACTCCATGCAGTTTGAACCAGGTTGAAAGTTCAAAAACAGAAATAAATATAGATGTATTGTTTGTACTGTTTGGTGTGCTTTACCCTAGTGCCCTTTGTTCAAAGCTCTGTTACTATACTCAGCATGAACCAAGCTGCAAGTTCAAAAAATAAAATAAAAAATATATAGATCTATTGTTTGTACTGTTCTGTGCACTGTACTTCATTACACTGCGGCAATGTCCCATAGATGTGCTATAAACTGCTTTGTCTTTGTGCCACTGCTCTGTCGCTTAGTAACCAGCCAGCTAGCTACAGACAATATTGGTGAAAACAATATTGTGAGCTGTTAGGTGGCCAAAATTGATGGGAAATGACTAGAAATTAATGTTATTAAGGTTAATAATACTCTAGGAACAAAAAAAAAAGGCCCACATTACAGTATGTGATATTAGCTTTTTTGTCAATTTGAGAAAAAAAATGCAAATCTAAATCTAAAACCAGTCACAGCGAATTGGCAAATCCAAAACCAGACGTCAAATCAAAGCCAAACTCAAATCCAGTAAAAATGGTCCAACACACAGCTCTAAGTTAAAGATAATAGTTTGTTAACCCCCCATAGCAACAGTATATAGATAGATACCAACCCCATACCAACATGGCAATGTAGCCCTGCTGCTAGATGATATGTCTTGGTGGTCAAGTGATAGTTATGATACAAATGATCTGGTTTAATGTACTGATACAGATAACAGTGATTCTGTCAACAAGTATGCAAAACGCATAAAAAAAACTGACTCGACATGTTCACATTGTATTCTGGGTGATGTTATCTTTGAAACCACATTTTGAAAGGAAAGATAAAACATGGGTACAGCTACTGCTACTTTATCATTGCAATTTAACCAATATTGCCGTCATTATAGCAGTGAAAAAACTACTTATGACCAACTAATTAATCTAGTGCATTTGTTTTCCTGCTATAAACAGCTTTAATGCAGGACATTAACTTCAAATATAGGTGTAGATGCCAATGAAAATCTAGTGAAGAATTTTAAATAGGTTATTAGCTATTGGGCTGCATTCATGTCATAAACTCTCACAGTGAAATCGTTTCAAGCCATACATGTGAAGTTACTGTATGAGACACTTGGGAGTGTGTGTATTTGTTTTGGGGTTTATAATGATAGGTAATTTACACAGATACAACAATGATGTCTAATTTTAGAGTGAAAATGAGTCCAGGGGAGAAAGGACCAAGAATACGGCTGAGCTAAAGGGGCATACTAACCCCCACATCCTATCTACAGTTGTGCTCATAAGTTTACATACCCTAGCAGAATTTGTGATTTTCTGGCCATTTGTCAGAGAATATGAATGATAACTCACAAACTTTTCTTTCACTCATGGTTAGTGGTTGGGTGAAGCCATTTATTGTCAAACAACTGTGTTTACTCTTTTTTAATCACAATGAGAACAGAAACTACCCAAATGACCATGATCAAAAGTTTACATACCCTGGAGATTTTGGCCTGATAACATGCACACAAGTTGACACAAACAGGTTTGAATGGCTACTAAAGGTAACCATCCTCACTTGTGATCTGTTTGCTTGTAATCAGTGTGTGTGTATAAAAGGTCAGTGAGTTTCTGGACTCCTGAAAGACCCTTGCATCTTTCATCCAGTGCTGCACTGATGTGTCTGGATTCTGAGTCATGGGGAAAGCAAAAGAATTGTCAAAGGATCTGCGGAAAAAGGAAATTGAACTGTATAAAACTGGAAAGGGATATAAAAAGATATCCAAGCAATTGAGAATGCCAATCAGCAGTGTTCAAACTCTAATTAAGAAGTGGAAAATGAGGGATTCTGTGGAAACCAAATCACGGTCAGGTAGACCAACAAAAATTTCAGCCACAACTGCCAGGAAAATTGTTCGGGATACAAAGAAAAATCCACAAATAACTTCAGCTGAAATACAGGACTCTATGAAAAAAAGTGGTGTGGTTGTTTCAAGATGCACAATAAGGAGGCATTTGAATGGGCTGCATGGTCGAGTCGCCAGAAGAAAGCCATTACTACGCAAATGCCACAAAGCATCCCGCTTACAATACTCCAAACAGCACAGAGACAAGCCTCAAAACTTCTGGAACAAAGTCATTTGGAGTGATGAGACCAAAATTTTTATTTTTGGCCACAACCATAAACGTTACATTTGGAGAGGAGTCAACAAGGCCTATGATGACAGATACACCATTCCTACTATGAAACACGGAGGTGGATCGCTGATGTTATGGAGATGTGTGAGCTACACAGGAAAATTTACACTCATCAGCCCGGAAGCTGCGCATGGGACGTACTTGGACGTTCCAACATGACAATGATCCAAAACATAAGGCCAAGTCGACCTGTCATTGGCTACAGCAGAAATAAAGTGAAGGTTCTGGAGTGGCCATCTCAGTCTCCTGACCTCAATATCATTGAGCCACCGTGGGGAGATCTCAAACGTGCAGTTCATGCAAGACATCCCAAGAATTTACAGGAACTGGAGTCTTTTTGCCAAGAAGAATGGGCAGCCTTGCCATCTGAGAAAATAAAGAGCCTCATCCCAGTAGCGTCACAAGGCGAGTGCGGGGTGTGCGGCCCGCACTGGGTGTGACGACTGGAGGAGGGTGACACCAAATGTCAGCTCCTCCGCACTGACAGGAACCAGGTGCTGCAGTGAGAAAGTCTCCTACAGCACCCGGCTCCTGTCACAGAAGAGGAGCCGACAGTGGACGGAGACTGGCTCTGGGGGAAGCCCAGCATCTCCGGAGATGCTGGGCACACCCCCAGAGTGACGATTCTGGGATCCCGCAAAGCCACGCCCCCTAAGTGCAAGGCCACAACCCCTTTTGCGGCAGGAGATCAGGGGCGCGCACCGGGTGTCACCACACCCGGTGACGCCTCTGCCTCATCCACAACTACCACAAAAGACTTCAAGCTGTCATTGATGTTAAAGGGGGCAATACACGGTATTAAGAACTGGGGTATGTAAACTTTTGATCAGGGTCATTTGGGTAGTTTCTGTTGTCATTATGATTTAAAAAGAGTAAACACAGTTGTTTGACAATAAATGGCTTCACCCAACCACTAACCGTGAGTGAAAGAAAAGTTTGTGAGTTATCATTCATATTCTCTGACAAATGGCCAGAAAATCACAAATTCTGCTAGGGTATGTAAACTTCTGAGTACAACTTGTATAAGGAGAGAGACACTTATCCAGTGGCATAACTACTGTGGGTGCAGAGGGTGCAGCTGCTTTGGGGCCCAGGCTACTTCCAGTGCCCACAGCTCCCACTGCAGCCAGTCGCAGGCTGCCTCCAAGGCCCGCTGCTCTCCCTTTGCCTTCAGCCGCCGGACAGAACGGCTACCGCCAATAGCATGCCCCAGCTGCTGCAGGATGTAGCGCCCCACCCACACTGCAGCAAACACCGGCTCTTTGCAGCACAGCAGTGCAGTGTCATGATTCGCGGATATTTAGGGGACAGGACCTAATGCCGTGAACTGCCCACCCCATCAGAGACCTATGTTCAATGCTATACTTAAGACCTCATTTCGGTTCAGTAGCTGTTCTGCTAAAATTGCAGAACTGCTATTGCTAAAAATTGCATGCTGAGAGGCTCCCAGCACAGGGCAAGGCTGTCCAGCATGTGAAACGCTACCCTGTGATGCGTTCGCATTTCAAATGTGAGTGCATCGCAAAAATTGAGTACAGTCGGGAATACCGTCTGACCCCCCCGCATATGCAGCGCACTGGCGCCATGTTTTCTGTCACAGTGACGTCATCCGCCCGCCCCTAAAATGGCCATGACAGCCTGCATTTCCCACACCACTCCCCACCAACCTTGCTTCGCCGCCCATGTGCAGATGGCCGATCTGTGTTTTTGTTGTTTTGCAAACGAATTTGCAAGGCGGACGATTATTGATCGACTGCAAATGCATACGGATCATAGTGTGCATGCACAAGGCCAAACTGTGAAAAAATCCTGCTTCTTTTTTTATCGCTAGGCGTACACAAGTTGATTGACAGGAAATGGACGTTTGGGGATGGTAACTGGCCGTTTTCTGGGAGTGTCAGTAAAAACGCAGATGTGCCCAAGTGTTTTTAGGGAGGGTGTGTGACGTCAGCTCTGGCCCCGATCAGCCTGTTTCTGTCGCAAAGCATGAGTAGGTCCTGGCCTATGCACAGACTGGAAAAAATAATTTGATGGTGAGTGAGTTGCAAACGAATTTGCAACTGACCAGCGTTCGCAGAGATTTTTGCAAGACGTACGCAGACTTGAACGGGGCGGATATTCACTCTGTCTGGGCGGCGACTATCTGATCGCAAACCTCTGCATTTTCGCAGAGGATTGATTAGGTCTGAATTAGGCCCTACTCGCTCCTGCTTCCTCTCTTTTCCTGACCCTCTTTCTCTTGCTCCTCTCTCTCTCTCTTTTTCTCTCTCTCTACATGACACTGCCTCTCTCTCTCTCCCATTCTCTCTCCCTGATATTGTGTGTCTCTCCTCCCTGACACTGTCTCTCTCTCAGGTACTCTCTCTCTCCCTCACTAACTTCCTGAAACTCTCTCTCTCCCTCTATTCATGACACTGTCTCTCTCTCTCTCTGACACTGTGTCTCTCTCCCTGATACTGTCTCTCTTTCCCTTTCTCTTTGACACTGTCTCTCTCTCCCTCTTTTTCTCTCCCTGACACTCTCTCTCTCTCTCTCTCTCTCTGACACTGTCTCTCTCTTTCTCCCTGATGCTCTCTATCTGACACTGTCTCTTTCTCTCTCTCGCTGACACTGTCTCTCTCTTTCACCTGACACTGTCTATCTTCCTGACACTCTCTCTCTGACATGATCTCTCTCCCTCTCTCTTTCTAACTGTCCCTGCCTCCCTCTCTTTCTCCATCATGCTCTCTCTCTCTCCCTCTTTCCCTCCCTGACACTCTCTCACTCTCCTTGTTACCCTCTCCCTCCTTCCTTGACACACTCTCACTCCTACTCGCTTCTCTCCACCTCTCTCTCTCTCTCTCTCTCTCTCTCTCTCTCTCTCTCTTCTCCTCTCCTCCTTTCTCTCTGACACCCTCTCTCTCTATTCTCTCACTGATGCCTTCTTTATCTCTATCCCATCTCATTCTTTTCTCTCTTTCTCCCAGCACCCTCTCTCTCTCTATCTATCTCTCTCTCTCTCTCTCTCTCTCTCTCTCTCTTGCTCCTCTCTCTTTTTCTCATTACCTCTTTCTCCATGAAACACTCTCTCTCTCCCTGGCCTCTCTCTCTCTCTCTATTATTCTATCTCTACCTGACACACTCTTTGTATTTCTCTTACTCCCTTCACTCTATCTTTCCTGGGACCCTTTCAATATTTTGCTATGGGGCCCACACAGTTCTAGTTACACCCCTGCACTCATGTAGCACCCTTGCTCTATTCGCAGATAATGTCCCAGAGATTTCAGGAGCTAATTATACAGGGGATCACCCAAGATGAATGCTTTACTGTAAGGACTATGCAAAGTTGGCAACTGCTGATCATTGAGTTAAACCCTAGTCCCTTCTGGGAGTTTTGAGGGAATATTTGATGGAGAAATTGGCAGATCCTATCAGGAGCCCAGTCTGGTGGAAAAATGTGAGGCCAAATTTTTAAAAAGGAGCTGGTTAGACAACAAATAGAGTCCTTGTGTGAGAGAAAAAGCGGAGAAAGGAGGCTGACTGTAAGAGCTCAGTAAAACCATCCTGGGAGTGTGCTAGGCTGAGGGTGGTTTCTGTCAGGCTAACAGGCAGAACTGCCAACCCTGCTATAGCTGGTGAGCGGATCTCAGTATAAAATGTGCGCCACAAAATGAGTTGAAGAGCAATGTGAAGCTGAACCGGCCAGTATATACAGCACTGAGTGTTTCACACTAGTCTCGAATCCAGGATGGAGTCTCCAGTTCTCGGTGAGAACCGTGAAGGGAGTCTACTAGCAATAAAGGGGTGAAGATATCAATTTCCATCAGCCACTACATAAAACAGATAAGTGAAGTGCATACATTGAGCCTAATTCAAATTTGAAAGCTAGGCAGACAAAGCACGTAAGTTTCTATATGGAACAAACCATTTTGCAATGAAAGGGGGGGAAAATAAGATTTTAAACCTACCGGTAAATCTTTTTCTCGTAGTCCGTAGAGGATGCTGGGGACTCCGTAAGGACCATGGGGATAGACGGGCTCCGCAGGAGACATGGGCACTTTAAGAAAGAACTTTAGGTATGGGTGTGCACTGGCTCCTCCCTCTATGCCCCTCCTCCAGACCTCAGTTAGAGAAACTGTGCCCAGAGGAGACGGACAGTACGAGGAAAGGATTTTTGTTAATCCAAGGGCAAGATTCATACCAGCCCACACCATTCACACTGTATAACTTGTGATATGCTACCCAGTTACCAGTATGAAAACAATATAGCATCAGTCCGAAACCGATGAAAACTATAACATAACCCTTATGTAAGCAAAACCATATACAAGTCTTGCAGAAGTAGTCCGCACTTGGGATGGGCGCCCAGCATCCTCTACGGACTACGAGAAAAAGATTTACCGGTAGGTTTAAAATCTTATTTTCTCTTACGTCCTAGAGGATGCTGGGGACTCCGTAAGGACCATGGGGATTATACCAAAGCTCCCAAACGGGCGGGAGAGTGTGGATGACTCTGCAGCACCGATTGAGCAAACAGGAGGTCCTCCTCAGCCAGGGTATCAAACTTATAGAACTTTGCAAAGGTGTTTGAACCCGACCAAGTAGCAGTTCGGCACAGCTGTAGTGCCGAGACCCCTCAGGCAGCCGCCCAAGAAGAGCCCACCTTCATAGTGGAATGGGCCTTTACCGATTTTGGTAACGGCAATCCAGCCGTAGAATGAGCCTGCTGAATCGTGTTACAGATCCAGCAAGCAATAGTCTGCTTTTAAGCAAGAGCACCAACCTTGTTGGCTGCATACAGGACAAACAGTGCTTCCGTTTTTTTATTTGTTTTTGTTTGTTTTTTACTCTAGCCGTTCTGGCCACGTACATTTTCAAAACCCTGACTGCATCAAGTGACTCGGATCCTCCAAGTCTCGCGTAGCCACAGGCACCACAATAGGTTGGTTCATATGAAAAGATGAAACCACCTTGGGCAAGAATTGAGGACGGGTCCGCAATTCCGCTCTATCCATATGGAAAACCAGATAGGGGCTTTTATGAGACAAAGCCGCCAATTCCGACACTCACCTAGCCAAAGCCAAGGCTAACAACATGACCACTTTCCAAGTGAGATATTTCAATTCCACTGTTTTCAGTGGTTCAAACCAGTGTGACTTAAGGAAACTTAACACTACATTAAGGTCCCAAGGCGCCACCGGAGGTACAAAAGGAGGCTGAATATGCAGCACTCCCTTCACAGAAGTCTGTACTTCTGGGAGAGAAGCTAATTCCTTCTGAAAGAAAATGGATAGGGACGAAATCTGAACCTTAATGGAGCCTAATTTTAGGCCCAAATTCACTCCAGTTTGAAGGAAGTGAAGGAAACGGCCTGATGGAATTCTTCCGTAGGATCATTCTTGGTCTCACACCAAGAAACATATTTTCGTCATATACGGTGATAATGTTTTGCTGTTACTTCCTTCCTAGCCTTTATCAGCGTAGGAATGACCTCATCCGGAATGCCCTTTTCCGCTAGGATCCGGCGTTCAACCGCCATGCCGTCAAACGCAGCCGCGGTAAGTCTTGGAACAGACAGGGCCCCTGTTGTAACAGGTCCTGTCTTAGAGGAAGAGGCCACGGATCTTCTGTGAGCATTTCCTGCAGATATGGATACCAGGCCCTTCGCGGCCAATCTGGAACAATGAGAATTGTCTGTACTCCTCTTTTTCTTATTATTCTCAACACCTTGGGGATGAGAGGAAGAGTAGGAAACACATAGACCGACTGGAACACCCACGGTGTCTCTAGGGCGTCCACTGAGGGTCTCTTGACCTGGCGCAATACCTCTGTAGTTTTTTGTTTAAGCGGGACGCCATCATGTCTATCTGGGGCAGGCCCCACTGACTTGCAACCTGTGCGAAGACTTCCTGATGAAGTCCCCATTCTCCTGGATGTAGATCGTGTC